>NC_090274.1:0-1200000 GCF_040414725.1 Anabrus simplex
TTTGAAACTGTTCTTCAACTTCTATTCACCAACTTCATATCCTCAACGTGTTCTACAACTTCACCATATGCATCTGACTTTCATCCTTTATCTTCTAGATCATAATGAACTTCGGATCTCTCGACTACCTTTGACTTTTACTCTCTCCTCTTTACTTTGATTACATAAGATTTTTCGCCATCGTCTAATTATAACCGCCATTACTATCAACTTTACTTTTATGCAATCTTACTACTTGTTGTATAACAATCTGTTGTTTTATTCCATTGTACTTATTTTAGCAGCCTTCTAAGGTTAATTTTGTTAATACTTCCACTATTGTATCTCATCACATTGTATTTTCAAACCATCACTGTTATTTTTAATGTTATTTTACTTCAAATCTCTTCAAGATTTTAAAATTCATTTCATCACTACATGTTATTTAGACGCTTATTTTTAATTTAAGGTTAAGACTATGGCTGATGATGCCTTCAGAGAAGGCGAAACATGTCCCACTATTAGCTAACAAATTTATGTAAATCATCCAAGACGATTTTGTATTGATTAGGTGGTCTAATAAATAACTTAATGTTATTATTTCAATCTACATCATCAATACGGACCAAAAATGATATTTATTACATGTAATGTCAATGCCAACCAGGCAATAGTAAAACCTAACAAGTACTTAAACCTAAAAATTAAAATAGGCAAGATTTCTAGAGATATCAAGTTTCTTAAAGATTGCTTGAAATTAGAGTTGGTACCTAAATTTCTCAAATCTTTACAAAGAAAAAGTCATCCCTATTCAAAATCTAATGCCACTCAAAAGAAAGTAAACAACATATGGTTGAAAAATGAAATTAAACTATTATACAAGAAGAAATCTTTACTAAATTTACAATTATATAGGACTCATTTGACCATCTCTCAGAAATTACCCCCACTTGAATGGAGCTCATTTTTAAGGTACACTGACCTCAAACTATCTTACGTATTAGACAAGAAACAGAAAACCCTAAACCATAAATTACTTAATCTTCAAGAAAACAAATGTAAAACTCCTGACCAAAATACAAACAACAAAGTGTCCCCTTCCCATTTGACTAACATTCCCACTACAATCAACCTATCTAATGCAACCTTCTCTAACCAAGAATTAAATCTATTAGATAAAGGCATCAAACATAATTGGCCTAATCACAAAAAGGCAGAAGACATCATCACTACCATCGCTGAAACCGAAACTAATATCGATAAACAAATCCCAATTGATAAACAGAATGACGTACGATATGAAGTAAAAAAGAAACTCCCAACTTTGATTAATGAGATAACATCTAATAATAACCACAATGTCTCGAAACAAATTCTAAACCTGAAATCCAAAATCCATAGCAACAACGTAGTAATTACAAAAGCAGATAAGGGCAACACCATAGTAATAATGAACAAACAAGATTACATCAATAAAACTGAAACCTTTTTTTCAGACAATACCTATACCTTAATTAACAAAGATCCTACAAACAAAATACAGCGTAACTTAAAGAACCTTCTGAAAAATTCTAACTTCATTTTAAATGATCAAGATTATCAGAAATTAACTGTAATGAACCCAAAATTACCTACAGTCAGATCACTGCCCAAAATTCATAAAAAAGATGTCCCCATTCGACCTATAATTAATAGTATCAATAGTCCTACCTATAAAACCTCTCAATTCCTACACAAATTCCTAAAAAAACACTTCAAATTTCACAACTCCAACCCCATAAAGAACTCGATCGAACTCTGTAATTCCCTAAATAAGTTCAGTCTACAACCAAACCACGTTTTATGTTCTTTTGACATCACCAACATGTATACTAATATCCCTATCAACAATACTATTAACATCATAAAAAACAATCTGTTGAAACATAGCACATTGAGTAAAATCGAAATTGATGAATGGTTAAAATTACTTAATTTCGTTTTAGACAACAACTATTTTACCTTCAATAAGAAAATTTACAAACAAGAAGGTCTAGCGATGGGAGACCCGTTATCTGGAATACTAGCCGACATATACTTAGATAATCTCGAACATAGTAAGATTATTAATAACATCAACGGACTCTGTCTTTGGCATCGCTATGTTGATGATACCATAGCTATCATTGATAAACAAATCAACAACAGCAATAACATACTATCATTCCTCAACAACTTAGATAATAATATTAAATTCACTAAAGAAGATGAGTTCAATAACTCTCTGAACTTCTTAGATATCAAAATCACACGAGCATTGAACAAATTCGACTTCCAAATATACAGAAAACCCACCTTTTCTCCAACAACCATAAAAAATGATTCTTTACATCCCAACTCACATAAAAAAGCCACTTATCACAGTTTAATATATAGAGCATTAAAGATCCCTATGTCCTCTACTAATTTAAAGAAAGAATTACTATTCATCAAGGAAATAGCTAAATTCAATGGATTTAACACGAATATGATTGATAAAATCATCAATAAAACCAAACTAAAACTAGCTACCAATTTAACTCCATTAAAACCCGTCAAACCAAAATACGCTAAATTCACGTTCACTAACCATAGCATTTACCCGATAACCAATTCATTAATGAAGCACGAAATAAAAATAGCCTACACAACAAAAAACACTAATCGCAATTTATTCTTCAATCACAACTCTATCAACATCACAGACAATAGTTACTCTGGATCAGGAATATACAGATTGAAATGCTCTACATGTAATTTTTCTTATGTTGGCCAAACTGGCCGCAGCTTCTCTACCAGATACGCCGAGCATTACAATGCCCAAAAACACAACAAATTCTCCGCAATGGCCAACCATATGAGGGACACCGGGCATAAATTCACCACAATAGAACAAGACCTCCATATCCTAAAAAGAGTTGATAAAAGCAAACTCATGACAGAATATGAAAACTTATTTATTTTCCTCGACCAACATTTTAATAAAGATAAAAATCTAAATGACACTATTGATAAAAAAAGCCCCTTGTATGAACAGATTCTTATTTTATTACGAGAATCAACTTCCCTCACCAACAAATTCTTAAAAATCTTCAACCTCACATCAATTAGAGTTCCCACCTCCCCTACAGCTAATATACCCCCCTCCCTTCCCCCCACCGCTAGTACCTCTAATTCAAATACAACCAATAAACCCATAGCCACACCCACCGGAACATCGCTCCCTCCAATAGCCTTACACCGTTACAACACGCGCAGTAATACACTCTCTTCCTTCCCTCCCACCAATAGCAGCCCCCCTCTAATAGTTACGTCAACGCAAACAGATCCCCCTCCAACACAAAACTTCAGTTATAACACACGTAGCAAGAAGTCTACTGTTGCAAATACTTCTTACTCATAATATTACAAGCTATCTTTGTCACCGTCAAGTGGTAAGTGCATACGATTCTACTTCAAGATTTTTCAAATATCTTTTCACACAATTAACTCTACGTTTCTTGCTTCCATTTACAGATTCCACTTGTATATGCTTTTTCAACTAGAATATCTACAAACTCACAATTTACAACATTTGAACATCACTTCAAATTTTGAGATGGTCCATAGTGATCCTATTTGAAACTGTTCTTCAACTTCTATTCACCAACTTCATATCCTCAACGTGTTCTACAACTTCACCATATGCATCTGACTTTCATCCTTTATCTTCTAGATCATAATGAACTTCGGATCTCTCGACTACCTTTGACTTTTACTCTCTCCTCTTTACTTTGATTACATAAGATTTTTCGCCATCGTCTAATTATAACCGCCATTACTATCAACTTTACTTTTATGCAATCTTACTACTTGTTGTATAACAATCTGTTGTTTTATTCCATTGTACTTATTTTAGCAGCCTTCTAAGGTTAATTTTGTTAATACTTCCACTATTGTATCTCATCACATTGTATTTTCAAACCATCACTGTTATTTTTAATGTTATTTTACTTCAAATCTCTTCAAGATTTTAAAATTCATTTCATCACTACATGTTATTTAGACGCTTATTTTTAATTTAAGGTTAAGACTATGGCTGATGATGCCTTCAGAGAAGGCGAAACATGTCCCACTATTAGCTAACAAATTTATGTAAATCATCCAAGACGATTTTGTATTGATTAGGTGGTCTAATAAATAACTTAATGTTATTATTTCAATCTACATCATCAATACGGACCAAAAATGATATTTATTACATGTAATGTCAATGCCAACCAGGCAATAGTAAAACCTAACAAGTACTTAAACCTAAAAATTAAAATAGGCAAGATTTCTAGAGATATCAAGTTTCTTAAAGATTGCTTGAAATTAGAGTTGGTACCTAAATTTCTCAAATCTTTACAAAGAAAAAGTCATCCCTATTCAAAATCTAATGCCACTCAAAAGAAAGTAAACAACATATGGTTGAAAAATGAAATTAAACTATTATACAAGAAGAAATCTTTACTAAATTTACAATTATATAGGACTCATTTGACCATCTCTCAGAAATTACCCCCACTTGAATGGAGCTCATTTTTAAGGTACACTGACCTCAAACTATCTTACGTATTAGACAAGAAACAGAAAACCCTAAACCATAAATTACTTAATCTTCAAGAAAACAAATGTAAAACTCCTGACCAAAATACAAACAACAAAGTGTCCCCTTCCCATTTGACTAACATTCCCACTACAATCAACCTATCTAATGCAACCTTCTCTAACCAAGAATTAAATCTATTAGATAAAGGCATCAAACATAATTGGCCTAATCACAAAAAGGCAGAAGACATCATCACTACCATCGCTGAAACCGAAACTAATATCGATAAACAAATCCCAATTGATAAACAGAATGACGTACGATATGAAGTAAAAAAGAAACTCCCAACTTTGATTAATGAGATAACATCTAATAATAACCACAATGTCTCGAAACAAATTCTAAACCTGAAATCCAAAATCCATAGCAACAACGTAGTAATTACAAAAGCAGATAAGGGCAACACCATAGTAATAATGAACAAACAAGATTACATCAATAAAACTGAAACCTTTTTTTCAGACAATACCTATACCTTAATTAACAAAGATCCTACAAACAAAATACAGCGTAACTTAAAGAACCTTCTGAAAAATTCTAACTTCATTTTAAATGATCAAGATTATCAGAAATTAACTGTAATGAACCCAAAATTACCTACAGTCAGATCACTGCCCAAAATTCATAAAAAAGATGTCCCCATTCGACCTATAATTAATAGTATCAATAGTCCTACCTATAAAACCTCTCAATTCCTACACAAATTCCTAAAAAAACACTTCAAATTTCACAACTCCAACCCCATAAAGAACTCGATCGAACTCTGTAATTCCCTAAATAAGTTCAGTCTACAACCAAACCACGTTTTATGTTCTTTTGACATCACCAACATGTATACTAATATCCCTATCAACAATACTATTAACATCATAAAAAACAATCTGTTGAAACATAGCACATTGAGTAAAATCGAAATTGATGAATGGTTAAAATTACTTAATTTCGTTTTAGACAACAACTATTTTACCTTCAATAAGAAAATTTACAAACAAGAAGGTCTAGCGATGGGAGACCCGTTATCTGGAATACTAGCCGACATATACTTAGATAATCTCGAACATAGTAAGATTATTAATAACATCAACGGACTCTGTCTTTGGCATCGCTATGTTGATGATACCATAGCTATCATTGATAAACAAATCAACAACAGCAATAACATACTATCATTCCTCAACAACTTAGATAATAATATTAAATTCACTAAAGAAGATGAGTTCAATAACTCTCTGAACTTCTTAGATATCAAAATCACACGAGCATTGAACAAATTCGACTTCCAAATATACAGAAAACCCACCTTTTCTCCAACAACCATAAAAAATGATTCTTTACATCCCAACTCACATAAAAAAGCCACTTATCACAGTTTAATATATAGAGCATTAAAGATCCCTATGTCCTCTACTAATTTAAAGAAAGAATTACTATTCATCAAGGAAATAGCTAAATTCAATGGATTTAACACGAATATGATTGATAAAATCATCAATAAAACCAAACTAAAACTAGCTACCAATTTAACTCCATTAAAACCCGTCAAACCAAAATACGCTAAATTCACGTTCACTAACCATAGCATTTACCCGATAACCAATTCATTAATGAAGCACGAAATAAAAATAGCCTACACAACAAAAAACACTAATCGCAATTTATTCTTCAATCACAACTCTATCAACATCACAGACAATAGTTACTCTGGATCAGGAATATACAGATTGAAATGCTCTACATGTAATTTTTCTTATGTTGGCCAAACTGGCCGCAGCTTCTCTACCAGATACGCCGAGCATTACAATGCCCAAAAACACAACAAATTCTCCGCAATGGCCAACCATATGAGGGACACCGGGCATAAATTCACCACAATAGAACAAGACCTCCATATCCTAAAAAGAGTTGATAAAAGCAAACTCATGACAGAATATGAAAACTTATTTATTTTCCTCGACCAACATTTTAATAAAGATAAAAATCTAAATGACACTATTGATAAAAAAAGCCCCTTGTATGAACAGATTCTTATTTTATTACGAGAATCAACTTCCCTCACCAACAAATTCTTAAAAATCTTCAACCTCACATCAATTAGAGTTCCCACCTCCCCTACAGCTAATATACCCCCCTCCCTTCCCCCCACCGCTAGTACCTCTAATTCAAATACAACCAATAAACCCATAGCCACACCCACCGGAACATCGCTCCCTCCAATAGCCTTACACCGTTACAACACGCGCAGTAATACACTCTCTTCCTTCCCTCCCACCAATAGCAGCCCCCCTCTAATAGTTACGTCAACGCAAACAGATCCCCCTCCAACACAAAACTTCAGTTATAACACACGTAGCAAGAAGTCTACTGTTGCAAATACTTCTTACTCATAATATTACAAGCTATCTTTGTCACCGTCAAGTGGTAAGTGCATACGATTCTACTTCAAGATTTTTCAAATATCTTTTCACACAATTAACTCTACGTTTCTTGCTTCCATTTACAGATTCCACTTGTATATGCTTTTTCAACTAGAATATCTACAAACTCACAATTTACAACATTTGAACATCACTTCAAATTTTGAGATGGTCCATAGTGATCCTATTTGAAACTGTTCTTCAACTTCTATTCACCAACTTCATATCCTCAACGTGTTCTACAACTTCACCATATGCATCTGACTTTCATCCTTTATCTTCTAGATCATAATGAACTTCGGATCTCTCGACTACCTTTGACTTTTACTCTCTCCTCTTTACTTTGATTACATAAGATTTTTCGCCATCGTCTAATTATAACCGCCATTACTATCAACTTTACTTTTATGCAATCTTACTACTTGTTGTATAACAATCTGTTGTTTTATTCCATTGTACTTATTTTAGCAGCCTTCTAAGGTTAATTTTGTTAATACTTCCACTATTGTATCTCATCACATTGTATTTTCAAACCATCACTGTTATTTTTAATGTTATTTTACTTCAAATCTCTTCAAGATTTTAAAATTCATTTCATCACTACATGTTATTTAGACGCTTATTTTTAATTTAAGGTTAAGACTATGGCTGATGATGCCTTCAGAGAAGGCGAAACATGTCCCACTATTAGCTAACAAATTTATGTAAATCATCCAAGACGATTTTGTATTGATTAGGTGGTCTAATAAATAACTTAATGTTATTATTTCAATCTACATCATCAATACGGACCAAAAATGATATTTATTACATGTAATGTCAATGCCAACCAGGCAATAGTAAAACCTAACAAGTACTTAAACCTAAAAATTAAAATAGGCAAGATTTCTAGAGATATCAAGTTTCTTAAAGATTGCTTGAAATTAGAGTTGGTACCTAAATTTCTCAAATCTTTACAAAGAAAAAGTCATCCCTATTCAAAATCTAATGCCACTCAAAAGAAAGTAAACAACATATGGTTGAAAAATGAAATTAAACTATTATACAAGAAGAAATCTTTACTAAATTTACAATTATATAGGACTCATTTGACCATCTCTCAGAAATTACCCCCACTTGAATGGAGCTCATTTTTAAGGTACACTGACCTCAAACTATCTTACGTATTAGACAAGAAACAGAAAACCCTAAACCATAAATTACTTAATCTTCAAGAAAACAAATGTAAAACTCCTGACCAAAATACAAACAACAAAGTGTCCCCTTCCCATTTGACTAACATTCCCACTACAATCAACCTATCTAATGCAACCTTCTCTAACCAAGAATTAAATCTATTAGATAAAGGCATCAAACATAATTGGCCTAATCACAAAAAGGCAGAAGACATCATCACTACCATCGCTGAAACCGAAACTAATATCGATAAACAAATCCCAATTGATAAACAGAATGACGTACGATATGAAGTAAAAAAGAAACTCCCAACTTTGATTAATGAGATAACATCTAATAATAACCACAATGTCTCGAAACAAATTCTAAACCTGAAATCCAAAATCCATAGCAACAACGTAGTAATTACAAAAGCAGATAAGGGCAACACCATAGTAATAATGAACAAACAAGATTACATCAATAAAACTGAAACCTTTTTTTCAGACAATACCTATACCTTAATTAACAAAGATCCTACAAACAAAATACAGCGTAACTTAAAGAACCTTCTGAAAAATTCTAACTTCATTTTAAATGATCAAGATTATCAGAAATTAACTGTAATGAACCCAAAATTACCTACAGTCAGATCACTGCCCAAAATTCATAAAAAAGATGTCCCCATTCGACCTATAATTAATAGTATCAATAGTCCTACCTATAAAACCTCTCAATTCCTACACAAATTCCTAAAAAAACACTTCAAATTTCACAACTCCAACCCCATAAAGAACTCGATCGAACTCTGTAATTCCCTAAATAAGTTCAGTCTACAACCAAACCACGTTTTATGTTCTTTTGACATCACCAACATGTATACTAATATCCCTATCAACAATACTATTAACATCATAAAAAACAATCTGTTGAAACATAGCACATTGAGTAAAATCGAAATTGATGAATGGTTAAAATTACTTAATTTCGTTTTAGACAACAACTATTTTACCTTCAATAAGAAAATTTACAAACAAGAAGGTCTAGCGATGGGAGACCCGTTATCTGGAATACTAGCCGACATATACTTAGATAATCTCGAACATAGTAAGATTATTAATAACATCAACGGACTCTGTCTTTGGCATCGCTATGTTGATGATACCATAGCTATCATTGATAAACAAATCAACAACAGCAATAACATACTATCATTCCTCAACAACTTAGATAATAATATTAAATTCACTAAAGAAGATGAGTTCAATAACTCTCTGAACTTCTTAGATATCAAAATCACACGAGCATTGAACAAATTCGACTTCCAAATATACAGAAAACCCACCTTTTCTCCAACAACCATAAAAAATGATTCTTTACATCCCAACTCACATAAAAAAGCCACTTATCACAGTTTAATATATAGAGCATTAAAGATCCCTATGTCCTCTACTAATTTAAAGAAAGAATTACTATTCATCAAGGAAATAGCTAAATTCAATGGATTTAACACGAATATGATTGATAAAATCATCAATAAAACCAAACTAAAACTAGCTACCAATTTAACTCCATTAAAACCCGTCAAACCAAAATACGCTAAATTCACGTTCACTAACCATAGCATTTACCCGATAACCAATTCATTAATGAAGCACGAAATAAAAATAGCCTACACAACAAAAAACACTAATCGCAATTTATTCTTCAATCACAACTCTATCAACATCACAGACAATAGTTACTCTGGATCAGGAATATACAGATTGAAATGCTCTACATGTAATTTTTCTTATGTTGGCCAAACTGGCCGCAGCTTCTCTACCAGATACGCCGAGCATTACAATGCCCAAAAACACAACAAATTCTCCGCAATGGCCAACCATATGAGGGACACCGGGCATAAATTCACCACAATAGAACAAGACCTCCATATCCTAAAAAGAGTTGATAAAAGCAAACTCATGACAGAATATGAAAACTTATTTATTTTCCTCGACCAACATTTTAATAAAGATAAAAATCTAAATGACACTATTGATAAAAAAAGCCCCTTGTATGAACAGATTCTTATTTTATTACGAGAATCAACTTCCCTCACCAACAAATTCTTAAAAATCTTCAACCTCACATCAATTAGAGTTCCCACCTCCCCTACAGCTAATATACCCCCCTCCCTTCCCCCCACCGCTAGTACCTCTAATTCAAATACAACCAATAAACCCATAGCCACACCCACCGGAACATCGCTCCCTCCAATAGCCTTACACCGTTACAACACGCGCAGTAATACACTCTCTTCCTTCCCTCCCACCAATAGCAGCCCCCCTCTAATAGTTACGTCAACGCAAACAGATCCCCCTCCAACACAAAACTTCAGTTATAACACACGTAGCAAGAAGTCTACTGTTGCAAATACTTCTTACTCATAATATTACAAGCTATCTTTGTCACCGTCAAGTGGTAAGTGCATACGATTCTACTTCAAGATTTTTCAAATATCTTTTCACACAATTAACTCTACGTTTCTTGCTTCCATTTACAGATTCCACTTGTATATGCTTTTTCAACTAGAATATCTACAAACTCACAATTTACAACATTTGAACATCACTTCAAATTTTGAGATGGTCCATAGTGATCCTATTTGAAACTGTTCTTCAACTTCTATTCACCAACTTCATATCCTCAACGTGTTCTACAACTTCACCATATGCATCTGACTTTCATCCTTTATCTTCTAGATCATAATGAACTTCGGATCTCTCGACTACCTTTGACTTTTACTCTCTCCTCTTTACTTTGATTACATAAGATTTTTCGCCATCGTCTAATTATAACCGCCATTACTATCAACTTTACTTTTATGCAATCTTACTACTTGTTGTATAACAATCTGTTGTTTTATTCCATTGTACTTATTTTAGCAGCCTTCTAAGGTTAATTTTGTTAATACTTCCACTATTGTATCTCATCACATTGTATTTTCAAACCATCACTGTTATTTTTAATGTTATTTTACTTCAAATCTCTTCAAGATTTTAAAATTCATTTCATCACTACATGTTATTTAGACGCTTATTTTTAATTTAAGGTTAAGACTATGGCTGATGATGCCTTCAGAGAAGGCGAAACATGTCCCACTATTAGCTAACAAATTTATGTAAATCATCCAAGACGATTTTGTATTGATTAGGTGGTCTAATAAATAACTTAATGTTATTATTTCAATCTACATCATCAATACGGACCAAAAATGATATTTATTACATGTAATGTCAATGCCAACCAGGCAATAGTAAAACCTAACAAGTACTTAAACCTAAAAATTAAAATAGGCAAGATTTCTAGAGATATCAAGTTTCTTAAAGATTGCTTGAAATTAGAGTTGGTACCTAAATTTCTCAAATCTTTACAAAGAAAAAGTCATCCCTATTCAAAATCTAATGCCACTCAAAAGAAAGTAAACAACATATGGTTGAAAAATGAAATTAAACTATTATACAAGAAGAAATCTTTACTAAATTTACAATTATATAGGACTCATTTGACCATCTCTCAGAAATTACCCCCACTTGAATGGAGCTCATTTTTAAGGTACACTGACCTCAAACTATCTTACGTATTAGACAAGAAACAGAAAACCCTAAACCATAAATTACTTAATCTTCAAGAAAACAAATGTAAAACTCCTGACCAAAATACAAACAACAAAGTGTCCCCTTCCCATTTGACTAACATTCCCACTACAATCAACCTATCTAATGCAACCTTCTCTAACCAAGAATTAAATCTATTAGATAAAGGCATCAAACATAATTGGCCTAATCACAAAAAGGCAGAAGACATCATCACTACCATCGCTGAAACCGAAACTAATATCGATAAACAAATCCCAATTGATAAACAGAATGACGTACGATATGAAGTAAAAAAGAAACTCCCAACTTTGATTAATGAGATAACATCTAATAATAACCACAATGTCTCGAAACAAATTCTAAACCTGAAATCCAAAATCCATAGCAACAACGTAGTAATTACAAAAGCAGATAAGGGCAACACCATAGTAATAATGAACAAACAAGATTACATCAATAAAACTGAAACCTTTTTTTCAGACAATACCTATACCTTAATTAACAAAGATCCTACAAACAAAATACAGCGTAACTTAAAGAACCTTCTGAAAAATTCTAACTTCATTTTAAATGATCAAGATTATCAGAAATTAACTGTAATGAACCCAAAATTACCTACAGTCAGATCACTGCCCAAAATTCATAAAAAAGATGTCCCCATTCGACCTATAATTAATAGTATCAATAGTCCTACCTATAAAACCTCTCAATTCCTACACAAATTCCTAAAAAAACACTTCAAATTTCACAACTCCAACCCCATAAAGAACTCGATCGAACTCTGTAATTCCCTAAATAAGTTCAGTCTACAACCAAACCACGTTTTATGTTCTTTTGACATCACCAACATGTATACTAATATCCCTATCAACAATACTATTAACATCATAAAAAACAATCTGTTGAAACATAGCACATTGAGTAAAATCGAAATTGATGAATGGTTAAAATTACTTAATTTCGTTTTAGACAACAACTATTTTACCTTCAATAAGAAAATTTACAAACAAGAAGGTCTAGCGATGGGAGACCCGTTATCTGGAATACTAGCCGACATATACTTAGATAATCTCGAACATAGTAAGATTATTAATAACATCAACGGACTCTGTCTTTGGCATCGCTATGTTGATGATACCATAGCTATCATTGATAAACAAATCAACAACAGCAATAACATACTATCATTCCTCAACAACTTAGATAATAATATTAAATTCACTAAAGAAGATGAGTTCAATAACTCTCTGAACTTCTTAGATATCAAAATCACACGAGCATTGAACAAATTCGACTTCCAAATATACAGAAAACCCACCTTTTCTCCAACAACCATAAAAAATGATTCTTTACATCCCAACTCACATAAAAAAGCCACTTATCACAGTTTAATATATAGAGCATTAAAGATCCCTATGTCCTCTACTAATTTAAAGAAAGAATTACTATTCATCAAGGAAATAGCTAAATTCAATGGATTTAACACGAATATGATTGATAAAATCATCAATAAAACCAAACTAAAACTAGCTACCAATTTAACTCCATTAAAACCCGTCAAACCAAAATACGCTAAATTCACGTTCACTAACCATAGCATTTACCCGATAACCAATTCATTAATGAAGCACGAAATAAAAATAGCCTACACAACAAAAAACACTAATCGCAATTTATTCTTCAATCACAACTCTATCAACATCACAGACAATAGTTACTCTGGATCAGGAATATACAGATTGAAATGCTCTACATGTAATTTTTCTTATGTTGGCCAAACTGGCCGCAGCTTCTCTACCAGATACGCCGAGCATTACAATGCCCAAAAACACAACAAATTCTCCGCAATGGCCAACCATATGAGGGACACCGGGCATAAATTCACCACAATAGAACAAGACCTCCATATCCTAAAAAGAGTTGATAAAAGCAAACTCATGACAGAATATGAAAACTTATTTATTTTCCTCGACCAACATTTTAATAAAGATAAAAATCTAAATGACACTATTGATAAAAAAAGCCCCTTGTATGAACAGATTCTTATTTTATTACGAGAATCAACTTCCCTCACCAACAAATTCTTAAAAATCTTCAACCTCACATCAATTAGAGTTCCCACCTCCCCTACAGCTAATATACCCCCCTCCCTTCCCCCCACCGCTAGTACCTCTAATTCAAATACAACCAATAAACCCATAGCCACACCCACCGGAACATCGCTCCCTCCAATAGCCTTACACCGTTACAACACGCGCAGTAATACACTCTCTTCCTTCCCTCCCACCAATAGCAGCCCCCCTCTAATAGTTACGTCAACGCAAACAGATCCCCCTCCAACACAAAACTTCAGTTATAACACACGTAGCAAGAAGTCTACTGTTGCAAATACTTCTTACTCATAATATTACAAGCTATCTTTGTCACCGTCAAGTGGTAAGTGCATACGATTCTACTTCAAGATTTTTCAAATATCTTTTCACACAATTAACTCTACGTTTCTTGCTTCCATTTACAGATTCCACTTGTATATGCTTTTTCAACTAGAATATCTACAAACTCACAATTTACAACATTTGAACATCACTTCAAATTTTGAGATGGTCCATAGTGATCCTATTTGAAACTGTTCTTCAACTTCTATTCACCAACTTCATATCCTCAACGTGTTCTACAACTTCACCATATGCATCTGACTTTCATCCTTTATCTTCTAGATCATAATGAACTTCGGATCTCTCGACTACCTTTGACTTTTACTCTCTCCTCTTTACTTTGATTACATAAGATTTTTCGCCATCGTCTAATTATAACCGCCATTACTATCAACTTTACTTTTATGCAATCTTACTACTTGTTGTATAACAATCTGTTGTTTTATTCCATTGTACTTATTTTAGCAGCCTTCTAAGGTTAATTTTGTTAATACTTCCACTATTGTATCTCATCACATTGTATTTTCAAACCATCACTGTTATTTTTAATGTTATTTTACTTCAAATCTCTTCAAGATTTTAAAATTCATTTCATCACTACATGTTATTTAGACGCTTATTTTTAATTTAAGGTTAAGACTATGGCTGATGATGCCTTCAGAGAAGGCGAAACATGTCCCACTATTAGCTAACAAATTTATGTAAATCATCCAAGACGATTTTGTATTGATTAGGTGGTCTAATAAATAACTTAATGTTATTATTTCAATCTACATCATCAATACGGACCAAAAATGATATTTATTACATGTAATGTCAATGCCAACCAGGCAATAGTAAAACCTAACAAGTACTTAAACCTAAAAATTAAAATAGGCAAGATTTCTAGAGATATCAAGTTTCTTAAAGATTGCTTGAAATTAGAGTTGGTACCTAAATTTCTCAAATCTTTACAAAGAAAAAGTCATCCCTATTCAAAATCTAATGCCACTCAAAAGAAAGTAAACAACATATGGTTGAAAAATGAAATTAAACTATTATACAAGAAGAAATCTTTACTAAATTTACAATTATATAGGACTCATTTGACCATCTCTCAGAAATTACCCCCACTTGAATGGAGCTCATTTTTAAGGTACACTGACCTCAAACTATCTTACGTATTAGACAAGAAACAGAAAACCCTAAACCATAAATTACTTAATCTTCAAGAAAACAAATGTAAAACTCCTGACCAAAATACAAACAACAAAGTGTCCCCTTCCCATTTGACTAACATTCCCACTACAATCAACCTATCTAATGCAACCTTCTCTAACCAAGAATTAAATCTATTAGATAAAGGCATCAAACATAATTGGCCTAATCACAAAAAGGCAGAAGACATCATCACTACCATCGCTGAAACCGAAACTAATATCGATAAACAAATCCCAATTGATAAACAGAATGACGTACGATATGAAGTAAAAAAGAAACTCCCAACTTTGATTAATGAGATAACATCTAATAATAACCACAATGTCTCGAAACAAATTCTAAACCTGAAATCCAAAATCCATAGCAACAACGTAGTAATTACAAAAGCAGATAAGGGCAACACCATAGTAATAATGAACAAACAAGATTACATCAATAAAACTGAAACCTTTTTTTCAGACAATACCTATACCTTAATTAACAAAGATCCTACAAACAAAATACAGCGTAACTTAAAGAACCTTCTGAAAAATTCTAACTTCATTTTAAATGATCAAGATTATCAGAAATTAACTGTAATGAACCCAAAATTACCTACAGTCAGATCACTGCCCAAAATTCATAAAAAAGATGTCCCCATTCGACCTATAATTAATAGTATCAATAGTCCTACCTATAAAACCTCTCAATTCCTACACAAATTCCTAAAAAAACACTTCAAATTTCACAACTCCAACCCCATAAAGAACTCGATCGAACTCTGTAATTCCCTAAATAAGTTCAGTCTACAACCAAACCACGTTTTATGTTCTTTTGACATCACCAACATGTATACTAATATCCCTATCAACAATACTATTAACATCATAAAAAACAATCTGTTGAAACATAGCACATTGAGTAAAATCGAAATTGATGAATGGTTAAAATTACTTAATTTCGTTTTAGACAACAACTATTTTACCTTCAATAAGAAAATTTACAAACAAGAAGGTCTAGCGATGGGAGACCCGTTATCTGGAATACTAGCCGACATATACTTAGATAATCTCGAACATAGTAAGATTATTAATAACATCAACGGACTCTGTCTTTGGCATCGCTATGTTGATGATACCATAGCTATCATTGATAAACAAATCAACAACAGCAATAACATACTATCATTCCTCAACAACTTAGATAATAATATTAAATTCACTAAAGAAGATGAGTTCAATAACTCTCTGAACTTCTTAGATATCAAAATCACACGAGCATTGAACAAATTCGACTTCCAAATATACAGAAAACCCACCTTTTCTCCAACAACCATAAAAAATGATTCTTTACATCCCAACTCACATAAAAAAGCCACTTATCACAGTTTAATATATAGAGCATTAAAGATCCCTATGTCCTCTACTAATTTAAAGAAAGAATTACTATTCATCAAGGAAATAGCTAAATTCAATGGATTTAACACGAATATGATTGATAAAATCATCAATAAAACCAAACTAAAACTAGCTACCAATTTAACTCCATTAAAACCCGTCAAACCAAAATACGCTAAATTCACGTTCACTAACCATAGCATTTACCCGATAACCAATTCATTAATGAAGCACGAAATAAAAATAGCCTACACAACAAAAAACACTAATCGCAATTTATTCTTCAATCACAACTCTATCAACATCACAGACAATAGTTACTCTGGATCAGGAATATACAGATTGAAATGCTCTACATGTAATTTTTCTTATGTTGGCCAAACTGGCCGCAGCTTCTCTACCAGATACGCCGAGCATTACAATGCCCAAAAACACAACAAATTCTCCGCAATGGCCAACCATATGAGGGACACCGGGCATAAATTCACCACAATAGAACAAGACCTCCATATCCTAAAAAGAGTTGATAAAAGCAAACTCATGACAGAATATGAAAACTTATTTATTTTCCTCGACCAACATTTTAATAAAGATAAAAATCTAAATGACACTATTGATAAAAAAAGCCCCTTGTATGAACAGATTCTTATTTTATTACGAGAATCAACTTCCCTCACCAACAAATTCTTAAAAATCTTCAACCTCACATCAATTAGAGTTCCCACCTCCCCTACAGCTAATATACCCCCCTCCCTTCCCCCCACCGCTAGTACCTCTAATTCAAATACAACCAATAAACCCATAGCCACACCCACCGGAACATCGCTCCCTCCAATAGCCTTACACCGTTACAACACGCGCAGTAATACACTCTCTTCCTTCCCTCCCACCAATAGCAGCCCCCCTCTAATAGTTACGTCAACGCAAACAGATCCCCCTCCAACACAAAACTTCAGTTATAACACACGTAGCAAGAAGTCTACTGTTGCAAATACTTCTTACTCATAATATTACAAGCTATCTTTGTCACCGTCAAGTGGTAAGTGCATACGATTCTACTTCAAGATTTTTCAAATATCTTTTCACACAATTAACTCTACGTTTCTTGCTTCCATTTACAGATTCCACTTGTATATGCTTTTTCAACTAGAATATCTACAAACTCACAATTTACAACATTTGAACATCACTTCAAATTTTGAGATGGTCCATAGTGATCCTATTTGAAACTGTTCTTCAACTTCTATTCACCAACTTCATATCCTCAACGTGTTCTACAACTTCACCATATGCATCTGACTTTCATCCTTTATCTTCTAGATCATAATGAACTTCGGATCTCTCGACTACCTTTGACTTTTACTCTCTCCTCTTTACTTTGATTACATAAGATTTTTCGCCATCGTCTAATTATAACCGCCATTACTATCAACTTTACTTTTATGCAATCTTACTACTTGTTGTATAACAATCTGTTGTTTTATTCCATTGTACTTATTTTAGCAGCCTTCTAAGGTTAATTTTGTTAATACTTCCACTATTGTATCTCATCACATTGTATTTTCAAACCATCACTGTTATTTTTAATGTTATTTTACTTCAAATCTCTTCAAGATTTTAAAATTCATTTCATCACTACATGTTATTTAGACGCTTATTTTTAATTTAAGGTTAAGACTATGGCTGATGATGCCTTCAGAGAAGGCGAAACATGTCCCACTATTAGCTAACAAATTTATGTAAATCATCCAAGACGATTTTGTATTGATTAGGTGGTCTAATAAATAACTTAATGTTATTATTTCAATCTACATCATCAATACGGACCAAAAATGATATTTATTACATGTAATGTCAATGCCAACCAGGCAATAGTAAAACCTAACAAGTACTTAAACCTAAAAATTAAAATAGGCAAGATTTCTAGAGATATCAAGTTTCTTAAAGATTGCTTGAAATTAGAGTTGGTACCTAAATTTCTCAAATCTTTACAAAGAAAAAGTCATCCCTATTCAAAATCTAATGCCACTCAAAAGAAAGTAAACAACATATGGTTGAAAAATGAAATTAAACTATTATACAAGAAGAAATCTTTACTAAATTTACAATTATATAGGACTCATTTGACCATCTCTCAGAAATTACCCCCACTTGAATGGAGCTCATTTTTAAGGTACACTGACCTCAAACTATCTTACGTATTAGACAAGAAACAGAAAACCCTAAACCATAAATTACTTAATCTTCAAGAAAACAAATGTAAAACTCCTGACCAAAATACAAACAACAAAGTGTCCCCTTCCCATTTGACTAACATTCCCACTACAATCAACCTATCTAATGCAACCTTCTCTAACCAAGAATTAAATCTATTAGATAAAGGCATCAAACATAATTGGCCTAATCACAAAAAGGCAGAAGACATCATCACTACCATCGCTGAAACCGAAACTAATATCGATAAACAAATCCCAATTGATAAACAGAATGACGTACGATATGAAGTAAAAAAGAAACTCCCAACTTTGATTAATGAGATAACATCTAATAATAACCACAATGTCTCGAAACAAATTCTAAACCTGAAATCCAAAATCCATAGCAACAACGTAGTAATTACAAAAGCAGATAAGGGCAACACCATAGTAATAATGAACAAACAAGATTACATCAATAAAACTGAAACCTTTTTTTCAGACAATACCTATACCTTAATTAACAAAGATCCTACAAACAAAATACAGCGTAACTTAAAGAACCTTCTGAAAAATTCTAACTTCATTTTAAATGATCAAGATTATCAGAAATTAACTGTAATGAACCCAAAATTACCTACAGTCAGATCACTGCCCAAAATTCATAAAAAAGATGTCCCCATTCGACCTATAATTAATAGTATCAATAGTCCTACCTATAAAACCTCTCAATTCCTACACAAATTCCTAAAAAAACACTTCAAATTTCACAACTCCAACCCCATAAAGAACTCGATCGAACTCTGTAATTCCCTAAATAAGTTCAGTCTACAACCAAACCACGTTTTATGTTCTTTTGACATCACCAACATGTATACTAATATCCCTATCAACAATACTATTAACATCATAAAAAACAATCTGTTGAAACATAGCACATTGAGTAAAATCGAAATTGATGAATGGTTAAAATTACTTAATTTCGTTTTAGACAACAACTATTTTACCTTCAATAAGAAAATTTACAAACAAGAAGGTCTAGCGATGGGAGACCCGTTATCTGGAATACTAGCCGACATATACTTAGATAATCTCGAACATAGTAAGATTATTAATAACATCAACGGACTCTGTCTTTGGCATCGCTATGTTGATGATACCATAGCTATCATTGATAAACAAATCAACAACAGCAATAACATACTATCATTCCTCAACAACTTAGATAATAATATTAAATTCACTAAAGAAGATGAGTTCAATAACTCTCTGAACTTCTTAGATATCAAAATCACACGAGCATTGAACAAATTCGACTTCCAAATATACAGAAAACCCACCTTTTCTCCAACAACCATAAAAAATGATTCTTTACATCCCAACTCACATAAAAAAGCCACTTATCACAGTTTAATATATAGAGCATTAAAGATCCCTATGTCCTCTACTAATTTAAAGAAAGAATTACTATTCATCAAGGAAATAGCTAAATTCAATGGATTTAACACGAATATGATTGATAAAATCATCAATAAAACCAAACTAAAACTAGCTACCAATTTAACTCCATTAAAACCCGTCAAACCAAAATACGCTAAATTCACGTTCACTAACCATAGCATTTACCCGATAACCAATTCATTAATGAAGCACGAAATAAAAATAGCCTACACAACAAAAAACACTAATCGCAATTTATTCTTCAATCACAACTCTATCAACATCACAGACAATAGTTACTCTGGATCAGGAATATACAGATTGAAATGCTCTACATGTAATTTTTCTTATGTTGGCCAAACTGGCCGCAGCTTCTCTACCAGATACGCCGAGCATTACAATGCCCAAAAACACAACAAATTCTCCGCAATGGCCAACCATATGAGGGACACCGGGCATAAATTCACCACAATAGAACAAGACCTCCATATCCTAAAAAGAGTTGATAAAAGCAAACTCATGACAGAATATGAAAACTTATTTATTTTCCTCGACCAACATTTTAATAAAGATAAAAATCTAAATGACACTATTGATAAAAAAAGCCCCTTGTATGAACAGATTCTTATTTTATTACGAGAATCAACTTCCCTCACCAACAAATTCTTAAAAATCTTCAACCTCACATCAATTAGAGTTCCCACCTCCCCTACAGCTAATATACCCCCCTCCCTTCCCCCCACCGCTAGTACCTCTAATTCAAATACAACCAATAAACCCATAGCCACACCCACCGGAACATCGCTCCCTCCAATAGCCTTACACCGTTACAACACGCGCAGTAATACACTCTCTTCCTTCCCTCCCACCAATAGCAGCCCCCCTCTAATAGTTACGTCAACGCAAACAGATCCCCCTCCAACACAAAACTTCAGTTATAACACACGTAGCAAGAAGTCTACTGTTGCAAATACTTCTTACTCATAATATTACAAGCTATCTTTGTCACCGTCAAGTGGTAAGTGCATACGATTCTACTTCAAGATTTTTCAAATATCTTTTCACACAATTAACTCTACGTTTCTTGCTTCCATTTACAGATTCCACTTGTATATGCTTTTTCAACTAGAATATCTACAAACTCACAATTTACAACATTTGAACATCACTTCAAATTTTGAGATGGTCCATAGTGATCCTATTTGAAACTGTTCTTCAACTTCTATTCACCAACTTCATATCCTCAACGTGTTCTACAACTTCACCATATGCATCTGACTTTCATCCTTTATCTTCTAGATCATAATGAACTTCGGATCTCTCGACTACCTTTGACTTTTACTCTCTCCTCTTTACTTTGATTACATAAGATTTTTCGCCATCGTCTAATTATAACCGCCATTACTATCAACTTTACTTTTATGCAATCTTACTACTTGTTGTATAACAATCTGTTGTTTTATTCCATTGTACTTATTTTAGCAGCCTTCTAAGGTTAATTTTGTTAATACTTCCACTATTGTATCTCATCACATTGTATTTTCAAACCATCACTGTTATTTTTAATGTTATTTTACTTCAAATCTCTTCAAGATTTTAAAATTCATTTCATCACTACATGTTATTTAGACGCTTATTTTTAATTTAAGGTTAAGACTATGGCTGATGATGCCTTCAGAGAAGGCGAAACATGTCCCACTATTAGCTAACAAATTTATGTAAATCATCCAAGACGATTTTGTATTGATTAGGTGGTCTAATAAATAACTTAATGTTATTATTTCAATTCAACATACCACTTAGTCGAGCAGCTCTTCTTCTTTCTCTCAATTCTTCCCAACCCAAACATTGCAACATTTTTGTAACGCTACTCTTTTGTCGGAAATCACCCAGAACAAATCGAGCTGCTTTTCTTTGGATTTTTTCCAGTTCTTGAATCAGGTAATCCTGGTGAGGGTCCCATACACTGGAACCATACTCTAGTTGGGGTCTTACCAGAGACTTATATGCACTCTCCTTTACATCCTTACTACAACCCCTAAACACCCTCATAACCATGTGCAGAGATCGGTACCCTTTATTTACAATCCCATTTATGTGATTACCCCAGTGAAGATCTTTCCTTATATTAACACCTAGATACTTACAATGATCCCCAAAAGGAACTTTCACCCCATCAACGCAGTAATTAAAACTGAGAGGACTTTTCCTATTTGTAAAACTCACAACCTGACTTTTAGCCCCATTTATCAACATACCATTGCCTGCTGTCCATCTCACAATATTTTCGAGGTCACGTTGCAGTTGCTCACAATCTTGTAACTTATTTATCACTCTATAGAGAATAACATCATCCGCAAAAAGCCTTAGCTCCGATTCCACTCCTTTACTCATATCATTTATATATATAAGAAAACATAAAGGTCCGATAACACTGCCCTGAGGAACTCCCCTCTCAACTATTACAGGGTCAGACAAAGCTTCACCTACTCTAACTCTCTGAGATCTATTTTCTAAAGACAGAACACATAATTGTTGATAAATATCGGCTCTCGTAATAAATAACAGAAACAAAGGCACAACACACAAAAAATTGCAGTCACGGAATAACTTATATCCACCATAAAGTTATACAGAGTAGAACAATATCCACAATGACAGTTGTAGGGTAAAGGGTAAGTTCGTGAAATATCACGTGTCCACTAGAACGTAGTGAAGACCAATGCAAGTAGCTAGACATACGTTGAGAAATTCGGGAACTAGTAGTGAAGTTGAAATGCTTAGTCTGTGATAGTGAAGTTCTTGATACGTATCACGAATATTTAACAGTAGGTTTACCACAACAGTCAATTCTGTTTTCTCTATCACTCTCGTTATGCGGTTGGGACATACTAATCCTTTGGTGGCTTTCAATGATTTTAAGTGTACTTTTTGGCATTATAGCTTCAAAAATCCATAACTGATTTCTAGGTGGTGTTATGAGGTCATATACCTACTTTTACCGGACGGTCATTTTGACCGGTACTGCAGTAGCTACATATCAGACTTTTGTGGCATTCATTTAGAACGGGATATAATCCTAACAAACTGTTACATTGCCATAGTATCGAATATAATGTACTGTTGTGCTATAATGGGGAGCTGATGGCTCTTTTCAAACAATGACACAAGTACACTGACAGGAAGTCCGACTCGTTGGCTGAATGGTCAGCGTACTGGCCTTCTGGTCAGAGGGTCCCGGACAGGTCGGGAATTTTAACCTTCATTGGTTAATTTCAATGGCTCAGGGGCTGGGTGTTTGTGCTGTCCCCAACATCCCTGCAACTCTCACACCACACATAACACTATCCTAGACCACAATAACACGCAGATGCCGCCCAACCTCATCGGAGGGTCTGCTTTACAAGGCTGCACCCAGCTAGAAATAGCCACACAGGAAAATAAAGTCAGTATTTGCTTAGTAATGACAGGTGTAACGAGCAGTCGATTGTCGTGTTCAGTCGTTACAAACTAATTTCCCGATTGTGTTTAATTATTCCGAAGAACCATGTTCTTGCGTAGTCTGCTGACAGATGCCGAAATTCTGAACCATTTACATAACATTTCCCCATGACAATCGAGCGATGATGCTGGGAGTGATTTAGACGCGTATAGCTTGGCAAATGGAAATAGTTCGGATAGTGAATTTACATTAGTTGCGTCGATCGTGTAGAATTGCCACGTGAAAATGAAATCACATGGCAGCCTTCGAGCTCAAGGGTTAGGGAATTACCTGCCAAACGGCGGCGCACCCACACAGCTGATACGTGCTTGTGTGCACAGTGTAAGTAAGTTTGGTAAGGCAAAGGAGCACGATATCAAGTGCAGCGTACGTCAGCACGTAGCGGTCGTTGCTTTTGGACTCTCGTTGACAGGCCGTGCAGAGCGCCACACTGAAGGAACGTGTCCCGCTAGTGCTTGGCGTCTTTTTATTGACGGACCGACGTTGCGCCACATCAAACAATGTGTCGTTACAGCTCGCCAAGTTCTGAACAATCCCGAATGAACACTTTCTTTGGAAGAATTCGACGCTTTCTTTTATACACACGCGGAAATTATGGGGCTGACACGAACATTCCCAATCTGTGGTCACAGAAGTGGGGTCCTAGATTTTTCTCCCAAACTATGGCACGAAACCGTTTCCTGGAAATCATGAGGTTTCTTCCACTAGATGAAAAATCTACCAGCAGTGATAGATTTGCGCTTGTGCCCATTATGTGGGATAAATTTATATCTAATTATACTATTTGTTACAGACCAGGCGAGAATACGTATTAGCGTGGATGAACAGCTTTTACATCGAAAGCTAGAAGCCCATTTATGCAGCTTATGGCCAATAAACCAGACAAGTTTGGTGTTAAATTTTGGTTGGCTGTCGATGTGGAAGCCAAGTATGTTGTTAACGGTTTTGCCTATCTTGGGAAAGATGAAACACGACCCACCGACATGACTAAGTGAACATGTAGTATTGCGTCTTGCTGAGCCTTTCATCGATCAGGGAAAAAATATTAGTCGTGATAACTTCTTCACTTCACTAAAACTAGCGGAATCATTAAAAAGAACACAAATATCGTAGGCACACTCAACCGTAGTAGGAGGGAAGTTCCTCCTTAGTGACCCACTCTAGAGCACAGTAGAGTACAAAAATGAGGATGCAACTCTCACGACTACCAAAGTAAAACGTACAAGAACGTCTCCAAGCGTCAACCTGAACTTGTTGTCGACATAGTAGATCAAATGGGCCGCAAAATCGATGAGTCGGCGATGGCCAGTGCATGCCTTCTTCAACATACTAGATCTCGCTGGTATAAATGTTTATGCATTGTGTAAGGCAACAGCCGGCAAGCAAAAACCGAGAAGGGTATTCCTGAGACAGTTGGCAACTTATCTGGCAGATCCTTAGGGGTATTATCGGATCAGTAGGCCTCTCAACACCATCGTCGCTGTTGGCTGCAACAATGAGGTCCTAGCCTCCGAAGAAAGTTCACATCACGGACAGTCAGGTCGCAGGGTGCAAAGGGAACAAGACAAAGTAAAGGTGTGCAATGTGTAGAAAACTTCACTTCAAAGGCGACCAACCAAAGTGTGTGTGTGTACAGTGCAACAATTAAGTTGAAAAGCAGAAAGTGACATTCATGCAGAAATGTATATAATGTAAAGTAACGTGTGTAAGAAGAATATTCTGTCTTACTAGTACCGGTATTTTATTTATTTATTTATTTATTACCAGGCGAGTTGGCCGTGCGGTTAGGGCCACGCAGCTGTGAGCTTGCGTCTGGGAGATAGTGGGTTCAAACCTCACTGTCGTCAGCCCTGAAGATGATTTTCCGTGGTTTCCCGTTTTCACACCAGGCAAATGTTGGGGCTGTACTTTAAGCCCACGGCCGCTTCCTTCCCCACTCCTAGCCCTTTCCTATCTCATCGTCGCCATAAGATCTGTGTTGGTGCGAATAATGAAAATTTATTTATTTATTTATTTATTTATTTAATTAATTTATTTATTCATAATAGATTTTACAAGTCCTACATGATGATAATTAAATTATGGTCTATGATGTTTTTGTACTTAATTCGAACGTTTTTCTGACACTAATATCCTCAAGAAAATGAATGTGTGTTACTATTGGTTGAAATGACCGCTTCGATGAAAGTAGGTAGAAAAGATGTTTGGTAATCCCAGTGTTAACACTGATTGTTAATGGTAGGCTATGCTTCAAGAGTAAAAGTAAGAAAACTGAACAGCTAGGCCACTGATTAACTAACAAAGATAAACTATAGGCTACTCGGAAAACAAACACGTAAAGTGATAACTCCAAATGTTATGACTGGCAGCAAGCCATGCCATATGGTGATAGCATCCGTAAAAATGTAGTGTCTAAAGTTGGACCATAAAACAGTCGCCGCAATAAAATCTACACACGACAATGCCCTTATTAATATCATATCGTTGAAGCAGCAATGGCACCAAATAAAACGAAGGTACTGGGCGTTCTGACATATTAACTTGACTTAATGTAGGAATTTGGGTTCGACAATTGTGGAGAAAGTGAGGGAAGCGCGTCTCCGCTGTACGGTCACGTCAGGAGAAGGCAGTTGCTAAAACAGGTCTCCAAGTTGATCCGGGAGGAACACAACCACGTGGAAGGCCTTTAAAGCGGTGGACTGACAATATCAAGGCCGACATGCACAGCTGAGGATGTCAGCAATAGGACAAAATGGAGGAGATGTAGCAAAAGAGCGGATCCCATACTTTGGGATAAACGCTAGGAAAGAGAGAATGTGGGAATTTCGTTACTACAGGCAATTGGAAGAGATGGAAAAGATAAAATCCAGACTTCTCAAAAGAAATGAAATGGCATATGGCTTTTAGTGTCCGAGGACAAGTTAGGCTCGCTGGGTGCAGGTCTTTTGATTTGACGCTCGTAGGCGACCTGCGCTTGGTGATGAGGATAAAATGATGATAAAGACGACACACACACCCAGCCCCGTGCCATTGAAATAAACCAATGGTAGTTAAAATTCCCGACCTTGCCGGGAATCGAACCCGGGACCCCTGTAACCAAGGAACAACACCCTAACTATTTAGCCATGAAGCCGGACTTCTCAAAAGAGCCCTCGGAGTATCGAAGACAACCAAATTCAGACCAGTATACAAGCTTGCAAGAGAAACGTAGTCTATCTAACAGAAGATCTACGGATAACTCTACTGCTACCGACAAGCTGCTCCAAGATCTACAGAATAAAAGACGAGGCATACACAACAAATGCGATGCTAGACAGAAGATGAACATAGCCCACTCTGCGAAATGCTACAAGTCGTGACCATCCTTGCAGTTCGTGGTTTCCACCATAGTATCTGCTCCCGAAAAGTGGTGCATGAGTCGGATGAAAATAGCATGTGTGAACTACCGGTATGTAACAATGTATGCGGAATATATCATTATTCCCATGCAGCGGTTTACGCTGGTGGTAACATTCTCTCTGCCATATTGAAGATCCACCCTCGACACTGTTGACCTTAGAAAGCTCAATTCGCGAGTAATCTCCGCAATGCGCCGTGCGCCGACGATCATCCCGCGTTAAATCGCGACGTGTTGCCATCTTCACGGCACTGGTGTCTGTGACAGACTGCTCAGCTACGTCGCAGGGGTCATACACCGCACATTTCCTAATGGGACACCCCTTCGAATGCTTTTGGCCACTCAGTATACATCCGATGACGTCTCCAAAATTATTCATATGGATATGAGACTTTTCTATTTCCATTGGAGATTGGTTAAATACAGTAGATTCCTCTGCCGCAATTCCGCGAAAAACAGCGTCCTTTCATCAGGGGCGGTGCTTATAGCCTAGGTTGGTGTCGGGAATGTCATTTGACCGTAAAACAGGACCAAGTTCACAGATACGACGCAGTTCGTAACCACGATCCTACCAAAGTTTTGGAAAAGGGCCAGAAGAAGATACAACCGCCCAGTAGAATTCTGCTTTCAATACCGGAGGTCGTATGGATTATTATCATTTTTTAACGATGTATCAGATCGGATTTTCGGTGACGGGAAAGGGTACTACTAAGAAGGAAGCATGCCTGGTGTGAAAATGAGAAACCGTGCGAAACCATCTTTAGGAATGTCGACAGTGGTGTTCGAACCTACATCTCCTCAACGCAAGCTCACAGCTCACGCCTCGTAAATTATTATTATCGCTCAGTATAATTCTTCGTGTGGGTTTGGCGCAATTTCACGGGCTTATGCTCTTTATATGTGTCTGTAACACCCCGTCCGTGAGCCACAGGAATTAAACATCCGCGACCCCATCGAGAATCAAACCCAGGACCTTCTGAACCAAAGGCCACAACTTTGACCATTCTGACCAGTATTATTATTATTATTTTCCGTTTCGGCCATCTCTGAGCCACGCCTGACCATCCATACATTCTGTTTTCACCCTTTCTGCCGCAACACTCAGCCAGTCTCTTTTCATCCTTTCCCCTACTTCCTTCTCCTGTTCTTCAGTGTGGGATATTTCTTTTATCATCGGCTCCTCCTCTGTCTCCTGCAAATCTCTGAACTTCTTGACTAGTTGTGTAAATCGATCCCTGTCCTGTATGACTTCTCTCTCCACCGTTCTGTCTTCCTCTTCCTGAAGAATTCCAAGATTCCTTTCGGCACCCTCAGTATGTGTACCGTTCTCTTCCGCCCCCAATTCAACCATTCCTTTCGTCTTCTAGTACAATGTTTTGTTACGTCCCCCATGTCTTTTTGGGCACATAATTTTTCTGGGCGTTTTTCTTTCTCTCTTTGCGTTGTCTTCGAATCCACCTTACCCAATCATGCCCAACGTTTCTGCTGTGTGCGAGCATTCGAATTATAATTAATAAATTAAAAATCCATTCTGTGTATTACTTGTGTATTTCTGCCAGTATCTACAAACTGCTACCCTTCATGGACACAGAAATAAAATGTACAAAATAAAGCGATAGTTCACTCTTTGTATATTATTTTTTAAGCTTTACTAACAATATTTGTATTTCAATTCCCATTACTAAAATGCAGGACGAGGGATTATAAATATTAACAATATGACAGTCAGGTCGGAGAAAAGGGAGTGGCCTGTTACCCCACCTGGAATGCAGGCGAGCTGACCGGGCTGGTACAATGGACGCCAAGTGATCTCCTGTCGAACTGGCGGCGGTGTGGTGGTGGGGCGGCTGCTGAGGAGCTGCTGTGGACGTGCTGCGGGGGCGGTGGTGTTGCTGTGGTGGCGGTGGCGGCCGACCACACTGTGCCATGCAGCAAGCGTGAGAGTAGGCGAACTGAAAGGTGTCCGCTAGCAGAGATCCCAGGTTAGACAGGCATAGCAGCATCAGGGGAACCCCCACGAGAGCATACAGCATGGTCACCAGCTTGCCTTCCGGAGTCTTGGGGGCGAGATTCCCGTAACCTGCCAACAGACAGCCATCGTGTTCATTAAGCGATAATAATATAGCCAGTTACAGTCCTAGTGATATTTTACAAAATTCTCACAAAAGCTCTGCAGATTAGGGCAGAACAACAACTGGGAGAGTAACAAGGAGCTATTTTGTACCGAGTAAAACATGAATCTAAATCTATCCTCTCATATCTAAACTAACGAACAAGAAATTTGTGGTGAACTTCGTCGACTTCAAGAAGGCCTACGACTCGATCGATAGAATCACTCTTATTCAAGCCCTAAAGAAATTTGCCTTGGATAACAAAACCAGGGCAATCACCAAACGATCCCTAGCTAACACAACCTCCAGAGCTGAGTTCAGAGGAGAAATTTCAGGTTGCGTTCGAAATAAAGACAGGAGTTAGGCAGGGAGATGGACTCTCGTCTGTGCGCTACAAATTGCGTCCTTGAGTCGTCCGCGAGTGACGCAATGAAATTAAGAACGATGAGCTCCAAAATTGTGCCGGAATATGAATCTGTCAATTGGTTGTCTACCTTTTGCAGATGATCTAACAATCTTCTGTGATTAGACATGGCTATACCACCTCAAGGATCTATTTGGAGAAAGCGCAGTTCATAACTAACATCAAACCAGAGAGCTAAAAGTAAACCATGGGGCAATCAAATGGACAGATACGTTTAAATGTCTTGGTGAGTGGATAGAAGCAAACATCTCTGAAAAGGAAACTTTGGCGTCGCGCATGCATGAAAGAGAAACAGCTTATCAACTGACCTAAAGACGTTTACAACAAAATGTCCATACCCTTGAAAGCAGAACTGTCATAAGACCACAGCGGAATGCCTTGATATGAACGAGAATTGCCTAGAAAAACTGGAAAATGTCCAGAAGATCTCTGATTTGCGGAGAAGAAGAATTGCATTTTATGGCCACTTGCAGAGAATGAAACCCATTATACAACCAGATCTTTACGTATTTTAAAGAGCCAATTTGGTTCAAGGAGGTGAAATGAGACCTACAAGAGATGGGGATACCCACTCAGGGAGAATGTACAGTAAAAGGCCACCAGAGTTTTCAAGGAAGGCCAAAGTTGAAGACGTGGACGGGGGGAATATTTTTTCACAATTTGTTTGATGATGATGATGATGATGATGATGATTGTTGTTTAAAGGGACTTAACAGCTTGGTCATCGGCCCCTAATGGTACGAGGTGGACGAAACGGAAATTAAAACTTCAAAATGTATCCACGGACTAGAATGTATGATGAAAAAATGATCGTGAAACTAAACAATCACTGGATCCAATTCACACTGTCTTAAGTCTTGCGATGATACTCATTATCTAAAGGGGTCCAAAATTCAGGTCACCGGCCCCTCACAGTGGTAAAGCAGAACCATGGTGTTCCTCCTACAGTGGTACTAATCACAGGTAACGTAGACTCATGGTGGTACTAATCACACGTAACACAAACCTATGGTATTTCGCACTCATAAGCGACGCAGACCCGTGGTGTTCCTCACATACTGGGACTAATCACGGGCGCCGGTATTCCGATGGTGTTCCTCACAAAGTGGATCTAATTATAGGCCACGTATACTCATGGTGTTGCTCACATATGCAACGGTGTATCGCACATTATGGCAACGCCCACAGGCAACACAAGCCCATGGTGTTGCTCACATAATGGCACTGCTAATCTCAGGCAACGCAGACCCATGGTTTTACTCAGGGAGTGGTTGTGATCACGGACGCCACTCAGTGGCACTAATCACAGGCTGTGGCGTTTCTCATAAAGTGGTACTACTCGTAGGTAACGCACACACTAGTAGTGCTCCTCTGTAACGTAGACTCACAAGTATTCTCATGGTTCTAATTTCATCATCCCTTGATCGTCCCTTTTAGTCGCCTCTTACGACAGGCAGCGGTACCATGCGTGCAATCTTCGTCTGCGTCCCCCACCCACGGAGGGTAGAGAGAGAGAGAACGGATCCGACACTTCGAAAAATGAAGTACCAGACAAAGAAAGACAAGGGCCACGAAGGGTATGACAATGAAAAATTCGCTAGGCCTCGAGTGCTCGGAAAAGAATAAGAGTTGACCAAGAGAGGTCGGACAGGAGCCTGGCATAAGTAAGTGGAAGCAATGCTATGACACAGCCAACGCACGCTCCCAAGTTGAGAGCCCCTAGCGCCTCTTACGACAGGCAGGGGATACTGTGGGCGTAACCCATAGGGGGTCACAGGTCTTACGGGAGAGGCAAGGAAGCGGCCGTACAGTCATGATCTCCCTATCTGTTGTTTTCCAAGCCTTTTCTTAAATGATTGCAAAGAAACTGGAAATGTATTGAACATCTCCCTTGGTAAGTTATTCCAATCTCTAACTCCTCTTCCTATAAATGAATATTTGCCCCAATTTGTCCTCTTGAATTCCAACTTTATCTTCATATTGTGATCTTTCCTACTTTTAAAGACGCCACTCAAACTTATTCGTGTACTAATGTCATTCCACGCCATCTCTCCACTGACAGCTCGGAACATACCACTTAGTCGAGCAGCTCGTCTTCTTTCTCCAAATTCTTCCCAGCCCAAACATTGCAACATTTTTGTAAATCGAGCTGCTTTTCTTTGGATTTTTTCAATTCTTGAACCAGGTAATCCTGATGAGGGTCCCATACACTGGAGCCATACTCTAGTTGGGGTCTTACCAGAGACTTATATGCCCTCTCCTTTACATCCTTACTACAACCCCTAAACACCCTCATAACCATGTGCAGAGATCTGTACCCTTTATTTACAATCCCATTTATGTGATTACTCCAATGAAGATCTTTCCTTATATTAACACCTAAATACTTACAATGATCCCCAAAAGAAACTTTCACCCCATCAACGCAGTAATTAAAACTGAGAGGACTTTTCCTATTTGTGAAACTCACAACCTGACTTTTAACCCCGTTTATCATCATACCATTGCCTGCTGTCCATCTCACAACATTATCGAGGTCATTTTGCAGTTGCTAACAATCTTGTAACTTATTTATTACTCTATAGAGAATAACGTCATATGCAAAAAGCCACAGCATTTGCCTGGTGTGAAAATGGGAAACCATCATCAGGGCTGCCGACAGTGGGGCTCGAAGCGGCTATCTCCCGGATGCAAACCTCACAGCTGCGCGCCCCTAACTCGCAACACCGGCAAGGAATGAAGGAGCACTGCTGTGCTAAGGCCTCATGGGATCAGTCTGTGCGCTTCAACATATCACCTTGTAACAAGACTAAATACAAAGAATTGTCTGTGCTAACAATGTGGTGCGCATCGTCACTGTTCAAACAGTCTTGAAACAATATTGCATTAAATACAACATTTAGCAGTAAGAGAAAGCAACCGTCACACAAACATGAATAACTTATTCACGAGCTCACTCGAATGTTTCGAACGGGACAAACGGGTCAATATTTCACACATTCTGCTGGTTAGCGAAGGCAACACAACAGCTCTACTCAAGAATGGTTGATACGAAAACTGGAAAAGATCCAAAGAAAAGCCGCACGATTTGTTCTGGATGATTTCGGACGAAGGAGTAGTGGTACTAAAACATTGCAAACTTAGAGCTAGAAGACTTGACAGTTTCGAGCTGTCAGTGGAGAGTTGGCGTGACTGGAGCTTTCAAAAGATGAAGTTGGACAAATTGGGGCAAGAATTATTTCATCAATCAATCAATCAATCAATCAATCAATCAATCAATCAATCAATCAATCAATCAATCAATCAATCAATCAATCAATCAATCAATCAATCAATCAATCAATCAATCAATCAATCAATCAATCAATCAATCAATCAATCAATCAATCAATCAATCAATCAATCCATCCAGTTTCAAATGATCACCATTTACGGCAGTCGCCCAGGTGACAGACACATTCAGAGACTTGGAAATTCATCGACCATTCCCCTTGATAGGCCTACGTTATTCCAATTCTTTGTTCTTCGTCATATAAACAAATATTTGCCCCGATTTTTTCTCTTAAATTCCAACTTTATCTTCATAATGTGATCTCTCCTACTTTTAAAAACACGACTCAAACTCAACTGACAGCTCGGGACACACCGCATAGTCGAGCGTCTCGTCTCCTTACCCAGCCCAAAGTTTGCAACACTACTCCTTTGTCCGAAATCACCCAGAGCAGATCGTGCTGTTTTCTTTTGTATTCCTTCTAGTCCTCTTATCGGGTAGTCCTTACATCCTTACTACAACCAGGAAACCTTTCTATTAACACCACCCCATTAGCACAAGAGTGGTTGCAAGGCGATTCGTTAATTAAATTCAAGTAAACAAAGTCTATTTATCTTAGAAGCAGTCGTCAACCTTACCTTTACCATCATAGCAAGAAGAACCATCTGAATCTTTTGTTCAAAATAGAATTAAAAATGCATTTTGACGGTTCTTAGCCACCTTTTCTCTTTTGAATATTATAATGCCAACTAAGCCACTATCAAGTTTGTGGTTAAATTTCCGTTGACTATTCGCGAAAGAACATTGCGTGGCTCGGACGATGTCACAAGTAATAAATAAGTGTTGTCAACGTCGGCGAATTTAGACGCGGTACGGCACAGAGAATGGAAAAATTGACACTAATTTATTCCCCATTTTTAGACAAGAACATTGGTTTTTTCGTCAAAGAAAATAATGCACGCAATTCTTGACCCTAATATAAGCTCACTGTTTCAGAAATTGAATTCCATGTTGCAATTCCTACGGACTGTCTATTCTACTTCTGTTAATAAGTGTAAGGAGAAGGCAAAATCAGTGTCTGGTCGGAAGAATTAATTTGCAAGTAAATGCGAATGCGATTCGTTAATTGAGATGAAGTAAACAGTGCTTAGGCTAAAGTGTATTTGTCTTAGAAGCACCAGGGAGAAAGTTATTACCGTCAAGCTTACATCTGGTGATGATTGTTGTTTAAAGGGGCCTAACATCTAGGTCATCGGCCCCTAATGGGACGAAATGTAAGGACAATTAAAAATCCATAATCCTTCACTGACCAAAATTCAAAACGTGAGGACGAAGAATGAATGGGTGAATATGAATTTGAAACGATCAGTGGATCCGACCCGCAATGCCCCACATTCCCAGAAACTAGCATTAAACAGTAGTATTACTGACCATGGGACTGCTTCTAAAGCACAGTCCTGAATCGATGATGCTTGTAGTCTAAACGGGTCCAAAATCCAGGTCATCGGCCCCTCATAATGATACTTGTCGCTAGGAAAGTAGAACCATGGTATTTGTGATGTTGCGGTACTAATCGAAAGTAGCGCAGACTCCCGGTATTCCACACATTATGGTACCACTCACAGGTAATGTAATGCGCACATGTAACACAGACCTATGGTGTTTCGCATATTGTGTCGCTATTTACAGGCAACGCAAACCTATGGTGTTGTTCACATAAGTGTACCAACCAAAGGGACTCTAACTATCCCGTGGTGTTCCTGACAGAGTGGGTAGTAATCATAGGCAAGCCAGAACCATGGTGTCGCTCATATAGTGCTACGAAGCACAGGTACTGTAAAATGCATCCTGAGCACACACTGTCACTACTAATCACAGGGGGGACTGTGTAACCAACATAGTGGTACTACACGCAAGTAAAAGCGTCCCATGGTGTTCCCGGCGTAATGGTACTAATTAAAAGTAGCATCATGTTTTTAATTTGATCATCCATTGGTCGCCTCTTTTGACAGGCAGGGTATACCGTGGGTGTATTCTTCATCTGTATCCCCCACCCACAGGGGGTTGTGTGTTTGGTCCGCGAGAGGTATTTTATTTTCCTCAAGTCCGCCAGCAATCCGGTTAGGACCCGCCTATCCACCACCAGGGACGCGCCACGTGGGAGTATCACCTCTCCCCCTGCTACGCCAGCGTAGAAGGTTCGTGGCTTACATCTGTAACTTACTAGGTGTTTGTATATTGATACCTAACAAACAGTGTAGCTCTTTCTCTTAGAAACCCCTTGATGCCTTGGAAAATCAGAGTTTGAACAGCATTCGCTCATGGTCCGAAGTTTTTGGGTTCCATTCCGGGAGAGTTATTCAGCACATGCAAACATATCTTAACTGCTACCATGTCAAACACTTCGTTGCGACCACGTGGGAACCACTGTAGTCGAGTTCCACAACACAATAGACCTTGGTTGCTGACACCATACGGTTGTTTAATTTTCTCAGAGGTCCCCAATTATGCGAGAATGCTTATGAAAATGAGGGTTATTGCAGTAGCCGAAGAGCGGTTGAATGAGTGCGAACATTTCTAGAAAACAGAACTCTGAGAATTGGAGCAGCTTGATTTATTGTGGGTGATTTCCGATAAAAGAGTAGCGTTACGAAAAGTCTGGGCTGGAGATGAGCTGTCAGTGGAGATATTAGTAGGAAGGATCATGGAAATCAAGAGGGAAAATGCGGTGAATTTCATTTATAGGAAGACGAACGAGGGAATGAAATTATTTATGAAGCGAAATGTTCCATGAATTTAAGGTATTGGAAATCATTTAAGAAACAATTGACAGGGAATCTGCCACCTGGACGACAGTCGTAAAGATATATATTTTTGCTAATAATAATAATAATAATAATAATAATAATAATAATAATAATAATAATAATAATAATGGCGTGTGGAGCTGACGCCTTGCTCTACCTGCGTGCCTATGAGGATGGGTCCCTACCTACCATGAATTCTATTGATGAAGACGGGACACATTCATCCCTCGGAATTAACCAATGGTGGTTAAAATCTTCAACCCAGCTGGGAATCGAACCCGGGATCCTTTGAACCAAAGGCCACTACACTACCTATTTAGCCATGGAGCGGGTCACGGGCTCAGAAGGCCAGCGCTCTACCGTCTGAGCTACTCAGCGCTGGATAACAAAAAGCAAAATAAAAACTGTGATTATTATTATTATTATTATTATTATTATTATTATTATTATTATTATTATTATTATTATTATTTTACAAGTTACTTTACGTCGCACCGACACAGGCAGTTCTTATGACGACGATGGGCAGGAAAGGGCTAGGAGTGGGAAAGAAGCGGCCGTGACTTTAACTGAGATACAGCCCCAGCATTTGCCTGGTGAGCAAATGGGAAACCACGGAAAACCATCATCTGGGCTGCCGACAGTGGGGTTCGAACCCTCTATCTCCCGTCCGACTCGTTGGCTGAATGGTCAGCGTACTGGCCTTCGGTTCAGAGGGTCCCGGGTTCGATTCCCGGCCGGGTCGGGGATTTTAACCTTAATTGGTTAATTCCAATGGCACGGGGGCTGGGTGTATGTGTTGTCTTCATCATCATTTCATCCTCATCACGACGCGCAGGTCACCTACGGGTGTTAAATAGAAAGACCTGCACCTGGCGAGCCGAACCCTTCCTGGGATATCCCGGCACTAAAAGCCATACGACATTTCATTTCCTCTATCTCCCGAATACCGGATACTGGCCGAATCTTTAGGCAGAATGCAAACTTCCTGGAGCTATGAGTTTGCAGGCATCAGAGCTCTGACTCTCGCTACGTTACGGAAGAGCGACATTCTAACATGTTACTGCCTCAATCATCATCATGCTGCCACATTGCCTTCTGTTCCGTCCTCTTTAATTCTCCCGCCGCCAACTCCAATAACAGCGGTGGATCTCAGTTTTTCTTCTCGTAACCTTTTGGTTCGCTGACACTCAACTTTGCTCCCAGGAAGTTCAACTCATTTGTCTTGCCAGCTCTTTCCTTTTGAAAACAGATTTCTAAGATGTTAGCTCTTGTCTCGCTTGCTGCTACGCGGACCATGTTTCCACGTCAGGGTCGCTTTCCATTTTCATTTAAAAAGAAAACGAAGGGAATGGAATTGAATAACACGCCCATAGCAGAGTGGGCTGAGATCTTCCAATTCAACTCCAAATTGTACAGGGATGATAAGTTCATAGAGCATGTTTTCTTGTATATATAAATGATATCAGTAAAAAAGTGGAGTCAGAGACAAGGCTGATGATGTTATTCTGTATAGAGGAATAAATAAGTTACAAGATTATGAGCAACTACAAAAAGACCTCGACAATGTTGTGAGGTGGACAGCAAGCAATGGTATGATGATAAACGGTTCTGAGTTTCACAAATAGGAAAAGTTCTCTCGGTTTTAATTGCTGCGTTGATGGGGTGAAAGTTCCCTTTGGGGATCACTGTAAGTACCTAGGTGTTAATAAAGGAAAGATCTTCATTGGGGTACTCGCATAAATGGGATTGTAAATAAAGGGTACAGAGCTTTGCCTATTTTTAAGAAGGGTGTGAACACTGAAAATAATAATATCTCTGCACATGGTTATGAGGGTATTTGGGGGTTGTAGTAAGGATATAAAGGAGAGGACATGTAAGTCTCTGGTAAGACCCCAATTACAACATGGTTTCAGTGTATCGGACCCTCACCAGGATTACTTGATTCAAGAACTGGAAAAAAATCCAAAGAAAAGCAACACGGTTTGTTCTGGGTGATGTCCGAAAAAAAGTAGTTACCTAAATGTTGTAAAGTTTGGGCTGGGAAGACTTGGGAGAAAGGAGACGAACTGCTCCAGTAAGTGGTATGTTTCGAGCTATCACTAGAGAGATGGCGTGGAATGACATTAGTAGACGAATAAGTGTGCCTAGTGTAAAAGTAGGGGAGATCAAAATACCAAGATAAAGTTGGAATTCAAGAGGACAAACTGAGGCAAATATTCGTTTGTAGGAAGAGGAGTTAGGGATTGGAATAATTTATCAAGGAGATGTTCAGTAAATTTCCAAATTCTTTGCAATCATTTAAGAAAAGACTAGGTAGAAAACAGAGAGGGAATCTGTCATCTGAGCGACTGCCCCACATGCAGGTCAATGTTGATACTGCATGAATACAGGGTGGCGTTAAAAATATTTCATAGATATTTTTTTGGTTGCGCAGACCCGAGATGTCTTTTATGGGGCAATACTATGGTAGAAGTTACGCAGCCACGTAAAGTGATGAGTGAGATGTTTCGAAACGAGTGACGTAAAGTTACCACTTTATTGGCTCTTGTGTACAATATTTTATTTTACTCTACGGTGCATTTACTTATTAAATTAATCAATTTAATTAATTATACATAATTTTTATTCGTCGCGAAACAAATCTTGCATGTTTGATCTATGCATTGACATTTTCTTGTTCGAGTCTTGCTATGAACGGTGTACTTGGAGTTATGTTGTAATAAATCATGAACATTTATGTTTTTGAAGCAGTCAATAGTCCAGTAAGTTGCCTACGATTGTCCTGGATTATTGATGGTAACACAAACTTTATGATATACTTTGGTATTTCTTCTCGTTATGGCCAAAAAATATAACAAACGTTATCTCCAAGTGTTCAGAGAAACATACATTTCCGTTAAATTTACCGTCTGATAAAAGAAACTACCGTATTTCCTCGCGCAATTAACTCCCTTGCACACTTTACGAATCCCAATATTTTTGGGTATAAAGTGGAGAAAAAGAAATGTTCACATATTTGACGCACCCACTTCGTCGAAGATCCATCAAGCAGCTCCGGATGCGTTTGGAAATACTCAAGTAGCAGCCTTGCTATTGCGAAAGCGGGCATTCCAAATACAGGGAAACATGCTGTTTTTAGCCGGGAAAAAATCCCACTGCACTCGTTCAGTCCAGAAGTGACGAGTGACGCTCTATTCCAGTCTGATACAAACATATTTTACGAGTGTTTTGGCTACGGGGCATTCTGTGATCACAAAATTGTTTGTGATGATGATGATGATGATGCTTGTTGTTTAAAGGAGCCTAACATCGAGGTCATCGACCCCTAATGGTGCGAAATGAAATAACAAAAAATTCAAATTCATCCACTGACCAAAATAAAATAAAAAATGTCATTTAGAATAAATGGATGGACATGAACCCTACAAAAAATAAAAACAAACAAAGAAACAAAGAAACAAACAAACAAACAAAAACAGTGGATCAGACTCAAAAAGAAGGTAGTTAATTAGAGTATTACTGACGAAGGGACCATTTATAAAGCACAATGATGCTTGATGGCTGAAGGGGTGCTAAATTCACGTCTAAGGCCCCACAGAATGGTACATGTCGCGAGTAAAGTAGAACCATGGTATTTGTCATGTTGGGGTACTGATCAAAAGTAGCGAAGACTCACGGTGTTCCACACAAGATGGTACTACTCACAAGTATTGCAATTTGTACAGGGAACACAGACCTATGGTGTTTCGCACACAATGGCGCCACTCATAGCCAACGCAAACCGGTAAGGTTCCTCACCTAGGTGTACTAGTCACGGGCGTCGGTATTCCCGTAGTGTTCCTCACATAGTGGGTACCAATCACAGGCAACGCTCATATAGCGGTACAACTCGCAGGCTACGCCCAGACCCGCGGTGTTGCTCACATGGGTACAACGCACAGGTAATGGAATCCACCAGGCCAGGCTTTTTACTGTAACTAATCACAAACCTATTTCGTACCAATTTAGTGATACTACTCGCAAGTACATACAACCCATGGTGTTCCCCGCATGATGGTACGAATCAAGAGTAGGTTCATGGTTCTAATTCGATCATCCCTTGGTCGCCCCTTGTAGTCGCCTCTTACGACAGGCAGGGGATACCACGGGTGTATTCTACATGTGCGTCCCCTACCCGCAGGAAGTAGTGTGTTTGGTCCGCGAGAGGTATTTTATTTCCCTCAAGTCCGTCGGCAAGCCGGTTAGGAGCCCCCTATCCGCCACGTGGGAGTATCACCTCTCCCCCTGCTACGCCAGCGTAGTAGGTTCATGGAAAATTGTTTGCCAGTCCACAGTATTCGAGTAATACTGCATCATACAAACTCGCGGTGATCACACGGGAACAGGGCAGCGGGCAGCAAGTATTCAATGTCCACATGGAACGTGCACTTCAAGCGGCCAGCAAGTGTCGCGAAGCATTTCGCGGGCCAAAAAGCGGCAAGTTTTCGCAAGTAGAGGAGAATCTGCTTAGATATATGATTTTGTTACACAACGTTGGATAAGTCGTTTCACACGAAATGCTGTATTTTAAAGAATGAGAATTAGCCGCTGCACGTGGAATCAGTGTCTCGGATTTGAAGGTTAGCCGAGGCTTAATTTATTTTATGAAGAGAAATGGACTTTCTCATCGACGAAGAATAACGTTATGCCAAAAAATGACGAATAGTTTCAACCATTTTCATCGCTTTGTGTTTGTGAAGGAATATTTGATCTCCCAAATAGGAACCGCAGGTCAGACGCCAAACAGTTTCCATATGCCACAAAGTCGAACAGTCGATAAGAAAGGAACATCGAGTGTTATCGTACGCGCTACAGGAAGCGAAAAACAACGATGTACTTTAATGCTTGCCGTAACAGCTGATGGCAGAAAGCGTGCACCTTATGTTGTTCTAAAACGAAAAACAATGCTTAAAGCAAAATTTCCGCGAGTGATCCACGTTCGTATTCAAGGAAAAGGTTGGATGGACAAGTCACTCGTACAAGATTGAATACGAACGGTTTGGGGAAATATAGCAGGGTTCCCTCCTTCGATGCGCGGCCCTTCTCTTGTTGGAGAGATTTTTTGCCGGTAGGTCATTGTTATGACATTACATGAATAATAATAATAATAATATAATTTAATACAGCCAATGGCCAAGAGGTAAATACAATATCGTACATTCACTACCCTCCCGAAGATGGCACCGATCGCATTGTTTCCTGCACAATTTGCAAATACAGTCATTAGTAGGGTCGTGATGTCTTGTCGCATATTTTATGATGGAATCCATGCACAGCGAATCGCGTCATGATATGTCGGAAGTCGTAATTTGGACGTTGCCATTCTTGAGTCATCATAGCATCCGTAGTGTAAAATGTGCTCCATATGTCGTGTAGTTCTTTTAACGCACTCTGATACACAGATGTAGAATGTAATAGCATTCATTCTCGAAGATCCTCTATAAAGAACCTTTCTCTCACCAGCTCACATACCAACCGTGAGCGGGGAAATTTAGATACGCTGAATACTGTTTTCTTAAGATAAATTGCCTTGATCTTTTCCAATTCCAGAATATTTCTGCCATATCAGATGTAATCCGTAACTCACAACAGGAGAGATCTTCACTCTGAATAGCTTTATCGCTGTATCCACTGACAGGTTCCTTATGTGTAAGATGCCGTGCATTGCAGTGGCGACCTTGTCCCTGTAGTCTGTAGCGTCACTCCCTGGTATTTAAAGGATGCGACCGTCGTTAATCTTTCGTTTTTATAATAAATTGTGTCATGTGATGCAATTTCTCCCCCTCGTCTGAATGTCATAACTACTGTCTTATTTGCATTCAGCTGTAGGTCATTTCTGCCGGTCCATTGCAGAAGGCTGCTTGCAGATCTGCAATCGCCATGCCATCCGCGTAAACATATATTTTTACATTACTGGTATTTACTGTCGTTAATGCGTCCATGTTAAACAGGACCGGCCTGAAGCCCTCCTGTCGTTTGCTCTATTGGGATAGAGTTTGTCAGATTGTCATCAATCTGTATGTAGTTTTCTGCGACTATGTTTCGTATCAGTATTAAGAGAGATGCATCACTTTCAGAGACATGCTTCAGTCTTTCCAACACTAACATTCTATTGATTGAGTCAAAGGCCTTTGAAAAGTCTATGAAAGCTACATGTAATTTTCCTTTCGGGTTTCTCCTCGTTTCCTGTATGTCATCATGTAGACAACTGCTTGTAGAGTAGATCTTCCCTTGCGAAACCCAAATTGCTCTTCAGGTATTTTACAGTCCACGAGGTCAGTCAATCTATTTGTGATCAGCTTTGTCAGTATCTTGAAGGGAATGCATTCTAAAGCGATACCCGGATAAGCATTCCCCTTGTAAAACATTCTTAGAGTGGTGCACCTCCATCTTCAGGTTGTATTGTCAGCTTGTAATGGGAAGTCCAGTGTCGGTACTTCAAACCCACGTGTCTAACTTACCTGATCTACCCTATTTGACTTTTCAGAAAAAAATCACGTCGGAATTTTACGCCAAAGGACGATAACCGCAAATGAGTTGAACCGATTGTGTTTATATTTTATTTGATGTATCTTTCAAATGGAAATGAATTGTAATTAATTTTTAAATATCTGAATTCCTTGAATAATTTACGCATCCGAAGTTTTCGCCTGTATTTTTCGTCAAAAAGTGCGTTAATTACGCGAGAAAATACGGTATTACGCATTTAGGGTTACGTAGCGCAATCATATCTACGAAATGTCACTGTAATATTTGTCTTAAATGGGACATAATAGTTGCTTTTACACAAATAAAGTCTCAAATCTTGCTAAATTAAGAAATAGTACGAAATATTTTACTTGCAGAGAATAATATGGATACATACTTTACTACCTATTTTTTCTGCTCCGTTGCAGCGCTTCCATATGTGTCTAACACTTTCGTGTGTGATGTCTTACTTAGGTGTTTTCTTCATGTTCCTCATTCGTTTTGTGCCCTAACTAATTCATTACACGATATATCATGCTAGTAATATAGACAAAGAGAATGAGAATTCACAGGCATATCACTCCCATTCGTCGGTGCTAGCCCTGGACCTCAAGAAAGAAACAAAAGACGGCACGAGCAGACATAAGGGAGTCCTGTCTACAGCCCGTAAGCACGTTTACGTATTTCTCTAGATATTTCTGTAGTAACGTCAGTATTTATTAATTATCGCAGATTTTTTACTTCATGTGTGTAAAAGCAATTAAAAATATTGGGACAAATATTACAGTGACAGTTCGTAGATACATAAACTGCATTTAGTTGTGTGTGTCGTTGTGCCATGCATATTATTATTCCTTTGTAAGTGCCATAAATGAGAATTATTAGGTACATTTTTTGTAACCATTTTTATGTTCTTTTAGTTTAAGATTTTAAATTTAATTGTCAATTCGCATTATGACTGTAGATATGTCCTGACCTTATGCTCGACGCACATCTCATACCTACCAACTGTTGCCGAGTTTTGATACCGCTACCATGAACTCAGAAAATGAAGAGCGCAGGAGAACCGGTCTTAGTGTTTACTAAGCAAGCTTACGACCCTTGGTTATTACCCCGTAATAGGAGCACATTTTAAATTCTGGACTTTATTTTCTTGGAGATTTACGTGGCCGTTGGTATCCTCTCCACTTTAGTGCTCAGCGTCCAGGTCAACCGGCAGTCCGGCGCAGCATGAATTAACCAACAGCGTCAACCACGAACTCTCCATAAAGCGGCCGCACAAGGAGAATTACACTCAAAGCTGTGTTAAGTGGACTGGTTATGTTCATGTGAGCGCTCTCTACCTACCATTTTACGTATAGAGGATATGAGTGAACCGCTTCTGTGATGATGAAACGGCAAGTTGTTCAAAACTAGTTCAGCCTGTTGATGTACATTCATCCGAATAACAAAAGCCTGATCTTTTTAACGTATGATACATTTTAACGAAAGACCCATTTGATCAAAATGGACACACGGTTTGCAATATCGCGCATGCGCGTAGACTTTCTTAATCCCAGAAACCACTAACCATTGTTAAGTTAAGGAGAGGGGTACACTTTTGAAGATCAAAAACGCATTTTTTAATGTTTTAAAATGGATAACAGACTTCCCTCTTTTACTGGAGAAGTTGTTAAGATATCTACAGTATGATAGCTTCCAAGATACAATAATAATTATCTGTACGTTGCTCATGATTAAAAAAGAATGGTATTTCTGTACCGGTCGTGTCCACAGTTAGAAGGAATGGATGTTTCTTTACATCTTCCGTCATGTCTGTCTGTCTGTCTGTGCGTCTGTATGTATTATCCGCACACTTTATCTTGGTGCATTTACACCCTAGTGCTGAATCGGTCGAGCTCGGCGATCTTCGAGATTCGTACTGGCAACCTTTGAACCACAGACTATGAATCGCTTAAGCATCGTTGTGCGACATCTGGCGTACACTTTACGTACTACTACTGTTGTTGTTTACACAACAAAGCCAAAGTATAGAATTCATGCTAGGAACAAGATTCGCATCGAGAAATGTTATATATAATGTGTATGTGACATAGTTGTTGGCTTAAGATGATAACGGTTTAGAAATTTCATATCGATCGATCATATTCTCGATTCAATTCAGATTTCATTTCCATTCAGTTGGCAGCACTATCGGCTCCCTCCTTACTCCTCACCCCCGTACACAAATGCACCAAGATAAAGTGTGCGGATAATATGTACATGCGAGCACAGAAATGGTGTCCCGGTATAAACAAATCATGGTATACCCCCACCTCCACGCTTAACCCATTGCTGCAGGTAGACAGCCCACTACAAGACTGTTGTGACTGAAATGGGCACGGTGGTGGATGTATAGCAATACACGCACTGTGCCTTCAGCACTACCCGTTCACTCTCTCCCCTCTTTTTCGGTACAGGAGTGGCCTTCACTCCCTCACCTCCTTTCAGTACTGGAGTGGGGCAGTGTTGATTGTTTACGTCGGGACACCATTTCTGTGCTTGCATGTACGCGCATCATGAGTGAATGGATGAACAGAATTTAATGAAAATCGGGTTGCAAAGGCGCTACAATCTAGGGTAGTTTCAGGGACACTCTTTTTCTCCACACAACGTTTTCATCACAAAACTAAGTTTTTAAGCTACTGCAGTACAATTTTGCAGAACTGTGTATGTTCCATCCTTCAGTCTTACAAGCAAAAAAAGGACAGAAGGAATTACATAAATCAATCCAAAATAAATAAAGAAATACACAGCTGGGGTATTTATGCTGGAAACGCTCTCCGATGATTTACAGTGTATTGAAGAAGAATGTGCAAATTTCGGAATATCTTATCAATGCACATTTTCATTTGGATAAGACTTAGAGTTGCTAAATTTACGAAATAAGTAGAAGGATCGTTCAATGGTGCACCTCACTCTTTACCTTCAGAGTGTGATGTGACAGTGGGAACCTCCGTGGCTCAGGCTCTCACCTCTGGGTTCAGTGGTTCAAATCGTGGTCACGCGGAGGCGGGACAGGTGTTTTCCGGGTACTCCTGCTTTCCGTGTCATCCGACAACACTCTCTAGTATGATTTCATTTTTTCTGTCTATCATTTATCATTGCCCCAGAGGAGTGCGACAGGCAGAGTTCCTATCCTTGCCGCTAGATGGGAGCTTCATTCATTCTATTCCTGGCCCGGTTGAAACAGGCTGGGAATTTTTTCACTTGGATAATGGAATACATTGGTGGTAAAATCTACCATACACATAACGTCCTGCGTTATCAAGTACTTTCGCTATTCCACGCCACTGGTGTCGCGTTAAAGCCAAGTTAGAACATTTCCATCACGAAAAGTGCGTGCTTGGATACTGTTCGATAAAGAACGCAGGAACCCACTGGATGGGCGACCACGCACCCACACAAACTGCCTATAACCAACCAACTGGTAACACACACACACAGTCACACTCACCTGACTCACACTCATTACAGGCTGACAGAGAAGCGCGAAAAGCGCACCGGTATCGGCACGTCACGAACCATCTATCCACAGTGACCTCTACGTCCATAACCACAGCGAAGTCTGTCTTCATCAGTCTACTAGAATCTAGTCCTGTCCAACCTGTAAGCTCCTCAGCCAAGAGTGTTTCCTTCCACAGTGACCTCTACGTCCACAACCACAGCGAAGTCTGTCTACGTCAGTCTACTAGAATCTAGTCCTGTCCAACCTGTAAGCTCCTCAGCCAAGAGTGTTTCCTTCCACAGTGACCTCTACGTCCACAACCACAGCGAAGTCTGTCTACATCAGTCTACTAGAATCTAGTCCTGTCCAACCTGTAAGCTCCTCAGCCAAGAGTGTTTTCGTCCACAACCACAGCGAAGTCTATCTTCATCAGTCTACTAGAATCTAGTCCTGTCCAACCTGTAAGCTCCTCAGCCAAGAGTGTTTTCGTCCACAAGCACAGCGAAGTCTATCTTCATCAGTCTACTAGAATCTAGTCCTGTCCAACCTCTAAGCTCCTCAGCTAAGAGTGTTTTCGTCCACAGTGACCTCTACGTCCACAAGCACAGCGAAGATTGTCTTCATCAGTCTACTAGAATCTAGTCCTGTCCAACCTGTAAGCTCCTCAGCCAAGAGTGTTTTCGTCCACAGTGACCTCTACGTCCACAACCACAGCGAAGTCTGTCTTCATCAGTCAGTCTACTAGAATCAAGTCCTGTCCAACCTCTAAGCTCCTCAGCCAAGAGTGTTTTCGTCCACAGTGACCTCTACGTCCACAAGCACAGCGAAGTCTGTCTACATCAGTCTACTAGAATCTAGTCCTGTCCAACCTGTAAGCTCCTCAGCCACGAGTGTTTCCTTCCACAGTGACCTCTACGTCCACAAGCACAGCGAAGTCTGTCCTCATCAGTCAGTCTACTAGAATCTAGTCCTGTCCAAGCCAATAAATAATTAATGAGTTATGGGCGCAAGTCAACAACTCGTCCCACCAAGTACCATCAAGACGTTGAACGAAGAAAGTGAGCAAAAACTTCACACAAAAGTGTTACATGAACAAAAGACATACTGAAGCGTTGTGACTTGACTCCTAATGCAGCAAAGTATGTACGTACCGCTAATTTTACTGTTGATCTGCATAAAACCAATTATTATCTTCCATTTAGGGCAAAAGTTATAATGCGATTTCATCGATACAATTCGTTCATACGCGAAGTGGATTTCTTCTAGGCCGGTATCGATACTTTGAACAAATGTGACTTTCTTGTTTAGTAATGTGTGTCCTGAAAAACAACGTTTATCCTGCAGGCTCTCGTTACCTTTTACGATTTTCATGAGGTTTATTGTCAAGGTACGACAGACGGAGAATGCACACAATATTAAATCTGACACTTTGTGTCGAATTTTCACAAATCTGTTGAACGCGCCCTGTCTACTATTTTGACATTCATGAATAATAATGACGGGACTCTGAATATTTCATGCCTTCCATTATTCTCTACCCCTTCATTTCGTATTCATGTGATCGCACGTTTACAGACCTCCAAAAATGTCCTTTTCTTGTTCACCATCCAACAGTTTAGTCTGTAGAGCACATCTCTGTGAATGGCACGAGGTCGTGATGCTAAACAGGATTCACGACGATCAGTGTAGAGAATTCTACTCGTGTCATTCTAAAAGTGCATTATTATTATTATTATTATTATTATTATTATTATTATTAATAGTTGACGCCCCCATTGGAGTTCTTTAATCAGTCATATACGTTAAATAGAGTCAGCTTCTTCTTCTTCATCCTGTTGGACCTGGCTGCCCTTTGGTTGTCAGTAATGGTTTACTTCCTTGGTTCAAATGTTATGAGTTTCAATCGTAGGTGTTTATTCCTTAGGCTTCTCTTCTCTTCTTTGACTTCATTTTGGAGCATTGATAAATCTAATTCTTCTAAACCATTCATGATCTTTGTGAACCAAGCGTTCTGTAACTGCTTTACTAGTCGGGTTTCTGGCAGTCTGAATACATGACAGAAAAAAAGGCAATCCTACTTTTCCGCATTGAATTATTATTAAAATAAATACATACATACATACATACATTACATACATTACCTAAATAAATAAATAAATAAATAAATTAAATAAATAAATAAATAAATAAATAAATAAATAAATAAATAAATAAATAAATAAATAAATAAATAAATAAATAAATAAATAAATAAATAAATAAATAGCGTTTTTGACCTATCGAAGGCATTTGATAGGTAAATCATGCGAGATTTCTGGCAAAAATGAGTGCAATTGGACTAGACAAAAGAGTGACTGAATGGGTGGCTATGTTTCTAGAAAACAGAACTCAGAGAATTATAGTGGGTGAAGCTTTTTCTGATCCTGTAATTCCTAAAGGCACTGTTATTGCACGTTTCTGTTTTCTTATAGGGTGTGTAAATGATACGAGTAAACAACTGAAATCAGAGGTAAGGCTTTTTGCGGATGATGTTATTTTGTATGGCCACCCCGCGGTGTAGGGGTAGTGTGCCTGCCTCTTACGCGGAGGCCTTGAGTTCTATTCCCGGCCAGGTCAGGGATTTTTGCCTGAATCTGAGGGCTGGTTCGAGGTCCACTCAGCCTACGTGACTACAATTGAGAAGCTACCTGACGGTGAGAAGGCGGTCCCGGTCTAGATAGCCAAGAATAACGCCCGTAAGGATTCGTCGTGCTGACCACACGACACCTCGTAATCTTCAGGCCTTCGGGCTGAGCAGCGGTCGCTTGGTAGGCCAAGGCTTTTCGGGGTGTTGAGGCACGGGGTTCTGGTTATTCTGTATTGAGTAATAAATAATTTACAATATTACGAGCAACTGCAAAAATACCCCCACAATGTTGTGAGATGGATGATAGCGGGGTTGTGAGTATTCGCACACGAGATGCCGTCAATTGTGTTCACACACATTAATAAACCACCATTTTGAACTCGACTGAATCGAAGATGAATAAGACTGCAACTACCAACACACGTGCACTGAATTCAACCAGCGAATTTCGTTCTAGAAAAGTATGACGAAACATGCTTTCTTCTCGAGTTTCCAATAACTATGTACAAACTCTAGTGACAAAGGTGCGTTGCGCCCTGTGACGCACAACACCTCACAAGGCACAAACAATAAACGATACGAGTACGAAGTCCGTACTGTCGTACATAACTAAAACCAAGGTCATGTGCAACCACTTCAGCCTCCAGAATTTGAACACGAAATTTGGCGCAATCGAAAAAGTACCTAACTGAGTTCCGATTTCTCGGAGAAATTGTAGTACCAACAGGAAAAGAACAGAAGGCCCTCGAGGTCCGCGTCCAGAAAAATGGAGAGCAAAAATTTACAACAAAAATGCCTCTCAGTCTTGATCAAAATTCGACATTACAACACTGTGATCAAAGCTGAAATACTATACTGGATCTCAGTACTCGAAGACATCCCGAAAGAGGAACGTAAAATCATCAGAAAATTCTCGGCCCAAAACTGACTGAGGATATCGACTGCAAGCTCGTAAAAAAACCGAGGACCTCTCAAACCTTGCCACCGACATCAGAAAAAGACGCCTGAAATTTTACGGACACATCAAATGCCTTCCAGAAAACATACTGACGAGAATATTACTAAAGACAACATAACACATCAAAACAAGTAGGTGGACATCCGCCAAGACAGGAATCAAAGTGGCCGAGATCGCAGACCGAACCTGGTATAGAGTCAGAGAGAAACCACAAGAAGAAGACAGGAGTCAAGGGGACAGAAGAACGAAGAACCACGATGAGAGAAAAATTGTTGGCTGCCTGGCAAAGAAGGAAATGCACAACTTCCAAGTGACCTTTGCGTGATCAGTTTTCTGGTTTTTTTCGCATCTAATAATAATAATAATAATAATAATAATCATAATAATAATAATAATAATAATAATAATAATAATAATAATAATAATAATAATAATAATAATAATAATAATACCTACTAATGGAGCTTGTTTAGAGAATTGTTTGCAAGTTATACTAGTCCGTTACACTTGCATCACTAGTCCTCTCAGTTTTAATTACTGCGTTGACGGGGTGAAAGTTCATTATCGGGATCACTGGAAGTACGTAGGGATTGTAAATAAAGGGTACAGGTCTCTGCACATGGTTATGAGGGTATTTATGGGTTGTAGTAAGGATGTAAAGAAGAGAGCATTTAAGTCTCTGGTAAGACCCCAACTAGAGTATGGTTCCAGTGTATGGGACCCTCACCAGGATTACTTGATTCAAGAACTGGAAAAAATCCAAAGAAAAGCAGCTCGATTTGTTCTGGGTGATTTCTGACAAAAGAGTAGTGTAACGAAAACGTTGCAAAGTTTGCGCTGGAAAGACCTGGTAGAAAGAAGACGAGCTGCTCGTCTAAGTGGTGCATTCCGAGCTGTCTGTCGAGAGATGGCGTGGAATGACATTAGTAGACGAATAAGTTTGAGTGGTGGTCTTAAATGTAGGAAGGATTACAATATGAAAATAAAGTTGGAATTCAAGAGGACAAATTGGTGCAAACATTCGTTTATAGGTCGGGGAGTTAGGGATTTGAATAACTTACCAAGGGAGATGTTCAATAAATTTCCAATTTCTTTGAAATCATTTAAGAAAAGGCTAGAAAAGCAACAGATAGGGAATCTGCCACCTGGGAGACTGCCCTAAATGCAGATCAGTAGTGATTGATTGGTGAGTCCTACCTAATGCAAGTAGAAAGGGCCTGCCAGGAAATCCTAGAAAACTCGAATAATAATAATAATAATAATAATAATAATAATAATAATAATAATAATAATAATAATAATAATAATAATAATAATAATAATATGACCTGTCTGCGTGTCAGTTTCTATGTTCTGTTTTATTGTACCAAATGGTAGAGGAACGAAACACTGTTCGAAGATGTGTGGGTAAGATTAAAGTAAATTTTTTGGGTGAACATCAAATTTGTCACACACGCAGACATCGTGCGGCTCGAATTCTCGAATGGACATTTTTATCCGCCCTTCAAACATCCTACTACCTAGAAAGGTAATACAATGTTTAATGTTTGAGCTGGAGATCTCGAGATGAGAAGTGTTTTGTTCCCCACACCTCCATCTCTCCAAATAGGACTACAGTGCTCTCGGATGCTGCACTTCAACCAGTTTGTATGTTTGTTTTTTAAAACTCACGAATCTTACGTACCCACAAAATTCCTGTTTATGTGCGGTCAGAATGTGTGTGCGTTGTGACGGTTATATGGAAACATAAGCTTCAAGCTAATTTTACTGAGCATTACGTTTTCGATAGCTTGTGTATGAAATAAACAAACAAGCGATGAAAGCTTCCCAGAGTGTGTTAGAATGACCACACACTCTCTAGCAGTACTATAAGGAGGAGGAAGTTGATAAGCATAGTCCACTCATACCACCCACCCATAGTTAACAATAAAATAAACAATATTACCTTTATACAGTATCAAACAGGCTACTAATGGATAACGAGGTCTGTTGACACTCGTCATCTCGTGCCCCAAGTTTACTAGATTTTTGTAACACTACTCTTTTTCCAATGATTTTGTCTTCTTTGGCTGTAAAATTGATGGAAAAGGCGACTGCTCCTCTGAAATCAAACCGCGGTTGACACCTACAAGGAACGCAGTGATCAGTAGGACTAAAATCTTGGAAAGCAGAGGCATCATTATAAGAGCATAACCTTCTCCGTTACCTCGTACCATGAGAAAGAAAGCTGAGAGGAGAAGGACCGATGCTGAGATAATCATGGCGGGCCAGAAAACCACCTGCAGGCATTGTAGAGAGGTGAAGGCCACATGATGAGGAGCACTTCTCTGGAAAACGATGTGATGGGTGGTGAAAGAAGAACTGGAAGAGCGAGACTGCGTCGGTTAGATGACATCAAACGCGACATCGGTTTGTCAATTGTGGAACTGAAGGGGACGGCAAGAAAGAGACACATGATCCATGGGAAGACCGCGAGTCGCATTGGAAATAAGGAGGGAAGGAAAGGAGAGGAAAGGGAAGGGAAGGGAAGAGAAGGGAACGGTTAGCTTCTAGTTCTCGAATCAAGTAATCCTGGTGTGGGTGCCATTGTCTAGGGATGAACAGGAAGCAACAGGAATGTGGATAACGTTGATACCGTCTCACCAACGAGGAGATGCACAAAACTGACATGACATTTGTATTACTGCGATCACTCAAAATATCCAAGTCTCGTTCACGAGAGGCACCATAGTGCAGTCAGTAGAGACAGTAACAGGTTTGAATGCAGACTAATTTGGTTATTAGGAAGTGTCGCCTAGACCGCTCTTAACGGGAGTAACGAACATTTGAGATATGTACGCCTAACGTTTATGCAAACCTCCTACCACCACCGTTGTGCAGGGTAGCTGCTCGCTTCAGTAACTTCGCTTTCTCACCGCGAAAATCCAGGCTCTGTAAGCAGATGGCACTAGGAGAAGAGCATTACAATGTTCAAACTACATAGCTCGTAAACTACTTGTACTGGAATCCTGAAAACGAGCCATTGACATTCTAATTTATTCTAGTTTCATTTTGTTAATGTCAATAGGCAATATTCCATTTGAAACTGCAACTTTCTAAAATAATACACATTCTAGTAGTAATTAAAATCTGTGCATGGGGTACACTTCTTAGAGCCTTCCATTTTGGAAATATTTGTGGCGCAAATCTTAGGTGATTCATCCTGCACACAAAGCATGCAATTACAGCATATGCTGTGTGTCCAACTGTACTCCATGGGAACACAATACTGCCAACATCAATTTAAATTAAGTGGCCTGCTGTTATAATTATCGTTAATGTACACGAGATTATCTCTAATAAAAATAATTCCATGTCACATCGTTAATCTCTTTTGCAGTCTCATTATGAGCGACACTGCCCAATAATTAGGTTCAGAATTGGAACATATTTCTTTTATCGTTTATTACCGCACAATATGAGTAGGATCCGTCGCTTTGGCTCACTGGAAAGCGTACTCGCCTTCTATTCAGAGATGTCAGGGTTCGCTTCCTCGCCGCACAGGGGTTTTAATCACGCCTGCTTAATTGCTCGGTATGTGTGTTCGTCTGAAGGAGAGAGGAAGTATGAAGAATCTGAAAGACGCAGGATTCACAATATATCTCAGGAAGTATCAAATAGGTTATATTATAAAGAAACTATTCTACGAAATTTAGAACACTTCTGTTATTAACCGTACGCAGTCTGAATAGTCTGTGTTATAGACTTGTCAAAAATAATACCGTATTTTAAAAGACAAATTGAAAAGTATAAAATAAAAAAATGTTAAATTTTTGGATATTTAGTTCATTTTTCTGAAAAACTCTACCATAAATCGTCTTGAAACTTGACCGTCTATTAGAAAATCTGTACTTGTAGCTGTGGGAGTCAATTTATAAAAATATTCTAATTAGTAAATTGACAAAGCGACGGAACATTTCAGTAAAGTATCAAAGTAGCCGGCAAAGAATTCCATTCTCCATTCCTGAATAAGATAAATAATTTGCTTACGTAGTCATTAAGCAGCTCTGTTTATTTCAGGTAGTTCACCAGAAAGAAAAGTAGACAAAACGAATGTATTGTTGGAACCTCTCTTCATAAAGCTGATTCTTGACTAAACTATTTGGCGCAGAATATTCAAATGCAAACTCGTGTACCCATCCCGAGGTGGTGCACCTCTTATCAGGCACACCCCGAATGGAGGTTGTTAGGGTTACCGATCACATTTACACACTTATGTAGTTTGTGTGTATATAAAACCCAGGAATTTCACTTCTACGCGATTTGAGATGTCATGATCATAACCACTGGACTTCCACTCTAAGTGACTGCTGATATCATGATCATAGCCACTGGACTTCCACTCTAAGTGACTGCTGATATCACGATCATAGCCACTGGACTTCCACTCTAAGTGACTGCTGATATCATGATCATAGCCACTGGACTTCCACTCTAACTGACTGCTGATATCGTGATCATAGCCACTGGACTTCCACTCTAAGTGACTGTTGATATCGTGATCATAACCACTGGACTTCCACTCTAAGTGACTGCTGATATCATGATCATAGCCACTGGACTTCCACTCTAAGTGACTGCTGATACCATGATCATAGCCACTGGACTTCCACTCTAAGTGACTGCTGATATCGTGATCATAGCCACTGGACTTCCACTCTAAGTGACTGTTGATATCGTGATCATAACCACTGGACTTCCACTCTAAGTGACTGCTGATATCATGATCATAGCCACTGGACTTCCACTCTAAGTGACTGTTGATATCATGATCATAGCCACTGGACTTCCACTCTAAGTGACTGCTGATATCATGATCATAGCCACTGGACTTCCACTCTAAGTGACTGCTGATATCATGATCATAGCCACTGGACTTCCACTCTAAGTGACTGCTGATATCATGATCATAGCCACTGGACTTCCATTCTAAGTGACTGTTGATATCATGATCATAGCCACTGGACTTCCACTCTAAGTGACTGCTGATCTCATGATCATAGCCACTGGACTTCCACTCTAAGTGACTGTTGATATCGTGATCATAGCCACTGGACTTCCACTCTAAGTGACTGTTGATATCGTGATCATAGCCACTGGACTTCCACTCTAAGTGACTGTTGATATCATGATCATAGCCACTGGACTTCCATTCTAAGTGACTGTTGATATCATGATCATAGCCACTGGACTTCCACTCTAAGTGACTGTTGATATCATGATCATAGCCACTGGACTTCCACTCTAAGTGACTGCTGATATCGTGATCATAGCCACTGGACTTCCACTCTAAGTGACTGTTGATATCGTGATCATAGCCACTGGACTTCCACTCTAAGTGACTGTTGATATCATGATCATAGCCACTGGACTTCCACTCTAAGTGACTGCTGATATCATGATCATAGCCACTGGACTTCCACTCTAAGTGACTGCTGATATCATGATCATAGCCACTGGACTTCCACTCTAAGTGACTGTTGATATCATGATCATAGCCACTGGACTTCCACTCTAAGTGACTGCTGATATCGTGATCATAGCCACTGGACTTCCACTCTAAGTGACTGCTGATATCGTGATCATAGCCACTGGACTTCCACTCTAAGTGACTGTTGATATCGTGATCATAGTCATTGGACTTCCACTCTAAGTGACTGCTGATATCGTGATCATAGCCACTGGACTTCCACTCTAAGTGACTGCTGATCTCATGATCATAGCCACTGGACTTCCACTCTAAGTGACTGCTGATCTCATGACCATAGCCACTGGACTTCCACTCTAAGTGACTGTTGATATCGTGATCATAGCCACTGGACTTCCACTCTAAGTGACTGTTGATATCGTGATCATAGCCACTGGACTTCCACTCTAAGTGACTGTTGATATCATGATCATAGCCACTGGACTTCCATTCTAAGTGACTGTTGATATCATGATCATAGCCACTGGACTTCCACTCTAAGTGACTGTTGATATCATGATCATAGCCACTGGACTTCCACTCTAAGTGACTGCTGATATCATGATCATAGCCACTGGACTTCCACTCTAAGTGACTGTTGATATCGTGATCATAGCCACTGGACTTCCACTCTAAGTGACTGTTGATATCATGATCATAGCCACTGGACTTCCACTCTAAGTGACTGCTGATATCATGATCATAGCCACTGGACTTCCACTCTAAGTGACTGCTGATATCATGATCATAGCCACTGGACTTCCACTCTAAGTGACTGTTGATATCATGATCATAGCCACTGGACTTCCACTCTAAGTGACTGTTGATATCGTGATCATAGCCACTGGACTTCCACTCTAAGTGACTGTTGATATCATGATAATAGCCACTGGACTTCCACTCTAAGTGACTGTTGATATCGCGATCATAGCCACTGGACTTCCACTCTAGTGACTGCTGATATCGCGATCATAGCCACTGGACTTCCACTCTAAGTGACTGTTGATATCGTGATCATAGCCACTGGACTTCCACTCTAAGTGACTGTTGATATCATGATCATAGCCACTGGACTTCCACTCTAAGTGACTGCTGATATCATGATCATAGCCACTGGACTTCCACTCTAAGTGACTGCTGATATCATGATCATAGCCACTGGACTTCCACTCTAAGTGACTGCTGATATCATGATCATAGCCACTGGACTTCCACTCTAAGTGACTGTTGATATCATGATCATAGCCACTGGACTTCCACTCTAAGTGACTGCTGATATCATGATCATAGCCACTGGACTTCCACTCTAAGTGACTGCTGATATCATGATCATAGCCACTGGACTTCCACTCTAAGTGACTGCTGATATCATGATCATAGCCACTGGACTTCCATTCTAAGTGACTGTTGATATCATGATCATAGCCACTGGACTTCCACTCTAAGTGACTGCTGATCTCATGATCATAGCCACTGGACTTCCACTCTAAGTGACTGTTGATATCGTGATCATAGCCACTGGACTTCCACTCTAAGTGACTGTTGATATCGTGATCATAGCCACTGGACTTCCACTCTAAGTGACTGTTGATATCATGATCATAGCCACTGGACTTCCATTCTAAGTGACTGTTGATATCATGATCATAGCCACTGGACTTCCACTCTAAGTGACTGTTGATATCATGATCATAGCCACTGGACTTCCACTCTAAGTGACTGCTGATATCGTGATCATAGCCACTGGACTTCCACTCTAAGTGACTGTTGATATCGTGATCATAGCCACTGGACTTCCACTCTAAGTGACTGTTGATATCATGATCATAGCCACTGGACTTCCACTCTAAGTGACTGCTGATATCATGATCATAGCCACTGGACTTCCACTCTAAGTGACTGCTGATATCATGATCATAGCCACTGGACTTCCACTCTAAGTGACTGTTGATATCATGATCATAGCCACTGGACTTCCACTCTAAGTGACTGTTGATATCGTGATTATAGCCACTGGACTTCCACTCTAAGTGACTGCTGATATCATGATCATAGCCACTGGACTTCCACTCTAAGTGACTGCTGATATCATGATCATAGCCACTGGACTTCCACTCTAAGTGACTGCTGATATCGTGATCATAGCCACTGGACTTCCACTCTAAGTGACTGTTGATATCGTGATCATAGTCATTGGACTTCCACTCTAAGTGACTGTTGATATCGTGATCATAGCCACTGGACTTCCACTCTAAGTGACTGCTGATCTCATGATCATAGCCACTGGACTTCCACTCTAAGTGACTGCTGATCTCATGATCATAGCCACTGGACTTCCACTCTAAGTGACTGGTGATATCGTGATCATAGCCACTGGACTTCCACTCTAAGTGACTGTTGATATCATGATCATAGCCACTGGACTTCCACTCTAAGTGACTGTTGATATCGCGATCATAGCCACTGGACTTCCACTCTAAGTGACTGTTGATATCGCGATCATAGCCACTGGACTTCCACTCTAAGTGACTGTTGATATCGCGATCATAGCCACTGGACTTCCACTCTAAGTGACTGTTGATATCGCGATCATAGCCACTGGACTTCCACTCTAAGTGACTGCTGATATCATGATCATAGCCACTGGACTTCCACTCTAAGTGACTGCTGATATCATGATCATAGCCACTGGACTTCCACTCTAAGTGACTGTTGATATCGTGATCATAGTCATTGGACTTCCACTCTAAGTGACTGCTGATATCATGATCATAGCCACTGGACTTCCACTCTAAGTGACTGTTGATATCATGATCATAGCCACTGGACTTCCACTCTAAGTGACTGTTGATATCATGATCATAGCCACTGGACTTCCACTCTAAGTGACTGTTGATATCATGATCATAGCCACTGGACTTCCACTCTAAGTGACTGTTGATATCGTGATCATAGCCACTGGACTTCCACTCTAAGTGACTGTTGATATCCTGATCATAGCCACTGGACTTCCACTCTAAGTGACTGTTGATATCGTGATTATAGCCACTGGACTTCCACTCTAAGTGACTGTTGATATCGTGATCATAGCCACTGGACTTCCACTCTAAGTGACTGTTGATATCGTGATCATAGCCACTGGACTTCCACTCTAAGTGACTGTTGATATCATGATCATAGCCACTGGACTTCCACTCTAAGTGACTGTTGATATCATGATCATAGCCACTGGACTTCCACTCTAAGTGACTGCTGATATCATGATCATAGCCACTGGACTTCCACTCTAAGTGACTGTTGATATCGTGATCATAGCCACTGGACTTCCACTCTAAGTGACTGCTGATATCATGATCATAGCCACTGGACTTCCACTCTAAGTGACTGTTGATATCGTGATCATAACCACTGGACTTCCACTCTAAGTGACTGTTGATATCATGATCATAGCCACTGGACTTCCATTCTAAGTGACTGTTGATATCATGATCATAGCCACTGGACTTCCACTCTAAGTGACTGTTGATATCATGATCATAGCCACTGGACTTCCACTCTAAGTGACTGTTGATATCGTGATCATAGCCACTGGACTTCCATTCTAAGTGACTGTTGATATCATGATCATAGCCACTGGACTTCCACTCTAAGTGACTGTTGATATCGTGATCATAGCCACTGGACTTCTAGTTTTAAGTGACTGTTGATATCGTGATCATAGCCACTGGACTTCCATTCTAAGTGACTGTTGATATCGTGACCATAGTGTAGCATTCGAACCACACGTACAGTACATGCACTGGCTGAGATTCGAACGGTAGAGACCGTGTTCAGTAGCCAGTTACTTTACCACTCTGCTAATTACGCCCGCTATTATTATTATCATATTGCCTCAGCTATCGTGTTCCGGACGGTTTGATGTGATGCCGGTTAGCTACCATACGTGTTAATTGCGATATTCTGTTTCACTGCAAGTTTCCAAAAGTCAGAATCGTCTAGGGCGATCTGTGTCTGAGATTTCATTAAATTTGTCGGGTGAACTCCAAATGTGTCAAGATGGACTTCACATGCCAACACGGCCGTTCAAAATTCCTGCTACCTCTGCCGGATTTAAACGCTCGATCTCGGGGCTGACACTACCTGTCAACCGCAGAGGAAGGTGATTATTATTATTATTATTATTATTATTATTATTATTATTATTATTATTATTATTATTATTATTATTTTCCTTTAATGGTTATCCTCTATTTAGTAAATTCGATGGAAGATTTTAGTCATTTCCTCATATCCAACATTTTTTTAGGAAGTTCTCTTTCACTTCGCTCGTTAAACCAAGTTTTTAGAAATTGTAGAAAAAGGGGCTAGAAAAGGGGCTAGCCCCTTTCTAGCCCCTTTTCTCCTGATAGTAATGCCATTCGCGTGACTTGCCGTATTCGTCATCCCAAGTTTCTTGCTCTCCAAGAAGATGAATGGCGCTCCGAGCTCGTTCCGCAGGTTCTGTCCCTAATGGAATCAGTTTCCCTTTGATGTCTCCATATCCATTATTGAGCACGTATATCTTTGTGTGTACCTACGACAACTCCACTTTTAGAAATACTTCCTCAATCTTTATGTGACCGAAGTTACTTCTTCCCGAGTGGCAGTGGGTGCTAATACCAAAATACCTAACAGATAACAGAGACTTCAAAGCATATTTAATTTTTAGACCATTAACGCTACGTCGTGTTACATTCCGCAACTACTTTTTATGGCTTTCGGAGACGCCGCCGAAGTGCAGGAATTTTGCCCCACAGGATCTCTTTTACTTGCCCGTAAATCTGAAGAGACGAGGCTGGCGTGTTTCAGCAACTTCAAATATATTCGCCTCAGCCATGAGGTTTCCAGTCGGCGAGCTTAGATCTTGAGAGTATTTTTTAATACAATAGAAGGAAGGTCGCAGGCGAAGAAACAGATGTTGCCAATTATATCCTTTTCTCTCTCACTCTGAAAACTAATAACTTTTTCTAAACGGAAATATGACAACAACTGAGCAGACTGGAAGCGACTTTTTGGGGGCTGGAATGAGATGAGATGAGATAGCGGCAGTATAACAAAAGTCCAAGGCTAAGAGCAGTTTCGCTGTGTTAAGAAGTGGATAACTATACGACGGGACTGAACCAGGATCGAAGCTGCCAAGTTCGGCTCAGAAGAGCCGCACTCTACCGTCGAAACCATTCAGCTCGGCATCGTGCGTACGAAGTTTGTAAGTAAATTGCTGTGCTTAGGGATAGGATTTTTACGCACTGCTAGATTAGATTTAACCAAGGCGCAAGAATCTTCTACCCGGACGGCAGTACTGCACTATCTGAAGTCTCAGAACTCCTAGAATGTATGTAACCCAGCAACATAACTGCCTAGCGGGTAGACGATACTTGCGTCTTGTTCAAACACGTTAGCGCTTTTCCCTAGTTATGTTCCATATCTACCCGGACATAGGGTTGGGCAATATCTGAACTGTCAGAACCCCTAGAATGTATGTAACCCAGCAACATAACTGCCTAGCGGGTAGACGGTACTTGCGCCTTGTTCAAACACGTTAGCGCTTTTCCCGAGTTATGTTCCATATCCACCCGGACATAGGGTTGGGCAATATCTGAACTGTGAGAACCCCTAGAATGTATGTAACCCAGCAACATAACTGCCTAGCGGGTAGACGGTACTTGCGCCTTGTGCGAACACGTTAGCGCCTTTCCCGAGTTATGTTCCATACGTACCCGGACGGCGGTACTGCACTATCTGAACTGTCAGAACCCCTAGAATGTATGTAACCCAGCAACATAACTGCCTAGCGGGTAGACGATACTTGCGCCTTGTTCAAACACGTTAGCGCCTTTCCCGAGTTATGTTCCATATCTACTCGGACATAGGGTTGGGCAATATCTGAACTGTCAGAACCCCTAGAATGTATGTAACCCAGCAACATAACTGCCTAGCGGGTAGACGGTACTTGCGCCTTGTGCGAACACGTTAGCGCCTTTCCCGAGTTATGTTCCATACGTACCCGGACGGCGGTACTGCACTATCTGAACTGTCAGAACCCCTAGAATGTATGTAACCCAGCAACATAACTGCCTAGCGGGTCGACGATACTTGCACCTTGTTCAAACACGTTGAAGCTTTTCCCGAGTTATGTTCCATATCTACCTGGACTAGGTCGACAGCTTCAGCTGAAAAGCGCAGCGCTTTTCCATTTTTCGTTATGCGAAGAATTTGAAGATTATCATCTGTAGTTTTTGCATTCAATCTCCACTACCGTGAAGAGATGACCCCACGCCGGTGGGTGACTCAGGCATGCGGCAGCTGAAAGGCTTTAGTGCTCTCTTATATGACCCAGTATTTCTTTTCTACCTCGAGCGATATCGACCCTGCTTTTTTCCATCAGTGGCCAGGTCAGAGCCTCAGCGTAGTGCTCTCGGATTACAGAAATTCATATCTTGGTGTCGAGAGCAGAAAACAGCTGACGGCTCCCACGCAAAGTGACAATGGATTGTGGACGAGAAAACACTGACCTTTATTATTATTATTATTATTATTATTATTATTATTATTATTATTATTATTATTATTAGTTTCATTATGAGGGACCACTGTTTCTCATGTCCGCAAGTTTAATATTAAATTAACCAACACTTGTCCTCCGGGTGGTGCTAAGTGATGAACATAAGGATAAGAATAAGGAGAGACCGAACTGTCGTATACGACGTCTCGACCAAGGAAAACGGAGAAGAAACACACCTACAGGCCCTTTTCAATGCCCCGAAGTTCGAAACATCGGCCCTTCAATGAAAACATGCCAGCTCAACATCGAGGGCATAAGCAGAGAAAAGATTCTCAAAGAACACCCGACTCATATCATCCTGCTTCAAGAAACCCGCAAGGAAAATGATCTCAAACTGCAATCCAGAGGGAAAGTTCCAGGATTAAAATTAGTGTCCGCAATTAATCATGCAAAGTACGGGATTGCCACCTGTGTGAGGAGCGATATCACCCACTATCAAGTCTTGCCATCCTCCTCGGATAATGAAATATTTACTACCTCAATCAAAGTCTGTGATTTGACAGTAATCAACGTATATAAACCTCCTGGAACTCCCTGGCCATTTCCGCCAACTCCAACTATGGAAACTCCAAGTATAATTGCAGGAGACTTCAACAGCCATCGCACAGTATGGGGATACAAGGAGAACGACAGTAATGGGGAAAAGCTCACTGACTGGATGGAAACTGAACAATTTAAACTTATCTATGATGCCAAGGACAAGGCTTCCTTCTCTTCTGCGCGGTGGAACAAAGGGATCCTCTGTTTTGTCACAACACTCACTCACGATTCACAGTGCTCAGCAAGTCAGATAGACCAGTAATTCTCTAGTCTGGATTGCTTGTGTCTATCGTTCACTCCTGTCCGAAACAGAGATGGAATTAAAAAAAAAAACATTTGGGATGAATTATCTAAACCTCCAACCTGCGATGGATAAGACCTACAGCAGATTCATCGGTGTAGTTGAAACGATGTATCCCAAGAGGATATCGCAAACAATACATCCCCGGCTGGAACGAGGAGAGGGATCCAGATACAACTTCGGAAGTGTTACAATCCCCAGATGAAAACAGGAAGAGAATTTGGCAAGAAACTGCAGAGTCCCTAGACTTCACTCACTCCAGAATGGAAGCTTGGAGCCTGATCAGGAAAATGGACACACCAAACAGCAAAATTAGTCAAAAAACAAGCATCAGTCTAGACGACTTGGCCAAGCATATGATCTCTATCTCAAAGGTTTAAGTTTAAAAGCACCTCTTGAAGGAAAAGAAACGTTAGGCCCAACGATCCTCTGAATTCTCTGTCCCATTTCAACCACCAGAAACTAAGCAGGCCATAGAAAGTCTAAAATCTGGGAAAGCGGCAGGTGCTGATGGTATATACCCAGAGTTCCTTCTTCATCTCGGACCAGCTGCTGCTAAATGGCTTACTAACTTCTTCACAAACATACTATAGACAGATAACTTACATTCACTGTTCAAGAAAACTAAAATAATAGTTGTATTAAAAACAACTAAGGACCCAACAAAAGTTGACAGTTACCGGCCAATAGAGCTTATAGAAATGCTGATACATAGCTGGATCTCTGCGACAATAAATCAGCATATTCCAGTCGAGCAAGCTAGATTTAGACCTGGATGAGGATGTGATGAACAGGTTTTAGCACTAGTTATCCATATTGAAAATGGGTTTGAGAACAAAATGGTAATCACGGGAGTCTTCTTAGATCTGACAGCTGCATATAACACCGTGTGGCAACATAAGCTCCTTCTCAAATTTATCAGCATCATCCCTTGCGTGAAACTTTCCACATTACTCATAAACATGCTGAATAATAGGTACTTACAATTTTTTTCAGAAGACTCCGGAAGTAAAGTACACAAGATAGGTGGTAGACTCCCTCAGGGCTCTGTATTGGCCCCTCTACTATTCAACCTGTACTCATATGGCCTCCCAGTAACCAAATGCAGAAAAGTCATCTAAGCAGATGACATCGCATTGGTCGCCCAACACCAACGCTTCGATGAGTCTGAGTCGATGCTTACATCAGACTTAAAGATTCTAGACAGTTACTTTCGTCAGAACATTCTTAGACCAAACCCTCAGAAAACTGTTGTGTCCTTTTTTGGAATGGCGGTAGTGTGAAATGTTGAGTGTGAGGAAAGGAAGATTAAGGACGTCACAAACACCCAGTCCCCAGGCCAGGGATACAAATCATTACAATTAAAAACCCCTGACCCAGCTGGGAATCGAACCCGTGGCCGCCGGCTGACAGGCACCCTTACACATAGGGGCCGGACTCACACTGGACTAGTAGACACCCAGGTGAACCAAACAATGCGTATCATTACAGGGTGCATACGATCAACTAACACACAATGGCTTCCCACCCAAAGCCACATACATTCCTAAGATCACAGTCACTGCTTAACTTATGGAAGAAAATAGAAAACAATCCTCACCTCCCTAATCATTCTGACATAGCAGCTTGTCCAGCTAAACGACTGAAATCCAGACACCCTTCTTGGCGTACTGCAACGAATCTACAGGACACCTGGAAAGAACAATGGCAACAGCAGTCCTCGTTACCACATCATCACAGCATTAAGAATGCCCATCTCCCAGACGGCAGTGGAGGACGTTAAACCGAATTAGGACCGGCCAAGGTAGATGTGGAGCCACTCTCAATGTGACTGCGGAGAAGACATTGCACTTTGCATCCTTATAGAGGACTTACACGTGTGTCTAAAGCTCTCAACTTTTGACATGGAACATTAGTTATGAACTTTGTACATATTGTATATAATATTGCATTCATTACACTCTAAATAAATAATAATAATTTTATTACTGGCATAAGCATAATGTGGTAATTGATACAATGTATTCAAGGTGTTACAGCTTTTCTCAGACTTGTGGGGCGCGGCTGCGAACTGCGTCCCACATATCGATCTGGCCCTGTTTTATTACCGGATGGCCTTCCTGACGGCACCCCTATATGGAGGGACGAAATCACTATTCTCTGCTTCTGTGGTGCTGGGTAGTTGTCTGAATATGAAGAGGAAAGTGTTGGAACAAACACAAACACCCAGTCCCCGAAAGCAAAAAAATAATCCGAAAGGATTAAAATTGCCGACCCGGTCGGGAATCGAACCCGGGAACCTCTGAACCGAAGGACAATACGCTAACCATTCAGCCAACGAGTCGGACTCTAGAGTTTTAAGTACTTTTAATTAAATTATTGCACACCTGATTGATGACACCGAGAAAAAATGACGAAAGAAAGAAGGAAAACTGAAGGAAAGGAAGGAAAGAGAGGAAAACGTAAATAAAGATGAAGGAACAGAGAAAGTAGAGTATAAACATGAAAGGCGAAAGAATAAACTCATAATTAATATGTCTGCGCGGTTATTAGCTTGCATTCGGGAGACAGCGGATTGCAACCCCACTGTTGGCACCCCCGAAGATGGTTTTTCACTCCAGGCAAATGCTGGGGCTGTACGGTCGCTTTCTTCCCATTCCTAGCCATTTCCTAACCCAACGCTGCAGTAAGACCTATCTGTGTCGGTGGGGCGTAAAGCAAGTAATGAACAAGGTAGAGATGAATAAGAAAGAGGAAGAAGAGGGGGAAGTAAGGGATACAATGAAAGAGAGAAAAATGAAGTCCAAGAAGAGGAAAGGAAAAGACAGAAAGGTTGAAGGAAATAATAATAATAATAATAATAATAATAATAATAATAATAATAATAATAATAATATTAATAATAATAATAATAATAATAATAATAATAATAATAATAATAATAATAATAATAATATGTGTAACTACTTCAAGGACCCCCTGCCATGAAGAGCAGTTCATAACGTTGCCCATACATCTTCTAACTTTTAACGTTGCTCTATGACTTGCGATTCCAACTTCGAACCTAACCAAGCACAGTGTTTCTTGGCGATCTTCCAGGACAAATGTACAGCAGCGCCTCTCGTTGACAGGATAGCGAACCGCGAGCCACGTCAGCCGTCTGATTGGAACGGCACGAGCTAACTACGCCATTAAATATAATTGCTGGGCATTTGAGTGAGCGGGTATGTAAACAAACAACTCTGTTATTGGGGCACAAAGCTCTTCACGCGCGCACCACACCTGAGTGTACTAACTGAAATATTCACGGACGTGGCAAGCGTACTTCACGACACAAAAAGCTCGTCTCCTCACATTGTCATAGCGATTTTTACGCACTATTAGGTAAGAATGTAAACGGTTCTGCAGTGAGATTTGCATAAATATTAGCGATCGGAATTCCTGAAGTGGCTAGCTGATCTTATTCTCTCCCTAATCATAGAGCTTCAGGAATTGTTAGCAGTATACAGGACAGAGGACCGGTCATTACAAAACAGTTGTGCAGAATGTCCCATGTGACCACTGGAAAAGAGGTCCATTGTAGATGTTATCAAGTCGTTGCTGTTGGGGAGCCGGCGGTATATTAGCCCCGCTGTGTGCAGCTGGTTGCATACCGTGGTGTTACTTGTAGTAACCGCACGGAGATACTGTTACCATATGGACAACAGTAATACTTCTACTACTAATAATAATTGTACCGGAAGGTACTACCGCCCCGTTCATTTAAATGAAGCGCATTGGAAAATGCCCTCTTAAATCTAAAACTCGCAAAAACTAGCGCAAGAAGTTTGAACTTTTGTCAACAGATGTCTCTACTACAAACTATGTTATGCCCACTGGTGTGAAGATGGACTATTCAAATTGTTAGGTAATTTTGTTTTCCTAGGTTTCGTAAACTCAGTCTATTATTCCTTGTTTTTGGTGTGTTGAACTTTACAACACTTGTAGCTCTTCCTGCCAACGTAAGATGTGGGCCAATAGGAAATTTTGTATATTTATTTTTACGCCAATCACCTATATATTGTATCTATTTAATTACCCAATGGAAATTCAGGGTGTGTTGGGCCTTAACCCAGAGTTATCTGGATCTTTCCTCTCGGGTATAAAAGCTGGCACATTTTCCGACCAGGTGGTATTATTCTTCGCTCGAGTCTAGTGTGTGTGTTTATAAAGGAGGCGGGGAGCCTCGTCCATCGCCAAGGCTCAAGGCAATGGCAGTCCTAACTAAGTGATGGTCTTTGACAGCTAGCTCGAGAGGAAGGTTTCCAATCTTTACTAATGTAACTTTCAAACAAGTCTAAAGAACTTAGCCGCAATCAGGGAATAGAGAGTGCGATACCCTCTCGCGTTCCCTATCAACTTTGTTTTTGAGGTGACTATGATTTTGTAACCTTTTTTAGTTTGAAATCCTTGTAATTTAAATATTCTCTCCGTCTAGTCACCTCGGTAGTGTAGGCTTACCCTCTGTAACTTCGGGCCAGAAGCCCAAATAGGGTTTTAATCTTTTAATTGCAAGTTTCAAGGAGGGCAAGTGTCCGCCTCCACATCATTTTGAGTTTTGGGCCAGTAACTTTAACTTCTTGTTTTCCACAAAGGCCCGGTAGATTGGGTTTTCGATACCCCTGTAAAATTCTGTTTCATTCCTTTTTGTGTGAAGACGTTAGGCTGTTGAACATGGAAGACAGTGATTCCTAAGTGTAAAGTTTACAGAGCATTCTATTCATGTAGAGGTGTTAGTGTAAATACTGAATGTGCCTTTGGAAGGCTGTAACGTTGTATTGTTTGGAGAGTGGTCTCCCAGATAATTTTGTGGAGCAAAAGAAGTGTGTATTTCGTATACTCTGTATCCTTGTGATGTAAAAGAATTTGGGAGGTTAGTCTCGTAGAAGGAGCCGCAGCGCTCCTGGAGAGCTGCAAGCTCAGGTTGGCTAACGTGTTATTAGTTGACTGTTCTCATTTTCTGAACGTTGTTACCGAACTTGTAAGCAAAATTTTGGTACATGAAATTATAAACTCTAACTTTGAAAAGAAACCAAAGATAGCTGAGAAAGAAATATAGCTATAATTTTGAAGTTTTGAATTAATGTTCTGATTACCGTATGTCGACCCCCGCACCTTCAACACGGTATCCCCGACATAATAATAATAATAATAATAATAATAATAATAATAATAATAATAATAATAATAATAATAATAATAATAATAATAATGAAATAGCAGAGAAAGGAGGACTCTCATATGAAAAGACTGAGTAGATAGAATACAAACATAATAATAAAAGAATCTGGAAACTAAGTATGGGAAAGTCAAGAGATCAGATAAATTTAAATATCTTGGTGAATGGATCCTCCCGAACGGGCTTGATAAAGAAGCAAATAAGGGAAGGGCCAGAAAGATTGAGATTAGTACAGAATAGATACAACAAAAGAATGATGTCTTACAGGGCAAAGATCAGACACTATACCACGGTTTTCAAGCGTCAGGAACTTAAAGAGTTCATAATCAGAAAGTGAAAATGGATGAGCTATAGAAAGAAACATGTTGAGAAAGATCTTAGGACCATAAAAAAGAAAGGCTGGTGCATGGAGTAAGAGAAGAGGAGACTGAAGTTTTACGAGCACCTCACAAGAATGAACGAGGAAATGTTAAACTGCATCATCAACTTAAAAGCAACTACTTTTCTTACAAGTTGCTTTACGTCGCAGATAGGTCTTATGGCGAAGATCGGACAGGAAGGAAGCAACCGCCGCCGCATTTTCCTGGTGTGAAAATGGGAAACCACGGAAAACCATCTTCAGGACTGCCGACAGTCGCGTTCGAACCCAGGAAAAGCAAAATGAACAGTCTGGTTATAGGAGAGGAAGGGGAACCACAGCGAAATGATGTTCTGGAGAAGAAAAAAGGACTAACCAATTGTTTGCCGTGGTAGGCCAAAATCGACGGAATAATAATAATAATAATAGTAATAATAATAATAATTGTTACCGTAGTTGGTGGATCAGCAGAGGCGAAAGAAGGTGCCGGGATGAGTGGGTCTAACTACCAAATCAAAGTTAATTTAAAACTGTAACAAGGTTATATTTTTTCTCTCTTTGTTTTTCTTAAACAACAAGTAACAAGGTAAAGAAACAAGTCTAGGAAAGACAAGATTGGTGGTATAAACAGAACTTGGGCTTCAAGCCCTCACTTTACACTTCCTGAGCTACACGCTCAACCTAATAGCCTTACTTAAGGGCAGAAATCCCCTAATGCCTGGAGCACATGCTCCCAAAATGTCACTGTCACTCCCAGAGGCACCTTTACAACACTTGAAAAGAGCTGACACGCACCCAGTTTTTCAAGCCTCTTAAAGGCAATACCAGTCTTCACAATTAATTGCCATCAAGGCACAACTTACAAAAATGACACGGGGGTATCTTTTACCCAACATACTGGGCCTTAGCAGAAAAAGAACAGGTTAAGTAAATGGCCCGAAATACCAAAATGAATGGAGGGGGGTACTTGCACTCCTAAATACTCATTCTAAAACCTAAAAGGAACTAGGCCGATGAAACAGGGGCTATTCCCAAAATATGGAGGTGACTCGTATAAGAATAATTTAAGATATTACGGAAAAGGAAAGGACCAGTTACAAACGTAGTCACCTCAAACCAATGTGAAGGGGAGCTCGAGAGGGTACAGCACTCTCTATCCCCGATATATAGTTAAAGATATTTACATAAGCCGGCAGAAAATTACATTACAGAAAAGTAAGTTACATCGTTAAAGTTTCGGACCTATCCCTCGGGTTAAACTGCGGAGGTAGCAAGAAATAAAGATATTAAACGGCCATTACCTTTCTGAAGACCTGCTGCCTGATGAAAGAGGCACCTCCCGCCTTCTGCTTCACATACACACACTTAGTTAGATGTTGATCAAGTGGCAAAGAACTGTAAAAATCCGCAGTTTGTAAACCCTCGGGGAAAGTTCGAGACCTTTCGTGAATAATCAAGACACACTCAACGAATTTTATTGGAGGATACAACGTTTACACTCAAAATCGAAGAAGAAATACGTGATTGGTTGGAAACTAATTACAAAAATTCTTGATTGATTAAATTCAAAACAGGCGGAAAGAAAGGATAAATATTGCCAACCCAAAAATGAATGAACGAAATTTAGTAAAGGAAAAACTTACGAATACAATATTTCTTCAAAAAAGTTCCTTCACTTCGCACCAGGGTGCATGATCATAGTTTTTTTGTAGTGACCTCTCTCAGAGAATGTCCAAATTTCTTGATGAACGGAAAACAAAAACAAGTTGAAATTCACACAGTACTGGCAACTTCATAATCACAAAATTACGGTAGTGACATCTTCTGAGGAAAGTTTAAGTAGGTCTAATTTCAAGTTCCGTGTTTCTCCTGTAGAGGAGTTTTAATTGGCTCCAGATTTAAATGTGCGGCGTAGAGGTGTACCTCCCGGTACAACAATAATAATAATAATAATAATAATAATAATAATAATAATAATAATAATAATAATAATAATAATAATAATAATAATAATAATTGGGGCATAGATCGCGGCTTGCACGCGAGTTGTGAGGCTCCCGGAGAAAGTAGGGGTAAAACAGTTCATTGAAACTGAGCTTGTGTTCCGTGAGTGAACTGTGTTTAACTGGTAGCTAAGTACCACGTACGAAAATACTGTCTTTAAATTATTGATTGCTATAGCGTCGTGCCCACAGGAGGTGCTGCCAACCCTAGTATGCACAACACCATTCGGCGCGTACTTCTGGTGCCGGACGTAGCGAAGGTGGTAGTCGATGCGGTTGCAGCAAGCAGAGAACCTAAAATTTTAAATAAAGTGTAGGAGGCACTGTCCGAGTTCAAAACTTTGAAGGAACACAACTTAGTAAAAAGGACAGTGAAACTGAAGAATTGAGGCAAGGACTGATGACCTCGAGCAGTACCAGTAGCTGAGACTGAAGGATAAGACACGGACCATCTTGTTCGTGCAGCCACCGTGTTGGTCCGAAGGCCAGTAATACAGAGACCGCAGCAGACTGTTTCATAACAAGAGGAAGCTGACGACCTGCATCCTTCGCGCAGCAGTGCAAGGACTGCAAACCAGACGGCAGCAAAATCCGAGCAACACGGATGGAACACATCACATTGTAAATATTATTTTCCATAGTTATGAAACTCCGTTGGCCACTATTCTGAACTGCAACTTTGATATTTTAGTACTTCCCATCATCTGATATCTCTTCCTTTCTACAACTTTCTCTTCCAGTGTCTGTGTTAACAAACAATGACTTAACCAGTTTCCAGTATTGTCTTCGCCTACTCCTTCCAATACCACTTCCTTTCCTAATTTATCTTGCCATTTGATCATCTCCATACGCACATTTCGAAAGATTTCATCTTGTTTCTTCCTCCCTTGTCAGACCCACAAAAAGAGCACCGGAATCTCTGTGGCCCACTCATTGCGATCTTGGTCTTCACCTCATCCAAACAGATCATATGTGAGTGCACAGGTACTTGTTCTATTTCTTCACCCGCGCTGTTACATCCTTAGTCTTCTTTCTGCTAATTTCCATTCTCGTGACCCAGTAACTACTCTTACGTCTTTCGGACAAGCCGACCTGCTGGAAATTTGTCCCTCGGGAGTTCTATATACCGACATATTTGAGCACTTTCAAATAGCAGCGGGCGTACCTGCCAAGTTGCGCTCGGAAAGCCAGTACCTTAAGAGTCTGAGTCACTCAGCCCGGTTCTCTACACACGACCTAATGAAGTGGATATAATTAAACGTTTTTATTCAGCATAAGACGTTTGTATACACACCATAATCTATGCACTGAATAGAACAAGACACTACAACTGTTAAAAGTTTACATCTGTTTAGATACGTGCCCCTCTAACTGAGCCGGAAGCCGAATTGTGGTCGCCTTTGTTCTAGATGTTCGGAAGATGTGCTGAGGGCTCGGGTGAATTGGTCGAGTGGTCAAGTACAGAATCCAATGTTTGGCGACAAACTCTTGAGTTTAGTCAGGTGCGTTGTCATGGAGATGATACCATTGTCATCAGGCCGATTACAACAGAACGACGTGTCATGTGTTGGAGCGGTTCTACCATCTCCTAGGGGTTCAGAGGGGCGGCCTAACTGATTCCGTCTGCGTGAGTATCCTATTGCAGACTGTTTCTTGTGAACACCAACGCAATGTCCTCTGTTTGAGGAGTACCAGACTCTCACCATAGCATGAGTAGACGTATTCGTCATCAGCTGTTTACACGAACGAAGACCCCAGCAACTAACAGTACATCGTGTTGTTTATTACTTATCATCCGCACGATCACAAGTTGATCATTAATGTCGATGTCGACCTCATAGCGTAACGATTAGCTCTAAGAGATGCTGTCCTGGGAGGCCCGGGTTCGATTCGCGGTGTTGCCAGAAATTCAAGAATGGCACGAGAGTTGGTCTCGCCTCCATGAAATGAGCTGCACCAGGTTGCAGTGTTGGTGTTACTGATGAACACTTGTTGTCAGCTGCTGAAGGCGATGGCAGTTGAAGAAAACATTTCACCAGTGGAGAAGTTTGAATACTTGATGCTGCTCAAGTCACGTGCCCGCCAAGCTGATACCCTGTACACGGTGTCAGCTCGACTGACCTGCACCTGGAGGCCACACTCTCCACAACTCTCACCATCATAGAGTCTGCTGTTATCATTGTGAAAATCCGTAGGCATAAAGCGGCTTCATGTGAGATTGATGAACTTTGTCACGAATGGTAACAGACGTAGGGGGAAGACGATGGTTACGCCCAAGTGCACGAACCCTCTTTAACGCATTCAGCGTTTAAGATTCTTTAAATGATGGTGCGGAGCTTATTTAAATCCCTGATCACTGTTGGTTAAACCGTCAACTTCGTGCGGTAAACAGTGATTAGCAGTTAACGTAAAATGGCTTCCGGATTTGAAGATGAACTGCTGTATCTGGAACTGTAAAGGTATAATAGTGGAGAGAGGCGATAATTTTGGAGACAAACTGTTTCATTTCTTCTGAAACGACGCATTATAACCTATAATTTTCAAAGCAGAGAAATCATCCTGTTTCTGCTATCAATCTCCGATTTTGTTCCACGTTTCTTCGTTCTGACGCCATCTGTCTTTCTATTTTCCACGACGTCTTTGTGTCTGATAACTAATTCTGTTACAATATCTTTTTATTTTTTTGCTAGTTGCTTTACGTCGCACCGACACAGATAGGTCTTATGGCGACGATGGGATAGGAAACGCCGAGGAGTGGGAAAGAAGCGGCCGTGGCCTTAATTAAGGTACAGCCCCAGCATTTGCCCAGTATGAAAACGGGAAACCACGGAAAACCATCTTCAGGGCTGCCGACAGTGGGGTTCCAACTCACTATCTCCCGGATGCAAGCTCACAGCTGCGCGCCCCTAACCGCACGGCCAACTCGCCCGGTGTTACAATATCGGTTTCTAGATGACTTTTCCTCTTTTGTTCTTCCACGTCGCTAACAAATACTTTCAGCAAAGAAAACACGTACCGCGTTCATAATTCTCCGTGCGCGGGCAATCGCCGCCAACTGAACAAGCTCAAGATTCTTCGTAACCAGTCATCAAATTTAAACATGTTTACGAACACATTGGTTAGCCGAATAGTAACCTATTTGGACCGAATGTCCTATGCACAGGACACAACACAAGACATATTTTTCTCTGTCATATGAGCTTCTAAAATGCTCATTGGACAGTGCACACATCTGATTGTCTCCCTCCCTCCAGAACCACATTATTGGAGACTGCTTCACAGCAACTTAAGGATGTCTGCAGGTAAGTTAGTTGATAGTATTTCCTGTGCGTTCCAGTGAAACGGGGTGATTTATTTTATGCATGTTCTCGTCCAAAAAAGTTCACCTAAATGTTTTGACACACAACTAAATTGATTCCGAATTCTGCGTCCCACTTCACAATGTTTATGATTGAATGTCGTACGTATATGACATTCGGGCTGTGTGTATGTATATTTGTCGATATACCGGGCGAGTTGGCCGTGCGGTTAGAGGCATGCAGGTGTGAGCTTGCATCCGGGAGATAGTGGGTTCGAATCCCACTGTCGGCAGCCCTGAATATGGTTTTCCGTGGTTACCCATTTTCACACCAGTCAAATGCTGGGGCTGTACCTTAAGCAAGGCCACGGCCGCTTCCTTCCAACTCCTAGGCCTTTCCGATCCCATCGTCGCCATAAGACCTATCTGTGTCGGTGCGACGTAAAGCAACTAGCAAAAAAATATTGTCTATATAATCACATATTCATAGGATTTTCATTTACATGTGTTGTTTTCATTTGTAGAGCACGTGAGGCAGAATTGTTTGTTCCCACAAGAAGCTTTTAAGTACCTGGAAACCTTAAGTGAAGCTCATATTGAAGATATTTGTCTTGATAATGAAGGCAGTATCTCTCTGGTTATTACCCCATCTTCTCTCTACGAAGCAAGTGATAACGAAGACATTAATGACGATTTAGCTGAAGTTCCCGATCATCGCAGTGTACAATACCGTGCGGACTGTAGAACTGATAGATTATATCGTTCTCTCGTCCCATTATAAGTATTTCTGTTCAAAGTATACAAACTTGGAAGCACGGCTCTGACCTTACTTCACAGCCATAAGAAATGCGTCCAAGACGCATGATAGGACACCTTATAGTAAAGAAGCCATCCGGAAAGCAGCTGCGTTGTGCATGGTGTCCAAAAGGCAAGCCAAATTACAAATGGGGGCTGCATGTGAAGTGTTTTGAGCTAGAGTGTGTGAAATGTCTCAGACTAATCTGTCAAATACATGGTAGAAGACATTTGGTTTCGACCTGCCACATAAGTAACCTCGTGGAGGTGAATTTCATTACTTGTTTGCTCTTACATATACTTTATAATTGATATGAATATTCAAGGATTAAATATATATAATTAACCTAACTTCACTCTGTGTGTTAGTTCCAATAAACATCACCTTATGATTCCAATGTCCTATGTATAGGACGTTCAAATTTTTTTCGCCTATCAGGAATGTTCTAAATTTTCCTGCACTAGAGTCGCAATTATACAGATTTAAAAATGTCCAAACTATAGATAGTTTTATGAGTTCATTATGTTGTTGGAGCAAATACTTTAAAAGAGGTCGATGCACTTGGCCATCAGACACAGTTTCTCATGATTTGAAAGAGATTTGGAACTGAAACAGAGCTAGTTACAGGAAGCGTTTACTTAATTCACAGAGGATTGCAGACTGAACGATGCAAGCCATGGCAGTGTATAATGAAGATATATTTGTATGAATGTATATTCCTACATAATCGTAATTGACAGGGTGCACAGTTTTAGATCCTGCTTCGTGTAACTCAGTCGGGAGATAAGCGCCAGTCTTCTGTACTAACGAGACATATTCGTGAATTATTTTGTAAAAACGGATTTTTGGATTTATGTGTATTATAAATCTTTGAGGTTTTGTCTTTCAAAGTACATATGGTTTACGGATTTGGCCTTAAATGTTTCTAAAACTGTCTGCACTAACCAGCCACGTCCCCTCCTCGTGCGGGTACCAAAAAGCAAAGACTGCATTACATTATGGTGTTATTGAAGCCCTAAAACATGTTTATCGAGACCTTAGTTGCTTGGAAAAATGCTTTCATGGAGAAACACGGAACACCATTGAGAGTTTCTATGACTATTTCGGAACGTGTGCCAAAAAGGATATTTGTAGGTCTTACTACAGTAAAATTGGGTCTTTCGTATGCAGTTATCTGCTGCAGTGAATGTGTAGAGTTTTAGAGTCCTTAGGAATGTCTTCCGGGGAAAATATGGCGTCAGCACTGAAATGGATCGTCGTAGGATAACTAAGGCTGAGAGAGCCATGTTCGATAGCTCTGATGAAGGCGGAACAAAGAGGAGGAATAGAAAAAGACAGCAGGAAAATCTCAATCATGAGAAATATGGTGCTGGAGTGCACTGAGACTGTACAGGTTGCACTATCTCTGTAACCGTTAATTATAGACCAATGAAAGTAGAGAAGAATCATGAGTGAAGCTATTTATTTATGAAAAATAGCCATAAAATATGTAGCAAAATTTATAAAAATGTGAATAACTATTTTTGAATTTCTCCCACAAGAAAAATATTTTACTATATTTCCTGATTGTAGTATGTGAGTTCCGTACGAGGTGTAAACATATCATTCATGTCACATGAGTAGTTTCCGAGTTTGCTCTTTGGTCAGCTTGAAGTGAATTTGCAGTCTTAAAATTCATGGCAAGAATTAAACTTTCATAAAAAAGACCATGAAGTATAAACAGCAACTAAACATGTAACAACAATCCACAATGGTCATTCATTGCACATGGTAATTTTTGTCCACCTAGAAATTATGATGGAAAATATAGTGATTTTTCACTGTACATGTGCATGGAGGAGTGTAGAGCTCAGTAATATCTTGATGTAAGCCTGGTGAGAGAACTAAAGCATCAAATGAGGACGTATATTTAGAACAGCGTCCAGCTAAATATAGCTGATATGTAAGAGATTTTACCTGTCATAAAATTGCTTTGTTCACACAGGATGTTGATGGCCCAAAAATCGCTACAGAATCCTGACATTTCCGCTTGAGAACAGGTCGTACGGATATTCTTTATTCTGAAAAGTAAAATAAGTGTCGGCGCGGCTTAAATTACCATGAAATTTACTGTAGATATTTGGCTCTTATGCCTCGCCGATGTTACGATGATACTTTCAGCGAGGTGATGGAGTAACGGATATTTGGGACTGACTCTAATATCAAGCAAACTATCAAAACGTGAAGATGTGTGTGTTCCTAATGCCTCATTAAGCAAGATAAATACCTAGCAGCTTTGATTTAATAAATATCTTCGCGATTTTTTCCGAAGAGAAACACTGCATTTGAGAATGCAGTGTACGGATATGTTACCACAAACAATATTCAGTAAATTGCGAATCTCAAGATGGTAGACATAAGTGCTCCTTGTGGTATACCTCATTGGCGCTTTCACTTGAGAGAATTTTCACTTGCCTAGCCCACAAATAAAGTTAGTAGATCCAATTGATGATGCCTGCCATTGCCATACGACCGAAAAATGGCTGCACTAGTTAAAAAGACCAGCTAGCGACATTTCATCAAAGGAATAAAACTAAAACACTTTTTGAAATTACTGACAATATCTGCCTTTTGATTTCTCACGAAAAATAATAGTTTCAGTGCTTTCTTCATCATAACGCCTGGTGAACAGCTGTTATTTTAAGCATGCCCGGCGTGAGCTGGCATATTCACCTGACAATGAAAATTCCTGAACAAGTGACTTGTAACTGTTGGGTTATTGAGTATGCCGAAACTAATTTCGAATAAATACATTTATAAACTATCTATCCCAGAGTGGACTTCATCAAGACTGATGAACATGAATGTGATTTATTCTATTTTAATTAAGTTGTTTCTTTTTAGTTATAATTTTGTTATTATATGATATTTACTCAAGATTAATTTCGACAGACCGAAAACGAAAGCAAGAGAGGTAGGAAGGGCGACAATATGGGAACTTGATTGTTGTTCCAGGTGGCGAGGAAGATCGATAAGGACGTTCTGTTTGCTCGCGGAACTTGAAGTGCTACAAGTTTAAGAAGCTCAGCTCCAGAGGCGTGCTAATCAGTGTTAACTCAGGTGCACTGGAGTGTGGACCGGCACGATGAATATTAATAGTGTTTTAAAAACCTTCCAAGATTTGAGTGCAGAGAGATAGCTCCATCTTAATTGGCTCTAACTTGTAGAGAGAAGAGACGTAATTCTAGTTCACACTGAAATATGGAAAGAGAAATATTAAGAGTGTCAAATACGATTTAATCGCATTAAAACACTCTCTTGCTACATGTCGGAGACTATATCGTAAGGACCCTCCTCAGGATTACTTGATTCAAGAACTGGAAGAAGTGAAAAGAAAAGCAGCTAGATTTGTTCTGGGCGATTTCCGATAAAAAGGTAGCTTTACGAAAATGATGCAAACTTTCGGCTGGGAAGACTTGCGAGAAAGGAGACGAGCTGCTTGACTAATTGGTATGTTCCGAGCTGTCAGTGGAGAGATGGCGTGGAATGACGAACAAGTATGAGTGGTGCTTTTAAAAGTAGGAAATATCAGAATATGAAGGCAAATTTGGAATACAAGACGACAAATTGGGGCAAATATTCATATATTGGAAGAGAGGTTAGGAACTGGAATCATTTACCAAGGGCTATGTTCAATAAATTTCTAAATTCTTTGCAATTATTTTACAAAGAAAGGCTATGTAAAAGGGAATCTGCCACCTGCCCTAAATGCAGATCAAGTACAGTATGGATTGTTCTGTGACCCAATATCCATACCGAATTGAAACAAGTAACTGGTAACTTGCTTTATGTCACAGCGACATAGATAGGTCTTATGGCGATGATAGGATAGGAAAGGCCTAGCAGTTTGAAGGAAGTGATCGTAGCCTTATTTAAGGTACATCCGCAGCATTTGCCTGGTGTGAAACCATTTTCAGGGCTGCCGACAGTGGGGTTCGAACACACTGTCACTAACGTGAGGAAGAAATGCCTAGTTGTTTGATACTCGATATTACCTGCGCTGAAAATGTTTGCTACTTTAAGGAGATCGGTAAAGTGAACAATCTTCAAACATTTGATTTTTCAGAGTATTTTTAATGCTTAATTGCACTCTTCTAGTTCATTTTGGTGAAAAATTATTTAAATATCTGCACTATTTTAGGAGTTATGATATAAAATGCTGGACATTGCATAGGCTATTTAGAGAGCTATTCGGCATGCGCACCAATAGCGCCTCGCCCACCTAGTGGGCCATTTTCGTGGGATTCTTGTTCTGCAAGTGGAGTATCTTATACATATAGCACTTTGGAGGCGGCGTGTTTTATCTTTGATACTTGCGTCCATTTTAGTCAAGTCATTTGTTCTTTAAACATAAACAATGGGTTATCTTTGTTACGACTAGTTGGAAAATTATTGTCCGGAAAAAATAGACTGCCAGATTCTGCAATAAATACTCTGACGAGCTACTATGGAAGTAAGTGAAGTGAGAACTGCATTACTTCTGCCCAAAAGGAGATAACTCCTGGTGCCCGTACATTACTTCCAGCTGTTATGGATTTAGTTGTTACTGAAGTGTTGAAAAGGTGTTCAGGAGATTGTGCACAGAATGCTAATGAGTCTCTCAATGCTACGATTTGGAAAGTGTGCCCAAAAACTGGATTCTGTGGAAAGAAAATTGTGAAGATAGCCACAAATGATGCAGTTGTGACATTTAATGATTGGTTGGCTGTGATGCAAAAATGGACATGGATTGTGGTGTCTTGTGAACTGGCAATACTACAAGAAGATGTGATGCTGACAAAAGGGCTCGAGAAGCCACAAAAGAGGTAAGACAAAGCAGAACAAGATTAAGACTGGAAAATGAAACAGAACTGCCCCAGGAGCCACTGGAAGGCTGCTGTGTCTTCACAGGGGACTTCGCAGCTCATTTTACAAAACCATTTCCCTTGTAACTCCTAAATTACAATGACACTTTTCTCTCATGATCTTAGTGATAGAGTCTACAAAACTGACGAAACTCATATGCCTAGGGTTGAAATTGTTTGGAAAAAATATCAACATGCAAAAAAAAAAAGACTATTTATATAACAAAAAATTAAAAATACTAATTTTGCAAATATAGTTGTGGAAGTGGCTGTAACTTCAATGAGTACATTTATAAAGCAGAATATATCGCCCGGCTGTGAAGGGAACAAAGAGGCGCCATGTTGAGTGAGTTTGATGAGATATGTGCTTGCATAGTAAACATGTAGGAAGTTTCGTTGTAGGAGCTGATATAAAAATTATTTAAAATGTCCAAATTTTGAAGGTTGTTTACTGTACCATTAGTGTCCATTTATTTGTTATGTAAACGTTTATCTTCGAAATGTAAAAAGTAGCCAATGCGTAAGAAATTTTTCTTAAGATTTAAAAAATGAAACGGCGTGTGCGTTTTCAGTTAGAGTAGCTTAGCGCGTGTCCCCACGTTGCTGTGCAGGCACCAGTTAAATGTTTTAAGTAATGGTTGTACCTTTGTGTCAACACGTTTCTTTGAAGAGTATCTACATTTATCAAGTTTATAGACGTGACGTATTTCTACAGAAACGATATAGAAGCGGCATAATATTCCTCTTTAAGATTGTTCACTGGAGACCTGAGCACGTTAAACCGCTGAATCAATAAGTGCCTCATTGCTTATGGAAATCTTTAAAAGTAATTGTTGTACACGGCCGCTGCAAAGAGCAGCGAGTGCCGTAGCTGACCTTACATACCTGGTTTAAACATTCATCTTTACATACAGTTTTGTAACATTCTAAAAAGTTGAGAAGTTGCATACAAAGCCAGTCCGAAGCCTGGATAGTTACATACCGATAGTGGTGATAACTGTGACGGAATAGAGCAAGGCGCCGCTGAACGACCACTGACGTTCGGCGTCCCTCAGAGTCTTGCCGTCGTAGCCGTCCACTTTGGTGGCGGCCACAACGCTCGTCTCGAACTTGCGCAGCTGTTCGTGGACCAGCCGGGTCCAGTTCTTCTCGTAGAGCACGTTCAGTCTCTCTGTGGACAACACGATATTCAGCATAAGTGTAAATACAAAACCCCTTGATCTGTTAAGTAAAACACACAAATACATTGTAATGATTATTTCGGTTTCTTGCTTATTATAATAAGTATTGTGCCACCGTCGTTGTATTTGGGGATGTATCCATGTCAGTGATGTAAATAAACAAGTGTAAAGGTGGACAAGGAGCTTAAATACAAGAAGATATGTATAGTAGCGAGCTGCTGTGATGCTGAACCACTAGCAAGAGGACTTTTTTACAAGTTGTTTTAGATCTTATGGCGTCCAATGGATAGGAGAGGCCTAGGAAGTGGCCATGGCCACAGTCCCAGCATTTGCCTGGTGTGAAAATGGGAAACCACTGACAATTGGGTTCGAACCCACTATCTCCCGCACGGAAACTCCCCCGGTATTAGCAAGAAAAATTAAACACCGTATTTATGCGAATAATCCCCGCATACTTTTTTAAAAATGGGGCACGAAATTGGGGTACGGGTTTTATTTGCGTCAATGTTGGCAACACGCCAGTTTTCGATACTGGCTTTGTGAAGGAAACTGCCCCCATGTGTTCTATTTAAGCAGAAAAAATTCAGAGTTTAAATTTATAACTGTCTTTCCATTAAAAATTGTCTTTTACACAGTCATTTAAATTCGAAATTTCTCCGTGTCACGATAAAATGCGCTTCCGCACTTGTACTCACTTCGCTGTGTTTGTTTCATACTTGCCAAGTTCGAGGGAAATCGTGATACTTTTGAATTCAGCGTTTTAAGGAACGCCATAATATTACGTAACAGGCAGTGTGTGGAGTTGGCGAAAAAGCGCAGCTCATATGCAACGAACAATATTGTCAATGCCAATGAAACTGCATTCGTTTTTTATGTGCCTAGCCCAAACGGACTTAGGGGATCACTGTATTGTGTTGCAGAAGCGAAAGAATTGCGCCCCTCGTCATAGGAATGGCATCGGGTACTTCTCGTGCACATACTGCATCTAAGAATGCATACAGTACAGTAGCACAGGGGAGCCTTACGGTGCGTGAGGTTAGTGAGTGATCCAAGTGCATTACTTGAATACTGTTCCAAGTCCGATTTTTGCGACCCAACGACTTGGAATTAACGAGGTTTTAGGGTATCGCAAAACTAACATCCGAATTCGCCACTGTGTCTGATCCCCCACCGGTCGTGTGGTGTGTAAGTAATTTAGGAGAGGATACTGGTGATGCAACAGACAACGAATCTTCCGATCTACAGGGAATCGAGCCTCCTGCAAGTTCAGATTAATGAAATACCTAAGTCTACTTGATAATTTTCATGGCAAATATATTGTATAGCAGTGACATTGTATGTCTCAAATATATTCGGGCAAAGCAGCTATATTCTTAAATTTACACGTTCATATTTGCGTAAAGACCGCGTGGACCTCGCGGAGTGACATGAAATGTTTGTTCATGCTACTCTTTCAGTGGAAGGAATTTTAGTTCAGTTAATTTTTTCATAATGAGCCTTCCTAAAATTAGGGTGCTAGGATTATTCGGCGACGGGGATTATTCTCGTAAATACGGTAAGAAGAGTAAAGAGTAAATAAGAAAAATGATAAACGATAGAGAAAAGTAGAAAATGTAAAAAGTACAGATTAATTGTAAATGAAGAGGCGAAGATAAATGTAAACAAAGAAGAAGAAAAGCAGAAGGGAGAAGAGAAATGGAAGGGAAAAAAGAAATTATAAAGGGGAAGTATACAGTTTGTGCGTGAGGAAACAACGAAATGTTATAACGTTAGTATATACTGATGTATACGAAGACTAAACAATAATGAAAGATACGAGGAACAAATGAAGGAAGAACGAAAGTGAAAGCAAGTAAAACAATACAGAAATGATGAGAGGAGCAGAAAAATGAGAAAATATGAAGATAATGAGGAGAATAGTTCATGACTGCGAAAATAAATAAAAACATAAGCGAGCAGAGAAGAATTAAGAGTAAGAAGAATTAACTGTTGATGTTTGTTATAAAAGAGAAAGAGGAGATAGATATTGAGATAAGGTTCCACAGTCGAATGCATTCACGAGTTCAATTTCACTAAAACCTTGACCAGAGTTTGTTAGGAGGGTGGAGTCCATTGTTAAGTAATTACTACCGGGGGCTGAGCCTACGTAACCCAGTCATCACACGTTTGCTCTTATCCTCTTCTCGAAGAACCAAGGGCTTTACGGGGTATTTGCTGGAATTGCCATCGGGCTGTAAGTTTCGAAAGAACGGTTTGTAAAGTACTTTTTATGAGGTTATTCCTATCATATTACCAATATAAATGGTCCATTATTGGACATTCCTATCAGCCTCCAGGAATAACAATTGAGGGCTTTAGAAAAGAACTAGCAATCCAGAAAGGAGTAAGCCAAGGCTGCAAGAGGTAAGTAATCGCAATCCAAGGAGATGAAATTAAAAGTCTGAGTTGTTATTTTATCTCAGACTGCAGAAATTGCTGAACGGTGTGGACCCAGTCTTGGAGGAGAGGTAAAAAACAAAACAACAGTAAGGGAGTGCAATCAGGTGATGCAGGAAATATTAGATTAGAGGAAGTAGATGAATATTGTTACTTGGGTAGTAAAATAACTAACACCGGTAGAAGTACGGAGACTAGCACAACAAGAAAAGAAATTTGCTCACTTCGAGCATTGATATACGAATTAGATACGTCTGAGAACTTCCGTATGGAACGTAGTATTGTATGGAAGTAGAGTAGAAATGTGGTGTTACAGACGAATGCTGAAGGTGAGAGGTCAATGCACCTTTCTTGGCGCTCTTATGTGAGGGCAAACACTTCATCTTTAGTGTTTACCTTCTTCTGTATACTTCACTTTCGATCCATCCCCTAGCAGGTAGCTTTGTGCACGAGTAAATAATACGTAAGGTTGCTCTTATGACTACAAGCACAGAAAATTACACACATTTTGCATATGACCGTCTTTAAAAATCGAAATATTCAAGCTGCTAACCAGAGAGAGCAGTTCATTAGGAGAAGTTTGGATGGCGCTGGAGGGAAGAGAATTAAATGCGTCCGGCTCGCTGGGACTGAGAGAGTGTAATATCTCCACTTAACAAGAGGAAAGATACTATTTTGTGGCAGGCTACAGAAGAGAATAATAATAATAATACTAATAATAATAATAATAACAATAATAATAATAATAATAATAATAATAATAATAATAAAAATATTGCTTTCACTGGGCGAGTTGGCCGTGCTGTTAGCGGTGCGCGGCTGTGAGCTTGCATTCGGGAGATAGTGGTTTCGAATCCCACTGTCGGTAGCGCTGAAAATGGTTTTCCGTGGTTTCCCATTTTCACATCAGGCAAATGCTGGGGCTGTACCTTAATTAAGACCTCGGCCACTTCCTTCCAAGTCCTAGGCCTTTCCTATCCCGTCGTCGCCATAAAACCTATCTGTGTCGGTGCGACGCAAAGCCACTAGCCAAATATTGTTTTCACGTCGGACTACCTAGTTTTGATTGTTTTCGGTGACGCCGAGGTGTCGGAATATTGTCCCGCAGGAGTTCCTTTACGTGCCAGTAAACTACTGACACGGGGCTAACGTATTTGACTACTACTACTACTACTACTACTACTACCTACAGAGCTCGATAGCTGCAGTCGCTTAAGTGCGGCCAGTATCCAGTATTCGGGAGATAGTAGGTTCGAATCCCACTGTCGGCAGCCCTGAAGATGGTTTTCCGTGGTTTCCCATTTTCACACTAGGCAAATGCTGGAGCTGTACCTTAAGGCCACGGCCGCTTCCTTCCCACTCGTAGCCCTTTCCTGTCCCATCGTCGCCGTAAGACCTATCTGTGTCGGTGCGACGTGAAGCAACTTGTGAAAAAGTAGTGAATGTGACAGCAGGTAATGCCGTCACAGGCCAGGGAGATGTTCGGACAAGGTGAGGGGCTTGGCGGTCGTAGCCACTCGGTTGGTCGGTCGGAGTGCAGAGCCGCTGAACCACGGAGTAGCCGTAGCCACTCGGTTGGTCGGTCGGAGTGCAGAGCTGTTGAACCACGGAGTAGCCGTGGCCACTCGGTTGGTCGGTCGGAGTGCAGAGCCGCTGAACCACCTACAGGCCGAAGTCCTCTCTCCAACCGCCGACCAGGTATTCAAATACCACCGGACGGATCGAACTTGCCGAATTGGCGTCTGAAAGCCTCAACATTGAGTCACTCCTCCGGCAGAGTGTTATAGCTCTATACGGTTCAAAAACATGGTCGTTGTGGAAGGAAGAACATTGAGATGTGGACTTGGCTGCTTTGCTTCGCACTTAAGATAGGTCATATGGGATAGCGATCCCTGGCGTGCTCTAACCCACCATCTCCCGAATACAAGCTGAAAGATTGGCCACTTTCTCGACCGGAAGAAGTAGCGGCGGGGGTAGGAGTTTATAGACAACAGAAAGTACCGGGGGCCTGGGGAATATAGTGGGGAGGGGGTAGACAACAATATTGAAAAAAATAATGGTAGGTTTTGTTACCCTTTGAGCGAATTTCGACAGATAAGTAAAAAATAATAATTTACCAATTTAACTACGGTAATAATAGATTTTTGGGGGGATTTTGATTCAATAATATACAATAAATCTTTAACCAAAGTAACAATTACACAACTGCGCAACTCCTGTTTCGTGGCATCAGATACTGTGCTCCACCCGTAATATTGAAAGAAGCGTTTTGACAGATAGAGCTGCACGCTGTTGACACAATCCTTTCTCCTTCCCTTCGCTTCCGACTCACACAACTCAGAAGTGAGGGGTTTGGTAACTCCTAGCAACACGAGCTGGCCAGCACTGGGGCCGCCGACGTTTCCATGGTAACCACACTTTCCAGTCCCTTCTCCCCACCCAGGCAGGTAGTAAACAGACCTCCCACAAGGAACTGTTAGAACGCATCTTTCAGCATTACTACTACATTCTCCACTACTTACTGTGGCGCTGTACGAACCGCTTAGTTGCTTTGAATGACATTTGGTGCGTATTTCCATCAATTACTTCTATATTATGTAATGAAATGAAAGGACATAATTAGGTAATAGATAAAAGGGTTTGCATACAGGTTTTTAAAAATAATTGGGGGGTGGGGGCACTGGTTGGAGAAGAATAGTACTAGTGAGCTAGGAAGATAGAATAACGAACGGAGAAGTGATGAAGTGAGCTGTGAATAGGACATAATATACGATATGATTCCTTATTACGAGCAGCTTTAAGTCGCACTGACATAGATGGGATAGAAATGAGCTAGCAGTGGGAAGGTAGTAGCCGTGGCCTTAAGTGAGCTACAGCCTTCAGGGCTGTCGATTATCTCCAGAATGCAAGGTCCCAGTAGCGCGGTCCTAACAAGTACGGAGAGATTAGACAACATTAGAAACGGAAAGTAAGGGTATGCAGTCCACCTCTGTGGTGTAGTGGTCGGTGTGAGTAGGTCCTAATCCGGAGACCAGGGTTAAATTCCCGGCTCTGCCAAGAAATTCGAAAAGTGGTGCGAGGGTTGGAACGGGTTCCACTCAGCCTCGGAGGGGTGTTCAATTCCCACCTCAACCATCCTCGAAGTGGTCTTCAGTCCAGGCAAATGCCGGGATGGTGCCTAACTTAAGCCCACAGCCTTTTCCTTCCCTCTTCCTTGTGCCATCCCTTTCAATCTTCCCGTCCCCCTCAAGGCCCCTGTTCAGCCTGGGAGAGGTAATGGTCCTCCTTCCCAGTTGTATCCCCGACCAAAAGTCGCACGCTCCAGGACAGTACCCTTGAAGCGCACTCAGCAAGGTAAAACGCAACCCTGGAAGGTAAATGGACTGAGAAAGAAAGAAAGAAAGAAAGAAAGAAAGAAAGAAAGAAAGAAAGAAAGAAAGAAAGAAAAAATGCAGAGATATAGAAACAGAAAGGGAGAACAATCTATGATGAAGGTGATCTCTCCCGACATATTTAGTCTTCTCCTGAAAGACATCGTACGACTTTACTCTAAAAGAACTGCTTGAAAATGAAGTGTTGAGGTTGATAGCGCGAGCCAGTTAGAGCCACACTATCATAAATGTATTTGGGAACAATGGTAAACTTTCTCCCTCGTCTTATCTATCCACTTCCCAAGTAACACAAGTTTAATTAGCTAATTAACTATCCGTTTCGTTGTTAGCTTTCAATCATCACCTCTGTCTGACGGGAGGTCAGTTGCCAAGTAACGGCACTTGAGAGTGAAGACTCTTCATGTGAGTCGTAAATTAGCACTTCCGAGAAGATTTCCCAGTGGAGATCAAACTGTACGTGGGCTGAATACAAGTTTCAAAGACGTAGCCAGGGGTTATCAAACTCTAAAACTCCAAGATTAATTGTTAATGGGAAACTACAACATTTCTGAAATTTTTACACCTATCTTGAGAATAGCAAATTTTATTTCAGATGGACAATTCGTTTTTAAGATCATATTCTTCTTCTTCTTCTTCTTCTTCATGTACTGTCCATTCTTCTGGACGATGGCGGTCAATATGAAGAGTACCCTTGATTCTTCAGCAACAGGACATCATTCTTCTGTTCTTTTTATGCCCATTCGGACTTGAATATTCGCCTGCTGTCTTCTCCACGCCCTTCCATCTTGCCTTTCAGAATTAATTAAAAATTTAATATTTTAAGCATGCACCACATGCCGTATGTTCTGCAGTTCGCTCTCTGTAATATCTGTGGCATGTTTAGCTTACAAGACTGATCATTCTTTTATGAAGCCGTAGTACAAGAGCTTCCACTCGTTTGGTGATGGGCTGCTCGCACAGTAGATCAAGCATAACTTACGCTGCTGAAGTTTTAAATATGAGGCATCATCACACAATATGCATGTTACTGTCCTAATACCGTGTTGCATGTCCTCTCTCCTTGCCTGTCACTCGCTGCTGGTTCCTTGTATGGCGCCCAAGAAACTGTAATAGGACTTCTAACAGGGTTTTGTAGTGTTATTCCGAAATTAGTTGAATCGTTTTGGAAGAAATTAGGATTATCTCAATCTTTACGAGAAGAAATTGTCACCGGGCGAGTTGACAGTGCGGAGCCGGGATAGTGGGTTCGAATCCCACTGTCCGCAGCCCTGGAGATGATTTTCGTGGTTTCCCATTTTCATACCAGGCAAATGCTGGGGATGCACCTTAATTAAGGCCATGGCCGCTTTCTTCCCATTCCTAGGCCTTTTCTGTCGCCATAAGACCTATCTGTGTCGGTGCGATGTAAAGCAAATAGCAAAAAGAAATTGTCACAGTAGTGCTGAAGAAATCGTGGCAAATTTTAGTCCATCACATACATAAATGGAAAGCGAGTGCGATGGAACCATCTCCATGAAGATTTCCGGCGACCGAAGGACGGAACGTGGACGTGGTACAGTCCCAGCATTTTCCTGGTGTGGAAATGGAAAACCATCTTCAGGGCAAATAACAATTAAATGTTTGCATGATTGATACATAGAGGCATCAATTCTAGTGGAGGTTGATCAGTTCGTGCTCAGAGGTAGGCGCACATCGAGCTTCTCCCCTGAAATCCCTGCTCGTGGCAACACGCGGTCTTAACCACACTAATGAATAATATGAAATATCATTTTAATAACAATAATGTAGTGGTTAGTGTGATTAGCTACCATCACCGGAGGCCCGGGTTCGATTTCCGGCTCTGCTACGAAATTTCAAAAGTGATACGAAGGCTGGAACGGCCTCCACTCAGCCTCGGGAGGTCAACTGAGTAGAGGGGGGTTCGATTCCCAATTCAGCCGTCCTCGAAGTGGGTTTCCGTAGTTTGCCAGGCAAATGCCGGGATAGTACCTAAATTAAGGCCAAGCCCACTTCCTTCCCTGTTTCTTGTCTATCCTTTCCAATCTTCCCATCCCCCCACAATACCCTGTTCAGCATAGCAGATGAGGCCGCCTGGGCGAGCTACTGGTCCTCCTCACCAGTTGTATCCCCAACCGAAAGTCTCACGCTCCAGGACACTGCCCGTGAGGCGATAGAGGTGTGATCCCTCCCTGAGTCCGAGGGAAAAACAACCCTGGAGGGTAAACGAATTAGAAAGAAAGAAAGAAAGAAAGAAAGAAAGAAAGAAATAAATAAATAAATAAAGAGAACGGTTTGTATTAGCTCCCCTGCCAACTTTGTTCACAGCTAAAATGTTGTTTTTTTACTGTTGATATTACGTTTGTAGTGTTTCAGTGTATCGTATAGAATATTGAACATTCTATTTAATTCCTTCCCAGGGTCTGCTACTATGGAAATATCATCAGCAAATCTAATCCTTTGGATGACTTATTTTCGTTTCCTTTTAATGACGAAAGTTTCAAGCTTTAAGGTTCAACTTGGGCTCAGTGTCTTAGACTTGCCAACAGTTCTTAACTGGAGCTAATGTGATGTGGTTTGCCATAATGGAATATATATACGGTTTTCGCTAAGGTTTTAACATGTGATGGGGAGGGTCCAGGGAAAATAAACGCCTGATGTAGGACTACCTTTGTTTGTTGGGCAGTTTTGTCCTCTGTTATGTGCACACAAAAGGCATCACTGGTATATACCTAGGTATGTTGACTGGCGGTACAGGCTGTACCGCAATATTACAGTAACAGTGTGCATTGCCTAGTACTCAACAGCCTGTCCAGAGATGACCGTGAAATATTTCAGCCTTCCTTCAGGTGCTGCTTGCTAGGGAAATGAAGAAAATCAGAATGTTCGTTCGCACTGTGCTTGAGGCTACACAGAGCATATACAGTCCCTTTGTTCCATAGGCAGGTGAGACCACACACAAAGACAGAGATTTGTGGGATGTGGTCCAGCAGCTGCGCGATTCCCTCGACACGTTTTCTCACCGAGGCTGTAGCTTGGACTTTGAATCTCGCGTGCGCACACGAAACAACACCCATTAATAGCCCAGTACTGCTTCACCTTCATGAAGAACGCAATTCTTCACTCTTGTAGCAGGTTGACTTCTCACTCTTTCTGGAAGATCCATTATCTCATGTACCCAGGTCTTGAACCAATGTCTCAGAGACACTGGCCAGGCCCTCCTTTACTGCAGCCCTCCCTGGAAGGCATAATTGCAGCCGGGCTGAGTGGCTCAGGTTCGATCCTGACTCAGTCCGCTGGTATTTGAAGATGCTCGTGTAGGTATATTTACTGGGATGTAAAAGGACTCCTGAGGGACTAAATTCCAGCACCTCGGAGTCTCTGAAAACTGTCCAAAGTAGTTAGTGGGACGTAAAAACAATAAGATTAATGGACATTAGTACGATGGGTGACTACTGATTACTTAGGAGCTAGTAAATTAACTTTTATCTTGCTGTGGGGCCAACATGCACCGCGGGCATATCCGAGGGAGAGTGGTCCCGAAGGGACAGTTTCTGTTTAAGGTTGCTCTATCCTCCTCAACATTAAGGTAAGTTTCATATAAAAATAGTGTTGTTCTTTATTCTACATTGTTGTATTTATATTTCCTTGTGATTTTATTTTTCGCGGGTTGGTAACGGAATGTATTTTTCATCTAGATCCCGGATTTTTACGCATTAATAGGTTAGAATTCAAACTAATTTTGTTATTAGGAAAATTGTCGTCTAGCCCATTCTTCAGTTTTGTAGCGAGAGTAACATAAATTCTTGGGGTGCTGTTGGGCCACACCCCTAATGTTTATGCAAAACTCATAGCATAATACTCGTGCAGATTAGACCAGGGCGTCTCAAACGCCCAAAATGTCACGCGTGCAAACTGAGGCGCAGAGGTTCTGTGCACTGTGCTCGGTTCGGACCAGCATTTTGTCTCGGACGACTCGGCTAAGATCCGTTTAACTCTGCTCGGTTGGCGGAGCGCTACAGACCAAGTGAGGAAGGGGAAAGGAGAGAAACAGAACTATTGCTTAAAATCGCGGAGCGGAGCGGGAGGTCTGCACTCTGGTCAATCTAGCGCACCTTGCACCGCGCAGTGCCCCGGTGTATGCTACCTGAGAGGCCCTGTTACTGGGCTCTACTCATCATTGATGGGAATGGCATTAGCCAGTAGCACAGTTAACGGACTGGACATGACAATGAGCACAAATCCCCTCTAAAAGGAATAAGATTCGCACCTCTTCTACTTCTTCATCACGTTTTAAAGCTTGCGTGAACAGGACTGGATTTCTACCGTACACTTTCAGGTCACCCGAAGATCAAGAATTCTGCGTGATATCCTGGCGTTTCTCCCCTGCGAACCGTGTGACCTAGCCGCAGTGTGTCCCAGTGAAGCAGATAGCAGAGCCCTGCAGGTGCCGAGAGACCAGACTAACGAATGGTTCAGCGAAAGGGGGAGCTGCAAGGGCAGCAGTCTAGACGATTGACTGATATGGATTATCTGTAGTGATGCTGCTACACGGTTGAAAGCAACGGGATACTACAGCCGTAACTAACTCCTGCGGACATGCATCTCTCTCTCTATGAATGACGTACTGATGATTGCTCCTTCCCGGGTAAAATATTCCGGAGGTAATATAGGCCCCCACCCCCATTCTGATATCTGGGTGGGGATCACACGAGAGGGGCGAACTGACATTTCACGAGTCGGAGTATGGAATGTCAGAAATTTGACTCGTTGCGGTAGGTCAGAGAATCTGAAAAGGGAGATGGATAGACTAAAGTTAGGTTTAGTTGGTATACGTAAAGTACGCTGACAGGAAGAGCAGGACTTTCGGTCATGGAGAGGGATTACAAGATGAAAATAAATCAGTTCAAAATAGTAATGCAGAACAGTTGATCGAAGTCAGGTAATGCCGGAAATATTAGCCAAAAAAAGTATTATCAACACAAAATCAAACAGGGGAAATGCAGGAGTTGGTTTAATAATAGGGCAGCGGGTAAGCTACTACGACCAGCATAGTGAAAGGATTATTGTTGTTAAGATATCAGCAAGCCAATGCCCACCACAATAGTGCAGGTCTACATGCCTACTAGTTCAGCGGATGAAGAAGAAATCGAAATAATATATGAAGAGAGGGAAGATTCAATACAATACGTAAATGGTGACGAGAATATAATTGTGATGGGAAACTGGAATGAACTGGTAGGCCAAGGAAGAGAAGGTAATACAGCAGGAGAATTCAGATTGGGACAAAGGAACGAAAGAGGAAGTCGGCTGGTTGAATTATGCACCGATTATAATTTAGTCCCTGATCATTCTCGCTTCAAACACCACAAATGACGGCTGTATACGTGAACGAGATCTGGAGACACCGGAAGGCAGCAAATAGACTTCAGTATGATTAGGCAGAGATTCAGAAACCAGGTGTTGGATTGCAAAACTTTCCCAGGAGCAGACGTGGACTCTGACCACAACTTGTTGGTCATGAAATGCCATCTGGAGTTGAAGGAAGGAATGCAAGGAGATGGGTTCTAGACAGGTTGAAAGTGTGAGGGCTTGTTTCAAGAATCATGTTGTATAAGGAGGCTGAAGGAAACATAATGGAGAGTTGTGAAGAATGAGACCAGTAAGGCTGCTGAAGAAAAGTTATGAAGAAAGGAAATATCAACTAAGAATCAATGGATAACTCAAGTGATATTAAATCTGACTGATAAACGACGAAAATACAAGAATGTAAAAACCGAGGAAGGCAGAAAAGAATACAAGCGATTAAAGAATAAAATGGATAGAAAGTGCAGGATAGTTAAGCAAGAGTAGCTGAAAGAGAATACAACGATTTTGAAGGTTGTATGGTCCTAGGAAAAGTAGATGCTGCATACAAGAGAACCAAGGAAACCTTTCGAGAAAGGAAAACTAGGTGTATGAATATTAAGAGGTCCGATGGAAAACCAGCTCTAGGAAACAATACAAGGCAGAAGGAACATATCCAGCAGTTCCATCAGGGTAAGGAAGTAGATGATATGGTTCTGGAACAAGAAGAGGCCGTTGATGCTGATGAAATGGGTTTTGAGGTCAGAATTCGACAGAGCTTTGAGAGACCTAAATAGGAATAAGGTACCTGGAATTGATTACATTCCCTATGAATTGCTGAGTGCTTAAGGAGAAACCAGAATGGTGAGGTTATTCCATTTAGTGTGCAAGATGTGTGCGACAGGAGAAGTTCGGCAGAATGTTGTTACACCTATTCCCAAGAAAGCCGGTGCTGACAAGCGCCATTAGTTCAGTATCTCACGTCTACACACGCATTATTTACAGAAGAAAGTAAAGACAAGTTGAAACTGAGTTAGGAGAAGATTGATTGGACCAAGATATTTGAGATTCTGAAGGTGACGGGGATAAGATACGGCGAAAGCAGAATTGTCTACAATCTGTTCGAAAGTCATTACGCAGTGATAAGAATCGAGGGCTTTGAAAATGAAGCAGCAATCGAGAACGAAATGAGGCAAGGCTACAGTTCCCCCTCCTTTTCAGTGCTTGTATAGAACAGAAAGTAATGGAAATCAAAGACAAATTTGGAAAAGGAATCAAAATCCAAAGAGAGGAAATCAAAACCGTCATATTTGCCGATGATATTATTATTTTAGCTCAGTCTGCAAAAGATCTGGAGCAATTCCTGAATGGTATATACAGAATATCGGAGGAGTAGTACAAGAGTAATGCAGTGCGGTCGAACCAAGTCTTAAAGGAGGTAAAATAATTGCCCGGGTAGTAGAGTTCAAGGAGGAGGACCACGTGCTCACTTCGATCATTGATATAGGCATCTGAACTTTCGTCTGAAGCATGGCATTGCATGGCTGTGAAACATGAAACAAGATAGGTGTTACAGAAGAATGTTGAAGGTGACATGGATAGATCTAACCATGATATTGAATATAATTGGTGAGAGCAGATAGCTTTGGCTAAATTGACGGGAAGAGATAGAATGATGGGAGACATCTTAACACATCAAGGACTTTTTCAGTTATTTTTTTTGAGGGAAGTGTAGAGGGTAAGAACGGTAGGGGTAGACCAAGGTCTCATAGGACAAGCAGATTAGAGCAGATGTAGGATATAGCAGTTACGTAGAAATGAACATGTTAGCACAGAATAGGGTGGTATGGAGAGCTGCATCAAACCAATCTATGGATTGATGACCTGAACAACAACAACGACAAGAACAACATCTTTGGGAACTCAATTTTAATAAGATTTTGATGACGGTGCTTGTTTAAAGGGCCTAACACCTAAGGTCATCGACCCTAAGAAGATTTTTGAACTGCTACATTTTCTTCGCACTTTCTCAATTATTTTGGAGCAGACACTTCTATTGGATTTGCCCTAGTTTTACGACTGAATGTCTCTCCTGACACCAACCCATCACTACTGCGTGATGTTTTGTGTGTATGCAAAATGACGTGCATTAAGACGAAATACACACAGCTAGTCTCCGAGCAGCCAAATGAACCAACCAGCTGCTGTTGAAAATTGCCCGGTCGGACCGGAAATCGAATTCCGGACCCTATGAATTGAAGTTCACTACGGTGAACATTCAGATCCATTTCAATATTTAGTCTAATAGATATCAGTGTCAGTTTCTAGCCTGGACTAAGCAGGGAGCAAACGCGTATGCTGATTAACATGATCTGTCAACGGCTCGCATTGACAACTTCATGTTTCACGGAGTTTTATGCTCGATGATATTGGATGTCTCTACGCATCACTTGAGAGGCACTAATACGTTGGAATGCTGCACCCTGCACACCAGGATGCTATCAGATTTTCATGAATGTTCAGGACCCCTAGGATGTATGTTACTCTCGCTACATTACGGAGCAGCGGCCTGGACGACACTTCCTATTCTAACCTATTACCGTCTAAACACCCGGGGTCTATTCATATCTACTACAAGTGCACTATCGGGTAAAGTACCCTACATTTTCGTTGTCCAAATTCAATTAGGGTGTGAGGATTTCCTACTTTACAAAAGGAATCTTCATGAACGCTTTGTAAAACATATAATGTTCACGGTATCCCGCGCCTGTGTCACACGTTCCTGAGGACCTACGCTGTCCAGAGCTCAATGGATACAATTAATTAAAAAATATATGAGTTATAATTTTTATGTAATGGAAACCCGCTATTATTTGTGAAACTTTTTCTTAAAATTCCTTGTTGTTTAAAAAAGTTGCCGGTGGTAATGTTAGATGAATCATCATGTACGTTTTTCTATGAAACCAATGAGACAGAGAAAAAAGAAAATAAAATTTCTGAGAAAATCTAGTGACCATTTAAAGCGGAGAAAGGGGAGTTTAGTAATAAAAATCTATACCATGAAGAAGAAGCTGAAAAGGTGGTTGACACGATCAGAATACGCTGCTTTGGTCACATAACGAGGATAAAATGGCTTTTGAACCGAATTCACAGGAGTAAGAATGATAACCAGTTGATCCAAACGATATACAATATAACACAGAACAACTTTAATAAGACTGATACAAAACTTTAAGGGCTTGGAGGAGAAACGGAAGAGGGAAGGAAATAACATCTGGACGAAACAGAGGAGGAAACTCCGAAGTGAAAGAAAGAAGATTTATTGGAAAGCGAAAATAAAATAAAATAAAATCAATCAATCAATCAATCAATCAATCAATCAATCAATCAATCAATCAATCAATCAATCAATCAATCAATCAATCAATCAATCAATCAACCAATCAATCAATCAATCAATCAATCAATCAATCAATCAATCAATCAATCAATCAATCAATCAATCAATCAATCAATCAATCAATCAATCAATCAATCAATCAATCAATCAATCAATCAATCAATCAATCAATCAATCAATCAATCAATCAATCACTCACTCACTCACTCACTCACTCACTCACTCACTCAATCAATCAATCAATCAATAAATAATGGATAGTGCTGCACTGTCTGTGTCACTCCGCCAAGGAGAACAAAATACGTCCTGTTTTAATGGAAGTCAAGTGCTTCAAATTTAGCGTGTGTAGGATACGCTGTCTTGCGTTTCAATTGTTAACAACGGCAGCACACAGCGGGTTGCCCTTATTAATAAGACAAAGATTTCATTAAATTCTAGTTCGCATACTAATGGAGCCTCATTGTTCGGAGCGATGAGGGGAGGGTCTAAAATATGTTCTATCAGTGGAGGAAATATATCCAGTGTTCGTCTGTCGTCCAACTTTTTAACTTGTTGGTTGCCAGGGTGACTCGCATGTATGGGACTTCATTGGAAGTTAGAACATTTCATTACAGCCCCACTCTCTGAACTCGAACTTGTCTCTAGGTACGGATGCTTGATTTGATTTATTTGTGAGAAGCTGGAATTGTGTTTGCCCTTCCATTACCAAAGCTGAAACCCAATACTCATACATAAGGCCTCACTCATCCTCTAGAATTAAGGATAATTAATCCAGTTTTTATACAGATTGATCTTTGGTTCTTCAGTGTGCCGGAACTAATTTGAGATTGCAGATACAATATCTGAGACAAGAAAAACTCTTGCATGAACTCCATCAAATCACACTTCTTATTGTTAGGATCGGCCAGGGATAAGTGACACACTCCCCCGCTATGTCATCTGACGTCATTACGGAGTGGAGTGGCCTGGGTTTAAAACTGAATTTTCTATTAATATTGAAACCATTTCCCAGCAGACAAAGTAGCTGTCCCCATACTGCGGAAAGTTGGGCCCGGAATATCAAACTTCTGGCCTCAATGTAGTTTCAGCCTAAAATCGCTTGTTTCTTTACTAGTTTTCTTTTTCATTCAAATCCTAGCCAAGTTAATGAATTTACATAATTATTTCTGTAATGTGTTCCTTGGTTCAATACCCTGGGCGTTTCTTTTTATTTTTATGTTGATTGCCTGAAAAGCCGTAGAAAAGGAAGAAATTATGAAGTTATCAACATTAGGAGAGTGTGCGACTGTGTGTGTGTCCACTCTTTAAGGAATTGTCAAAATGTTATATGTTATAACTAACTGGGAGTGCGATGTTAAGTGACGTAGCGGTAAACGAACCAGGGACTCATACACTGCGATATGTCAGTTTAAGCATACATTATAGCTTCACTAATATGAAATATACAGCTTTCATTTCATATATGCACATTAAGTATTACAGAAGCTCTAAAAAGCCATATTCTTGACTATTTAAACTTTATAAATCACAAAAAAACTCGATGTAATAAAATTTGTGATCTGCATTGATTGATTCTTTTTTACTGTAAAGAAGATGCTTAAAACTAAACGGTGAAGCACTAGAATGTTATAATGGATATTATTTTTAAAAATTAAAAATTTAAATTATCTCTCAAAAATTTAAGTTTGCAGACTGAACGCTGAAAGGCATAACAGTCTATAATGATAATGTATGTATGTATGTATGTATGTATGTATGTATGTATGTATGTATGTATGTATGTTTAATTTTTAAAGTATATGTCAGTTATTTTAAAATATAACTTCATAAACGTGCCTCATTCCGTAGAGATGCCAAGTTTCATCCAGTTTTCTCAAACAGAGATATTGCGTTTTACCTCAAAAAACTTTCGGAAAATTAGCTTTGAAAGTTCAACACTTTTGTATCTGCTGATGTGCACGTATGAAATTTAGCTATGCAACTAAGAAAGGCACGGTCTTCCATATAAATGCAAAATAAAAAAGAACAGACAACGGAAATGTTGACATCCCGCGGTGTATGAGCCCCCTTAATGTAGGTTACTAGCAGGTGTCGCTTCTATCAATTCAACAGCTTTAGATTTTTCTAAACCGTTTATTTCATTGCAAAAGTAAAACACATTAACACAAATCGTTTCCACTTCTAATATTGTTCGTTTGTATTACTTAAAAATGTAACCCCCCCCCCTTTCGACCTTCACTCGTAGGCGTGTCTTAACCTTACAGTTTTATTTTTCAAATAGTAAGTGTTGTGTGTATCAAGTTTGGTTAAGAGCTATGCTGGAAGATGAACACCTACAAAGTAAATCTACGATATCTGTCATTTTCGACATTTTATTTTTTCACCCCTTCTCACCCTCTATCCCATGGGGACTGAACTTGGACTTTTCATTTATATATACTGTATAAGATAGAATAAATCGAAGATAAGTTTTAGGAAACACATCACAATCTTCACGTACACTTGGGAAGGCAACCCGCTAAACATATCTGTCTTGAGGTTTACTTACCTTAGCTTATTTCCTTTTTCATCCCTTCTCACCCCCCTATGCCGAACTAACCATCAGATTTCGTTCAAACCACTTCCTACACCATCTCAAGAGTAATACGAACAAATGGTGAAATGTTCAGCGAAATGGGTTCAGTATTTATTGAGTATATTAATGTTAAATACAACAATATCCAATTATATATTTAGATAACTAACGAGCGAATGTTGGTAAAGTAAAAATCACTGAAAAACCTAACGATAAAATGCTCTTGTATATATGGAAAAATGCTATAAAAATTGACTTTATCAAACTGAATTGCGATGACAATGGTTATCTCTGTTCTATTCACTGCACAGTTCTTACTTCTTTTTTTTTACAGAAATAGTTATCTCCTAATTTACAACACAATTCAGGAAAAGCATGCCCCCTGTTGTAAACACGTATTTTCAAAATCAATTGTTTGGCTGTGTTACCGTGGTTTGGTGGATTAGCAGAGGTGAAAGAAGGTGCTGGGATGAATAGGTCTCAATATAAGAAATTAAAGTTAATTTAAAATTTAACAAGGTTATATTTTCTTTTTAAGATCAAGAAATAACAAATATAACAGGTACTCAGTAGCCTAGCAACAAATCGAGAATGTACAATTACAGTGTTACAGGATTTGGGCTCCGAGAGCCAGACACATAATTCTTGAGCAATTAGCCCAACTTTAGCCAGATACCAGGTTTGCCAAAGGGGCAGAAAACCCCAATCATGCCCAGGAGCTCTTGCTCCCTATTACTCAGTAAAGCCTGCTCGAGGTACACAGAAATCAAAATGTTAAGAAAGAGCAACCCGCTCTTAAAGTTCAAGCCTATCAAAGGCCACACCAAAATCCACCTTCAAGCTGACCTCCAAGCACATGAAAACAGGGGTAAAAATACCCAACCTACTGACGCCTACTCAATAAAGAAACAGGACAATTACATGGCCTCCAAAATACCAACTTGAGAGGAGGCGTCCTTGCACTCCTAATACACTTTATTTAAAACCTATTTGGCACTAGGCCGCATATGCAAGGGCTAATCCCATACTAAAGAGGTGACACGACAGGAAAAGTTATTACATTACGAAACGAAGAAAAATGGTTGAGAAAACGTAGTCACCTCAAAAACAATATGAAAGGGAGCTCGAGAGGGTTAGGCACTCTCTATCCCAATTTGTAGTTTAAAGAGATAGAATTTATACCAAGAGTCTATTACATTTTAGAGGATAGTTACATGATAAAAGGTATCGAACCTGCCCCGAGAGTTAAACTGCTGAGCTAGCAAGAAAATAAGTTATTAAAAGGCCATTACCTTATTGATGAACCGCTTCCCGACGAAAGAGGCGCTTCCCGCCCCCTGCTACATAATTTACACAATGATAGATGTTACTGAAGTGGCGCAGAGACCCGAAAATCAGCAGTTTATATACCCTCGCGGAACATTCGAGACCTTTCATGAATGATAACACCCGCCCACAAGCATTTTATTGGACGGCCAAAACATTACAAGTCAAAACTGAAGAAGACATCTAGGATTGGTGGAAAATTAATTACAAGAATTACTCATTGGTCGAATTCAAAACTGGCGGAAAGAGAAGGGTTATAAAGCCAACCTAAACAATGACTGAAATAAATTTAACAAAGAACAAACTTATGCATACTAAAATTCTTCAAAAAAAAAAAGGTTCTTTCACTTCGCACTAGGTGGCACCGTTGTATTTCTTCAGTAGTGCCATCTAGAAGAGAATGTTCACACTTCTCACTACAGAGAAAACAAAAATAAATCGAAAAAGACACAGTTCAGAACTCTTCAAAATTTACAGATAGCGACATCTTCTGATAACCTAGAGAATTAACGTGGTAGTTAAAGTTCAGGCTTCCTCCAGTAGAGGAGTTTCAACTGGCGCAAAGTTTGAATTAGCGGCGTGGAGGTGTACCACCCGGTACAGGCTGATTAAAAACATACATTACGGTGGTTTCACTTTTGGCACTTTTCTTACACAGAACTGCAGAACACACTTGGGACGATAGTTCTGCTCTGAAGCGGAAGGTTCACTATTTCTAAATCTCTTCATTTCATTTGTTCTTAGTCTTTTGGTTGCCGGTACTTGGGACACGTTCAAAAATAGTTCATCTTAATTATAAGAGTTCTGTACATATCTCGTATACAATGGACCATATCGATAGTGAAAAACTCCCGAATTTCCAGACTCAGGTTACGTGTAAATCAAGCAGTTACAATCTGGTAAATTGGCGTAACCCTCAACACCTTCCTTCAAAACAAAAAAGGAAGAAACTTGATGGCGTAACCCCATACGTAGCAAGCCAGCTGGCGTTACCAACTAGTAGTAACCACAGTTAACAGTAGGTTGTACCAGTCAATTGGCGTAAGCCACTATACTTGCGACAGCCAAGTCTCTCGACCTCACAAGCCTCCGCAAGCCAGCTGGCGTACCGCAGTATTTGTCATTGTTTGATGAGCATGTCTGATTTAGTTGTCACTAAAATAAACTAATAATCCTTACCAGTATACGATGCTAATTGAGTTTCGTTATGAGTTTGAGTGTTACTTCTGTGAGGGTAATTTATTTAAATAAGTCAGGATATCACTTTGTGTTTTATAATAGTTTTTACTATTAATTAAAGTTATTTCACGTAATAAACAATTTACCATTGTTATTATTATTTATTCCGATCATTGTAACCCAAAATATACACTGAAGTTGTATCAGTCCGAGTTAAACGGCGGAACCCTCAAACTTACGTTAAAGAATTAATTTCAAGAAATTGTATGATCTCACATCACATATTCCAGTAGACTACAAACTTACACACATTATAGAATTCAAGCAAACAACTTTTAAGGCAGATAAATGTCTGTAGTGTAGTGCAAATTATTTTTGATTCTCCTTAAAAATTGCTCTTTATGGCTTATGCCATTTGTCCTGTATACCATCGATATACAAGAAGAAGGTACAGCCTGCTCATCACTACACGGCGTATACCATAAACGGCACGACCGGCTTGCTCGCTCGTCACCACAACTCGTCCTTGGCCTTCGCGATCACCGTGGCACATGGTTATGTTTCTGAGTGTCATCAACCGATGCCATGGTAATCAGTGTTTGTCATCTTCTTCGCTTTTCTCGTGCTTGTTCTCGATTGTTGACTGAATGCCAGTCTGAGGGAGTTCTCTGTTGGTTTTCTTCTCGAGGTATTTGTATATTAAAATAGTTTTCTTAAATCTCGGAGAATTCCATCATTTACATGGAATGCTTAAAGAAGACAAAAAAAACATCCGAGTTACATTTTACTACAAGGCATAGCAAAACATTCAGTTTCAGCCGAAGAGACACTTGCAGTAACACTGAACTGATGAAATAAAAATATGTTGGAAAATCATATAATCATATTTTATTTCATGTTATATGCAATTCTTTAAAATTTTAAAATCTGAGTGGTGTGGAATGAAATTTAATTGTCTTTGTTTATGAATGATTACTGCTCTGCTGACAAGTGGCGGTACATAGCCCCAGTTCGCGCGCGCTTCATAGCGCTAGCTCGCGCGAGTAGTTCCGTAATCGCAGTAGGTACAAATTTCACTGTCTTTGACTAGACACACACGGCATAAGGATTTTTCCTCATACTGAGTGTTTTGCGAATATTTATGGTCATCAAATCGTGTGCTAAATGAGCGAGCATTTTGATTGGTATAGGTGACATGACATTGATCAGCTGCCATGTTCCATATCTCTTTCGACTTGCCGGAAGTGCATGTCGTCCGTGCTTGTTGTGAAAGTTAAAGGTTTGTTCTGTGAACGTCCCTGAGGTTTACTAAGCACTTCCACTACGAGACATGTTGTCAGGCAGTAACAGGTTAGAATGCAAACTAATTTGGTTATTAGGAAGTGTCTTCCAGTCTGCTCTTCCACAATGTAGCGAGAGTAACAGAAATACTAGGGGCTGCACCCCTAATGTTTATGCAAAACGCATAGCATAGTCGCTGTGCAGGCTAGTAAGTTTGCACTCTAAGCTATTACTGTCCTTAATTAGACATTGCACTAGCGACCTTTGTCAACTTGACCAGAATTAAACCTACACAGCCCTGAAAGTATACAATATATTAAAAAAAAAAGATATTTGTTCGTGGAGTCGACCTCTGTAGCTCTTTTGCCACTAAGTATACAGAGTGCATGGTCGGCGGAACAGCACACATCGCTCGCTGTGTGACAGCGTTTATCCAATGACAGGATATTAATGGCGCTCATATGAAGTGTTAGCATAAGATTTCTCGTGGCTGATGGAGCGGGACAGGCAGTGTGCTGGAATACGTAACCCATTGAACGGAGATTTATTTAAGAAGAAATACTGTGTATGCTTGTCTGCCTGTCTACCTACCTAGGGTCGGTGACAAGGTGAGACGTCCTGCCGCCAACCTCAGTTGAACAATACGTAAGGAGGAGGAACTAATCGGCTGTGGAACTGTTCTGACCATTCACAGAATCGCCGACGGTGGGTTTTGCATCGACTCGTTTCAGAGCTGTAGCACGTTTACACGGCCGGGAACTCCATTCGATAACCTCTTATGCTTCTTCTTCTTCTTATTATTATTGTTTTTCTTTTGATATATTTAGTGTTTGAATTTCATATGTCAAGAAGGAACATAATTAGTATTAGACCTTCTTATTATCAAATCAATCAATCAATCAATCAATCAATCAATCAATCAATCAATCAATCAATCAATCAATCAATCAATCAATCAATCAATCAATCAATCAATCAATCAATCAATCAATCAATCAATCAATCAATCAATCAATCAATCAATCAATCAATCAATCAATCAATCAATCAATCAATCAATCAAAAGTTCAGATAATCGGGGAAGAGGAGCTGCCCAGGATATAATTACCTGCAAGGACCAACCACTCGAAATTGTTAACACATTTAAATATCTTGGTGTTATCCTACAAACACCACCTTCGTCCTTCAAGGCCCGCGTAAAAGAAAGAGTCACGGCAGCAATAAAGGCTATGTCCTTGTTCTAGGCCAAACTTGACGTATGTTATTGAAATAGCTAAACTCTGAAGGGCATCCGCAGGAAACAGAACACTTTCTTTACCTACACCGCACAGTCAATGTTACGAACTATGTAAGACTGTTTTCTTCTTCATTAGTTTTTTTTTTGCTAGTGGCTTTACGTCGCACCGACACAGATAGGTCTTATGGCGACGATGGGACAGGAAATGGCTAGGAGTGGGAAGGAATCGGCCGTGGCCTTAATTAAGGTACAGCCCCAGCATTTGCCTGGTGTGAAAATGGGAAACCACGGAAAACCATTTTCAGGGCTGCCGATAGTGGTTTTCGAACCTACTATCTCCCGAATACTGGATATTGGCCGCAATTAAGCGACTGCAGCTATCGAGCTCGGTTTCATTAGTTCTACCAAAGTATCTAATATTGTTTACACACAATCAAGGCTGGTGACCGCAAATTGTCTCACAATCTTTAATTTATTGCTTCCGACTGAGAACAATAAGTAGTTCAAGTGTTTCGCCCCAGTGACACCACTGCAAGCTATTTAATGTTCTCAATTCAAGTTTCCTTGGGGGATGGTATATGCTAAAAATATAAAATGAGAACCACAGGGGAAAGCAAGGTGGACATTTTGGTCCATCTGAGAGTTCTCTCTTCCCTTTCGTCACCTCTGTTGGTTGCTAAGGTCACCGGCTGTACTGCTCAATACCAGCGCGCTAATGCACGGGACCTATTGATCTCCTACTAATGAAGTCTATTATTATTATTATTATTATTATTAGTAGTAGTAGTAGTAGTAGTATAAGAATTATTAAGTGTACTAAGCAAATACCCCGGGGTTCAACCGTTACAAAAACATTAGCAAGTAATTTTCAGTTTCACCGTTCTTAACAATGTCCTGCTAATTAGGGCAACATTACAAATAGATAATTGCACAATGTTAAGTACTGCTTCCAGAAAATAGTGTGTTGAGATAAGTTTGTGTTAGAGGTGGGCGACATTCGAAATTTCGTGTAACGAAATATATATATAAAACTGGATGTTGATAATAACTACCGGACCGATTTCGCTGAAATTTTCACACTTTGTTGTTATTGCATCTGAGAGGGATTATGAAATGGTTTGAACGAAATCGGATAGGTACTTTTGTTATAATGTAATTTTATTAAATTGCAGAGTCGCATCAAGATTGGATCGACTTGATGGACAGACTCAACTTACGCTATATCGTGGTAGTCCGGTAAGAAATGCTGTGGTATATAGGACCGCCATGACCAATCCAACATGCCGTGATCGAGACGTAATTTCATCTCATAGGACCAACTTTGACCGGTCTGCCCAGTTTAAAGAATGTGTAAAATATAGAATAGTGAAATGACACTCCTAACGAAGAGCAACTCGGGGTTGCAACGAGCAAAGGCGATTCTATGTAGTGTAATCAATGTCACTGTATGTAGATATGTATGTATTACACCTCCTAAACCACTGAAGCGATTTTAACCAAACTTGGTACACTTGTGACTTATTGTAGAATCAGGAGACAAACCTCGTGAGGGAAAGACACCGCAAGCACTCTTATAGGCGCCAGGCGAGGGGGCCGAGTTTTAAAAATAATCGAAAATAATGTCGAATCCATGTTCGAGGTCGGTGAGATTAATAGTGACACTCCGGACGTCCTTGAATTCCATATTCAGCCCCCATCGGCATAGAGATTAGAAGGGGTGAAAAATAAATTGTCCAAAACGACGGTAATTACGGATGTATGAATGTTTCTTCCCACAAAGCCCTCAGACAAAATTACATATATGATTTACTATCTGGAACAAATACTGTTGCGTAAAACACCCCTAGGACTACTAGCGGGGTGGTGAAATATAAAAATAAACGAAAATGACTGATATTAATGTCAAATACCATCTTTTACAAGATCGCTGAGTTGAACTGTGACACTCTGATGGTTAAGTCATACATATGGGTGTATGTGGGTTTGTTCCTGAATAGCTCTCAACGAAACTTGGTACACATATGACTTACAATACTATGGAGATGAAACCTACCAACCTCCACTGGGGGGGAGGGTGGAATAGGAGGGAATGGAATTTAAAAATAATGGAAAATAACCGATGTCGAATCCATTGTTTATGTGTCGCTGAGATGAATTCTGACACTCTGAATAGCGCTTAAGTCCACGTCAGCCTCCACTGAGACGGATCGCAAGTCTCAGTGAGAGTTGAAATCGTGTAGATCATATCTATAGCGGGAATACCCGTATTTATCACTTACTACTTTTTTGAAAGGATCAAATACTTCCCAGCAAATTCGAACTTCTACAAGAATAAAGTTTTACTCGAAAATTAAATAATCTGAAACCTGTAATCAAAGCACAGCTAAATAACTCTAAAACTACACAATAGATGGTAAAAGTCAATATCCCAAAAAGGAACTCTATAAAACACATAAATAACTGGTAATACTAACCTTAAAAGTAAACATACAGAGCCATCCGGGCAAGTACAGCTTGTATGTAACCTAGCAACAGTACCTTGAGGGCTGCACATCACAGCTGCTAGGTAACAACGTCACACATTCTTTGAAATATCACATATATTTAATTTCGCAAAGGGTAAAGTAATAATTTTCATAAGAACACACGCGTTGAACCGTGTTGCTGTTTGCTGGGAGGCTGATTTCCTCGGATCGAGTAGGGGTGCTTCAGTTGCCTTGACAAAGAATACTGCAATATATTCGGAACGTCGACAAACTCTACGAAATGAACAGAAAACGAACCCGAAAGAAGAACGAAACACACCGTCGAAGAACACAGACATCAGAGAGCATTAATTGCGAGAAGGTTTGTGAAACACACAGCCTTCCATTTACTGTTACCAGCTCCACACTAGAAGATAACATCTTGTATTTGAACCTCGCACATGTAGTTGTGTTTTCCTCCTCCGTGGATTAGTGGTAGCGTGAAAATTCCAAGATCGCAGCTTCAAACTTCAAGAGGTATTCGGATTTTTGAAGGGCTACATTCCAGGTCGTACGATGTCAGTTTGTAAAAGATCTCTGCTGACACATTTGGTATTTACTCAAAAAAATAATTAAAAACCAACCACAAATCGACCAACAGAGATATAAATCAGGTCAAAATTGCACACGGTACCACCATGGTGTTTCTCACAGGTAACGCATGTGGACACAGGTGCGGGCATGAATGGCTGGAACAGCAATATATTTCTTTCCTCGGTTTTGTTTTTCTTTTCTTTTAAACGTTACACTTTGCTAATAACCAGGTACAAGGTCCAGCTCGTGAAACACTAACAAGCTGAGCTTGAAGCGCGTCAGTTTCTCTCTTCAATAAATACTCAAGGAGACTGTACTCGAACAGTTGACACTGCTTTATTTGCTCACAGTCGAAATTACATAATTACATATTAATTAAAAAAGAGAAGGCTACGAGGCGAACACTTGCACTCACTTAAAGCCCTATATGAGCGACACCGAGGCTATGGAGGTGACAGAACATTTTAAAGTTACGAGATACATTTTAAAGGTTACAAATCATAGTCACTTCAATACCAAGTTGAAAGGGAATACAAGAGGGTTCCCACCGTTTATTCCATAAGTTAACTTAAGTTCTTTATGCTTGTTTGAGAATTTACATTGAGACTTTCCTCTCGAATTATCTTTCACAGATTATTACATGATTACACGGAGTCTGCCATTACCTTGAGCTGGTACCTCCCGGCGATGGACGAGGCAGCCCTTCCCCTGCATCCACTACGAACACACACTAAACCTCTTGACTGGATCGCTCTAAGGACAAGGCGGCCCGAAATGTCCCAGCTTTTATAGCGGAGAGGAAGGTTCCAGATTTCTCTGGGCCGAAGCCCTGACATACCCCCAATTTCGATTGGACAACCAAATAAATATCAAAATTTTCTCATGTGCCGGCACCGGGTTACACCCTCTTCCTTCACACTGTCATTTATCGTATGTGATTAATTTCATCTCATTAACCCTTCTGATGAGGCTGATGTCAGGAAGGGCATCTGGTCGTAAAAAATCGCTACAAAGATTCATTTTACCTAACAGCCGACAAACGGGACATAAATTCAAAAGGAACACATTTTACCAAGAAAAACCCCCGGTAGATAACGTATTTTCCACTAGGAACAACAATAAATATGTAATTTTGCTAGAACCTGGAAACAAACTTTAATTACGGCCTCCAGTCTATAATTCGATAATGACATCAAAAGGCTCCGATAGGAGTACACGCGTTCACATTAGACAGCATTGCTGCACAGGCTGTACTTGTTTTAAAGCAGATGGACGGCGCGTGAAGCTCGCACACTCTTAATTTAACACCAGATACACAGTAGCCTGTAATGTTCATTATAAACATTATGAAACCCAAGCGTGAATTTTAAGTGACAGACTTGCACGTCTGAGCGGTGTGAAGTGCGATGTTAAACGACTCAATGAGACATAATTCATAGACGGACAGATTACACTAATATCTTATTAAATACCCATTATTGTACCTGTCGTTTGATGGGTTAGCTTTCCTAGAATTGCGTCTAGCGCAAATTAATGTTCGTGGGAGAGATTCAACACTCACTGTCACTGTCAGCGTAATGTTGCGTTTAAGGGGTCAGAGCATTAGAGGCCGTCATTCGTCATCCACTTGAAACATGATCAGTGTGTGTATTGTAACTGGAATTATTGGAAGTAGTTTTCATCGGGACTTGAAATAATGAATAATGTCAGTGTTTCACCCAAAAATTTCCAACAACTGGAAGCAAGTCCATATTTAATTTTTACATGCAATAATAATAATAATAATAATAATAATAATAATAATAATAATAATAATAATAATAATAATAATAATATACGGAGGACAAGCACCAAAGTGAAAGGTATATAGAAGGAAGATTAAAATGGGAGAAGTTCAAACACCTGGGAGAATGGATCCAGCTCAACTGAGCTAACACAGGGCAGGTATGACAACGGGCATTATCTCATAAGGTCAAAATCCAACATTATAACCGGAAATATTGTACGCTTCAGAGTGTCTCGTTAAGGGGAGGGGCAAGAACTCCAGAAGAAGGAGAGGAGAGGATGCATTAGAGGAGAAATGAGGACACACGAAGGCAAGACTAACGGCTGATCAAGAACGAGTCGACAGTCTAAAATCATTTGAAGAGAAACCACTAAAACGGATCATTGCCGAAGAAGAGTAAAAGATGACAAGCGAAAGAATGAAGAGGTTTTGGGAAGAGAAAAGAAGAAAGACAAGAAAGTATTAAGTTCTATGCGAGCCCTCAGTGGCCAAATTCGGAAACTACTACTACTACTCCTACTATTACTAAAAAAGTTGGGATTTCCATTTTCAGACCAGGCAAATGCTGGGGTTCTACGTTAATTAAGATCACGGACGCTTCCTTCCCACTCCAAGGGCTTTTCTATCCCATCATCACCATAACACTTATCTGTATTGATGCAACGTAAGGAAAATTGTAAAAACCATTGAGAACTAGAGCTCGGATTTTTAAGCGGTAATGAAAATTGGTTAGGCTGGTGGGAAGTCTCGACTAAGGTAGCGAAAATAGGTGCACCCGCATGTTTATGCAAATCTAACCTTTGTTTATTGCTTCACGGAGATTATATTCTATCCCATTACAGTCCTGCTTAAACACCCGGCTATAATAATAATAATAATAATAATAATAATAATAATAATAATAATAATAATAATAATAATAATAATAATAATAATATATGGGTACACTCTGGGTATTTCCACTTTCACGAAATTCCACTCTTAACATCTCCTAAAAATTTGCCTGTTTTCCCTAAAAATTACCAAATTTTAGGTAAAACAGCCAAAATTAATTTTACAGAAAAGTGAAAAAGACGCTGAACGTAAAATAAGAGTAAAAATCCCGGAAAAACTATTTAAGAAGAAGATTAGTAGCTATCGCTAGCCGCTATGTTACCTGCAAATGTACTAAACATTCTAGCACATATTTCTTAACAATATTCCAACTATACTTTTCTCTCTCTAATGAATGGTGAGGGTTATTGGAAGTTCCGCCACTACAAATGCATTCTCTATAACAGAAATAAAAAACAGAACCAACCAACGAAAGATTTGCTGCTAAGAGAAAATTGAACTAACTCGAATCTTATTACAAGTGTTGGAGATATTAATTACGCAAATGCAGAACAAGAATTTAAACCAATTACAGAACCTTTTCGCGATGGTTGTAAAAATAACAGATTGCGAAGGAGAAGTGAAAAATAGCAATTGTTTTGTAAAGAAAAAGAAGCAGACGGTGTTTTTCAATAGTATTTTAATATCTAGATTCAAATTAACACTTCAAGCAAAAATTCCGTATTTATTAGATTCTAATGTACAAAAACCAAAAATACTCGAAACCTGTCGCTATTCCATATGAAACAGAACCGGCCAATGTTAAACTCGATACAGTACTAAAGAATTAACAGATATTTTAAAAGAACTTAAAAATAACGCTATTATCTCTTATATATGACAAGATTTGAGGTATTTTTAACAAAGAAATGTGTAAATATTTAATAAATAATTCTAAATTTCGAATGCAAGGAGAATATAAAGAAGAATGTAATGTAATAGTTAATAATAATAATTTTGTTGGAATAGAATGTTTAACTTGGATAAATTCCAATTCTAGAGTTAAAATCTACAATAAATTTATTTGCCAATTAACAAGTCCGGGAGATAATAAGCAACTACCAAACCATATAGTAGATTTTTTAAATTGCCCAGATAAAAGATTCAAGACATTTTTTTCTAAATTAGCTCAAGAGAATGGAATAACAAGTTTGGAAGTAACAATTTATAATTATACGAACGAAAATCTCCAACAAGAAAACGAATTTAATCCAATAGAAACTTGTTTAGAAATATTAGAAAACTACAGAGAATATTTCCTATACGCACCATTTTATTCAATTCCAATAGCTAAAATGTGGGATTAAATTAGCGGAGTTGTATTGTTTATAAATATCTATTACAATATGTTAATTAACAGGAATACAAATTCATTTACCAGAGGACCAAGACGAAAGAGAAAATACAGTTAAATTTGTTTTTTCCGCATATATTTTTAATTATTTACCCAGTTAACTATATAGAAACTCTAGAAGATATAATCATAATATTATATCTATAGTCCATACATGTTTTATAAAATCTGGAGAAACATATTTTTCTATATCCCATAGTTTGTTTTCTACCATCTCTAAGGATATAAATATAGAAGAATTAGGTTTAACTTGTACTAAAAATAAATAAATAAATAAATAAATATCCCTAGAAAACTTTCTCTATATACCATTAAAGAAATTAATCCGATTAATATATTTACAATCTACTAAAAAATGAGGAAAAGAACTAGAAAATAAACGAATCCAAGAAAAATAACTAAAATATTTGGATTACGTTAAAAGAAGAATGTAAAAATATTTAGGAGAAGGAGAAAATAGTAGAAGAAATATAGCTCTATTTTAAACAACAATGGATAGATTTTGCGACAAGTAGTGTTTATAAAATATATGCATTTGTTGTAAACGATAAAGGCAAATTTACATATGTTGGAGTTTTAGGAGAACAAGATGGAATAAAATCTGTTTATATTGTTAAAGGTACTAATAAGAATACATTTATAAATATTATAGGTAAAAGAGATCTTAAAAAAGAAGGATTTATTTGTATTCCATATAAGAGCTTTAGACAAGAATTAGGGAAATTTTCTATTATCCTAAAGAATAACAATTTTTGGAAATAAAAACAGATGGTGTTTCCACTTTTAACGGGCACTCCTTTCCCGGAATGATTTATTTAAAAACTCTATTGTCGAAGACAAAGAAATAATAGAAAATATAAAAATGGATGATATAGTTGGAAAGATATAATTTAAAGAATGTAAAGGATTAGACAGTTTACAAGATTGTTTAGATTTGGTATTGCAAATATTTCTGTTAAAGTTTGTCGGGAAAAGGAAAGGTATGTTTTAAAGTTCGGAAACATACAACATTATTTTGTTCTAATTATTGGTTAGAGAAAGAAATACAGGATAGAAAAATAGAATTAAATAATGAGTTAAAACTTCGCGTCGATACATTAAAACAACTCGGAATAAAAATAAAGAAAGATTAGTATTTATTGTTTAACTGTATTAATGCATTTATATTTTATTGCTTAATTTTGTTTATACACCTGTATCTGTTTTAATAGTTTCGAATTTTTCTGGTATAATTACATTATTCTCCTTAAAATAGTTTAAAATTTCTTTCGGATATTCTTTATTAATTCCAACTAAACTTTCTCTATACATCCGAATATAGTGATTTGATGATTTCCAAACGTATGTCGAAGCCGAATTAAATTTCCATCTTCTGCACAATTAATATAGTAACCACTATAATCTAAATTAGTAAACAATAAAAGAAACAATTTTTTCCTATAGTTTCCTTGGTTATATAAACTTCTTCATATTTTCCCCGGGTACTATATCTTTAGGAATAATTATACTTTCCATTCATTTTATTTAAATTTATTTTAACAATTAAATTTTATTTAACATTGTTTTAGCAATAACATTTCTCTTAAAGTTTTAAATTTTCTCTTAATATTCTCCTAATATTTTCTAATAAATTGTTTAACAAATAGCAAAAATACACAAATATATAGAGAATTAGGAGTCGGTTCGCAAGCGACGCCTTATAATATACAACCAAATACAGAATATTTATCTAAATCTGGATCCCATAAAAAGAAGCAGTGGTATGAAAATACATTAAAAATGATAAAGAACCGAAGAGTAACAAGCAGGTACACCTGCATCCAAACACTATTTTTATTGCTAATATTTTAATAAAAAAAGCAGATCGTTTAAGATTTAACTATATGTAGAAAGACAGTTATTCGAGTAAATATTCTAATAAAACAGAACAGTTATAGAGTTTTTAACTACATATAGAAGGCCCGGCTCCAGTCAGGATACTATTTTTAAAATATTTTATTAAATGAATAATATTTTAATAAAATCAGATTGTAATAAGAACTATATTAGTTATATTGCTAACAATTTTAGAGATTTTTAACTATATATAAGATGCGTTTCGCTTACATTACAAAATTCCCAGATGTTTTTAGAATATTTTCTATATATTTTACATATTTTTATATTCTCTAGATTATATATATATATATATATATATATGTATTAGAGTATTATATGTTTTTAATATTTCTGTAAAACGAATAATATATTATATTGTAATATTTTATTTTAGCAGTTAATTTATAACAATATTTACATTATTTCTAAGTATAAATGGATAAAGGTTATAGGTTTGATGTATAGCAATAAGACGCATTACCAAGACAGAAGTTTACTAGACGAGGAATACCAAGGAGAATCTTTGGATTTCATTTTACTTAAAATGGTTGTGTAAAAATTACAGTTTACGACAAAGAAAAATATATTTTTGTAGAACTTAAAGATTTAAATAAACGTAAACAACAGAAATATATAAAAATATTGTTAAAGCAATTAACAAATGTTACACAGAAGAAGGGAGTTCGAATTCTAGCGAAAAAAGCGAAGAAGATACTAAAGAATACTATAAAGAAAAATTTCCAGAAGAGGAAGATGACCCACAACGGCGGTGGAATTAGGAAAGATAAATTTACATCCTAGTGTTTTGTTAACATTATTCGTTTTATGTTTTATGCTAACGTCATCGTTTTGTGTTTTTGTTTATGTTTAATGTTTAAATTTAAAGTTTTATTTTGATTTTGCTTAGATTTAGAAAAATGTTCTCTATTTGGTTGCATGTTAAAGGGGTTGCTATTTATAAAACACTTTTAGTTAATACATATTTCTGTGTCTTCTGGTTCTATTAAAGGAGAATTCTACTATAATAAGTGTCTTTGAACATATAGTTAAAAATCTTTAACGATCTGTTTTTTATTAAAATGGTATCTTGTTTCTTTGCTAGTGGATTTACGTCGCACCGACAAAGATAGGTCTTATGGCGACGATAGGATAGGCAAGGTCTAGCAGTTGGAAGGAAGCGGCCGTGGCCTTACTTAAGGTGCAGCCCCATCATTTACCTGGTATGAAAATGGGACACCGCGGAAAAGCATCTTCAGTGCTGTCGACAATGGGATTCGAACCCACTATCTCCCGGATGCAAGCTCACAGCCGCGCCCCTAACAGCACGGCCAACTCGCCCGGTTTAAAAATCGATCTGTTTTTATTAAAATATTAGCAATAAAAATAGTGTTTGGATGCCTCTGTAACTGCAGGTTACTCTTCGGTTCTTTATAATTTTAATGTATTTTAAAACCACTGGTTTGGCGGTATCTAGATTTAGATAAATATTCGGCATTTGGTTGCATATAAGATGTAGGTTGGCTGTTTTACCTAAAAATGGGTAATTTGAGGGGAAAACAGGCAATTTTTGGGGGGATGTTAAAGAGTGGAATTGATTACATGTGGAAATACCCTGAACGTACCCATATACTACTACTACTACTACTACTACTACTACTAAACGGGTCCGTAGAGGGCTCCTGCACGTCTTTCGAATTGACTACTATAGGCGACCAGCGCGTGGCCCCACCTATGATGAGTTACAATAATGCAGATGGCACAAACACGTAGTCCCAGAGCCAAAGGGATTAATCAATTAAGGATAAAATCTCCGTGCAGCTCAGGAATCGAACGTGGTACCTCTTGGACCGAAGGCTGGCACACTAACTGTTTATCCTCGCAGCTCGACAAACTTGTGCACTCGTCAAGAGGTCGTGCAGCTGTTGACGATACAGGAAAGTTGGATGTGCCATACTAGCACTCCTACCATTCTTAAATCTTTGGCAGTATCGAGAATCGAACTCTGCTCTCCGTGGACGTAAGAAACACAGGTGGACTTATTTTTCAACTAGCAGTTGGCTTTTTCTACCAGAAAATTATATCAACAGAAGTTGTTCAAAAATATTTATTACCAATATATTTATTTTATTGCCCAGTTATAAAAGCAATAATTCTGTAATATGCTCGAGGAATGCCTACTCTTAGGAATATTGTAATCAGTAATACCTTCCACTGAAATATATATTTCATTTCAGTCCAGCAGAGATTTCGCGATACTTTCCCAGACGGACAAAGTAAAAGAAGGGGAATTAATCACCACAAATATTGGGAAATAAAATAGTAAGAACGTAAATATAGAAAAAAGCAATTCAAGTGTTTTCCCTGTTCCTAGGTGTTAGGGTTTCATTCCTGACCGGACACTGATTTCTAATGTTGGCTGCATTTTTTTAAACGAATTGTACATCTCGTCCTTTTTCGGAAACCAAGAACTCAGCCCCTTGGTCGGTACAGTAAGAGTATGAGAGACCTACCACCTATCTGATGGCCAAGCAGCCATCAATTTTTGGAAATGAGACATAGTCTCTCATAGTGCTTCAAGTAGACTATGCAGTGGCCTCCACGGTATGCACTAGTCTTGCGTCTTAGTAGGTGTGCAAGGTACCAACTGACGAACCCAACTTAGCACACGAGGCCGAAACGCAGGCAACCAAGAATGAGTTAGCTGGAAAATGTATAATGTCGAATAACGGACCATTATATTGGTATTATGCTCATTCAGGACAAATATTTCATGTTCCCTATGGGAATCAACATCTATATCATGCTGCAAAACCAACTCGAAACTGACGTTTGCCTTCCGCATTTCCACTATAGAAGTAGCTATAGGCCATCTCATCTCTTGCACACCTCGACCGCTCCAGGAGTGTACAGTGACCTTCTCTCATCAACCACTGATTGTCTCGTTTTGTATTCGAGGCCATATCTTGGCGTTTCGTAACAATTTCTATTTTTTGTGCGTGGGTGTTGGCCCCAACTTGGAGGACAAGACCCTAAAGTAGTAATATCTATCTATGGTGCCAACAGGTGCAGATTCCAGTTCCTTGGCGCCGTCGATAAGAGCATGCATAGTTTCCATGGCACTGATGGCGAAATGGAAATATAGTAAATAAATGTCTCTGTTAGTAATGTTGTCTATGGATTGACAGCAAAACAAGATGACTATCGCCGACACAATAGACTTACGTTAACAAATCAATATCACTAGACAACACTCACATACAGTAAATATATGCCACAGTGTCATAAATCCTACCAGGAAGCCGCTAACAAAGCACAGTTCCCCTTATATATACGTAGGTGGATCAAAAAGTTAGTTGCACTAACGCGCCGCAGCAGCGCGCTGTGGGCACAGCGGAGAAAGGGACAGACACTGCCCACCAGGTCACTGTGGTGTCTCGTCTAGTACTGTGTGAATAGCGGCCAAATGCAATGGCGCGTCAACTGGACGTTCACTCCAAATGTGAGGTGCGTGCGACAATCCTATTCCTACGGGCCAAAGGGAAGAATTGCACGGATATCCATCGTGAAATTAGTGCTGTGTACGGGGAGCGGGCCATTTCCCGGCAAGGTATCGTAAAGTGGTGTCAGCAATTCGAAGCCGGACGCACGGATATCGCGAAGGCACGCCCGCAAAGTCCAGGACCCGCGCAAAGGTCAACAGTGTGAATGCGATCATTAGACAGAACCGGCGCATTAAACTGAGAGAAATCGCGACGCATCTGAACATGTCGAATGGCAGTGTGTTCGCCATTGTTCACGAGGACCTTGGATATGGTAAGCTGTGTCAAAGATGGGTTCCACGTCTTCTCACCCGTGAGCACAAGGGACAACGTTTCCAATCCTCCCTGGCATTTTTGCAACGCTATGCCGCAGACTGTAACGGGTTTCTGCGGCGAATCGTCACAGGCGACGAAACGTGGGTCCACCACTTCACCCCCGAAACGAAGCGAACATCAATGGAATGGGTGCACCCGTCATCACCACAACGAAAGAAGGCCAAGGTTCAACCTTCAGCCAGTAAGGTTATGGCGACAGTGTTCTTTGGCATGGAGGGTTTGCTGCACGTGGAATTCATGCCGAAAGGAACGACGATCGACGCGGCGTCGTATTGTCAAACGTTGCACCGGTTGCGTAAAGCGATTAAAGAGAAGCGCCGGGGGAAATTGAGCGCCGGTGTGATTTTGTTGCACGATAACGCAACACCTCACAAGGCCCGCCAAACGAGAGAACTGCTGCAGCGTTTCAAGTGGGAGGTCTGGCAACATCCACCCTACAGTCTCGACCTAGCACCATGTGACCTTCATCTGTTCGGTAAGCTCAAAACGGAGCTCGGTGGTCGACGTTTCTAGACCGATGAGGAGGTGAAGGCCGCTGTCTCCGAGCGGTTGCAGAAGGCTTGAGGAAATTTCTATGCATCCGGCATCGACAAGTTGGTTGTGCGTTCGCAGAAATGTTTAGAGTCTCTTGGAAACTATGTGGAAAAGTAACGTTACAGTGTATGTCGTTATAGTCGTGTTGCTGTTGTATATGTGGTGTAATAAATGGCCATAACTGGGAAGTGCAACTTATTTTCTGATCTGCCCTCGTAGATATTTAATGCTCTTACGCCACACTAGATCTTGCATTTTGGCAGCCATCTGGACTTAAAGAATGATAATTAGTATAGGAATTAGAATAGAAATAAATAATAAGAAGAACATCCTGGTTTAAGTGATCCTTAGAAGAACAACTTTGTAGTATTTTACACCCGATTCTCCCCTTTAAGAACCCTAAATGGCAATGACTATATCCATTTTCATAATTTACAAGCGTGGTGTCAACTCTCAAAGCTCATCTTTAGCACAGTTTTAATAATCCCTTCCCGTATTTGAGCCTCAATCGACTCCACGTGGATCTAACACTCTTGGTCGTATTATTTCTAAACCCCGTTCGAACAGACTGCCGCAGTGAATGAAACCCTTAATCGCATTTGGACTCTGCTTGTTCCTTGCAGCGTTACTTAATTCTCTTGCGCGCGCACCTAAGAGGACGTGTCTTCTACTCCATCCTCAGAAGCGAACTACACTCCGACTCGAGACTATTCGTGAAGTGATAATCATTTTTTACCAAAAATCTCCTTAACAAGTTTTACGTAAAGTATTCTGATACAATTAGCTTGACGATATATTGACTTTCATAATCTACAATCAATCCAATAACACAATTGACTGTATCAGCATATCTAAAGAATATGGGTCCGAAGTTAGATCCTTGAGGTAGGCTCGTAAGGTAGTGACAATTGGTAGTAAATTATGTCTGTCTTCTATTCTGGCACTGAACATTGGCTCCATACCATGTGGCGATTATGCAACATATTCAGGAGGTGACGAATTGTGTAAAGTTTCAAGCAAATGTTTAGTTTTTATACGTCAATGAGGGTAATATGTATTGAAATACAACTTGGGATCCGAAGACAGTAAATGTGATGTCTGTGCGTTTGCTGGAGAGAGAAATCTGGAGAGAAAAAAGATGGAGCGAGGGTCGCAGAGAAAGGGAGGAGAACGAAGGGGCATAGCGAAGGGTGGAGAGAGAGAGAGAGAGAGAGAGAGAGAGAGAGAGAAGTGAAACGTGATTAGGACATAACAAAGCTAATACAATATGCTTGCTGTTTCAACCAACAGTATCCTCTATAAGAAGAAAGTGAACTCTCTGACGATTTATTTTCAAGCTACGTAGACTTAGGATATCTTATTATTGCGTTGGAAGTAAAAGACATGAACGTAGCGAGAATTATTTCTGGTACAAACGTGTGGGAACAATGGAAGGAGGGTACCTGCTTTGAAGAGGTAAGGGTCAAGTTAGGAATGGCTTGTATTATGGGGTCATGTGGTGCGAACAGAAGATGACAGAAGAGTAAAATGAGGAGAGAGAGAAAATAAGACGAAGGAGAATAGACGTTGACTTTCATAATTTAAAGATAAGATATAGTCTCATCTGTGGAATACTAGAGAAGAATTGAAAAGGAAAACATTCAGTTAACAGAATTCGTCTTCTTTATGTATTTATTGAAGTGGTTTCAATAGACAAATACACGTACAGGTTTTTTTTTATAGAGGCTGGGGTTTTTTAGGCAGTAATACGTTAGAATGGAAACTAAGTGTGCCGGGTAGAGTGGATCAGATGGTTCAGGTGCTGATCTTGTTACCCTAACTTGGCAGTCTGGCGGTATTTGACGGTGCTCATGTCGGTAGATTTACCGGCAGCTAAGAGAACTCCTGCGGCACCTCGGAGTCTCCAAAAACCGTAAAAGTAGTTAGTGGGACGTAAAATAAATAACAGTATTATTACGAAGTGTTCTCCAGCGAGGGTACAATAGAATGCACTGTATCGTCTAATGTTTATGCGAAACTCAGCATAATCATTGTACAGGCGAAACTATACTTGTTACACGCTCCAGGAAGTTTGCATTTGCGTAAGAGTTCGGGTTCTAGTTATAAATCAACTGAGTCGAGTGTGAAATGAAAATTACTTCCACTTTAAATATTGAAGATAAAACTCGAGGGACTAAATCAGGTGGTTGCAAATAGACAGTGTTTCTGAACCACCGAGCCCCGGAATCAGCTATAGAAGGCCACGAGCTATTTCCTGGAATTTGACTTTCTAGTTTTCTAAGCGTTTTTCACGAATACATATTTTATAGTGGACATTATTGTTGTGCGATCTCCACGACTGAAGGTTGCCGGCAACCACAGCGAAGTCTGTCCTCATCAGTCTACTAGAATCTAGTCCTGTCCAACCTGTAAGCTCCTCAGCCAAGAGTGTTTCCTTCCACAGTGACCTCTACGTCCACAAGCACAGCGAAGTCTGTCCTGATCAGTCAGTCTACTAGAATCTAGTCCTGTCCAACCTGTAAGCTCCTCAGCCAAGAGTGTTTCCTTCCACAGCGACCTCTACGTCCACAAGCACAGCGAAGTCTGTCCTGATCAGTCAGTCTACTAGAATCTAGTCCTGTCCAACCTGTAAGCTCCTCAGCCAAGAGTGTTTCCTTCCACAGTGACCTCTACGTCCACAAGCACAGCGAAGTCTGTCTTCATCAGTCTACTAGAATCTAGTCCTGTCCAACCTATAAGCTCCTCAGCCAAGAGTACTTCCTTCCACAGCGACCTCTACGTCCACAAGCACAGCGAAGTCTGTCCTGATCAGTCAGTCTACTAGAATCTAGTCCTGTCCAACCTGTAAGCTCCTCAGCCAAGAGTGTTTCCTTCCACAGTGACCTCTACGTCCACAAGCACAGCGAAGTCTGTCTTTATCAGTCTACTAGAATCTAGTCCTGTCCAACCTGTAAGCTCCTCAGCCAAGAGTGTTTCCTTCCACAGTGACCTCTACGTCCACAAGCACAGCGAAGTCTGTCTTCATCAGTCTACTAGAATCTAGTCCTGTCCAACCTATAAGCTCCTCAGCCAGAGCGCTTCCTTCCACAGCGACCTCTACGTCCACTGAATGATCAATATAAGTAAGTTGTAATTTACATTCCTCATAATATGCCCAAGGTAGCTGCCTCTTTTCTTGATTGTATACATCAACATTCGTTTCCTCCTCATGCGTGTGAGTACGTGGTGAGTCCACGAGATCCGTAACATCCTTCGGAACACCCACATTTATTCTCTTACTGGTGTTACATTTCAGAATCCATGTTTCAGTTCCGTACTGGAGCACTGAATATGCATAACATGTGGCGAAATTGTGACGTGTCTTCAAGCTGTCACACAGTAGATTCCTCATTCTCAGAAAGCTAGCACGAGCTATTTCTATTCGTACACGGACCTCGGTATCTGGGTCTAAGTCGTCAGTGATCGAGCTGCCGAACTACTTAAACTTCCGTACATTTGCCCACAGATGTTCATAAAAATTTTCACGTTAACAGTTCTGGTAATGAAATACCTGCATAAAAATGCCAGTGACTGTGCCACTTATTTTTGAATAATACGGAATTTTCTGGCATAGACATTTTTCAATATTCGGGAAAGGGACTACCGATGTCTTTGATCGGTTCTAAAACTTGCCTACAACAATGGGCGGTATTCTCAAAACCGCGCAAAGTATCATATCTGTGGGAAACTTGTTTAATTTATCGGGCCGGAATCTCTAAAATGTCGAAAACCTCTGAAATAGAGGACTGAGCGATGATTGGCTCTTTCCGACTGAATGCTGGTGAAGATGTGGCATGTAGGTACTGCTGTATACTTTTTAGAATCTAAAATTTCAAACGTACCCTGAGAAATGAAACAACATACGTACAGTTTCAAAGAAACTGGCCAATAAGTTAATTACGGCCTCGATTGATTCTGACAGAAATTCTCCTTTTCACGCTTTTGTGCATCTCCTGTACTTCAGGAAATGGAGACAAATAACTTTTTAGGAGTAAAAGAGGGATGATTATATCCGTCCAGCCCACTGATCGCGCTGCAAGATCAAACGACGTACAGTGCCCTTACTCATGGACTGATCTGGTCTCCTAGAGGCACTCTCGCTGTCTCTCAATATTGCGGTGTCAGATAAATATTTTGATAAGCCGTACTGCCTGCGGTCATCCATAGGAGTTTTTAATTTCACAGTTTACTTAACGGTCGATATTTTTAAAACTAGTTTTACCCTCTCTCTCTAGCTCTCACAATCAGATACAAGTCGTAAGGCTGAAAGAGAATGAGGTCATGAACAAGGCTGGCTGCTCAGCTTGACGGACATGCATCACTGGGCAAAAATAACTTCAGTTTACAACTGAAAACAAGGTGGAATATGTGTGCGTTAATCGCCTATCGTGTGCTCTGGGGATAGTGAAGGTCCAGGGATCATTTCTTTGCCAGTCTATGGACTCTAAACGTAGTGTAGAATCATCTTTACCACTATTCGTAGGTCTAGTCATAAGTCATGGCAATTTTTTTTTCTCGCGAACAGAAGACAACACGGAAAATCTAAGATATGCATTATGGCGACGATGGGACAGGGAAGGGCTAGGAGTAGGAAGGAAGCGGCCGTGGCCTTAATTAAGGTTGCACCGTTCTTGTGATATATTTATCCAGAATTTTCTCCATTGCTTTCAGCTTGAAGGATGTTAAACATAATGGTCCGTATGTTTTGGCTTGGACATAGTTTGTCCTTCCAGGTTTAGGTATGAATACTGCTTTAACTTCAGACCATGATTTCGGCACGTACCATAAAGCTAGACTAGCTCTGAAGAGGTCCGTCAGGGCATTAACGAGTATCTCCCGTCCTTCCTGTCGGAGTATCAGAAGAATCTCATCTGGCCCCGCAGATTTTATAGGGTGAAACGTGTCGATTGCCCATTTTACATGGTTATGTTTTTTATTCTGTTGGCACAGTTCCAGTCTTCTCTTAGAGCTCCGGTCTCTGTTCTAACCATTCCTTCTTCTGTCATCTCCTCAGTCTCAGGAAAGTGACACGCCATTAGAATCTCCAGCGTGTCCTTCCCCGTCTGAGCAAACGACTCCTCTGGTTTCTCCAGCGTCCGCACCTGATTTATATGGGTTGCTTTAAGAACCTGGAGCCTTGCTGCTTCAGTGTGTGATTTCACTTTCTCACAGAACAGTCTCCAAGATTTCCTTTTTGCTTTCCGTATCTCTAGGTTATACTCGGTGAGTTTCTTATGATATAAGTCCCACATACCATTTCTAGATGATAGTCCATACAACATCCAAACCTCTTTTTTCATTTTTCATTTTGGCTAGTTTTTGTTCCACCACCTTACATCTTTTTGGTGTTTTTCTTTTCTTTGAGAGTAGAGTTGTCATGGAATGAGTCTATAATGGCCTCTTATAATAGTTCCACTGTCTCATCCAGTTCTTTCTGTCGTCTCAGGTTAGTTGGAATTTTTTGTACAGCCTTCCCTAGAACTTCTCTGTATCTATCGCAGTTAGTTCTGTACGCCTCAATCCCACATAGGCTGTATGTGCTGGTGGTCTGCCAATGATGCTTCCTCCAGCATCTTCCAGTCTTCAATATGCGTAGTGCTTAGTGTAAAGTCTATTACCTCCCTACGATTTTTATTTATAAATGCAGGTTTGTTTCCTAAGTTTAGTATCGTCAACTCAGTTCCAAAAATAAACTCTGGTAAAGAATCACCCCCGGTCTAGAAAGCCAAGAATAACGGCCGAGAGGATTCGTCGTGCTGACTACACGACACCTCGTAATCTGCAGGCCTTCGGGCTGAGCAGCGGTCGCTTGGTAGGCCAAGGCCCTTCAAGGGCTGTAGTGCCATGGGGTTTGGTTTTTTTTTTAAAGAATCACCTCTTGCATTGCAGTTTGTGCTGCCCCATGCCGTGTGGTGTGAATTTGCATCTGCTCCAAGGACTAGGTGTTCGCCTTTCCTCTTTGCATTGCAAATTAGGTTCTCAACTTCTTCTGATGGGTGCAGATTAGTTGAGTCATATGGGAGATATGCAGAGCCTATGGTTATTTCTCTGGGACCTTACCAATTTCCAAGTTTTATCTTGGCTGCCACTAAGTCCTCTGAACACTGTTCCTGCAACAGGAGGAATTTTAGTTTTCTTCTCACAAGTAAACATGTTCTAGGCATATTTAATATAGTATCGTACATTACCTTACCTCCACATTCCGCCAGTCCTGCTATTCTGCCCTTAACTACTCATGGCTCTTGTACAAGAGCCACATCGATAGCCTCGGACTTGAACTTCCTGACGAAATTGGCCACAGCTGATTTTTATGTTGTAGGTTGGGCTTTAGAATTTACCATCCTTGCCAACGCTAGGTTTTATTTTTCCCTTAATTACTTGAAATTTGATCTGTCCAAGTCGAAGCTTAGCCTTAAAGCCACTCTTCTTGAGCTCTTCAAAATCTCTTGTGTCATCAGTAGTTGTTGCATTCAGCACTCTCCACTCTTTCTTCGGAAGTTTGGTGTCATGCTGATATATCCTGACAAGCACATCATCAACCTCATCATGTCAAATGGAGGAGGAAACTTGGTGATGACCTTTGTGGTATTCAGCACCTTCTTGGCCACTGTCTCTTCCAGCCAGATTTTAGTTTCTGGATTTGCACAGATCAGTACCATTGCTCCACTTTCCAGCCTTGGAGACACGAAGAAGCCTGGGAGGCATCCGTCCGACAGGGGTTTCATTTGCGCTTTCAGAGCAGATGAAAGTTCCTTCAAGTCTTCCTACTTCAGTTTCTCGTCTGCAAAGGTTTTACGTATTACTGCTATCTTGATTGAAGTTAGTCTTTCCGAAAAGGACATGACCGTCCCTTCTTTCTGTTTCTTGGCGGGCGGTTTTGTAGCCGAACTTGATGGCGTACTATTGGGCGTTGTCGGAGGGATAGCCTCTCGCCGATCCCTGTTCCTTGGCTTCTTCTCCGTCCAAGCTCCAGTCGCTATATTGGCCTCCTTCCTCGCTCTCTTCCTTTCCTTGTAATACGCGCTGTTGCGAGGTGGTCTGTCGATATGAAATATGTTGATTTTCGATGCAGAAATCTTCAGTTCTGTCTCTACGGACGTTCCTGGTTTGCTTGTGGGAGCAGTCTGCTGTATTGGAGCTTGTATTGCCATTTCTTGTTTTGAGTCGGCGACAGCCTGTCCAATTGGGACTTCTGTCTCCATATTTTTTATCTTGGGCTTGCTCCCGGATCTGCTCTACTGGAGCTTCCATGGCTTCCCTTGATGTCGAAGTTTTTGAAATTGGTTCTTTATAAGCATCCAAATTTAATCAATCATAGGGGTTTTGCCCCTTCTAGGGTCCTGAGCGTCGTTCTCACCATCCGTGGTGAGGCATACAGCCAGACATTGTCCTCCCACAACTTAGGCTCTCCGCAGCAGAGACCACGCCCCTCAGTCCGCCCCTGGCCAGGTTTGTTCCCCCTTCAGTAGGTCTACTTACGTGGTCTCCACTTAGCATTATCATGACCGAGTTCACAGCCATGACTTTCCTCTGAGGTTGGGTTCTCCCCTTTCCCAACCCGCGGCTCGTCCAGGCTACGTAGAGCAAAGTGATGTGTTGGTTCCAGCATCCTGCAGTGAGCCTTCACCTCAATCACCAGCCCCACTTCACCTGAAGCACCGCATCACCCATGTGGAGGAACCATGGATGCCCCTCTAGCATGTGTGGGCGAGGCCTCCACTTCCAAGCCTCGACTTGGGCTAGTAACAAGAAGATGAGGTTAGGAATAAGGAGTTTGTGCCAGGGAACGAATGTTGCCAGAAAAAGCGTCATCTAAAAGTGTCACAAATCCACTAAAAGGGATTATATGAATTATTTTATAATGGGCAAAGTTAGGAACTGCAAGATTTTTCTTTAGCAGGCGCCATGGAACTACAAGCTAAGAAACCAAATAGAAAGAAAACCGAAAATCCAAAGACCTTTTGGAACAACGCACGGGAGTATACAGCAGTCCAGCTCTCTGTAAGCTTTTCCAAGTGTCAGAAGGTCATAAAAAAGGCATTACATAATGAAAACTTTGAAGAAAGAAGGGGCAGTCACGATAACCGTCCACATACAGTGGAATCGTATGTCTGGATTAAAGCAAGGCAACATTTAAGCATGATTCCAAGTGAAAAGAGTCCTTATTGTGGCGGTAAACCAAATGTCAAGAGTTTATTTGAAATGGTTTTGAACAAACTGGTGACTATGAAGTGTGTAACTTATTTCGAGTTTTTAAAGAACATTGCAACTATGCCTTCAAGCAGCCGAAGACAGACATTTGTGATTTCTGCGCACAATGTCAAAACACTTTGAGAACAGATGTTTGTAAAGTAGAGTATGCACTGCACCAGAAGACGACAGAGAGATACGTATCCATGAAGAGAGATTTTATCCTTAAGAGCAAAACAGAACCTTCTTATCTTGTTGTAGTTTAACTATTCTCAAAATGTACCAGTTCCGAAGTGGAATGTAACCAGCCAATTTTATAAAAGGCTTCTATGATTGTGTGCGTTTACAATGACAGTTACTCGTGTATGGAAATGGAGGCGAAACAAGATTCGTCATTTCTAAACCATAACGTAGTGAATGTGAAACAAGTGATTTTGCTTTCTGATGGCTGCGGAGGGCAAAATAAAAATTTAGTTATGACTTCATTTTGTTCACGGTTAGTCAGAGTCTGTCAAGTGAAAGTTACACACCTCTTTCCTGTCCGGGAACAATCTTTTGGAGAATGCGACAGAAACTTCGGACTAAATTGAAGAAAGTGGACACAATCACAGCTGCGTTACCCTTCGCCACTTGCAGTTTGACTGGAAAAGCGGTCTCCCTGAACCCATTGCAACACACACAACTAATGTGTCATCTGTCGAAACAGAAATATGGTTCAACTGTGAATCAGGCAACAGTAGAAAGCGTGAAAGAAGATGATGCTCGTCGCTTGTTTAAACACGTGGATGAAGAAAGTTGTATTTAGTTGGATAGGATGTTTGATGAAATGTGTTAAAGTGAACTACTAAGACTCATTTACCGTCGACTGGTGGAAGAACGACCCAAACGCATGTTGATTTTTATTGTTATATTTTCAAGTTTGTGGTACTTTGAAAGTAACATATTTCTTGTTACAAAATGCAAAATTTGTTAAAAAGTTGACTTGGATATATATTACATATCGTTTTTATTAACTTACACATTCTAAAAATCTTTGATTGCAAATATCTCAATTCGCCATATTGGCTTATGGGTCCTCCTTCCAGAAACCTCCTCAATTTGGTTTATGTATAACGTAATACAGTAACAGATGTTTAAGAAAATATTAACAAGGAAAATTCAAATGCATATACAAAATATATATTGCAATAAATACAACGTTTCAGCTCCGTTTCCGAAACTGGAGGATGGGAGTATATTCTAGAAATATTGAATATACTGCAGAACTGACAGGCTATGACAATCAAGTCTCAATTGGGCGTAGAGTGCAAACTGGGTAGTAGTCGACTCCGACATTAAGTACAAAGGAATTTGTCTTCCCGATCCCAGTACACTCAGTTTCTCTCCGGCAATGGAAAGCTGAAGTGCTACGTTGAACGCGTTAAAATTAATATTGCGGATGAGTCAAACAGTGGTCCATTTATTGTTCGAATGTGCCGTGTTTCGAAGGACAAGATTCGAACTTGTACTTTCAAAGCCATCGTAAACTCTGTTTAGGAAATCCTGTTGCTGCAAGCAGTTCGTTAAGTTCATTCCCAACCTCTTCCACAATTTAGTTTCCTCATTTTGTGTGTAATTAACTGATCATAAAGAATGGCACTAAATGCTACTGTGAAACAGAGTTCATATTCAATAATGAATACTGTAAATCGTGAATGATGATACGCGAACAGTGTGAGAGAGGGCCACATCTTCACTGTTAAAGTCAAAAGTTCTATCCTAAAAGTGAGTCTCCTTTTCATCTAAAACAAGGAATATAGGGATTGCCTGATTCTAGGGCTCTACCTTAACTGAGCCCTTTAGTGTCCCATCATCGCCGTAACACGTGAAGGCTTATTCGCAAATATATTATTATAATAATATATCTTATTTCTCGTTACTCTTTGATCGAGAGGGCTAGGCTGCACCATTGTTCAGGCTCTTGCTGAATACTGCTCCTCGACGCAGCTACCAAAATACTGTAATAGGTTCTCAACGAAATGCGCTGGCTGCCTGAGCACAGTGCGCTGCACTGCATGCTTAGCCATACTTCATTATTTCCGCGTGTACTCCTGCAGAAAAAGATTTTTCTTTTGCCACACATTATCGCTGCGGCGTAAGAACGTAAGAAGCGTCAGGAAATCTTACACTTTTAGAGTGTGGATTGCGATAGCGGCGGTAGTGATATTGAGGATATTAGTGAAGTGATCGTGGTGATGCTATCCTGCCAAAGGGAGAATTGACACTACCCACATGGTTGGACGACGAGTTTGCCTTGACGTATGCATTTTCAAGCGCCAAACTTACCCATGTCAAATAATCCCACCCCTGAATACCCTGAAATTGATTACTTCGAAGTATTTACGAACGAATGAAGAGGTTTTGGAAAAGGTAGCGGAAGAAACAGTATTTTATAGACAGACAGTTGATGATCCACTCTACGTTTCCACGACCTGTTTCCAGTCGTTAGACCGAGCCAGCAATGAAGCCCTATCTAGCGGCGAGGATAGGAATTGTGCTGGCTGCCGTAGCCTGTCGCACTCTTCTGGGGCAAGGATTAATGACTGACAGATGAAATGAAATGATACTGGATAATATTATTCGAATGAAAGATGACAAGGAAAAGCGGAATACCCGGAGAACAACCTGTCCCGCCTCCGCTTTGTCCAGCATAAATCTCACTTAGAGTGATCGGGATTTGAACCACGGAACCCAGCGGCGAGAACCCGGCGCGCTACCGCCTTGGCCACGTAGGCTACCCGCTGAACTTTTACCAACATTAATATTTTATTATCTTTCTGCTCTTAATCTTGTGTGTGGATGCTATTGTGAGTAGACACCGTCCATAATGCAAATGAGAATTTCTAAGCATCTTCCAAATGGACGACATTTTCGCCACCTCGTGTGGAATCGAACCCTGGATCTCAAACATGAATTGTCTCCAACAATGTATGATCAAACTGGCGGGTTAAAATGTCGTCTCATAATATTGTTCTCCAGTTATTGCTTGTTGAAATAGGTGATAATCTATGTTGAGGCTGTAACGTTCATCCTACGCACGCGCAATGAGAAGGCGATTTAAGCATAATTTTGAAAGGTTACTCAGCCGTAAAGTAGGTAAAGAACAGAAGGTAAGTAATTGCTGATTTTTCAGCCTACTTCGCGTAAAATTGAAACTAATACAGCTCGGTTCCTATTCACACTAAATTAGTGAAATTTGCACCACATACATGCAGAATAGTTATGACTGTTATTATACATTTTCATAATCCTAATATAATTAGTTCATCTGCAATGTTTTTTCAAATACATCAAATTTCCTCATAAAAATACAAATATACCTGTACTAAACTTTTAGATTAGATACAAGTATAATGTGATCTAAACAAAAAATAATATTTTTACAATTACGTATTATTTAGCAAAAGCTTTACTTATCTATTTTTGCAAATAAAATTGCTAACATTAATTTAATTAATTGAAATAGTTTCAATTTAAATAATATACATTTTTTCATCACAACAATGGTGGTTTCACATAATTATACCTGAAATACTTGCTGAAAAACGTGCAACTGAATATCCGAAAAGATACACTTGAGGTATTTTCAAAAAGTCCCATTGCAGGTGAACTGATTCAATACGATTTTTAAAATGTATAGCAACAGTTAAGAACATTGTACATGTTTGTGGTGAAAGTTTAATTAGTCTGTTGTGAATAGGAGCATAGCTGTAGTAGTTTTAATTTTACCTAAAGAAAATGATAGCAGTCCTTAACTTGTTTAAAATCACACACTCGCTTATGACACAGACTACTGTGAAGGCGCAGCAACCCCGGACGAAGGGTGATATTGCACCCAAAGTTCTGGGGACTGTTTTTCCTCCTCCTCCTTTAAAATAATTCACAGCTGAATATTACAGTATCTCCCTCTCTTGTGGATATAATTTCCGTGTTTGTTCCGCACCGTTTCTCGTGAGGCTGTGTGCTATTACCTTAGAGCCTGGATTAGCTAACACCATGTTAAAGGGCTGCTTGTAATTTGCATACATTGTTAAGAATTACCTTCATAAAATATGCTAACGAACACTGCTCCACCCAGATATGAACCCTAATGAATTGTATTCATTTATTTATATTATTAAAATAAACATAGCTTTAAATTATTATAGACCTCCCCCCTGTATTCCGTGAGAAGAAGTTGTTTTACATTCAAGTTACGGTACTGAACTGCTATCTTCAAACATTCGATCTCAACCTTTAGGGCAGTCGCCAGATCTGTTGCTTACTTGGTCTTTTCTTAAAAGTTATCAAAGAAATTTGAAATTCATCGAACATTTTCCTTCATAAGTTCACTACTCGTCCTATTTTACCCAATTGCCCTCTTGAATTCCTACTTTATCTCCATATTGTAATCTGCGGACAAGCAACTCAATGTTGAAAACATCCCGGGGGTATGAGCTACGAATGTTAGGAAAATATATGATAATATGTTCTTTATTTATTGCTAAAACGACAATCCTTTTCTTAATCATCGTTATTAGATTAGCAACTTGCCACTACGAGCGCTAATGAGAGTCACTTAAGCCCTTATAACTACATTCGGTGTGGACATTTCTCAAAAAATGGAAAAACGCCTAGGGTATTGAAGCAAGGAACACATTACGTTCATTTGGCTAGGATTTGAATAAAAAAGAAAACGGGTAAAGAAACAAGCGATTTTAGGCCGGAACTGCATTTACCGGAAGTGATTTTCAAATTAGTTTTTTTAGTTTGATAGAGCAGTTTGAAACCTTTCTGGGCCCTTTGGCCCTTCCATTTTCTACACAATTGAGGAAATTGTTTTCGTAGTACGGGGACCGCTACTTTGTGTGCTAAGAAACATTAAAACAGAATTGTTACTCTTTTATGTGTAGTACATCTTCAATAAATCAGTCAATCACCTGCATTTAGGGCAGTCGCCGAGTCTTTTCAAAGAACTTGGAAATTTGTCGAACATTTCCCCTCATTCCATTCCTTTACTCCTCTTCCTATATATTGTCCCCTTGAATTCCAACTTTATCTTCCTACTTTTAAAAGCTTCAGTCGAGCTTATTCGCCTGCTAATGTCATTCCACGTCATCTCTCACTGGCACTTTCCCATGAGGTACTATCACTCTCTATGGCGCAATCCGATTGGCGGAGCAAATGGCTTCCTTCTTAACGAATGGGAATTGCGTGTTTCAGTAACGGAGAATACTGTTGTGTGGGAGTTGCAGGAATGTTGGGGACAGTACTAAACCCAGTCCCGAGGTTAACATCTCCGACCTGGACAGGAATCGAATCTGAGGCCCTCTGAATCGAAGGCGACAACGCTGATTATTCAGACAATGAGCGGGACATGATGATGATGAATATTGACAGACTAACTCTCCTTAGAACAACAGTGACCACCACTATCACTGTATCTTCCTTGCAGTTCATACCCCCGAGTACTCACAATTGTCAGTTTTTACTTTATTCAGGAGATGTTTTCCAGGAATGGCGTTGACATAACCGGAATATGACGTAATGGAAAATTACCGGTAAATTAACTCAATGCTTTTTACACAACCTCCATATATTTTCGAAAGCAATTCAAATCCGATGATAATAATTTCCTTAGTAATGAAGCTAAAAGTACATTTCAAAGCAGCCGTTGACATCACCAAATGGGAAGCCAGCTGGATTCATGGCGGAGACACCGCCTCGCATTCTCTGTTGGCCTAGAGAGCACGTTTTCACTCTAAAGTATGGAATTTAACACTAATGTTTCTACATATACGAACAAATTTAGTGTGATTTGATATAATCTGATGATGTCTTTTAAAGAACGAAACGTGTGTCACAATCAGACTGAAAACCTTTAGACGTAGCGACCTGAGCGAGCCTCTGTTTTGCAGCATGGAGCCTGTCCATATAATAATGAAGTGTTTATGTCGGGACAGAGCTATAAATTGACAACTAAAAGCCAGTGGCACGCTTTATATATGTATTAATTTATTTTTAGTTCAGCAGCGAGGCATCATATCACATCATATGAAGCGCGGAGTTTACAAATACCTACCAGCGGAGCGTGTCTACGAATAAATATAACACAGCGAACAACCTTTGTACTCGCACTGCGACAAATATAGAGTGAAAAATATCTTGATATTCTTTATCTTGAATTCGCCACCAACTCTACAATTTCAAATTATTCGCTCACCAAATACAAGGTACACGAAACTTTCAGGACACATTCCGCACACTTAGAAGTAGTAGAAGAAGATATATGTTAGAACTAATTTCCTACAACTCAACAGTAATCATGGGAAGCAGTCAGGAATAGCATAGCACATGAAACTCACTCTGACATGGAAGGCTCAAATGCCCTCCGTTAACATTGATACATCGCACTGATCCCGGATGCGGTTATATCTTTCATCTTTTCCGGACTTTACTTCCAACATTTATATGGGAAGCGAATTACGTTTTGATAATAACTAAAGTTAAGCCTGATAAAATATGAAATGAAAGGAACAGCTCATTCTACTTTCTTTGAGTGACTTGAATGACTATACATACAAAACCAACAACACACTTTTCCCATTGTGGAGATCAACGAGGCCGCCAGCCGTAAGACATATGCCCGGGTTACGACTTAACCGCTTAGCGTGGTTAAGTTAAATTTCTGCTGCATCAAGCCCAGTTTTGAAATTTGTGACCTTTTACCGCGGTCATGAACGAGCGGTTAATCAGTTAACCGAGGAATTAAGGCCTATGTATGCTACATAACTCACGAGTAAGTTATATATTACGTGCATCAAGAATGTCGCGATCCGATTGAAAAGTTACCCGGTTTGAGCGAGCGATATAACCTCGTGATGTTATCGTTAAAGCGTATTCGGCACCACATGTTGTATATCTAACAATATCTTCAGAATGCTGAACAGAGAGGAAGAGTCTGTTGCGTCCTTGTTACCTACTCGAGTTCCCAACTCATAGAAATAATCATATTTTACAAGTCAGTGAGCATTTCAATTTCAGATGCACTAAAATTTGGCGTTGTCGTTCGACCTTCCTTTTCTACGTCGGCCGATACTGATAAACTAACCTAACGAAACAAAATTAATTAATCTTAGAAATAAAGGCCTGTAATGGAAGAAATGATAAAAATTACTACAATTATCATGACAAGGAGAAAAATGATAAACTTTTGGGGCCTAATACTATTTTTTATAAAGGTGTAAACTTTACGGTTCCAGACAACACGTAAACAACTGGCAGCTGGATAAATCAGACACACGCGACTGTCAAAAACATCACAGCCTTCTGGATAAATTAAAAACAAGTGACTTTTGAACTCGTTACTGCCTTCTGGATACTACTCTGAATTATTTCCCGGGGGAATAATAGCAAGAAGAACGATCGTCAAGAAACCGCGGGGTCGAAACCAAGGATTATCAATGGTACAATACCACGGTTCAATAACGTCTGATGTTTACCGAGAATGGTGCACCTGGCCAATAGCCTGCTAGGTTGCTATGTTCACACATTTTGTCGAGTCACTTTACAAATTTTCGGGTGACTCCCATTCATAAGACACATTTATCTCAAAATAGGAGACAACAAAAGATCACCATTTTATGAAAGACATTGCATGTAAAATACACCCATTCGACATTTCATTCTTGCTTCACGCGCAAGATTATGTTCAATTTGTCTTTCACAGAGAACGCTTTTTTGTGACAACACAGCACCTCTACCGAACAAAACTAGGAAAATGCGATCTTTGACCACGGAATCGAATTTTTAATATTAGCGTTAAAAATGCTACAAACCGCGTTACCAAGCGGCTCCATGCCCCTTCAAACTTCTTTCGTTACGTCAGAGTTCTTACCACATTCATCTGAAATAATTAAATTTTCATTTAATTATCAGCTGAATACTACCTACTCCTGAAATAGCACGAAAATAGATTTTCCCCATTGAATGAAAAATTGAAAATAGTATATATCCAATAGTTCGTAATTGACTGCAAAACCCGGATTTGTTCTTATATATATATATACACTAGCAAATGTACCCGTGCTTCGCCACGGCATTCTACACTGTATACGGATATCGGAGCAAATTACTGTACATGAAGTGAGTAAGAATTTTTAAATTGCATGTCTCTTGTCGTTATCCGAGAAAAAGCATAGGGAGATCCGCAGACGTTGTTTCCAATGTAAAGTGCGAGTTGCGGAGTTGTGATGGTAACGACAGGTCCACTTGTCTACCGCAATTCACTATGCGAAACGTCAGTCACATTTTGATGGGTAAATTTGTTTATAATCGGGGGAACCCTTGCAAGTGGCCACCTATACCTAATGATAAAGAGAATCAGGTAAAAGAGTTTTGAAAAAAATGCACGCTCCATTGTATTTTGCTACTCAAATCTTTACAATGGTACACAGGCGTTGGAGGAGGACCCCATTCCTACTGCCAGTTAAAGTCCATGTGGTTAGTACTGATTACAACAGCAGATGCCATCCTGCTCACAGTCACTGTTGATTTGTAAAGTATTAATTACAATGTCAGATACACCCCTTCTAGATCGCTACAAATCGACTTAAATGAATAAATATACATCAACATACAGAAGTATATGCATTTTCACCTTTATTTACAGATTAACTGCTGCTAAACGGTGCATCATATCGAAAAACGGATTGTACGAAAAGACGCCCCTGGCCTCATTTAGCGATTTAAATGGCTGGCCCTATGATATTTCATCGTATCGAATCTATTTAAAGGTAAGATTATTTTAGAAACGTTGAACAGGGTGAAATTTGTGTAAGGTTTTCACAGAGTGAATTACTTTTCAGATACTTATGCGACAGGTTCAAACATAGAATTTGACTCATATATGGCTATTGGGTGGACTAATATTCGTGTAAAATTTGATAATCCCATCTTTCCTATAAGTGAATCAAACCATCAATTATACGTGTACAAAGTGCAAAATTTAGGTAAATACAGAAATAGAGAAGAATTTAACGCATAAGGGATAGAGATACGATAAAAAGTCATGGAACCAAAGCTGTAGATCACTCCAAATTGAACGGAGATTGTGCCATCCGTTCTGTGATACGACTTACCGTTTAGCCACGAAATACCTCGAAAGGAAGGCCTGCACCATCATTAAAATTGCCTATTTCGATATTTTTTAATATGGATTATATTTCACTCACTTCATTAGTGGTTCTATGGGCGTCTCACTCCCATAGCATGTTTTCCAGGTAGTTAGTCATACTGGAACACACACACGCCCATTATCTCGGCGATTTTTGGCATTTCATTTTTTCACCCTTTCTCATTCCGTATGCCAAATAGGGCTGAAGTTGGACCCGGGAAACTATGGATTCGACACTATTTTCGATTATTTTCATGTACCACTCTCCCATCGTCACCCACCACGAAGAGGGCTGAACTTGGACTTAAAAAATTCCGAAGTGTCACTATTTATCTCAGCGAGCACGAGAAGTATGGATTCGACACTACTTTCGATGAGTTTAATATCTCACCCCCCTCGCCCCCAGCCCTAAGGGTTCCTGGGCTGTCTTACCCCCACGTGATTTGTCTCCTGATACTAAAAATCCGGAGTGTACAATTCACCTCGGCGACCCCGAAAACTATGTATTCGACACTATTTCCGTTTAATTTTATATATCACTTCCCACCTCCGCCCGCCCCAAAGGGGGCCGAATTTGGATTTTAAAAAACCGGAAGTGTCACTATTTATCTCACGACCCCGAAAACTGTGGATTCGACACTTTTTTCAATTATTTTTACACCTTGCCCCCTGCCCCCACCCCTAATGGAGCAACGGATGGCTTACACCCACAGTGCTCGTCTCCAGATAGTATGTCATATGTGTACCAAGTTTGGTTGAAATTGCTCCGGTGGTTTAGTAGGAGATGTATATATACCAGTATGTATACTTTACGGGAGGAAAATTGAAAACTGTGTCTCAAGGAGCATTTTCCATGCAGCATATGAAAATTATTTGTCAATAACTTCGGAATCAATTAATTAATCAACTCCAAATTTTGTGTTTTACACTTGGTTTTGATAAGAGGTAAGAGTTCAACATTTCAGTCCCCTTAAAAGGAATCTTGAAGGGTACTGTTCATACCTACAGACAAGACCTTTGTGTGTCATATACTCAGATAACATTGTTTCATAAATTAAAGTTGTATTTTGTTTCGTCATCCAGAATGCGCTCTTCTTTCTTAATATAATATATGTTGATGTTCTCCATTGACTAATGTATTGGCACAAACACTGAATACCTAAGTTAAGCGTTTTTAGCTTTTTCTATTACTTGGCAAAGTAGAAAAATACTTCTTCCAGTTAGGGTTGGCAGATGGACCAAAATCTGTAGATCCGTCACTGTTAGCAAATGGATTGTCAAACGTTACTCAGCAGTTATAGACCAAGTGTGTGCATTTCCTATTCTCTTTGCAGATTCCGCTTATCTCGACTGCGGCGGGCTGAACGTATCGGTAATTCATTTACAACACTTGAGACAAGCCTGGGAAGAAAGAGGAGGTTGGGGACAAATAGGTTTTCATCTCACCGACGTAAGAGTCCTATTGTTATCCTTGTTGCTCGTACAAGTCAGCGAACGAGAAGCACAACCCCATACATCACCGTTCCCCGTCCGTTCAATGGATGCCTTGAAACACTTCAGTGGTAAAACATGGCTTTAGCTACCAGATGGGGAATTATACACGAGGCTTTGTCTTGAGTCACATGTGCACTCCGTGAGCAATACAATGTATCGAGGAAGTTCTTGGCAGGAAATGAAACAAATATTTTATTCTTAACAGATTCTTTATCAAGCAAAGTATCGCTAGTTGCCCATTACTAACAAGCGTAAAGTTTACGTGCATGTCTATATATACGCTAAGACAATGAACAAACTCCACATTGTTTCCAGAAGTAATATATTATTTAATAATTACGAAGTACAGTTTGCATTGTGTTGTTGTCTGTCTGTTAGGTCATCAGCCAGGAGGCTGGTTGGATCCGCAAATAACACCACCAAAGGTTATGCGGTTATAAGGAAACCGCAAAAACCAATGGCAGCACCAAAATGAGGCGTACTAGGCAAGACGAGGAGTAAGGTAGTTTGCCATTGCTTTCCTCACTAGGTCAGAAAGTGCTATTGCAGCACGACTGACCCTATGAGCAACACCTTTCATAACACTCAGATGCACTAGTCGTGCTCTGAATGTCATTACTCAGCACTACCCATACCCCAGCAGCTTCCATATTGTCACAGCCTGGATGAGACTGGGATTTCGGTGGAAGCTACACTTTACTCTCGCCTGTGCCAAGAGATGGATACAAAAGTAGTGTATCCATCAAGAAATGGCAGCAGTCAAATTATGTTGTTAGTAAAATATAATTCACAACACCTAAGTCGATAGGCTTCTATATTCCATGTAGGTCCTCGTCGGATACGAACTATGTTTTTTGTGTGTGGGTAATTTCCCGTGTTTGAATAAGTTGCTTTCCATAAATTCCCATCCTTACCAAAGAGCTTATCCACGTTACAGTCAACAAAACGGTGTCCTTAGGGCTGAAGCTTTGTTGTTTGAAGTTCCTTTCTGAGATGGTCACTCAATTTGCTGAATGTCAACAGAAGTTCGTAAATCTGGATCACAGTTGAGATTATCTTCGAAACCACTGTCATTGACTGAATAGTTCGGAACGTCAGTGGAGAGTCTTCGTCTTCAGATTGTTTCCAAACGGTTGTCTTCCGCTCTTATCTTCATCCAGTTCGTCAAGATCACGGCAAATGCACTCATCCTGTCTCTTCGTTGATGTCATCTTTCCGTGTTTGTTCATTATTCCTTGCTTGCTTATCTTCCTTGGATTTCTCCTTATCAACCTCCTTGCTGTTCGATGCATCTCTTCTATTTCCCTCATTTTCCAACTTTTTCATTTCTTCACATCCATTCTTCCCTGGCCTTGTCAGTTGTCCGTCTCAACTCATTGTATAGTTTTCTGTATTGTATTTTTCTTTCATCTGAGGATCATTTTTCCACTTCCTGCGTTCATCCGTTTTATCTAACACCTCCTTCACTATCCATTCCTCTTTTATTTCTTTTCCTTCCGAGTTTACCTCCTCCTACTAAGGATTTTGCTACTGCAGTTCTGATGGTAAGCTATTCCTGTGATAAATCCATACTCATCCTCGAGTTTTCCATCTTTCTCAGGTCCTCCTTATAGGCCTATAGGAGCCGACATATTCATTCTTCAGTTTTGTTACGTCGCACTTCCTTCCAGGGTGTTTATCGTTGATATGTTTCAGTCGTGTTCTTATATCTGCCACTAGCAAGTTGTGGACTGTATTTGGATCTGATCCAGGGAATGATTTAGCCATTTTGATGCTGTTTTTGAACCTTTGATTGAGTATAATAAAGTCTATCTGATATCTAGCTGTATCACCAGGATACGTCCATGTATACAACCTCTGTTTACGGTTCTTAAACCAAGTGTTAGCAATCGAAAGCTGTAGTACGTAAGTATATGCGGTGTTGCCAGCACTGAAGGCGCCAGTCCATGGACATTTTGACTTAGTACGTAGGTACACTAGTGTCAAAAAGTTAAGCATAATCACTACACGAGGCCATACTGTCTGATAGGAATGTCAGAATGATTGCTGAACAAACGGAAGCTGAATCACACACCATATGTCACACAACTTGTCCAAAAATACTAGTGTCAGAAAGGTTCTGATAGCTAAGGTATATCTTTGACAACAACTAACAAAATTTGGCAATGTATTCCACAACAAAATGTGCTGTTAGTAGGGAGTATGCTTACCCCTAAAGGCCACACATGCTTCGCAGCGACGTGGCATGCTCTCCATCAGAGGGCAGTCGATCCCATTCCTCGGAGAGGGCAATGCGAAGGTCTTGGAGGGTTCTTGGTGGAGGCTGTTGGGATGCAATTATCCTCCCCAATGCCTCCCAGGCATGTTCTATATGATTCAGATCCGCAGACCTCTCTGGCCAGTCCATGCGATGAATGTCTTCCTCAGCCAGAAATTCATCCACCAGAGCAGCGCGGTGCGGTTGGATATTATCATTCATTAAGAGGAAGTCTCGAACAACCGCACCTCTGAAGGTCGAACATGCGGTCTCAGTACCTCATCTCTGTATCTCCGAGCGTTAACAGTGTTCCTCGGACCACCCATGAAAATGCGCAGGTCCGTACGGCCATTCAACACGACGCCACCACCACCATACTGGTCCCGTTCCACGACGTTTCTGTGGTTGTATCGGCTACTCGGTTCTCTCCAGATTAATGTGCGACGGGAATCGTTCTGCAAACTGAAGCGGGATTCATCTGTGAAGAGCACATGCCTCCTTGCATTCATGTTACAGTTTCGATGTTGACGGCTCCACAGTGCTGGAGTGAGGGGGACTCACACCACTGGACGTCGGGCAAACAGGCCTGCTGTTCTGAGCCTCCGGTACATAGTTTCCCGGGAAACGGCAACCCCTGAGACGGCTGCAAACTTTGTCATGCAGGTGCACTCCGATTTCGTCGTCGGTTCGGTCCTGCTGTGGGGTGGTTACCCTTGGTCGACCTGGTACTGGCCCACGACTAACATTTCCTGTGTCTCGAAATCGTCTCCAAAGCCTGGAGATGACACTTAGTGGCACGTTCAAGGATAGGGCTACTTTGGTCTGTGTCTGGCGTGCTTCCAGGCGGCCGAGTATTCTGCCTTGCAAAACGGGGTCCAAATGGCGTCGTTGTGCCATTATGTTGTTACGTTCACCACGAGGATACACTCCGCACACTGTAACAGGGCAAACACGACTGAGGGAATATGGGGCGCAGGCCCTGCGGTTACGCCGCTAGTCAAAGCAGGGAACACTCCTTCCGTATACAGAGCGAACATGTAAGGTTGGTAGGTGCATATGTCGTGCGATTTTCTGTCTATTTCCTGTTGCCATGTTTACTCGTAACTTATGCTTAACTTTTGGACACTAATGTATATGCTGTGCTGCCTGCACTGCGGGCGCCAGTCAACGAACATTTTGACTGTAGTACGTAAGTTTATACGGTGTTGCCTGCACTGAAGGCGCCAGTCAACGAACATTTTGACTGTAGTACGTAAGTTTATACGGTGTTGCCTGCACTGCAGGCGCCAGTCTACGAATGTATTGACTGTAGTAAATAATTATATGCGGTGTTGCCTGCAATGAAGGCGCCAGTCAACGAACATTTTGACTGTAGTACGTAAGTTTATACGGTGTTGCCTGCACTGAAGGCGCCAGTGCACGGACATTTTGACTGTAGTAAGTATATGCGGTGTTGCCTGCACTGCAGGTGCCAGTCCACGAACGTTTTGACTGTAGCGAGTCTCCATTTTGTCCACAATTTACGGTTGTAGGACTTCAAGGAGCAAATATACAACCTTATTTATATGACTCACAATACTTGCAAGGTTCATGGACTACAGCAGGCATAATATAGCGCAGAGAAAAGGATTCCTAAATCACGGAGGGAGATTCCATTACAGATTTAAATCTGTCGTCATGTTGTCGTGGAACGTGTCTCGAATTACTGTCGTTAATCACACGCAAAGGGCGCTGGACACGCAATTAGAAGAGACGTCATTAGCGAGCGCTGGCCCTCCTGATCACATCTGCTGGGGTTACGCCAGACGAATGTGGAACTCATCTATCTTACTCTATAGAAATATTGAACGTCTGTTTGTCCCTTAATTGCGGTCCAGTCATGTAAATACGAAGATGAGAGGTTATAAATTATTGTGGGAGAAATTTGAGTAGGATTTGTTTGCTAAGTCACTGCTTTCTCAATACAGGGGCTTAATGATTTCGCACTTGTTCATGCTTGTTAACTTGGAAGTGAACACACGTCTTTCACTGCCATAACTAAGAGTTAACTCGTGTTTAGAATGTTGTGCTGTCTCACAGTCCTGAGTTCAGTCTGACAGTGAAGTACGCTCTCCTCTGTCCAGTAGCTCACGACCAGCGTAAGATTTGCCGTATGAAACACATGGCTTGGAAGAAACACGATTGGAAATACTATTTTCTATGAGACTATAATAAGAGGCGCGCCAGAGCCGTACTTTCTACCTATAAATGCCCGACATACTCCATCGATGAAAGGGTTGCAAGAAAAGTAATTTTCACCGGGGTAATTAGTGCCCAGGAAGGTTACGAAGAAATAACCGGACGCTCGCTGCATGCGCCTCAGCGATACCCTTACGTTAGTAAACCTCATTTCCGAGGTATTTGGTTCAATAGCACCACAGTTGCTGGCGTTTTCAGCAACGACGAATACGAAGAGAGAATCTGTTCGGAATGCAGTCGAAGCTCGAAGACGGCATGCGCATGAGCCACCTGCCTTCTAGACATGTATTCAGACGAACAGAGTTGCAATTGAGAGCTAATGGATCGTTCAAGACACACAGAAGTACTTTGGTGGAGTTTTACGTGTATAAATTAACGAGTTACTAAATTTTTTCATCTCTGGCGTGTTTATAAACACACCCTCTTACTGAACACTTACTGCCATTTGCTTCATATCCGAAATACAGCACTTAGTAGTGCTCCTTTGTAAACGAGCGATTAGGCATCCCATTCGTCACTAGTGTATGCGGGACACTTACACGTAGAAATTACGGGGATGGAGGACCACCTGCTCAAAGGCTGAGTTGGTTTGACCTACAGTCCTCGAATTCGACTGCCGGCAATGTCGAATGATTTTAACCCCAAACGGTTAATTCTCCAACATTTCTCAAACTCAGACACACAAACACGCAGTTTCGTACAACACGACGGGTAACTTATGGCGATCACTGTCTAAGTAGCTCGGTGTTAATATGAGGGGAGATTTTGACAGGGGTATTTGTAAACATAACTTACACTTATCTTCACATGATGAGGGTAATTAGGGGTTATAGTAAGGAGTGGTCGTGACCCTCACCAGGATTACTTGATACAAGGACGGGAAAACATCTAAAGGAAAGCAGCTCAATTAGTTCGGCCTGAGAAGGCTCTGGAGTAAGGTGACGAGCTGCTCGACTAATGGTATGTTCCGAGCTGTCAGTGAAAAGAATGCAATGCCATTAGTAGATGAATAAGCTGGAGTTAAATGTAGAATATATCGTACTATGGAGATAAATTCAAGAGAACAAGTATTCAGTTATATGAAGAATTAGGAATTGGGATAATTTACCGAGGCCGATATTCCGTAAATTTTCAGATTCCTTGAAATCTTCATCATCACCACCATCAGGTTTTCACATGGGAGTTCTACATGCTCTCCTGTCTTCTGCCATCCTCTTATGACCCTTGAGAGTTCCTCCTTCTTTGATGTCATCTATCATCCTGAAACTACTTCTCCTTCTTCCGCAAACTAATCCTTAACGAACACTCCCGTCTCAACAAGTGTCCGATCTTCCCTTCCCCGCTCCTTTTCATTTCACATTCTTTCCGTTCAGACCGCGTGGTTAGTAGTACACAGCTGTGAGCTTGTATCCGGGAGATAGTGGCTTCAAACCCCTGAAGATGGTTTTCCGTTGTTTTCCCATTTTCGCACCAGACAAATGCTGGGGCTGTGCCACTCGTGTCCCATCATTGCCATAAGACCTACGGTGCGACGTAAAGCGAATCCATCCAGGTTATTCTCTCGATTATGGTCCAAATGCACATCTCAAAGGCTTTTAGCCTCTTCTCAATGTCCACGTGTCTGTCCAGTGTACTACAATCCAAACAAAGCACTTTCTCAAACCTTTGTGTAGTTTCCTGTTGAGCGCTTCCTTCGCTGTAGCAGTGCGAGCTTTCCCCACCTGATGGCATCTCATGTCTTTGTTTATTGTACTTCCACGAAGCTGATATTAACTTACGCTATCTCGATGCTTGCCACTTTCCGATCACCATACTCTTTGTTTCTGATGTACTCCTCGCAGCCTCCTTCAGCATGTTATTGAAAGTTATTTCGTTTTCTGCTAATAATACTATATCATCGGGAAACCTTGCACATTCTGCCAATACATACTCCTCTTTTTGCATCTAGGCATTTTCCAATAATCTGTTCCAGGTAAGAAAGTCCTAGAACTAGACACAAGCTGTTAGTGCCTAAAAATCAGGAGTCTAATGATGACATCCTAGAAAACATTCCACTGTAATTTCGTGCTTTTTCAAATTAAATTCGTGTATTTTTTAATTTTTTCAGTAATGCATTATAAAGATTTATATAAAGGTACGGTCATTTTCATATCGTTAAAGCACTATTAACTGATATAGAAGAGATTTTATGAAATACAAGATCGTACATAAATGAAGTCAAATAATAATTTGTGCGCCACCGCGACCACATCCTCTGTACCATATTTTGAGGTAAAAGATGAACGTTTCGTCTCTTCAAAGTAAAACGAAGATCACATTAAAGATGTAAATTATTCATTGTATTGGTGGAAAATGAAATGGATTTGGTCCCGGGTAATCCCTTCACAGCTAATGTCGACGCCCCACTGTGTACAGTGTAAGCGATGCATTAAACCAGTAATCCTGGCACGCCAACACGTAAGCTAACACAGCACTGGCTGATGGAAAAAGCTCGGCGATGCAGGAATTAACAGTTCACGATTGCTTGTTACTTCAAGTGTAGCGGGAGTGGCGCTTCTGGACGGAATAGCACCGTTTAATCTCACTTCAATATACTTCAGAACTGGTGAGGTATCTACTTAACGCTGTCTCTCCGCCAGGCGAGTGGAACAATAGAATGACCAAGAGTCTCCAAACCTTTAAAATGTACTGGTCAATCCACGGCCTCTTAGGGATCTCAAATATCACATACTATTCTCAGAGTTCTCATTAGTTTTAAATATCCCACACTTTGTTTAAGGAGCAATGCGTAAGCAGAACCAAAGAAGGGTCTTTCACGAATTATATTTCCTTTCATTAGCTACGATTTTAAAGATGAAAATAAGATGGAAGTCCGATAATACAGTAGGGAACTTTGTCCGCAATTATTGTGGTAATTAAATAATTTAACCAGTATGTATTGAAGCAAGGAGAAACTCCAATACTGCCGCAGATAAGTAGCATTCACTCGCACACTTTCTGTCTAATCTAGTTAGAGAGCAACTCTCACACAGCATATTCTCTTATTCAACCGATTGTTTACATCCATAGAGTACATATGCGCATTGCACAGAATTCTGTATCGGTCGTGTCCACAGTAACAAGGAAATGCACTTTTTAATTTTCCGTAATTTTTGTATGTATGCATGCATGTATGTACCCGCATCACAAGAAAATGGCTGAAGATAATTTAATGAAAATCGGAATATAAAGTCGGGGAATAAGGCACTACAATCTAGGCTATAAATAATTTCATTTACGCTGAGTAAAATGTTAGTTTAGGGGAAGGCCGAACAAATTTAATTCCATAATATGTATATTATTGTCCGCGTCTGAGGTGTAGCGGTTAGTGTGATTACCTGCCATCCTCGGAGACCCGGGTTCGATTCCCGGCTCTGCCACGAAACTTGAAAAGTGGTACGAGGTTTGGAAAGAGGTCCACTCAGCCTCGGGTGGTCAACTGAGCAGAGATGGGTTTGATTCCCACCTCAGCCATCCTCGAAGTGGTTTTCCCGTGGTTTCTCACTTCCCCTCCAGGAAAATGCCGACATGGTACCTAAGTTAAGACCACGGCCGCAGCGTCGTTCGGTCCAGATCGAGAAGAAAAGTTGTGAGGATGATAAAAAATGAGAAAAAACATTAAAAGGAGGATCGTTTGAAGAATAAGACAGGAGGGAGTCATGCATCACCGAGTTGCAAGAAAACAAAATATGAATGCCCACAATAACATTACATTGTGACGCGAGTCCTCTGCTGCCACTCATCTCCGGTAGATGGGAGTTGAACAACTTTGCACATGTTATATGACTTCTGTCTTTCGTTGCCACTAATCTCTGGTAGATGAGAGATGGACAACTTTACACATTTTGTATGACTTGTACCTTCTGCTGCCACTCATCTCCGGTAGATGGGAGTTGGACAACTTTACCATGGTATATGAGTTGTGTCTTCCGCTGCCACTCATCTCCGGTACATGAGAGATGGACAACTTTACACATTTTGTATGACTTGTGCCTTCTGCTGCCACTCATCTCCGGTAGATGGGAGTTGGACAACTTTACCATGCTTGTCAACTAAGCGTGCTACTTTACGTATTCTGATTGAGTAACGAACGGTACAAACAACTAGCAGTTTCCCGCAATGTATAGTGTTGTTCGTTACTATCCTCACGGATGCATTTGCAAAGTTTCGAGTTTATGAAATAAAGCACATGATCTGCTGTGGTAATAGAATGTAATATTATGCCAACAAAACACTTGAAAATACATCACACAAAGAGATTTTATTAAACGTATCTTGAAACAACACTGCGTGCCGAACTGTTAAAAAGTCCTCAAATTTATTAGTCATGGAGAAAAATTTACTCATAATTTTTCTCAGAATCTACCAATTTAAGTAGTTATTACCTCAAAAGAAGGCGCTTGATCCACTGAGTGTTTTTACACCAAAATGAACTGCGTACCTCAATTAGAATGAAATATATGATTGCTTCAATGAGAAAAAATGTTGAAGAACTGAGACGTCAAATTGAATGTGCACACATAACATTCCCCAGAATCACACAATTTGAATAGTTAAGAGCTGAAATGAAATAGCATAAACCTGTGAGTGTTCTTAGGCCAAAACTAACTCCGTAACCAAAGATATGATTGCTTCAAAGAGACGAAAAATGGAAAAAATCAAATAATTTGAGGAAGGTGGAAGTTAAGTGATTTATAGTACCTGATGACAAATCTGTGCATGAATAACTTTCAGTAAAAAAAAATGAAGGAGGTCCACCAGATAGAATGGCCGGACTGATTGACTTTAGTTTTCCTAATTTTTTTAAATATATAGATTTATTACTTTTGAGGAGATCAAAAGAGACATCCCTAAATAATTTTTGATGTACCGATATAAATTATTCTGTCAAACTGTCCGTTGGTGTTACGTATTCAGTCATCAACAGATGGAACACGACAACATGGGCAGTATCCTCCAAACATCACTCAATGATTATGCATGAACAAGGGAATTTTCCTGCACATTTCTAATCTATCAAAATGTGGAAACTCCTCTCTGATTTTCAAATCCAAAGCATCTGTTATATCAGTTGCCATGGAAATTTCAACACAGTGCTGAATTTACAATGAAGTTCCTTAATTAAATTATCAGAGTTTACAGAGTCCTCGTGCACTTGTAATATACCTTAGCACTTTCATAAATCTCGTGCTGTTCTAAAAATGTAAAAATAAGTCCATATTCCCTCTTGCTGAACTTGATTAAGCAATTTCCACATATGGAATATTTAGAATGTTTCCTCCAATTTCTTATAAGAGCAGCTCAAAGGACCACAGGCTACAACAATAAGACAAGAAAGACTGTTGATAATAATAATAATGTTATTTTTGGCTTCCCATACCTCTAACTATTAGGGTTTTCGGAGACGCCGAGGTGCCGGAATTTAGTCCCACAGGCATTATTTACGTGCCAGTAAATCTACCGACATGAGGCTGACGTATTATAACACCTTCAAATGCCAGCGAACTGAGCCAGGACCGAATCTGCCAAGTTCGGGTCAGAAAGGCACCGCCTCAACCATCTGAGCGACACAATAAAAAACAAACGAAGATTAGATTTCACAGCCACTCAGTTCTTTCTGACATCTGTGATTTCCGATCAGCTGTGCTATAACTCTGAGTAAGTAAGTAAGCTAGTAAGCATGTTAACTCCTGAGAGTTCGAAAGGAACGTGTTCAGAGTATCTGGATGTCAACATCACCTTGTATTTGTAACAGTTGCAAGAAGAGATGGCCGATGGACGTGACAACATCCAGAGCGAGGTGCGGTATAGAGCAGGTTATATCTTGGAAACAGAAGGTTTCCGGACACATGTTTATTGAATTTCAGTGTCCTTGCTGCAGTTTCCACCCCGATTCACGTGACCAAAATATTTTTGCCGGTGTTATTTAGCGTCGCCTCTATTCGTACATCACGGAGAGGCATTCTACTGCTGAGTCATAAACACAGCCATATAAAGGAAGAGTGGAATCCGGAAGGAATATACATGACTGACGAAACGAATTCTTCTGGAACGTAGCAACTAAGAATTGGAAGAGAAGGTAATTTTATTCCTCGTCTTCATCCAGAGACAACAATACGCAAACATAGATTAAGAAAAAGAACATCTCGCTGAGAAGTTTTGCTACAAGTTTTTACGACGGTTCTCTCGCCCTGACGTGCGGATAAAAGTGTAACTTTTACAGCACCCGTAACGACCCTCGTTCCACCTCACAAAGCGTCTCTTTTCCACCCTCGATTTATTCCGTGTTGCATCGTGAATGCTAACGATATCTGCAGTGGCCTCTATCAAGTGAACCCATTGTACAGCATGAAGAGCTTCAACGTAATTGACACTCCTCAATGGATGGAATGCTCTCGCACTCTTTAGACTGCAAACTTTCTCAGCTAACTTCTGCAGCGTGCACAGAGGAGGCAGGGCGTAAGTTCACGACACATTCGTCATAAGTAGAAGAAAATATTTTATATGAACCTGGGTACGGAAACGCTTTATTTTCATATTAGAAATCATTTTCTACGTTTCTATATAGTACATAATTATAGACACGCGGGAGCACACCATATGTACCGGGTGACGAGGCAGTACTTCACGGAGTAGAGAAGTGATGATTCTGAGTGGCTCAGGCGGTTAAGGCACTGGCCTTCTAACCCCAACTTGGCAGGTTCGATCCTGGCTCAGTCCGGTGGTATTTGAAGGTGCTCAAATACGACAGCGCCGTGTCGGTAGATTTACTGGCACGTAAAAGAACTCCTGCGGGACTAAATTCCGGCACCTCGGCGTCTCCGACGACCTTAAAAAGTAGTTAGTGGGACGTAAAGCAAATAGCATTATTATTATAGAGGTAATAATTTGCACACTTGATGGGGTTTGATTGACACCAAAAGAAAGTACCCAAAATAGCCAACAGATGGCGCAGCGACGATCTTCTTCATAACACACGCTCGAGGGACAATGTTGTGAACAGCGCATCAGCACGTATTGCTGTCAGATTTTGTCTTTTAGCATCCCTAATGAGGCTGAACTTGCGACTTCAGTTAACCACACGCATTGAGGTCAGGGGACCCGGGAGGCCATGCATGACATACCGCCCTGACGCCCTGTCTCAGGAGAGCCCCCACATGTGTTGCTGTCCAGCGCCATCTGGTTGTTCTTGTCATGCCAGCCATGTGTGTTAATAATGACCTCTCTATGTCTAATCAAATGTTAACCGACTTTTGGCTCACCGCCATTATCATAAGTTTTCCTTTTCATGAAGTTAATAAATGCATTTATTGAGAATTAGCTTCGAGAGATAGAGTTATGTATAACTTTGTTACACCCTGTGTAACGGGACCTGGTGAATAAAATGAAGAGGATTCAAAGTGAGTACAAGGAACTGGACGCTCGTCATAGCATAGTGTATTATTTCCTTATTGTATTCCATACAAGCGCTTAGGCAAACTTCCGAATGCACGTCCAATATAAAGCCTCCCCTTAAGAGCACTTTCTCTTTCAAATCTCTAGTTTACTACAACAGGGCGGGTTATTAAAGACGTGCTGCCATCTGTTGACAAGACAGTTTACAACCCACAATCCTCGGCTTTATTTTATCACTTGCGCTACATGACAGGTAATTACGCAAGTTGCTGCCGAAATGAAAAGATATAGAACACATTATTTTGAGGAAAGTATTGTTGAATTTTCTCCCAAGTTTGGTGTCATTAATCTGTATCGATCCTTTTTACGAGCATGGAAATGTAATAGAAATAAACTAAGCATTCTGTGCTAGAGTGAGGAGAAGTGAGTGGTAAGTTTCAAATATCAACTTCTAAAGAATGATGCTGGAATAACATTGACATGATAAACTGGGAACTGGCGCACAGTAGAAATTCTTTATAAAATATTAGTATACAATATATTTAATAAAATGTGGCAGTACAAGGCAGCACATGTTCAATAAGCCGCCTTTTCGGCGTACAAACGAACATGTACATTGCGCTCAACTCCCGCGATAAACGTGAGAATTGCCACTTGTAATAGTACATGTTCTGGTTTGTGTCGGGAGATTGTTTCCTTCAAATATTCCCACGGAAAGAAGCGACATCAGCGATTAACATGGGCCGGATTAAACCGCGCTGAAAACGTACGGCATATTGGTGGATATCACACGCGGCCGAAATATTCGTTCCACAAGTCCAGAACAACGTTTGCTGTGTGCGGATGTGTGTCTGTTAGTAGACTTGTTGAGATGCCCATGTAACGCACACTGTTGACTGTATCACTGAAAAAGATAGGCCATGACAGGAAATTTCAGCCCAGATTTTCACATGAGGACTTGCAACCTCAGGCCCATAAAGGTACTCGTCGTTGCTGGTCCACGTGAGCTGTCAGTATTCTCTGAACGCAGTGATATTGCCAGTCTGCCCAGTCCCAGGCGCATAAAGCAACACCGTCCGTTCCTTGCCCGCCATGCACGACATGTGCTACCATCTGCCGAATGACGCCTGAAGTAAGGTTTCTATTCACAAAAGGACGTGGTTTTGTGTCCAGATCTACACAATTTGTAATCTATTTTCGATGTATGACATTTCGTGCGCCAGTCAGGAACTGACTGGAAAGCTATGAGGATCATGTGGAAAAGCTGACAAGCACCAGTCCACAAATGTAGTGGCGAGTGTACAAGAATTAAGAAAGTGATGAGGGCGGATCTTCCACTCTCACGAGTGTTTACTGAAGAAGCGATATGCGTTTTATACGAAACGGCTAAGTGAATAAAGATTTGCTGATGACAGCAGACTCTGAGAAGGAATTAAATAGAATGTTGACTGTTCTGTGCAACATACTGAAATATTACAAATTTAAATCAATAGTAAGACAATGAGAATTTTAGTTGTGATGGCACGGGAGCACATTCCAAGGTAGTTCTCTTACTTAGGAGGGACATTACATGCAAGAAGAACACATCAGGCCTTTCAAAATAAAAGAAATCTCTTAAAAAATAGCGATAAGAAACCCTTTGTCTAGAGTGTTGTGAGAGCTGGACTATTGGAAAAAAGGAAAGGGATACACTGGAAGTGTAGATTTAGAGGAAAATGACGAGATGTTCTAAAGGAAATCAGTGAGCAACGGAGACTGACAAAGGGTATGACTAACGATCCCGATATCACTTTGCAGCGCGGCGTGTCGAGAATCCTGCCTACGCTTACAGTCCAGAGCAGTTTTAATACGAGTATGTTGCATTATTCTACCTTCAACTATTATCAGCTCATTACTGCCATGTACAAAACGCTCCTTGCGGCAGAGTTCTTATCCGATTCACCTGAAATTTCCTGTTTGTTTCGTAAATGTACACTAATTAAATTATCAGTTCAATATTACCTCCACATTTCAATACCATTGCCAATTGTACGCATAATGAAAAATTCAAAAACTTACATCTCCCATCTCCTGACTACTAAGTATACGAGTCTGCCAAATCATAACCGCAGAGAAATGCTGCAAGGTTCATTTTCCATAAAACATATAAACACTTTCCAAACAATTAACCACTCAACTTTAAATGTTGTGTGGTACCACGGCCGCTTCCTTGTTTACCCCTTCCAATCTTCCAGTCCCCCTACAAGGCCTCTGTTGAGCATAGCACGTGAGGCCGCCTCGACGAGGTACTGGTTCTCCTTCCCAGTTTTATACCGCCTACCCAAAGTCTCACGTTCCAGGACACTGCCCCGAGATGGAATCCATCGCTGCGTTCGAGGGAAAAGCCAACCCTGGACGGCAAACGGATTAAGAAAGAAAGAAATCACTTTTAAACGCGATAGAAACAGACCACTACCCCCATAAAACAGACCACTACCTCCCATAAAACAGGCCACTATCCCCCATAAAACAGGCCACTACCCCCATAAAACACGCCACTATCCCCATAAAACACGCCACTATCCCCCATAAAACACACCACTATCCCCCATAAAACACACCACTACCTCCATAAAACAGGCCACTACCATAAACACAACAGGTCACTACCCCCATAAAACAGGCCACTACCATAAACACAACAGGTCACTACCCCCATAAAACACACCACTACCCCCATAAACAGACCACCACCCCCATAAACAGACCACCACCCCCATAAACAGACCACCACCCCTCATAAAAAAGGCCATTGCCCCCATAAAACAGGCCACTACCCCCATAAACGGACCACTACCCCTCATAAAACACACCACTAACCCATAAACAGGCCACTACGCCCCATAAAACAGGCCACTACCCTCATAAAACAGACCACTGCCCCCATAAACAGGCCACTAACCCCATAAACAGGCCACTACCCCAATAAAACAGACCACTACCCCCATAAACAGACCACTACCCCCATAAACAGACCACTACCCCTCATAAAACAGGCCATTGCCCCCATAAAACAGGCCACTACCCCTCATAAAACACACCACTACCCCATAGACAGGCCACTACGCCCCATAAAACAGGCCACTACCCCCATAAAACAGACCACTACCCTCATAAACAGGCCACTACGCCCCATAATACAGACCACTACCCCTCATAAAACAAGCCACTGCTGCCATAAAACAGGCCACTGCCCCCATAAAACAGACCACTACCCTCATAAATAGGCCACTACCCCCATAAAACAAACCACTACCCTCATAAACAGGCCACTACGCCCCATAAAACAGACCACTACGCCCCACAAAACAGACCACTACCCCTCATAAAACAGGCCACTGCCCCATAAAACAGGCCACTACCCCCATAAAACTGATATTTTTTGCTGATTTCTCGACATCTCGGAGAATGAGGGAGATGGCGCAGATCGACACTCCGTAAGAATGTGTAGCACGGTTAGATGACACCAGGGGTGGGGGGAACTTCCCACTTCAGCAAGTAGGAGTGTGTTACTATAGAATGGCCGATCGGAAGACGATATAATACCACTGCTTCCCTTCGACTTCCATACCTTCGTATTTCCTTTAATAGTTCTGAGCTTACCTGAAAGAGAATTGGCCTGCCACTCCATTTCCCAATCACAAACACTAAAATGATTGCTAAAATACAATTACTATCAGTCTTGAGTACTTTTGGAACTGTGTTATTACGGAAAGGGAAGAGTTTCTAAAACCTTGTTCCTACATTTGCTTGTGAGCCTCGTCGAAGTACAGAAGGAGGCTGCTACAGACTGGAAGTGCTGATTCTTCATTTGTTTCAAATTTCGAGGAGAAACTAACGCAATCAATAGAGAGCGCGTTCTGCTGAACGGCACAAAGCTTTTCACTCTGTCGAGTTGCATCACATAGGCTATCTGAATCCTATCAAATGCGCATATACGAGGGCTGTAAACAACGTAGTCCAGACACTCGCAGGAGATGGCGCTGTTGTCGATGGGAGTGGGCTTGCTGTGTGGCGCTCAAGTGAAGAGTGTTGATTTCACCGTTCTGAAGCATGTTTTCAAAAGGTGATCGACGTTCTTGGAATAAAATCGAGGTTGTCCTTCGCAAAAATGCATCAGAATGTTATAGAAGATTACGTAAAGCCTGGAGCGACATATAGGACGGTAGCACGGTGGGTTGACATGGGCCTGCACCCCACACGTCGGCCGCCCATTTCTCAAGATAAGATGTAGATCGTGGTGATCTCGTTTCCCTAAACCACCGATAAGCTGTTCGGAAATTGTCCGTAGAGGTTGGTCTCAGTCATCAAACGGTATGGCACATATCAACGAAATGTCTTAACATGAAGAAAACTGCGTCCCGTCGGGTGCCACCGAAGTACAGAAATGGCACCGGTATGCACTGGACAGAAACCGCATTTCCACCCAGGTTCGCCACGTGCACAAGAACGTAGTCGGGTGAAGCATATTGCCGCTTTCTGGAGTGACATCGCCCTATCGTGTTGCATTGGGAGGTCAGTACTCACCAGACATGAGACCTGTTAACCCGTGCGAGGCTGCTTCGTCGCTGTCATCAGCGGTCCCGACATTTGACTTTGTAAGTGGCTACACTGAAGGAGTTCATTAAATATTGACAGACTCGTAATGTAAGTAACATCACCAGCTCTCAATGACTGACGAGTTTACACAACGTAAACAAGATCTGTGTCCTGACTGACTCACGGATTCATCATCACCGAGCCAAAACTACTGGGCATAAAGAATTGAAATTTCGGGGATACATTTTTTATTATAGTGTTGGATATTTCCTTGAATATTTCATTGCTAAGGGGGTGGAAACAGAGGGGGGGGTGAACTTTTAAAATGAGTATATCTATATCTCAAAAACTGAACAGTTTAAGAACGAGAAAACTGGTATTTGCAATTTCCTTTAAAAATAAGGAAACGCGTATTTTTCGTTTTCGGCAAATTTACTCAAGGGGGTAAAAATAACTGAAAAGTGGGTTGAATTCTTTTACGAGGATACTTATATCTCAAAACTGAAAATGTTACAGACGTAAAAATTGGTACAAGCAATCTCTTTTAAAAATAAAGGAACATATTTGTTTTGGAAAATCCACTTAAGATGGGTTAAAAGAAGAGAAAATGGGTAAATTTTTAAAATGAGTATACCTAAGAAACTTAACAAATATATTTATAATCTACTCTAAAAATAAATACTAATTTTTGTCTTCAGAAAATCCACTTGGGAAAGGTGGGGGCTATGAAAAGAAGTGAGGAAGGACTTGAATTCTTTTTATAAATATAGTTATATCTCAAACAATGAAGATGTTACAGACGTGGAAATATGTATTTGGAATCACCTTTAAAAATAAAGAAACATTTCTTTTGTGTGTTCGACTTGAGAGATGACTGTATCTCACATGGACAGTTCCATGTCGCATGTTCCAGAGTTAGCTCTGGTCATCTTAGCCCTAAAATGCAATGCCATAAGCGTGGTTTACAAAGAGGATCTGGGGTAAATGAAACAATTTTTCAGTGAATTTTTCACTTTGGGGATTTTTCACATAATGTCTTAGTGCAGTACCGAGGAACGATTAATTTCATCAAATTGCGAAGTCCTCGTGATCGAAGCCGCAGGTAGCAGGTAGTTTCAGATAAATGCCTATGATTTAAAGTGATTTGATAGAATATGAGTATGTTGGTGTAGAATGAAAATATCATTCTTTGTTTAATAGTGTCTATATATTCGTTTTTACAGCTATGTTATAGTATGTTCTACAGACAGAAATTCTTTTAAGTTACATTAACCGAGTCGACACTTGAAAATATGGCTTTCTTCGTAATAAAACAACATAGTTGCCACTCAACGGAAGTAGAATGTTCTATCATCACGGAACCAGGAGTTTAGATTCCTATTTTATAGTTGTGTATGTATTTCTTTACACTGTCACACTCACACTTGAGAGCCTTAGCATTTTGAAGGGAACCTAAACAGATCAAATAACGAACCAACTTTATTCCGATCAGCCTATTGCGGAAGTTAGTTTCCGGAAAGGGTACAAAAAATAAAAATGGGGGTCAATGAAATTTTCGCTTGAATGGAATCTTGTGAATATTACGCTCAAATGGAATGTTGTGAATATTACGCTCAAATGGAATGTTGTGAATATTACACTCAAATGGAATGCTGCATGCGGGCGTTCCCGTATTCTGGCCCTGCAGCGCAACTGCGTATAAGCCTTCATGTACATGAAATATCAGTTACATTTTGAAGGAAACAGAACGAAAACTGTATACCGAAGGCTGGGTGAAGGAATCGAGGAGGCAGTAAAGAGGTGCGAAGATACAGGAAACGTCATTCTTACAAAAAATAGAATAAACTCGGTGAAACGCAGTTCCATCCCATAACGTATAACCTGATCTTTGGTTTGAATGTACTGAAAATTTTGTAAATAAAATGTAACAGCTTGAGAAAACTCTTTCTTGTAAGGAAATAGATGAGCAAGTTTTTAAAAAATGATTTTAACCACGCCTAAATATTTGAAACATATGTCAATTATCTAGCTGGCCCAAAGCCTAGTAAAATTGTGATTGGAATAAGAGAATAAAGGAAAATCCACAGCGTATTTTTCAGTCAGTCCAGTCGTAACATCATAAGGGAGTAATCAAAGTCAGCTAAATGACGGGGGTGTATGTAAGGCAACGTGTGAGCGGAGCGGATATGGATACAGAATAATAGATCGTCTTCCACACACTCATCGAGCAGACCACGGAACACAACATCCCCCACCCCCATGGAAGGTTGTATAGGAAACCTACCAAGAGAGGCATTCGCCAAGATGATACTGCCTCACCGAAGTTCTGCAAGATGTGTTCAAACAAATATCGTGTGAAGGGAAGGGGATCAAATTGATAGTTGGTTTGCGCATCGAAGAAGAACGGCTTGGAAAGCAATCCATATAAGACTGTGCGTCAAACTCTGGAGAAGTTCGAGGAATATGTGTACCTCAGATACAGGATCAAGTGTGAGAAGAAATATCACGGAGCAGAAGTAACAAAGCGAGTGAGCCTAAGTTTTGGAAAGCTTGGCTTCATCGCGCGAAGTGAAAACATGACCAGGGCCCCTCGTGTGCCAGCGAAGGCGCGGAGGCACCGTGCATCGGCTAGACTCGGCTCGGCTCGGACCAGCGTTTTGTTTCGGGACGACTCGACTAAGGTTGGCTCAACTCGGCTTGGATGAGGGAGGGGGAAGAGAGGCGTGGAGGTCTGCACTCTGGTCAACGTAGCGAAGTCCTCTTTTGTGCCTAGCGCCGCGCAATGCCCCCTGAGAGGCCCTGCACAAGAGGAAGGTTTTCAATGCCTGTATCCTCCTAGCAGAGCTTATGCTTTTGTTAACGCAGCGAGTTATGGAGAGGGCTCTCACTTCGAAACAGAATACCGAACAGAGAAATCCGCAGATCTAGCCTCACTCCTGTGGAAATGTGGCAGGATTTGTTGTGACGCAGAATGGACTAAGAGTGTAGAGAGTGGAGTCCACGATATAGAGTTGACATTAGAAAGACAGGAGGAAGAGGATTTTCTTAACGAATGGCATGCTTTCCGGAGCATTTGAAGACAGATACATCCCTTGTCGGTCATAGATCCGGTTTGCTCTGACATCTGGAGGAAGCAATACTTCAACATTACAGATGTCATAATAATAATAATAATAATAATAACAAAACAATATATATTTACAAAACACAGAATGGAAGAAGAGAACATGAAAATCGAGAAATATATGTACCTTTGTAATGACTGACAGACAAATGGAGGAAATGTGTTCTGAACCGAGTGTTAGAGCGTTGGTCACACTTATAGGTGTCAGCTACTGAATGAGATCGCTTCGCGGGCGAATTCAAATGGGCTCTACGAGGCGGTGTTGCTCGAGAGCCAATGAGCAATGAGCAGGGAGGTCCTTGTTCGAATCCCTCTCAAGCCGGTCACATTTAACAACACCAGCTTGCGAAGCGATCTGATTGACATTGGCGTGAGGTATCGACGTATATTTTTTCAAGGACCAATCTTCTAACGCTCACACACCCGGTTCACGACTCCTTATATTGTACATCTTTCTTTCTTTCTTAATCTGCTTACTCTCCAGGGTTGGTTTTTCCCTCGGACACAGCGAGGGATCCCACCTCTACCGCCTCAAGGGCAGTGTCCTGGAGGTGAGACATTGGGTCGGGAATACAACTGGGGAGAATGACCAGTACCTCGCCCAGGCGGCCTCACCTGCTACGCTGAACAGGGACTTTGGTGGGGGATGGGAAGATTGGAAAGGATAGACAAGGAAGAGGGAAGGAAGCAGCCGTGGCCTTAAGTTAGGTACCATCCCGGCATTTGCCTGGAGAAGTGGGAAACCACGGGAAACCACTTCCCGGATGACTGAGGTGGCAATCGAAGCCACCTCTCCTCAGCTGACCTCCCGAGGCTGAGATGACCGTGTTCCAGCCCTCGTACCACTTTTCAAATTTCATGGCAGAGTCGGAAATCGAACCCGGACCTCCGGGGGAGGCAGCTAATCACACTAACCACAGAGGCGGACATATTGTACATACGGTACATAAATAAAACAAATATATGTACGTCCAATCTTTCTCGCGTTGCTCTAGAAGATCGGATCTTCCTGACTTCAACCTCATCGGACGATTTAATGAGATGAAATGAATGACGTGAAGTAGAGAGGGAGAGGCGTCTGCTCAAGACTGAAGACCTCCACCATATGAACACTGGTGTATACCACCACTCTCCTGTCCTATCGGACAACAACGGGACTCGAACCGCCTAACCACGATGCCAGACTTGACGCCTTAACGATCACGGCTGGGCTGAACAATATATAATACAATAAAACTCAACATACATTTATAAATACGCTGAATAGGGGATGTTCACTGATGTGAGGGCGTGTTCCTCTGTCATTCGGTTCTGTGTTACGGAAAGGAACATGAAGTTAGCTGAGAAGATTATTTTTACACCGTTATGCCCATTTAAAGCTCTCAATCTCTCGCCCTGAACATTTTCTCACGTGCTGGAGTCGATCTTCAATAATTTCCTGTGGGATGCCAACTTCCTCAAGCTGTTTTTCTATTTCACTTTCATTGAGAGAGCAAGGTTGGAGCCTGGCGGTGGCGGTGAAACCTCCCTCTCAGTACACTGGACCAAAGAGTTTCCTCTCCTGTTTTTCTGTGTCTTTCATAAATGATCTGCCTCCAATGATCAAGGTTTCCGAGGCGTATAAGATTTCAGGTTTGATAGCTGAGTTGTAATGTCTTAATTTTGCTTTCCTGGATACTGATTTTTTTGTTATATATGTTCCAGGTGAGCCTATAGGCCTTCTGTAATTTCGAGTTGCTACCTTTATTTGCTTCACGACTCAAGCCTGATGGCTGAATTAATTCTCCTAAGTACCCGAAATTATTCACTTAATTAATTTTGCCGAATTTACTCTTTAGAGGTTTCCCACTTAGATAACGAGCAGATCCCTCCATGTACTTAGTTTTTTAATGCGATATTTGGAGCCCAGTCTTAGCTGCAATTTCACGAAGTTTATGAAGGACCTAGATTGCTTCTTGTCTGTTAATAATAATAATAATAATAATAATAATAATAATAATAATAATAATAATAATAATAATAATAATTTATGTATACGAATGCTATTAAATAATATGAGTCATATTCATGGCAGGTGAGGTTGGGGTTCGAACCGACCACCTCCAGAATGCAAGCTAACAGCTACGTGGCTCGCACCACGCAGGCACGATATTGCAGTACTTTCATGAATAGAATATTCACCCTTTAAGGCGTTACTCCATCTTTTTAATCTCGCATAAATATAATCATAGTTCAACCTTCCGAAAATGTAGATTCCTTTCCCCCCCCCCCCCCGCTAGTAATCTTCTTGTTAACCGTGTAAAATCGCATCTCCCACCCTCCGTGGGCGTTCATTAACCGATCCAATCTATCTACATGGCGCATCGCGTCCAACTTTTAATTTGAGCCATTTCTGCTTCACTCAAGCGACGCCGACGCTCCCGCACCCTATCGTCTTCTCGAAGTTTACGACGCTAATGCGAGTAGCGCATGCATGACCCGAGGCGTCACCCAACAACCCTCAGACGTTCTTATCACTGCGGCCGATACACACAGTTTCCATGCGTATACTGTTGCCAATGAATTGTTACGGGGCTTTGGAATGTACAAATTATTTTTCTGAATGTTTCGCGCATAGGCAACCCTCCTGTCATAGCTAAAGCGTGTAGATATCGTAATAATAATAATAATAATAATAATAATAATAATAATAATAATAATAATAATAATAATAATAATAATAATAATATCAAAGCAGGAGTAAAACAAGGAGATGGGCCTTTACTCTTCAAAGATACAAGAATGGCGCATACAGACATTATTCCTCAAAATTCTCCAACGAATCACTTAAGATAGAGAAAATGTAGCGATAATTGTCTAGCGTTCGCAGATAAGCAAGCAACCTTAACATGAGACATTTCAACAGCCCAAAATCAAATTGAACTCCTGAGGGAAATTGTGCAAAATGTCGGCCTCCAGATATCTTTTGTAAAACAAACAACAAACAAGCACCAGAAATCATGGAGACAAAATATGTCAAAATTAAACGAGTATCACAAATTAAGTATCTTGGTAGAACAATTCAGGAAAATAGACTCGAAATAAAAACCAAGAAAATTACATGCCCAAAAGATGGAAACTGCATATCGACTAACCCAAATTGGGTATAACGAAAAATGTATCACCAAGCACGTAAAACTAAGACATTAAAATAGAGTCATTAACCGAGAAGGTCTTTATGGATCAGAGAAGGTAATTTTGAACTGGAAAGCAGACAATGAAAACACTGAGAGAAAAAAAGGAACGCAAAATAATAAGAAACTTTCTAGGGCCAAAACTCAGAGGCAGACAGGAAATCAAACAATACACAAATATTCACAGTGACAGTAGAAACGGAGGCTAAGATTCTATGGACATATTACAATAATGCACCCGCACAGACTTAAAAAACAAATCGTCAAATTCTACGGAAACAGGAGTAAAGGCCAAACATAAACAATGAAATGGAATGGGGAAATTCTAACTGATCAGAAACAAGCAGTAATTACACCGGTAGTTGTTCGAACCTGAGAAATCTTCCGATCCAACACGCAAGCGGCATTACAACAATCCTCTCTCTTCGGTCGTCTTCCTAACCGAGTTCACTACCCGGTATCGACATATTCACACACTTTGTATCCTTCAAAGCAAAATCAAGAGATTCCTTTGAAGTCCTCTCCTGGTTTCCATTTTCTTCCGCCCTTCGAACCCATTACCTTACTTCTTGCTAACTCTGTAACGCGACCCTTGCCAGTTATCGTTGTTATTGTTGTTATACCTGATTGTTACCATGTTGTACTTATTTAAATTCGTTATATTATTAGTGTAAAATTGCCTTCTATCGCCTGTGTATAATTATTAAATAAATACATAAATAAATGTAGGCACAAAGCACGCCTCAAAGTACTCTGCGTAGTCCTAATGGGCTTAGTGTTGTTTTCTAAACGTAGCGGGAATGCAAGAGATAAGGAAAAACAGAATGACACTGGCATGAAATGAGTAAAAAGTTGGAAGTTACAAATGGAAAGATGAAAGGTAATGGAGTAACGATAAAGAACAAGATAGATGGTACAAAGATATATTTTACACTATAAGGTAACAGTGGAAACCTCTCCTCCACACACTGCACGTACTCAATATTAGTTTAGGGGTTTTCCGCGTGGTAATTTTGTCCCATTTTGTAACAGGTCAAAGTAGGAAGCAAAACACACACACACACACACACACACACACACACACACACACACACACACACACACACACACACACACACACACACACACAGAGAGAGAGAGAGAGAGAGAGAGAGAGAGAGAGTGAAATCCTTGGTACGTCTCTCGAAAGCCTTCAGCAAGTGAAGATATACAGTTGTATATATGAGTCTGTGGTACACCTTTGATCGACAGGGTGGGGTAAAAGGGGTGTGTTAATTAGCAATTCGTCCCTACAAAGTTCCAAGAGCTAGAGGACAGGAAGAAGGTAGCAATACCGTGTGCTTACAGGGAGCACACACTCTCATACCTCTCCCTATCTATGATCTGAAGACTTTCCCGGAATAAGGATGTAACCAACAAATGAGTATATTTTCAGGAGAGGCGAAAAATATTTTCGGGGTACATGGTATACATTACTTGAACCAACGGCATATGCAAGTGCACAAAAGAGTTCATCTATTGAAAAAAAATATTGTTATACCTGTAGGCTTTAAAAGTAATGTATGAATTGGAAGAGATACATTGGGAAATCATCTGCAAGTATGTCTTACGTTTGTGTGTAACAGAGGAGAAGTCCTGCACATGAAGTAGCAACACAAATTATAGTAAATGATATTGGTGTAATAATAAAAATATAAAGACAATATTTCAAAGTATAGATGGCCTTTATTTATAGCTGGTGAATATGGCTTTTAGTGCCGGGAGTGGTCCTGCTCGCGGGGTGCAGGTTGACCTGCGCGTCATGATGAGGACGAAATGACGAAGACGACACATACACCCAGCCTCTGTGACAGCGGAATTAACCAATCATGATTAAATTTCCCGACCATGCCGGGAATTGAACCCGGGGCCCCTGTGACCAACGGCGAGCACGCTACTCATTTAGCCACGTGGAAGCATTGTCCACCACCGTGACTGGTTTCCCATCCTTATACTATAGAGGGCAAAGTTGTGCTGACTGTAAAACAGCCTCACGGTCAAATGTAAGACATGAGAGGCGTGATGATACGCCCTATTTTCACTCCTCAACAATTTGTTAATTACATCCCTATTCCGATCTTCTTAGACATTCTTACTGACTTAGCCTGCTATGAGATTTGCATGAAGATTAAGGGATGCGTCCCTCGCCGTGGGATAGACGTCTTAGTACAAACAACTACTGTAAAAACTCCGACGCTTATCTCGCGGAACTCTCCGGCCAGTAGAAACGCTCCGGAGACGCTGACATTGAGAGCTTGCATATAGATAGAGAAGGCTTGAGAAACATACGGGCCACCAAAATTCAACGCACATCGAGCCAGGAACTGTAACGAGCGAGATACGGAAAATAAGGTCGAGATTCGTGAGAAACTTGATGAGGATGGCCGACAATATTTTGATCAAGAAGATATGGAACGCTACATGTTTAATGGGAAATGAGTGGATGAAGTAAATCAGGGAGGAAGAGATTAACGGAAAGAATGCCCAGATGGGTCGATCTCCACAAGATTGGGCGAAGTTCACAAGGACCGAAATTGAGATCACGGACGCAAAAGTAAGGGTGTAAAGGAGAGGGCGTGCAGTATGTATAGGACCTTCTTCAGGATTATCTGATACGAGAACTGATGGAAACCAGCAAGAATTGTTCTGGGTGGAAAAGAGTTTGCTGGGAGTGAGGAGACGAGCAGCTCGTTTCCGAGTTGTCAGCAGAGAGTTGGCGTGGAATTACATTAGTTGACCAATAAGCTTAAGTGCAGCTTTACGATATGAAGATAAAGTCGGAATTCAAAAGGACGGATTGGGGAAAAATTATCGTTTATAGCGAGAGGAATAATAGGGATTCGAATAATTTATCACGGGAGGTAAATTTCCGTCTACTGGGCGACAGTTCAGTGCTGACTCACAGATAAGGAGGTCCTACAGAACCAAACAAATAAACTGACTGTTGGTGCTATCTAGTGGTTGTGTGCAGAAACAGACTATTCCCGAGCTGCTATTCACAGCGATACGAAATGTTTACAGTTTTCTAGTCACTTCGTCTTTTTCTCTCTAGTGCTGTTCATCTTGTTGTTGTTGTTGATGATAATGATGACGATTACGTTGATGATTATTGTCGTTTAAAGAGGCCTAACAGCAAGGTCATCGCCCCTAATGGTACGAGCTGAACGAAACGAAAATGTAACCATTGATCAGAATCTAATACGAATGATGATGAAACAAGCAATGGATGGTACTCATTACCGGCCCCTCACGATGGTATGGCACCACTCACAGGTAACACAAACCTAATCGCAAGCAACGCAGACGCGTGGTGTATCACACATTATGGCAACGTGCACAGGCAACAGAAACCCATACTAACATAGTGGTACTAATCACGGGCGCGAGCCAAACGTGGTATTTCTCCCTTAGTGGCACAAATCGCAGCAACGTTGATGTTTGTCGAAAAGTGGCACTACTCATAGGTAACGCAGACCCATTCTGAACACAGTGGAGTACACACGATGACCATGAACGTCCACACCCGCATTATGGTATTGCTCCTATGTAACGAGGTAAGGTGGTACTGGTGGCAAGTAACGTCGACCCAGTCGACCTAGTCACAAGTAGTCTCATGGTTGTAATATCATCCCTTGGGTCGCCTCTTACACAGAGTCTTTATGTGCATCCGTCATCCACAGTGGGAAGGAATTTTATGCACTAAGAAGTTAGAAGGCGGTTGGTTCCGCACAACCAGAACTCCTAAAATGTATGCACTCACCAACATAACTGTAGAGCGGGTAGATGATACTTGCGCCTTGTTTCCTAATCGTGATGAGGTCTTTACGTCCGACGACCAACAGCGTCATATGCTCTGCAGAGACGTTTGAAATTGAACGCACGCAATGTAGTGATTGCCGACACTGACGCCTTATCGCTCATGGCCACTATGGCATGAGGAAACAAACCACAACTTCCAGTCTATGATGTGGACCTTCACAGCAGCAGCTAGTCGACTCTTCTTCCTCCTCAGGAGTTCAGAAGTGAACGAGCTTTACAAAACGAGACGAGTAACTAATATTCTCCTCCCACTCTTACTACTGCCGGGCTGAGTGGCTCAGACGGTTGAGGCGTTGGCCTTCTAACCCCAACGTGGCAGGTTCGATCCTGGCTCAGTCCGGTGGTATTTGAAGGTGCTCAAATACGACAGCCCCGTGTCGGCAGATTTACTGGCACGTAAAAGAACTCCTGCGGGACTAAATTCCGGCACCTCGGCGTCTCCGAAGACCTTAAAAAGTAGTTAGTGGGACGTAAAGCAAATATTATTATTATTATTATTATTATTATTATTATTATTATTATTATTACTCTTACTACTCCTCACCTCCACTCCCTGCAACCATTTATTACTCTATTATGGAATGGTTTTCTTTTTATATATAATTTTCAATTAATAGGATTATAGCATCATCGTCCCCGATTAGGTTAATACATATAAATACAAGATTACTTGATTCAAGAACAGGAAAAATTCCAAAGAAGAGCTGCTTGATTTGTTATGCATGATTTACGACAAAAGAATAGCGTTACGAAAATGTTGCGAAGTTTGCGCTGGGGAACTTAGGAGAAAGGAGACGGGCCGCTCGAATAAGTGGTATGTTCCGAGCTGTCTGTGAAGAGATGGCCTAGAATGACATTAGCAGACAAGTTTGAGTGGTGGCTTTAAAACTAGGAAAGATCACAATATGAAGATAACGTTGCAATTCAAGAGGACAGATAGTTATAGGAAGAGGAGTTAGCGATTGGAGTAACTTACCCAGAGAGATGTTCAATACATTTTCAGTTTCTTTGAAATCATTTAACAAAACGCTAGGAAAACAAGAGATAGTGAATCTGCCACCTGCGCGACTGTCCTAAATGCAGTGATCACCACCGCCACGCTTGACGTATTCTTTCTCTTCATAATACCTGTTTTTACGTTCCACGAGCTACTTTTGCGGTTTTCAGAGACGCCGAGGTGCCGGAATTTAGTCCTGCAGGAGTTCCTTTACGTGCTAGTAACTCTACCGACACGAGGGTGAGAGCACCTTCAAGTACCCCCGGAGTAAGCCAGGGTCGAACCTGCCAAGTTGGGGTCAGAAGGCCAGCGCCTCAACTGTCTGAGCCACTCAGCCCGGCGGGAAGAAGAAGAATATAGAAGACACGTTAGAAGTGGAGGAAAAAGTGTACTAAAGGCCTGTGTAGTCATGTGTTTGGGAGCTGGCCACGTGAAAGTGATATGTTCCAATGACAAGAGTGGTCCCGTCCCAACCAATAGCGGTGATCGATTTGCTATTTCCCCATTTGCTTTTATGCTTAATGATTTACCTCTCTCGTTTTTATGTCAAACTTCCTACTGTACTCGCCGCTGTTGGGCGCAAACACTTGTCGATCATTTGCAAGCAAGCACAAGTCCGTCTCCTTCGCTCAATGTTCCGCGTTCGTGACCTGACTGACCTCTGATTTCTCTTGCTTAAGAACTGTGCAGTTTTCTTCATTCATTAAATCAGAAATTCCATTATTTTGCAGTATATTCTTGTTTGTAGTAGCCGGTCCTCTGGTTCATTTTTTAACCCGGTTGTCCCGGATGCGATTTCCGTCCAGGACAGGATCTTTACCTGTATCTGAGGGCTGGTTCCAGGACCACTCAGCCAAGGAGATTGCAATTGAGGAGCTATCTGACAGTGAGATAGAGATCCCGGTATAGAGGGTTCGTTATGCTGACCATGCGTTACCTTGTAACCTACAGGCCATGCTTTTTAATCTATGAACATAGAAAGAAAATAGAGGTAATGAATTACGTGCTCGTTCGATCACTGATCATTCCAGTGGTATACACTCAATTCACACGTCGGTAGACTTCCAGCACGTAAAACAATTCCAATGGGACACAATTACCGGCACATCGGTATCTAAGAAATTTGTAAGAATTCTAAATAATCATAATAATAAGTAATCGGCCGTGTAGGAAATTTTAAAAACCTGTAGAAGATGATCCTGAAAAATGGTCTGTACAAGAAGTCACTTAGGGAATGAATACGCAACCTTGAAATAGCCTACCAAACGATTTTTTCGTTTGCCTTTACCAAAATACTAAGACACCTAATTATGAACTGGTTCTGAAGCGGAATCATGGGATCCAATTAGAAGTATGCCATCCACCTGAAAAGATGAAACAAGGAAGTCTATACCAAACGGGGAACATTACAGAAACAATCAGAAAAAGACGGGCAGGATTTTCCGACACCTAAGACGACACCTAGAGGGAAACAGCTTGACCAAAAAGATCGTTCACTTTTTAATTCAAAACACCAAGGACAACCTCCAAATGCAAAATGTCAAATGCAAAGATGCCTTTGAAAGATCTCTTCCCAGAAAAAGCTAGTACAGCTTACCGAAACCAGGACGAACAACTGAAAAGAAGACACGGTGTCCCTTGGATAAAGGAACCCAAGCAGGATCACTCACAAAGAATGAGGGAATTCTGGGCTCAAAACAAATCAAATTTCAGTGTCAAATGTAACAAGTCTGAACGTGGTCCTCGACGACCCCAGCGAATCAATCAATCAATCAATCAATCAATCAATCAATCAATCAATCAATCAATCAATCAATCAATCAATCAATCAATCAATCAATCAATCAATCAATCAATCAATCAATCAATCAATCAATCAATCAATCAATCAATCAATCAATCAATCAAATAAATGAATAAATCAATAAATTAAACAAGTAAATAAATAAATTCAATTAATTAAGTAAATAAATAAATAAATGATAGAAAGATTGTATGGCATCACTAAGAATTTTTACGACAAGGAATGCTTATGTAAAATAAGGCACTAAAATACGGTGGTGTAAACTGGAAGTACAGAACCGTCCAATGTAAACACCAGAACTATGGAAATTAAAAAGTAAACCACAACATAGACAATATAACATAAAAAATAAGGAAAACGATTTGGCTATTTTCTAGAGAACAGATGATAATAGATTGACAAAACTGAAGTACCTTTGGGAAGAAAGGGCAACAACAAGCTGGGTACAAGAGATAAAGAAAGATTTAGAAAGTGAAGAGGAAACTATGGAAAGAGAGATTTAAAAATTAAATGTTATGAAGGGAAGGCAGAACGAAAAGGAAACCCGGTCAAATGCGGCCAGAGGAAAGAATATAGCACAGTGCGATGATGAAGGAATACTGGAAAGAACGGAGGAGTAACCAAAAAGGAAAGATGAATTCTCAAATAAATAAATAAATAAATAAATAAATAAATAAATAAATAATATGTCGATCTGAAGAGACACCGGAATGGAGGCATTTTGCATTAAATTGATGTGAATCCTTTGTTTGTATGGACTGCGCCTATTTTCGATCTCGCTGACTAAAAAGCTATGCCACTACTCAGGTTTGTCTCCATGTTTTTATTTATCAATTTATTACAAAAAACCCTAGAACAACTGTCTTCTCACTCTAGGGACATATACTACCACTTTCCAACATTGTACGCGGTTGGTCACTACCTACTGCAGAACTCAAAATGAGCCAGGTATAAAACGTAACGTCGAGGGGGTGGTGTGCACTCCAGGGGCAAGCCTTCAGAAGTTGTTTCCCGGGACAGTATTGTGCGGCGTAAATATCTTATTCATTGAGCGTGGTATTTCCTTTGGGGAGAGAACGCAACGCAACTTTGCCAATCCCTTCCTTCTTTCAAGCTGTGTGCGGTAAATCTGTTAAAGGAGAAAGGGTGGGTAAACGACTTTTGAAATGGAAAATGTAGCCGCGTACTATCCAATTCCTTGTGTTAGAGCAACGACGGTACAGTGCTGATCAGGGTGAAAGAAATCTCATTGCGAATTAAACACATAATGAATTAATTCTCTTAGTGAAAGGAGAACTTACTCACTACTAATATTTTAACATGCAATAACACGATCTAAAAATTAACATGTCCTGACCAACTGATTCATCATCGCCGAGCCAAAACTACTGGACATAAAATAAATGAAATTTTGAGGATACATTTATACTACATTGAGGTGTTTACTAAGGGAGGATTTTTGGATATTCCGTCGCTAAGGAGGTGAAAAGGGATGGGTATATCTCTATCTGAAAAAACATAAAAATTTTTGCTATTTATTTCGCATCGCACAGACACAGGTAAGTTTTGTTGCGACGATGGGATAGGAAAAGAGTAGGAATGGGAAGGAAGCGGCCGTGGCCTTAATGAAGGCACAGACCCAGCATTTACCTGGTGTGAAAATGGGAAACCACGGAAAACCATTTTCAGGGCAGCCGACAGTGAGGTTCGAACCCACTATCTTCCGGATGCAAGCTCACAGCTGCGCGCTCCTAACCGCACGGCCAACTCGCCCGGTACATACAAGTTTAAAGACGTGAAAATTGGTATTTGGGTTCTCCTTTAAAAATAAAGAAACACGTATTTTTCGTTTTCGGAAAATCCATTTAGGGGGGGGGTGAATGTAAGTGAAAACGTGGTTACATTCTTTTTATGAGGATACTGATATCTAAAAAATGAAGATGTTACAGACGTGAGAACCGGTATACGGAATCTCCATTAAAAATAAAGAAACATTTTTTTGTTTTCGAAAAATCCACTTCAGTGGGAGTGGGCGGGGTGAAAATACATCCAAATGGGGTGAATTTTTTCAAATACGGTGTACCTCAAAAACTTAAGTTAAAGACGTAAAAATTGGTATTTAGAATCAACTTTGAAAGTAAAGAAACAGGCATTTTTTGTTTTTATAAATTCCATTGAATGGGGTTAAAGTGGTGAGCTTTTGAAATGAGTATCTCTCTGTGTTACGGACGCAAAATTGGTATTTTGAATCTCCTTTCGTTTCTGCAAGATCCACTTAAGAGGGGTGTGTGAAAAGCACGGAGAAAAGGGGTTGAATCATTTAATGGGGATACTAATATCTCAAAAACTGAATATGTTGTAGACTTGAAAATTGATATTAGGAATCTCGCTTAAAAATAAAGAACGCATTTTTTGGTTTCGGAAAATCCATTTAAGGTGAGTGAAAATGACCGAAAAAGTGTTTGAATTCCTTTTGACCGGGCGAGTTGGCCGTGGGCGTAGAGGCGCGCGGCTGTAAACTTGCATCCGGGAGATAGTAGGTTCGAATCCCACTATCGGCAGCACTGAAAATGGTTTTCCGTGGTTTCCCATTTTCACACCAGGCAAATGCTGGGGCTGTACCTTAATTAAGGCCACGGCCGCTTCCTTCCAACTCCTAGGCCTTTCCTATTCCATCGTCGCCATAAGACATATCTGTGTCGGTGCGACGTAAAATCCCTAGCAAAAAAAAAAAAAAAACCTTTGTGTGGATACTTATACCTCAAGATGTTACAGACGTGAAAACTGGTGTTTGGAATCTCGTTTTATAATAAAGAAACACGTATTTATTCGGGAAAATCGACGTATGGGGGTGAAAAAATTGAAAAATTGGGAGGATTGTTAAAATGAGTATATGGCGTGATAATTGGTATCTCAAGTCTCCTTTCAAATAAAGAAAATCATATATTTTTGTTTTCGATATGGGAGAGGACTGTTTCTCACGTGTACTGTTCTATGTCGCATGGTCATCTTAGCCTCAAAAGGCAATACCACAAACATTGTTTACAAAGAGGTTCTGGGCTAAATGAAACTCAATTTTTTGGTGAGTTTTTATACTTAACGGATTTTCAGATAATGTCTTAGTGCAGTGCCCAGGAACGATTATTTTTAACAAATTACGACATTCACGGGAGCGAAGCCGCTAGTCAGTTATAAAAGTGTGGGATTTCGTATCCGAAGATCATGTGTTTAAACCTAGGAGAGTTCGATGTTTTCAAAGTGGGGAAAATAATGTATCTAGCACCGCATGCAGTACGATATCTGCCGTGTAGAATAGGGTAGAATGAACTTGAAGGTTACGGGGGAAATAAGCATGTCCACTAAAAGCAAAAATTCTATGCCACAAAGGGCCAATAAACACATTTTTGTCTTGCAAGGAACGATTTTTATCAGGAGAATAGTTTTTAATAGTGTCAGATTTCCCTTTGCGAAAATTAAGTGATCATAACTATGTCTTTCAATAAATAAAACTCAGATTGGTATTTCCATCTAAGGAATCGTTTCCCAGAGACGTCTCCATGGAATGTAGAGCCGACGAGTGTAGGACTCAGGGGAAACTGATTCAGAGCCTGTGGAACTACTTTATTTTGAGTGTCTGTAGAACTGAAATGTTGGAAGGGACAAGTTCTAGCCATCGCTTGACAGTGAGTTCCACAGATTTTAAGAGCGCCAATGAAAACCATTCCAAAAAACAGAGGTGCGGATGAAAATATTACTTCTCCTGTCTGAGCCGAATAGTAAGCAAGTAATGCTAAATATTCACAGAGATAGAGAACAATTTCTGGAGAAAATTGAGGTAAGTTTGTTTTGTTATTATCTCAATATAAGGTACCGGAGGGGGAGCGAGTTGTCTGCACTTCCTTACTGCCGGAGGGGGAACATGAACCTCAGTTTTCGAACCACTGGTCTGGTATTTTGGTTTCGACAGACTGAAAACTTAAAGGCTTTTCTATTTCATAAATTGACATTTATGTTATGACCGTTTCTACTCAGTGTTAAACTGATGGTTAGAACCCGGTTCTTCAGGCAGTAAAGCAAACTTACTGAAGCGAGAAACAAGTATGCTCTAGCCTGCACAACGGCTATGCTATGAGCTTTGCATTAGAGCCCCTGTAGCTCCACTACGGAAGAGCTAACTAGACAACACTATATAACCGTGTTGGGCTTCGCTCCGGTTAGAGGAGGGACTTTAGTGTTCAGCCAATTTTTTACGCCATTTGCATTATCATAATAAAGGAGAGAAGCACCTCACACATGCATGGGTGTAAACTTTGTTATTCCCTTATATAATTGTAATTCGCGAGTTTTATGTAATAAGGCGGTGCTCCACCCGGAGTGATATGAGATACTACATATGGGGACGATTGCACTCTTGAAATGTGTGCATATAACTGCCAAGCGCACGTGTTCATATGCAAAGTAGGCAGCGCTTCGTGCAAGGAGAGGGGAATACTAAATGTAATTTAGCTACCGACACGCATGGCGTAACATAAAGCCCTATATACTAAACGATGGTTTACCCCAGGGATCAGTTCTTGCTCCTCTACTATTGAGCATCTATACTGCAGATCTTCCAGAAACTACTTCCAGGAAATTCATATATGCAGATGACATAGCCCAATCGAGTGACTTCAAACCAGCAGAAATTACACTCACAAAGGATCTCCATAACCTGAACAAATATTTCAGTACTTGGCGACTCAAACCTAACTTGAACAAAACTGAAGTAAGCTGCTTCCACCTAGACAACCAAAAAGCCAACTATGTACCTCAAGTCGAATTCAAAGACCAAAAACTTAAGTATAACCCATATTCAAAGTATCTGGGCGTCACAATGGATCGGACACTTTCATATAAGCAACATCTCTCTAACACTGCAGCCAAGATAAAAACAAGGAACAACATATTACACAAGCTCAGTGGAACAGGATGGGGAGCAAACGCGACAGTAGTACGAACATCAGCTCTTGCCTTGATCTATCCAGTTGCAGAATACTGCTGCGCTGTGTGGCTTAACGGTGCATATACTTCAAAAGTTGATACACAACTGAATGATACCATGAGGACAATATCAGGCACCATCAAATCGACACCCCTAAAATGGTTACCCGTTTTATCCAACATCCATCCCCCTCACATACGAAGAGAACTGGCTCTAGTAAGAGAATGGCAGAAATGTCGCAGTAACCCTCAACTGCCCTTACATCAGGACTGCAACCCTCAGAAACCGAAGAGATTAAAGTCCAGAAACCCGTCATGGAAGTTAGGCGAGAAGCTCCTGGAAACACATTTTGATGCTGATGAGATCTGGCGCGAAGAATGGACCTCTTCAAATCCTGACCACCTGGGTTTAATCCACCATCCTTGTAGAGCTACCGAGAAGGGAATGGATATCTCTAAACAGAATCAGAACAAACCATGGAAGGTGTAAATTCTGGCTTCACAAGTGGGGAAAATCTGAAGACCCATTCTGCGACTGTGATAATGTGCCTCAGACCATCCAGCACCTTGTTATGGACTGCCCAAAAAGAAGATTCAATGGATCCATTAAAGAACTTACATAGTGCCTCTACAGAAGCAGTGGACTGGCTGAAAAGTCTGGACATTAAGTTTTGAATGCTGACTTGTAAATCACATACTTATTTAAGAAATATGTATTTACATGTACTTATAATGTATCCTTGTTTTTGCCATACGAAATAATAATAATAATAATAATAATAATAATAATAATAATAATAATAATAATAATAATAATAATAATAATAATAATAATAATAATAATAATAATAATAATAATAATAATAAGGGCGATGTAGAAACAAATTATCTTGTGATCATATTTATTACCCACTGCCCTTGTCTCAGTATGTTGTGAGCATTAAGTTGTTTGAAAATACACAGTTCCAAAAATTAGCGAAACATGTTTTTGAACGTATGCCATGTTCCACAAAACAATACACCACACCCAGGTATATTACCAACTAAACCTTATTCTTTACCGTTGAAGTATACAAAAGAACATCGATGGATTCGTGTTCATTTTCAGAACAAAAACGGAAATGTCAGCGGCGAAAACAATGTGATAACAGTACTCCAGGGTGAATTTTTATCACAGTTGGAGACCTTCAGTATGGTGTGTGTCCACCACGAGCATTCATCACAACTTGGCACCTACGTGGCATGCTCCGTTTAACTCGACGGTATCAGGTCCCATTATTCACTGAGAGCCTGTTCGTGGTCTTGGAGAGTCGGTGGTGGAACAGGACGCCCACGAACATTTCTGTCAAGCCTATCCCACACATGCTCGATGGGACTACGATCGGGACTCACTTCTGGCCATTCCATCTCTTGAATGACCAGTTCTCGAAAGACAGCTCTGGCGATGCGAGCTACATGACCCCTTGCATTGTCGTGCATGAGTACGAATTCAGGGCCAATACCGTATGCAGCAACCAACACATCCTGTAGCAGTATCTGCCCGATGTACCTCGCAGCGGTAAGGTTACCATGGACGACGACAAGATCCGTACGGCCATCAATACTGATGTCAGCACACACCATCACAGAACCTTGTCCGAATCGGTTGCCTTCCTGGATAACATTAGGCATGTACTGCTGACCACAGCGTCTCCATACACGTTGACGTCCATCACGCTGTGTCAGGGAAATCTGGACTCTTCTGTGAACACACAGGTCTCCACTGGCGCAGTTGCCAGTTGACGTGGGTACGGGCAAACAGAAGGCGAGCTGCGCGATGTTGCTGCGTTAAACGGAGCACTCGAACAGGACGTCTGGGTCGTAAGGACACTTCTCTTAACCTGTTCCTTACTGTCTGGTCAGACACCGTGACTCCAGTGACCCTTCTGATGTCTTGTTGAAGTTCTCTGGGAGTTGCTGAACGACGCCGCAACGCACAGAAGTAGTTCTCCTCCTCAGCGGGCTGCCCTTCTCGAAGTCAGACCATTACGAACAAAGCAACAAGCAAGCGCAGGGCCAAATGGGCAAGATGGGCGCCACGCAAAATCCACCTGTTGCCACGCACTACGACCTCTGACACCTGTCATCTTATGGAATATTGTTGAAAGAGGCTACTAAAAAGGGCACCTAACATGAAGAGCATGGGTTAGCAAACTCGGAGTCTTTAGCCGAGTCTACGCATTATGTGTGCTAAGCTGTCACCTATCTAACCTCCTTGGCCAACTCTTGTAGGGGCACTTCCGCCCGAGGTGTAGTTGACCAGAGTAAATGCCACTCCCAAGGATTCGAACGTGGGGTTGACGTAAACTCAAAACTAAAGAGCCCAAGTGCAATTCAAATGTTTGAAACGTGCGTACGATGAAGGTGTACTGACAACAGTAAATGTATAGACATTTATAAAAATGAAATGGCGTATGCCGTTAGTGCCGGGAAATCCCAGGACGGGTTCGCCTCGCCAGGTGCAGGTCTTTTGATCTGACACACGTAGGCGACCTGCGCGTTGTGATGAAGATGGAATGATGATGAAGACAACACACACACCCAGCCCCGTGCCAGGGAAATTAACCAATGATGGTTAAAATTCCCGACCCTGCCGGGAATCAAAGGCCAGCACGCTAATCATTTAGCCATGAAGCCGGACTGGGGACATGTACATCTCAGCAGAAAAAAGTGACTACGAGCTAGGCTGTATTTTCCGATCTGGTGTAGTGAATGAATGCCGACAATGTGTTATGACGTGAGAGAACTCGGCGTCTTCAGCTACTGGTCAAAGCTTGTTAGCGGTGACGTTACTACAGCTCTCGCTACTGTGATAACGTTACTCTGAGGCCTAACTCCACAGAGCTACTTGTAACTTATGACCTATTAGTTTTACCAGCCTTAGTTTCGAGACAAGGGCTACTATGCAAGATGGCTGCTAGACCTAACTGGAGGACTCCCTCAGGGGATCAGAACTTGTAACTTATGACCTATTAGTTTTACCAGCCTTACTTTCGAGACAAGGGCTACTATGCAAGATGGCTGCTAGACCTAACTGGAGGACTCCCTCAGGGGATCAGAACTTGTAACTTATGACCTATTAGTTTTACCAGCCTTACTTTCGAGACAAGGGCTACTATGCAAGATGGCTGCTAGACCTAACTGGAGGACTCCCTCAGGGGCTCACAACTTGTAACTTATGGCCTATAGGGCCACGCGCTACGGCTTCTGTCACCCTTAGACAATAGGATGTCGTCATCTTATGGAATACTGTCGAAAGAGGTGACTAAAAGGGGCACCTGACTTGAGAGAGCATGCGTTAGCGAACTCGGGGTTTTTAGCTGCTGTGTGCTAGGCTGATGTATGAGTTTTTATCAGTCTAACTTTCGGAACTGTGGAAGGAGTTGCAAATAGCGACTAAAAGGGGAGCGAGTAGACTGTAAACTCGTGAGCGTAGGTTAGTGGTTATAGGACCTCGATTTGTCTGCTTTAAAATATGTTTTCTCTGTGCGAACTCTTGTTACCTGTTCATTTGTAGCATACAGGAAACAGCTACAGTGAGTAAAGATGGTGGCAATGTAGCGGACGGTGCAGTCGTGGCAGATTGCTTTCCTCACTTCAACCTCATTAATGAGATGAAATGAATGACGAGGTATATGACAGTAGGAAGGGAGAGGGTGAAACCCGGTGCCGGCACGTAGCCTACTCCTCACGAGTAGCACCAAGGGATCTGCTCAAGGCTTAACGTCCCCGTCCGACGGACGAATCACGATCAACAGCGTCATATGCCTTCACTCCACATGAGCACTGCGGAGAGGTTTGGGACGCAATCTAGTGATCAGACAAACACCCCCGCTACCCTGCCGGGCTAAATTCTGATGGTGACATTTTTTTTCGACCAACGGGACTCGAACGGACTAACCTCCGTGTCAGACCGTTTAGACTTTAACGCCTTAACGATCCTGGCTACCAGATGGGCTGATGCAGTCAAAGCAGTATTTAATTATTAAGAGAAGGTATCACAATGGTTTCAAACACGGAACACGTTATTTCTTCTTCTTGACCTTTTCTCAATATATTTGGATAACACGACGAAAACACTTAGTTGCCAAGCCAGAAAACTTCATCATACGCAGTTAAAATCACGAACCACCCAGAATCGAACCCAAGGCCTTGTAAACCTAAGGTCAGTATACTAATCATACAGCCAAGGAGCCTAGTATCTAATATTTCCCTAATCCAGTCGGGAATTACAAAATTCTGAAGTATTTAAATCAAGCTGATGGAATAATGCTGTAAGAAACAACTGAAAGGGGTGCCGGGGGATCTTAACTTCTAAGCGTGGTTTAGCGTTTACAGGACCTCGAGGTGAGTCTGACATTAATTATAATGGTTTAACTTTCTCTGAATAGGTTACCACAGGGGGCTGACAACTTGTAACGTATGACCTATTAGTTTTATAAGCCTAACTTTTGAGAATCTGGGTAAAGACTGCTAGGCAAGATGGCTGCTGTACTCTATTCGTATAGACTTAACTAGAGAGCTGCCTCGGGGTTTCACAACTTGTAACTTTCGTACGCAGATTGTACTTCCCTACTCCAGCTAGGACATAACTTTATATCCTAGCTAATTGTGCAGGCTTAACCGCACGCTGATCAGGTGCGAACCTAATCGCTTGCCCTTCCCCCACCACGAGCTTAGCAGCTACACATTGTACTATTCGGACTAGGAAGATGATGTAAGACTTAATGCATGTGCTTTATTCATAGGATTGTAACGTTGGAAGTTGACCTTAAGTCTTGGAGCTGAACTTAGAACAAGATGGAGGCTGCACATGAGACTAGGATAATGGTGTAAGGCTTAATACATATGCCTTATTCATAGGCGTGTAATATTGGGAAGCATCTTTGAGGCTCGAAGCTAAGAAACTTATAGTAGCTTACAATATTGTTGACATGACTTAAGAGATTAAAACACTGTATTCAGAACCGAAAAAATATTGTTCGCGCTGTACATGATGGGAGAACGAACTCAGCACTCTTTCCTATGGACTGCTGAGTGTCTTAAATGATTGAGTTAAATTCAAAAACACCTAATGTTCGAGCTACAAGAAATCGCCTACCTGACTAGGAATCGAACCCGTGTAGATAGTGGCTACACGTGGTACTAGGGTATGGTGTAAGACTTACTACATCTTCTCTATTGATAAGGCGAAACGCGGAGGTCTTGGAGCTAAACAACCGCATAAAGGGAAAAGGGCTAAATGTTGAAAGGGTAAAAAGTACAGAGTGGCTACAGGACAAAAGGGCGAAAAATGCTAATGGCAAAAGGGCAAAAGGCCTGTCCCTATCAGTAAAGCACATGCATTAAGCCTTCCACCATTCTTCCTAGCCCTATCAGTGAAATGTGTAGCCGCTATGTCCCTGTGGGTCTTTGACCATTTTCTTAGTAGTTGTCACTATTTTGCATTTCACTTCCGCTCCCCCCCACTTCCACCCATGATCATTATATAATGCTTACAGCTACGTGTTTTTCCTCACACATGTTACATGTCCCAAATACAGTGACCATGGAGTTTATTTTCAGCTGGTTTTATCATCCCACGACATGAAATATTCTGCCTGTTTTTAGCCTCCACACACAAACATGTCAGCTATGTCACCTGTTAATGTATTATAATATTAACGTGTCCACTTTTAAACAGACCAGCTCGTCAATGAAGTGTGGCCTACCCCACAGGCGAACTGCTATAATCTCTCACACTAACTGGTTTGATTGACCAGTCTATATATAAGTGATCTGTTCGACTAGAGAATAAATTATGTAGGAATATATTGACCAGTATGAGCTGATTCTGTGCGTTAATTAAGGCCACGGCCGCTTCCTTTTGAGCACTGTATCATCCATCTATAGTTCCCAAACATACATATTCATCGCTGGAACTTTGCAGGTAAAAATTTGATATTCGGTTCCGAATTGATTTAAATATTGTTAACAATTCTTGCTAAGTTTTTTTTACTCATTGGGACAGGGTGAAACGTAATTATTCCATTATCTCACTCAGAAATAAAATAACTGGTGTGCATTAGTGGAGGCGCGACTTTTCTGTGTAATAATTATACCTCGGATTTCTAGGTGGTAATAGGTTAGAATGCAAAGTAATTTGGTTTGTAGGAAGTGTCATGCAACCCGTTGTACCATAATGTAGGAAGAGTGGTATAAATTCAAGGAGTTCTATAGGCAGTACCCCTAATATCTATACAAATCTCATAGCATAACCATTGCATAGTGTAGGGTATACTTGTTACTAGCTTAAGGAAGTTTGTATTCTAACCTACAGCACCTAATAATCCGGACTCTAGTAATAATAATAGGTTAGATTCAAATTTATTTGGCAAGTAGCTAGTGTTGACTTGCCTAGTCTACAGTTATGCAGGGAGAGTTGCATAAATGTCGGGATTTTAATATCGCCATTTCCGTAATGCTTATGCAAATCGCATTGCAAGTCCCTTGAGCGAAGTCCTCAATAGTTTGGCATTTTGACCATAGCGTGTTTTCAGTTTCAAACGGGTCAAGAATGGAATGAATGAAGCCCCCATCTAACGCCCAGGATTCGAACTGTGTCTGTCACAGTCCTCTGGGACAAAGATTAATGACATCGATGAAATGAATTGATATTGGAGAGTGTTGCTGTAATGAAAGATGACACGGAAAATCGGAGTAACCGGAGAAGAACCTGTTCCACCACGAATATCACATGGAGTGACCGGGATTTGAACCACGGAACCCAGCGGTGAGAGGCCGGCGTGCGTCGGAGTCTCGATTAATGGATGAGAATAAATAAAGAGAGGATGTTTGCCATCACCACTGTGTAAGTGCTCGGGTGGCATTTCTTCAGACGGATGAACTCGACGGTCATTACTTCAACAATACGCCCAACACCTGCGAGTTGCCACCACTTGATATACAGTCGTCGTAAAACCTCATTTCAATCACTCCTAATATATATAACAACATTTTATCTGTATCTGATGAAAACATCGAACTCGCAGCTCTGGTTGTGAACGGCGGAGGCTGAGTTGGGTAAACACAGAGAGCGAGTGTTACCTCGTTCAACCTTGTTAATTCGGAAGAGGCGTGATGTCGTGACATCCTCTGGAAGACAAGAGAAGTGCTGCCTATTCGCTAAACAAACCGCTCTTTTACTATAATATAATAAGCACACAGTAGAAACTGCAGTAAAACTCCATTTATGTAACAGAAGACTTCTATTTGTCACATTATAGCGCCTCATGCCAAACTCGAGCGCACGGATCAAGCCAGCGACGTTTGTTCTGTAAGTTTCGCTCCTGGAAAAAGAAAGTCTCTCACTATTGTAACGACCGCCGGGTTTATTTGTCTTCTATTTCTAATGAGTAAGTACTATGTGGAGTGTAGAAGCTGGTAAACTTGGAATGTGGGCAGTAACTCGATGTGATATTACATTTATTATTCTATACAAGTGAGCGCGCGTGTGACGTCACACATTTAGCACGCTATTCCATGAAAACTAAGTTTAAGATTTTCAATGTTTTCTACAGGTATCTCCTCTTTAATCTAGTGAGCGGTATACAGTACACGTAAGTCTCAGCCGCTTGGACCATGTTATTCATAATGAAAGTGTGGGAAGTGGTATTGGTGAGGTTGAATCTGATTCAATTTCCGAAGAGCCATCGCCAATAGATTGCACAAGGTGCACAACGTGGATTTGGGAACTTTTAGCAACTAAAGAAACTAAAATCACATATGGAATTCACCCTGTGCTAAAGGGAAGTTTAGAAGGTAATTCAACAGAACTGTAAGTAATCAACGATTTCTAACCCCAGAGTCCTAGGATAATATAACCATCTCACACTTGACGCTCAGGGTCGATGCACTGGCTGCCACCCATCAAAACTTACTCCCACTCAGTAGAAATTAGCAGCACGGGGAGAAAACCTCATTAGAGCGCTTTAAATGAGAGGTTGCTTTACATATTGCCAACAGAACAGGTTCAAGCATTTGCGTAAAAAACAAACAAAGAAACCAAATTTATGATAAGTATAAAAATGGTCCAGAATTTCTAATGAAAAAAATTGGTGGAGTAAGGTAGGTAAATAAATTCTAATATTTGAGAGAAACAATTCATGAAAATGATTTAGAAGAATCCACTGCAGAAGAAAGGAGCGAGTTTATCTGAAACCCACAGAATACAACACAATACAACGCCTGAACACGAGTGAATGTTTAGTACTGGAAAGAAAAATTATACGGAACATGCTCGGTGCGCTAAGAAGTACAGAACTCTGGAAATCAATAATTAATGATTAAATATACCAGAAGAGAGAAAACATAAGAGAAACAATGAGGAAGAGACGATTGATACTTTTGGCAAGAGGTTTATCAAAGAAATCTTCAAGTATCTTTAGAAGAAGAAGTCGACAGCAACCTGGATTCATAAAGTCAGGAAAGATATGGAAAGAAACATAAGGAAAGAAGAATCAACAGAGGAAGGGAGAGATTATTAGAAAGAAAGTGTTAAAAAAAGGTCCGGAGGGAAGGAAAACATGCTCAAAATGGTTTGAGGAGAGGAAAAGGACGCATAGCGAGCAGAAGAAGGAACAACAAAGGATGAAGCACTGGTCCCTAGAAGACCTAAACATCATAAAGTGAAGGGGCTGGATTTGAATCCAGATGGCTGGGGATCGAATCCCGATGATATCCGATGATATTTGAAGGTGCTCATATACGCCAACGCTTGAGCGACGGAATTCAGCCACCATGGGATCACTAATAACAGTAAAGATGTATAATATCAGCATATTTGCTTTTGAAGGTGATCGCGAAGTATCGTGATTGTTATTGTAGTTGGTCGAATTTGTTTGCAGAGGTCTTAGCAATACATTCACGGCTCTTATTTAATGGACCATAGTGAGAAGCAATTCCGATACATTCGGGAGTACAGACGGAGGTAATGGGGGAAAGAAGAAGATTAGACCAGGAATCATAAAACAGGGTTTGAATGTCAAGTTGTAAATATTTATACTGCAAAATAAGCGAGTTCCCGAAATAAATATTATAGCTTCAAAGGTGTTCTGAGGAGAATGCAACTCACAGGACACTGGCAGGGTGGGGAGTCTTTTGAAAATTTTCTGGAGAACAAATAAGAAATATTAACTTACAAACGAAATGCTTTAAACAAAGGTAGGGAAGCTCCAGTCTGACAGAAGAGGAAGTTCCATATCATGTGACAGAAGTCAGTTTGCAATCTTCTCAGGAGAGTAGAAATTCCGACAGTGGCCTCTACTGAAGGTAATAGAAATGACTGTGTTTCGGCTTCAATCAATTCTTAGTTCCTTTAAGCTTGTAGTTGGTGAGCTGGCAGGTTCGATCCTGCCTCATTCCGGTGGAATTTGAAGGTGCTCAAATACGTCAGCCTCGTGTCAGTAAATCAGAACTTTTGCGGGACTCAATTCCGGCACCTCGGCGTCTCCGAAAACAGTAAAAGTAGTAAATGGGACGTAAATCAAATAACATTATTATTAAGCCGGATGTTCACATCCATTAAACGGAAGATACAAGCAATTGGAAGGTTTCTTGGTTTTAGTTTTTCATGACTGTTGATATCGTGAAGCTAGAGAGCTACGTGCAATCCCAAGTAAAGTACACGATTCCTAAACGAAATATGCACTGTTGAAGATTTGAACTGAAGCTTGTTGATGAGCGCAATGCACCAGTGGCACGCGTTACGTCCAAGTCTTCCCAGCAGAACAAATCGGGGTGGGATCCTGTCAAGATCTCGCCTACTCCTGGTGAGGGTGCCGTAAAGTAGAAGAATTTGGATCTCACGAGTAATTTATACATCGCCCCCTTAATAGAACCCTTAAATATCCTGATAAATTCTTCAACCTTTATTTGCAACCTTTTCAATGTGATTGCCTTTATTCCTCTTCATTTAGAATAAAACTTTCTCATTTTTGATCGCCATGAAAATGAGTTTAAAACCAACAAATTCTGAGTGATAAATTACCTGAAAAAGAAGCCGCTTATTAACAGCATTACAAGAAACAAGTAGAATGACAACGTCACATTCTATCAGAACATTTATCGTATGATCTTGAAATATGGAACAATACAACCTGATGATGATGTCAACTATTTTATTTAAGTTGTTTGTTTTTTCAACTGTAATACTCTTACCATTCAGGCAGATTGAAGAACACAACATACAATACATTACAAAGAAAATGAAATATCTTTGCCATCGAGCATGCTATATAAAGCTGTTTCCGAGATGTATCCTCCAAAATGACAAGAAGAAAAGTGCTAAAATTTCTCCGGTAAACAGCACAAATATGCGAACGATTAAGGTCTTGGGAAGGTTTCAATATACCACAGGACACTGAGGCGAATTATGACAAATATTTTATTTTTGGGCCAAAATCTGTTTTTTCCTTCGTAAAAAATAGTCCATTCTTTCCTCGGTCAGATAATGGCATGAATAAAGTCACTCCGCCATTTTAAAGCCCTTAGCGACAATTTAGAAAGGGAGTGCTGTGTGTTTAAAGGCCCTGAAGCAGCATGATATACGCCAAAAAGAAAAGCCTTGATCAAAGGAAAATTACAAGAAGACATCAAAAGTGGCAGAAACCTGGCCCCTTTAACAACAAGCAGAAACTATCCAAGGAAGAAAGGAAGAAATAGGAGGTCTGAAGGGGAGAAATAGCTTGCTGGGCAATTCGTAATTGAGTAAATATTCTTTCGCGTTCTTCTCGTTTTGCAGTTTTTCAATATTTTTCTGTGTACAAAATGCTCCTTGCGGTGCAGTTCTAATCAGAATTTGTTTCAACTTGCTGAGGTTCTTCTGAACGGAACAAGTATTTATATCTGTGATGGGTTTTAAAATGCTTTAAATTTAATATGAATTTTGATGTTCAGTGTATATCATAAATATTTAAAAAACTTTTCTGGGCAGAAATACTAAAGCCCATTACTATTGCCGTTCATAAATACATTAATTTAATGTCAACAAAATATCAGCTTGATAAAGTGAAAACTGTTACGCAGGAGACCGTTCTACGGGACTACTTTTCTGGTATAAAACATTGAAATAACATTTGAACCAGTACATTTTGTAAACATCGGATAGGAACTGTACAAGTTTCAAATTAAGTCCTAAATACCCTTAAAAGAATCAAGTCTTTCCCATCGTGGTTTTCTGAGGTAATATTGACTAGATAGCACATATCATCAGAGCGTCCTACGCAATGAGACGAGACGTTCTAGTGACATCTGTAGCATTTCTTAAAAGGTCATCTACGAGCTTAGATTTGGGTCATAAAGTGAAGTTGCGATTCATTATCTTGACTGAATTAATGACCACATCGGTGTTCAAGCCTGCTGTAGACATCACTTGAGCAGTCTAGTCAGGCGTTTAATATCTTTGTGAGGTCGGAACTTGGCCAAGTCCCCTTCCACTTAAATATTAAAACCATCTAGAGGGAGGACCATTTAAATCCCCCTCCCTCCCAGCTCTGCATTCATGAAGCCCGTGTCACGAACTTGTTTGAGCGATGAACATCTTGGCTGGAACGCTCGAATCATGTGTGTACCAAACTGTTCCATGCAAGGGTAGAAATTAATTTTGTAGCGAAAGTTGTGGAATTAACCATTGAGAGGCGATAAATTGAACTTGACTGATCTGAAAGGACGAAAGTTCGATTACTCAAGGCAGTATTATTGGACTTTTAAGTTTTCTTATATATATATGATACGAGTAAAGAAATGCAACTTTGTGCGGATATACTGTATGGAGTAATACATAAATTACAATATTGTAAGGAACTGCAAAAAGACCTCAACAATGCTGTAAAATGGACAGCAGGCAATGGTATCGGCTTAAAAGTCAGGTTGTGAGTTTTATTAATAGGAAAAGTCCTCTCAGTTTTATTTACTGTGTTGATGGGGTGAAAGTTCCTTACGGGGATCACTGTAAGTACGTAGGTGTTAATATAAGGAAATATCTTCATTGTGGTAATCACATAAATGGGATTGTAAATAAAGGGTACAGATCTCTGCACATGGTTATGAGGGTGTTTAGGGGTTGTAGTAAGGATGTAAAGAAGAGGACATGTAAGTCTCTGGTAAGACCCCAACTAGAGTATGGTTCCAGTGTATGGGACGTTCATCAGTATTACTTGATTGAAGAACTGGGAAAAGAAATCCAAAGAAAATCTGCTCGATTTCTTCGGAAAAAATAGTAGCGTTACGAAAATGTTGCCAAGTTCTGGCTTCGGAGGACTTGGGAGAAAGGAGCCGAGTTGCTCGACTAAGTGGTATGTTCCGAGCTGTCAGTGGAGAGATGGTGTGGAATGACATTATTAGACGAATAAGTTTGTGGTGTTTTTTCAAGATACGAAAGATCACAAGACGAAGATAAAGTTGGAATTCAAGAGACAAAATTGGGGCAAATATTTTAGGGATTGGAATAATTTACCTAGGGAGATGTTCAATAAGTTTCAAAATCCTTTGCAATTATTTTAGAAATGGCTAGGAAAACAACAGATGGGGAATTTGTCAACTGAGCGACTGCCCTAAATGCGGATCAGTGATGATGATAACTCATTCAGTCTTAAAGTGTAAAGATTTAAAAAGGATTCGTGGAAAGTGAGATCGTTCTGGAGAGCACACAATGTCCAACATGGTCCGTCCTAGGAGCAAGGGTGGCCAGGTATGGAAGCTCTTCCCGAGGTCTCTTGGTGGCACCTCAAACTGAATGAGCGCACGTTTGTCTCATTTAATAGCTCACATACAAACCGCTTGATTCTACAAAGATCTTATAAAATACCAGGCACTCATTCTTTTTCCTACTCTCCACGTTTCAAGTTCGATTTATAGTTAGTCCAAAGATTTTATATCTAGTATAAGCCTCGTCTTAGCAGTGGAGAGAACTGCATGGTATGAGAGACAGAGAACCGGCCCTGAATACCTTTCAAATGGTTGGTGTATCGTTAGGTTGGCCTAGATTCTCTCCAGTATGCAAGCTCATTTAACTGGACAACTGTCTTTAAAGGATCGCTGTAGTAATAATAAAAGGAACAATGTGTTTCTCATCCTTGAGACAGTCGTAAGACACGCCATAGACCTTCTAACGTTCCCCTAACGTCTCAATGAATCAGCAAGTACGAGATTTACCCAACCAAGTGGAACATCCTCGTTCAAGCCCTATAGTTCAGAATTGAAATCCTTGGACTGGCCAGGCAATCTATATCACTACCTACTGTTGACAAACTCGATTCCCCAACAAAGACAACGCAAGACTCCATAAATAGGGGTCGTACTTAAGAAACCACCTCCTTTTCTTCTTCTTCTTTTGTGAATCTGTCATAAAACAGGAATCAACTGGACATGCTTCTCTGTCCTGAGCATCTTGTTTCAGTTGCTCGTAGATTCTTGCTTGCTTCACATTTCTTAACATCCAATTCATCATCTTTTCTTCTTATTCTACTTTTTATTTCATCTGTTACCCTTTATTGAAGACAGTGTTCGCTAGTATGTGACGCAACTAGGATATTTTCCTCTTTGTTATCGTTTTCATCAGCTTTCTCTTGTCTCCTACGCTTCACTTTGCGTCAATGTTTCAGATCCAACACTTTGCGACCAACTTTCTTACAGGGATTGCCCTAGATGTCAAAAGCCCTCTCATCTTTCTAAAAGCTCGTATTCCCATAGATCTTGCGCTTTTTACTTCTGTACAGCTTCCACTCCATGTTAACAAACTGTCCAAATATCTGAATGTCTTTCCTTGATTTCCTCCTTTCCTACTCTAATCACCTTAGGCTTGCCAATGTTGACCTTCGTTCCAAACACTTTGCCCAACATGACTTGTAGATATTTTTCTGATTCCGCTGATACCATCACATCATCCGCGTATTTTATGATCTTTATTGGTTCTCAAAACACTGAACTTCCTTGCTCCTTATACGCACCGCAAACTCGCCAGGTGGACCGAAACTCAACTTGCTCGCAAATATTCGTCTGAACTGTCTGGGCACAGTGGCCATGTACTCTTGTGTTCGCCGTCACTCTTGAAACATGTGGGTAGGTCTATCTGGCGATCTTTGTTTGTCATTGATATTTCGAAATAATTACAACGAATTAGCACTCTATTATTATTATTATTATTATTATTATTATTATTATTATTATTATTTATGTAAATATTTATAATAGTTAAGTATTTCTTTACCATCCTTAATTTATTTTTCTTGACACTGACTCTAGATAACTCTAGATAACTCTAACTGTGCTTTACGAATTCCGACGATGACGTTTAGGATATCGCGTTACTGTGGTCACTACACTTTATTACATTTAGGAATGCTTTTCTTAATTCCTGATTCGTCTTACTACGTATTTTTCTCCAATGAAACAGAGAAGCACGTAGATATCATCTCTTTCATAAAAGGGTTCCCCATATTTAATAGAGAACGATTTGAAATTGTCGAGGTCTATAAAAAAAATACACGAGGATTTTAATAGTTTTTAATTGATATCTGCGAGTTTCTCAGTCTGTCGAAGCTAATTTATGAATAAAAAATGAATACGTACATTAATTCCTCTATTCTTAATTAAAATATCATATAATTCAATTACAGTATCCTTTCCTTTTGATACTTTATAAATTTACTTCTTGATCAATTAGTTTGGACAGACCAACATTTATCAACTAGATGAGTGGAAACTGAAAACAAATTATATCACAAACAATGTGAACTCTCAAGCGATGTGTTCGTTTAAAATTTACAAATGTGTTGTGCTTTCTATCTGAAGCATGTATGTCACTCCCTCATTTGGTGCATATTTTCAGCTGAATATATTTTTAATTCGCACATTATCCACGGCCGCAGTTTCACCCTTACTAGGGTGATGCCCCCATATTATTAACTTCCAAACATTACATAGTAATACGCACTGATTTTCAGTACGAAATTACAACTGAAAGTACGGCCACATTCCCGGCTACCGAGTACAGCAGGAGCAAGGAATGCCAGAGCCGTCTACATCCAACTCACCATATTATTCAAACAACAGTGTAAACTCACGAACTCAACGCGCTGCTAGACTCACAAGACGTAGCTACGATTGTTCCTGAACTAACAGCAACAATTTTGCTTCAGGCGTAGACAATCCAAAACATAACATTCATACTCTCTCCGTTTCTGATTTCTAATACTCATATTTTCTGATAGGTTTTGATTGCTTTCCTCCATGGGAGTAATAATTTCAAAATTCCGCTCCTTTAATAACCCTACAACTGAAAACTGTCGAATATTCAACACTTCGGTCCCTGCTGTAGTGACATTGTCGAATATTCGTATTTCTTCAACAGATGTCATGACAGTCCCTTTCTTCACAGCAGCTGTGAGTTCAGTTTCATTCATATTTACAATCTCTTTGGGCGCAATTTTACAGAAATAAATGAGTGAAGTTTTCCGACCATCTGTTTGAACGCCATTTCTGTAGTGATTTTAAACAAATCTTCACGGGGTCAGATTTGCTATTAATTTAATTTCTTAGTTTTCCGTTCGGTGATCTAAGGTCACGGTTCCAAATTATTGCATGGCAATACATCTTCGCCAATAGTTTCAAGAATATACCTCTCAGAGTGATGAAACGTTTCCTAGTACATTATATATACATTACTGACAATCTGTATATCTCACTTTGTTTCGGACATATTCCAATTTTGTGTATATATGATCGAAAAAATCAGCATGTTTTTCAATTCAGGAATTGCATTTTTTGGACAGACTGTAAATTTTTAGGTTAAAACAGTTATGCAATTTCCTGTCACCACGACAATCCTCGGTGTATTAGCTTTACGTAGACATAAAAAAACTTCTTAGATTTATTTCATACCTTACAGATATTGTTTAGTGTTGTAGTTCTAACGTTAAGACTACAATCACTGTCATCGGAATCCTTACATTGCAGAGAGTTATCTGAGGAACTGCATATATTCCCATGCTTTTAAATAAACGACTCTGCCCCTTTTGTTTATGTGAGCATCTTAACAGAGCAGTAGTGCGGTTAGAGAACAGTTGCTAACCGCTAGGCGTGGGACTAGGCAACACTTTCTACACACTTTCACAGCGGGCTAGAGAAACTTGAGCTCTAGGTAAACAAGATTATAACCCTCACCTATTAATTGCTATAAATAAGCCCTCCATCCACAGCACAATGCTACGGGCAGTCGGACTGTGATCACAGTTACATAGGAATAGTGACAGCGGGGGCATCACGGCTATGACTGCCATTTAAATGTGCAGGGCGAGCTTTAACTGGCGAGCAGCACAATACCCCAGTCCGTGTTCCAACTAATCCGGCCCGAACTCCTGCTGTTTTTATGTGAACCCGCATTACGGAGATGCAGCAGAGGCCGTTGAAGAACACAGGGTGCTCACGAAGTACATAAACGCTGCAAATAGAGTTTCATTCGTTGTCATTTTCTGAACTTATTCCCGTGTTTTAAACCAGCTGTAGACACAATCAGGAGTATGCCAAGATATGTCAGTGGTTATTTACAATTTTTAAGTTTGTATCAACTTTTTTTTTGCTAGTTGCTTTACGTCGCACCGACTCAGATGGGTCTTATGGCGACGATGGGACAGGGAAGGGCTAGGAGTGGGAAGGAAGCGGCCGTGGCCTTAATTAAGGTACAGCCCCAGCATTTGCCTGTATCAACTTTTAGGACACTCAGTATTCAAGCCAATTTAAGCTTGACTGGAGATGAAATATGTATATAAACTGTCTTAAGTCAGAAAACATCGACTTTGATGAGACAGAAGATAAATATAACCTTGTATGCGGAAATATTGGCAGAGAAATTGACAATAGGTGCTTGTGGTATATACCTGGCGAAAGCCTGTGAATGCGAACATACCTTAATGTGGCACGTAATGTCCTACGCTTAAAATTTTATTCTACATCATACGAAACATAGGGGATACTTTCGCAGAAACTATTGAGGTTAGACATTTACATTTTTATAGTTTATACATGGATAGCATCATCATCATCTTCTTCTTCTTCTTTTTTTTTCTTTTTCTTCTTCTTCTTCTTCTTCAATGTGCCACATGAGCCCCCCCCTGACTGTGGTGAATGTGTTGCGATCTCTCGCCGGATGGAAAAGTATTTCAGTACTGTGAATTCCAGTCCATTCTTTGATGTTCGTCTCCTCTCTACACCTATTTGACCTTGCAGTTTGCCTCGTACAATCCGCTGTAAGATCAGGTAACGGTCATTTCTAAGGATGTGGCCAAGGTAAGAAATCTTACTTCACTTTATTGTTCGAATGAGTTCCCAATCTGCCCTTCTTAGTTCACTCGTGGGCCCACATTTCAAAGGCTTCCAAGCATTGCACTGATATGTTCTACCATATAACAAGACTGACCATACAGAGCACTTTACCATCCTTTGTTCATTCGTTTCTCATTCTTCCACTTCTTTCCTCTCTTGCTCATGTATTCATTCGTTCATTCATTCATTCAAGGCCGTACCCAGGGGGAGGTTAGGGCGTACGAATCCCCTCGAAATGAAAGTGATCATGACAAATTTAAACAGAATATTGTGACACTTTCCTGATATGGATATGTAATAAACAATCTTTGATTCATGGAGAACATAATTTGTAGCAATAATAATCTTTGAATGTGAGGTAATGACATGTCCATATGACAGTTTTATTAAAATCAAATAATTGATAATAGAATTGGTGAAGATGGAATAACACATCATAATTCACATCATAATTTATTATAATATTACCAGATTGATAGTTAAGAAACTGCTTGTGGCAACTCAGAATTCAAGATATGACCTGACTGGAGTGGTAGTACTCACTCTTGAGACCGCACGGGAACGCCCAGTACATTAATAACCGCAGTGCTAAATACGCTTATCATCGCCGTGTGTTCGACAGGACGGGTCGCGAAATGTCGGATTACCAGAATTCTAATATTAAAGAAATAATAATGAAGTGTGATTCTTTGAATATTGCATTTGAAACAATTTCTCGACCGCGTGTGTTTTATATTAACTGATATTTAATTTGCATGTGCTTGGCTTATATAACAGTGGGTGATGCGCGGTGAACGCGAAAGTATTCTTAACTTTTGAGTGTAACATCAAGATGGAGTAGACAGGTGAGGCGTAAGGACAACGCCCAGGATGGATTATAACACATCACCAGACGTCCTTGCTTCACTATTTACTAATACGTATTCTCTTTCAGGTGTTGAATTTCTATATATGTTTGGTAATAATTAGCAGAACATGTAGAATATTTAGAAATATGAAATTGATATCGTATCATCGAGTGAATTCAAAGTATCCAGGGATGTAAATCTTCATTCAATAACCTAAATCCACGCGAGATTTCAACAATTTAATTGTACCTCAGTTCACAGAATTTAAATTTCTGCAAGTCATTCGACAATATATATTAATTTTAATGGTGTTACATTGGTCAGACTAGTTAGGATCATCGAGATGATAGTTATTCATCGTAGAATTATTTGATTTTGTACCTGTATTGCAATGTACAGCAGGAATTTTATTTCAGTGTAGTGCAGCAGAATAGTACGGTAATTTTATTACAGGACGAGCGAAGACATTGTAAGCTACAAAGGGCACTAGGAAAGTTTTGCAATGTGAGTGAACGATTTAGACCTTTTCAAAATAATTTCCGCCACACTCAGTACACTTCTCCATACGTCGAAACCAGTCACTGAACCAACTCTGCCACTTTTCTTCGGTTACATTTTCACACTCTTCATCCCATGCTGCCAAAAGCTGCTCGTAGGAAGCAAAACGTCGCCCTTTCAGCTTCATATTCACTTCTGGGAAGAGTGAGAAGTCACATGGGGCAAGATCAGGACTGTTGGAGGGTGATCAAGCGCAGTCAACCCTGATCTGGCAAGAAAATCCATTGTTACATTAGCATGATGTGCTGGAGCATTGTCATGATGTAAGAGCCAAGTGTTGAGCCGTGACCTTGGACGGAGCTGCTCGCGAGCCTGGATGGCCTGAGGCAGACAAGTCTCACTGCACCACTTCGCAGTAACTGTTCTTTGTGTTTCTAGGACAACCCGAGTCAGGATGCCCCGTTTAGTGAAGAATACTGCAATCATCTTTTTCTTCATTGACTTTGACTTTCGCACAGTCACAGGAGTACCCTCATCTTCAAACAGCCACACCTTGTTCTGGAATTTTGTTGGGACATCGTAATAACAAAGCTAAGTTTCGTCACCTGTAACGATGCTATTGACGTTACGCGAAGTTCCATTATCAAACTATTTTAGCATTTTTTGGCACCATTTCACTCGATGTGCCCTTTGTTGCCCTGAAAGTGATTGGGCACCCAAAGGGAACAAACCTTTCTAACATGGAGATGGTCGTGTAGAATTGAATGAATAGCTGGTGCAGGGATGTGGAGGGTCTCTTCTACCTGCCGATACGTCAACCGCCTCTCTTGCTGCAACATTTTCCTCGCAGCTTAAATGTTTTCCTCAGTCACTGATTCAGACGGTCGCCCAGAACGAGGATCGTCTTCAACCCTAAAATTTCCCTCTGGAACTCTTTGTACCAGCGGAAAACTGTTGTTCGATGTGGACAGTCTTTCCTCAGCACAAGAGTCTTTTCCTCCAGGCACTGGTCAACAGTTCATCCACGAGCAAAATTGTAGCGGATAATTGCGCGATATTCACCTTTAGACCACACTGACATCTTAACTTGCTTTCAATCCCACTGTTTGGTAACAACTGGTGTGAAGGTCGCACCTTGCTGTCTTCTAGACCGGTTTTCACCCCCCCCTTTTTATCCCTCACCATAACAGGGGTGTCCAGCCAACCATTTTTGCGTATTACGAAACTTTCCTAGTGCCCTTTGTACGTGTTATTGTGACTCTCCGTGTTATTATGAAGCTACGTGTTTATTATGAGTCTATGTATTTACTGAGATAGAGAGGAATTTTGTTGAATATAGAATCATCGCATATGAAACTGAGTAGGTCGTTAACAGTAATGAATAAATATGAAGGCGACAGAATATAGCGATCTTCGATATGAATCAAATAGGTATTAGAAGCCGTATGTCAAGTTCTGCTCTCCCTTCTTCTAGGTACATTCTGCGGGAACCTGACCAGATCCTGTGACCAGCATCATCATTGTAGTATTATGCAAGTGCATGATGATTTATTACAGCTATTCGTGATAGAGTGATCAAGAATTATCGATCCAGTTTGGCTATGCAGCTGAAGTGTATTTTGGGAATGTGTTTTATCCATTCTAGGAACGAGACAATGCTACGTTATTGTTAATTCTATTCGCATATTGGTGTATAATTCCTTTATTTCTTTGGGATGATGTTATATTTGCGTATCATATCTTCAAAATGAATACTTTTAATTTCATGACATGTACATTTACATTGATTTACGTGATTTGGGAAAGGGAAAATCTCTTTCATATTTTATTGAATGTCTGGATATTGCTGCCAGTGATGTAATGTTAATTTATATTTGTTTTAATTGAAGACAACCTGAAGGTAACTACTGACACTGACGTGAGGATTTTTCTTTAGAACCGTGGGCGAAGGGAGCGATAATTCACCAAATCATACAACCGATATATTCATGTTTCAAGTCGTATATTTATATATAGATTTAAGCCATGATTTTCAAACGGTACTTCAAGTTATTTCTTTTAAGATTTCCAAATATTCATTTTGAATATTATTATTCATTAATTCAATGTAATGTAAAGGTTTATATAAACTCTTCACATGGACTAACCGCTAGGAATAATTTGCAAACTGAATTAAATTTCACGGCCATGTCATTAAAGTCCGCCATTCTTAAAGATCAATACCACCATCATCGTCAACTTTCTCATCATCAATCTAACGTTGCGCCTCCACAACAATGTAAATAAACCAGCCATCCCATATTTAATCATTTGTAGATAGGAATCCCTTCATATCCCTTCATTTATATTAAAGTGCTACCACTGCACGCGTATTATTCTGCCGTGAGAACCTCGCGTGTGAGATCTCAAGCTTATATTTCGCCGGAGTTATGATGTGATGTTTACATGGTTATGCGCCAACCCTATACATATATAATTAGAGTTATTTGAAGACATCGTATTTTGACAATCATTCAGATCCGATTATGTTTAAGATGTACTTATTTATTGTGATGATAACCAGATTTGCTGTGCTGTCGTATGGTTGATATCGGTTGCAGATGATCACTATTAATGTCCCATTCAGACGCTCGCTCTCTTGTCACATGTTTTGAAATAGTCCACATAAATTAGAAATATTATAAAAACAAACGTTTGCAAAATAAAGAAATGAACTTAACCTATCAAATTTGTGCCGTCTGTAAATGTTTTTCTATGAATATAGTTAACAAATTTATTGAAAACATAAATGGACATTTTAATTTTGGTGAGATGCACGGATCGGACTGTTTGCTTTGCTTATGTTCCTAACATATAGAAATATGTTCACGTTATCGAGCCGCTACAAGATTGTTTAAAAGTGAATGAACCTCTAAATATTTTCAATACTTGCATTGAAACATATTGTTACCTCCATTTGACAGAAATCTTCGTGTTCTGCACTCCAGACCGCTATGAATTTACCTTCCTGCTTCACCCGCTGAGTTGTAAGACTCACCGCCCTGAAACTATTTCAAACTTTCCTTTCTTTGAAGCCTATCTGAATGTAAACAATATTTCTTGCTCTAAATCACACCCCGCTAACCCCCTCCTGAAAGAAACTCCTCGGTACGGCTTTGCATTCATTCATCCGTTCCTACTCCTCCTTTTTCATTCCTTTTTCTCCTTCCCTTCATTATACCTCCTCTTTCACTCATTTCATATTACTACTTGCTTCAACCACCTTTATTAACTCATTCCTACATTTTGCCCATCTCCTTTCCTTCTTACATACCTTCCTTCTTGAGTTCCTTGAAGGACAGTGTAATTCCCTTCATACTGTACTGCTTGTTCATTACTGTTTGCTTCCTTTATTCATTCCACCCTTTTCTTTCTTCATTCATTCATCTTCGTTTCATTCGTCCTTGGGACCTCCTCTAATTTACGTCCCATTGCTTATGCACTTTTATTCCTTTCTCATTTCTCCACTTATTTTCTTCCTCATAACCCCATTTCCTTTTACCTCCTTTCGCCATTCCTCCCATCTCTATTCTTTATCTTCGTCCACTCATTTATCCCTTTCTTCCGTTATTTATTCTCATTAACTCCTTCATTGTTCTTTTCTTAATTGATTCATTCATTTCTCCTGTACTTTCCTCCATTCATTTCTATTCCTGTTTTCATTATCTTTTTCCTTCCCTCTATTTTATCTTCTCTTATTTCACACATTTCACATCACTAATATCTTCATTCACCTCGATTTACTCATTGTGCCTTTTCGCCTATCTCCCTTTCTTCTTACCTTCCTTCCTTCCTTCTTGAGTTCTTTAAAAGGAGGTCTAAAAATCTCACAATATCCGCCGGTATTTGCGGTGTATCCTGTATCAGTCGTAATTTGGCTTCTGTCTATACTTCTCCTATACTTCCCGACTACCTAGTAGTTATGTGCGGTATAGCCTGCATCAGTGGCCATGTGGCTATCTTCGCTCTGGTATAGTTCTCGTAAAGGGCCCTGACTATCTAGTAGTTAAACAACAGCAGTATTTGCCGTGTAGCCTGTATCAGTAGCCATGTGGCTATCTTCGCTCTCGTATAGTTCTCGTAAAGGGCCCTGACTCTCTAGTAGTTAAACAACAGCAGTATTTGCCGTGTAGCCTGTATCAGTAGCATTGGCTGTCATCCTTTATGCACACTGCCCGCAGCACCAAGTGTTTTTATACAAAAGGCGCACATAATCATCCTGTGTGGGAGTTACTCTATTTTAAGAAGACTGGCTACTCATTAGGATCGAGTCTCACAAAGAGGAAGCGGTCGCACTGTGTGTGTGTAGCAGGGAAAACGTAATCAGGGGATTCCCCTCCGGCGCTGAACGCCATTAGACTGAGCTAATGCAGCCATGTTTACATGGCCACTTGGAGTAAGTCAGCTTGGACTATCTTACAAGGGAGTACCATATGAGAGTAATGGAACTTAATGAGTCATAGCACATGCTAAACGATCCAGGATGTTTTTATACTTTGATAGCAAGCTTCAGTTCAAGGCATATCTAGTGCAAACTTTTGTGGAATAAAGCTGTATCAGCCACTATCGGACCAAAACTTACCAATAAATACGCCGATGGAGATCTCTTATATTTCTCTGTACAACACTCTGCTGAGGGGTTAAGCCTCGGACTCCTAAAAGAGAGCGAGAGAATGGAGGGGGGGGGGGGTCTTCAACTCACAACTTTATACAAGAGGTTCCAGGAGGGATGGTCAATATTCAGGAATATACAAGGACGATCATTTGAAGCAAGAACCTTGATATGGGCATATTATCTATTCCGAATGGTTTTTCAGATAGAGCACATTTAATGTGCCGCACGTATGTCTTTGACGTTTTCTTCTAGCCCAGCCTACCTCATTGCTCGGGATCTCTCTCTGCTATTAAAATAGCCCGTTGACACCTACAATAATGAAGATATTGTGTATGTTCACGGCTCCTGTTGCTTTCCGTCACGCGTGTTTTCAGCACATTCCTATTTTTCTTCTGAACGTGTAGCTCAACAACCTATGCATGAACAGGAACACACTGTTGAAATAGCGCAGCGTAGTCCTACCACCAGCACACGATGACTTTCTGTTCCCAGGAACACCTGTATGGCGGCATTCCGATAATAATAATAATAATAATAATAATAATAATAATAATAATAATAATAATAATAATAGAGTAAGTTGGCCATGCGGTTAGGGTAGCGCAGCTGTGAGCTTGCCTTCGGGATATGCTGGGTTAGAACTCCACTGTCAGGCAGCTCTGAAGATGGTTTCCCATTTTCGCCTCAGGCAAATGCTGGGGTTGTACTTCATTTCCACTTCTGGCGGTTTGCTGTCCCGTCGTCACCATGATACCTGTGTGTGTCGGTGCGACATAAAGCAAATGTTAATAAATAAAAATAATTGATTTGCGTCTCACTAACTACCTTTTGACGATTTTCGGAGACACCGAGGTGCCGGAATTTTGTCCCGCATGAATTATTTCTCGTACCCTTAAATCTACTGACGCAAGGCTGACGTATGTGAGCACAGTGAAATACCGCCGGCCCGAGCTCATCATCTATCTCGCACCACCTCGCACATTACACACCGTGTTTGTTTCTCTGAGATGATTTATACTCGCTAGCAGGTTAAACTCGCTTTCCCAACTTTGTGCAACGTCTGGCGGACAAAAAACAACACGAATTTTAGAAGCAGAGCCGCGAATGAATGTAGCTAACACAAACATGAACTCCATTTAAGTGCGCACACACGTCACAGGCTGCGTCTGTGAGTACACACGGGACAATGATAACGGCACATCAGGGGCGGTCTTTCGTTCTGGGATGTCACAGAAAAACTAAACGGTTTTCAATGAAACTGCTTCAGAGAAATATCACAACAGTGTAGCCTAAGAAGTCAGTCAGAAATTAATATATCCTTGTTGCGCCTGGAAAAACTGCTATGTGATAATACTGACCCGCAGCACATAACAATCACTTGAGGACTTTTCACAATTTGTAACTCTTTAAGTGATGGAAAATATCGGCCCATGTCTTACGCATTTGCCAGTGCATGATGCTTCACCTAATATACATTTCAGTGCAAGAAAGTTCAAGATACAATTCATAGAATATGAAAAAACTTTTCTATTTCCGCAGAAGTCCTCCTCATACATCAAATGGATGAACTTTGGAAATGTGAATGCCAACTTCCACATAAAACACACGAATGATTACAAAAATGTATTAATGTTGCTTTTGAAAAGTGTAAATCCAATTCTCAGTATGAACACCGAAGGAATAATGTGAAACTTAAGAGTAATATGAAACTTAAGTACAACATCAATCCAAGAACCATTAAAACACCGACAGGAAGATAATATAAGCTTTTAAAATGTGGTGTTATACAAGATGAGATGGGTAGATCGAAGATATCGAATAGAATTGGTAAGAGGAGATCGATTTGGCTAAATTGGACGTGAAAAAAGAGACAATGATAGGACACGCACGACTTGTTCAGTAGGTTTTTAAGGGAAGTGGAGGTGGAAAGGACGATAGAGGTAGGCCAAGAGGACAAACAGATTACAAATAATGTATGATGAAGTAAAAAAGATTAGCACAGGATAGGATGGCATGGAGACCTGCATCAGACTAGTCTATGGACTGAATTCAGCTTGATAGCTGCAGTCGCTTAAGTGCGGCCAGTATCCAGTAATCGGGAGATGATGGGTTCGAACCCCACTGTCGGCAGCCCTGAAGGTGGTTTTCCGTGGGTTCCCATTTTCACACCAGGCAAATGCTGGGGCTGTACCTTAATTAAGGCTACGGCCGCTTCCTACCCATTCCTAGGCCTTTCCTATCCCATCGTCACCATAAGACCTATCTGTGTCGGTGCGACGTAAAGCAAATAGCAAAAAAAAAAAAAAAAAAAGAAAGAATTCTCAAATAATAACAGGGGGTGAAATCAGTGTTCTTAGCCCTCTCTTACTGTAGTAATACATAAATGGGAGGACAACGTTACATTACTACATTACAGTCTTCTAACTCACAGTCATTCACTCATCCGAAAGGTAGTCTCTGCAAGCGATAATTTAGGTAGTGAGGTGGTATATCTTACAATCACAGACAGGGAATTCTAAAGTCACAACAAAGAATCGCTATTCGTAGTGGGTCGGTGGACAGGAATAGAAAGGGATGAGCAAGAGCTGTGAAAGGTGCACAAGTACTTAAGTTGGAAAGAAGTGTATAGTGGTCTGCCTTTAGCGAGCAGTCGGTATATCTATATGTAATCAGGTTACGGGGTTACAGGTGATTGCAAATCAATCCAAGGCAACAATTAAACGCTCGCTGACGTTTCAAAGTACACTCCTTTGTTGCGTCTACAAGAATAGCGTCACAATAGTCGAGGATGGCAAGCTCTAGCTATTGTATGAGTTTGATACTGACATTACATTCTTTGAAGAGAATCAAGCATCGAAAATACCTTTATACAAATATTTTAATATGTTTAACCAATTTAAAGTTTCGTTCTATGTCACTTCATGATTTCTCACAGTTTGCCTGAACTGAATTACTCTATCATTCATAGAGTCAGGTTTTTAGGTTATTGAAGAGGATAACAGGTATAGTCTACCCGACACAACGGTTATGATATTGGTCTTGCAAAACCTTTAGGGCTACGGCCATTAGAACGCCTAGAATTTATGTTAATTTTGTTACATTACGAAAGAGCATAGACTGCACGTCCTACGAACCAAAAATCCGGAGTCTAGATTATACCTGGAAGAATAGTTTCGTCTCGTAGAGTAGCCAACCAGTAACTCTTGGAGGGGATGAGGAGGAGGGTTAAGCGCCCAGTCGCTACAGTGACAGTCATCCGCGTAAAGAAGATGGCTTCAACACCGGGAAGTTTTCTGTGCTCAAAAAGTCTTATCTCACCTATGGTGTCTTTTTTATGCTGGTATGGGTACCAAAAGGCCCAGGCAGTAGGAGATGCTCATATTCATGAAGATTCACTACCTGAAGCAGTTCTGTTAGAAATAAAACCAGTGTATAAGCTGCTGGCTAAATGTTTACATGTCCATACTCTTAATCCGAATGAAAATTTCAACCATTGCATATAGGACAGGGTATCTAAAACTGGTTTTGTAGGCAATATGAATTTATTTTGCGGTATTTGATGCTGTTCTATGTTCCAACAATGGTAGTGTCAAGAGCCCGCAAGTTGAGGAAAACTTTGCATCACAAAGAGCATGGAGAGGTTTCCTCAGATGATGTATTTACAGCGAGTTACGGAAGCAGAAAAAGCTGTTCAGGAGATGACCAAGGGAGATAGATTGAAAAAGAGTGCTGAAAATGAAGGAAAGAAGATGAGGATACCAGGATTATTGCCCTGGTCCATTGGTATGTGGAAAATGTACATAGAATTTTTAACCAGAAATGGATGTTTTCTCACTTTACGTACAATTTCCTTAAACCCTATTATTGGTGCAAGTCTGGTTATTAACAGCCTCTTATAAAATAGATATGATAGCAATATCCAAAGTGAAATTCAGATTAAAAGTGAACATTTGTTACGAAGGAAGCCGGTCCACTAAGTAAAATGTAACTTAAGAGATTACACACTATAACAAATACCTGTAAAATACACTCCAATTTCTGAGAAACGTTTACCTCATGGCTGCGAAAATGCTTAGCTAGATGGTTTGTAAGGAAGTGAAAATATTCTTTTGCCGTGAAAATATTTGAGGTATGCGGTATAATCTTGTTAGCCCAGGTATCCCAATTACAACTGTGAAATTTCATTGGGATATCTTGTAACGGGGTGGATCATTACAATATTCTTCTCAGCATTTTGTTCTACTAGGCAATGCATTAATAACATTGTTATAAACTATAGCCCTTCCTCGGAGAATAAACAATAATAATGCGGAGGAAATAAAATGTCAAATTATTTTCATCGGTAATCACTTCCCGGTGTCCTTAAATTAGATCAAATGTTGTTTATGTACAGAACAGTACTTCCGTAATAATAATAATAATAATAATAATAATAATAATAATAATAATAATAATAATAATAATAATAATAATAATAATAATAATGATAATAATAAAAATAACAACAACAACAACAACAACAACTGTACCGCGAGGTACACCTCAACTCCGCGCATTCAAAGGAAGCGCCTTAATGAACTCTTATCTATCCAACAAAACGTGAAACTGCTACTGCAGGAAGTTGGGACAGTAATCAGAAGATGTCACTACTGAATAATTGAGAAGTTCGTCATTTCTAAGTTTCCTAAACTGATTGGATTTATTTTGTTTTGTTGTGGTATACATCAAGAAGTTTGGACATTTCTCCATAGATGTCTCAACAAAAACTGTGGTCATACACTCTGGTTCAAGACGGAAGAATTCATCATTCATTCATATCCTAAAGGCAAGGCCTTGTCGCTGCAACCACATTCAAAGATATTTTGTGTTCTTATGTTTCCCAACTAAATTCATGTTCATTTTTAAAATATATTTCTAGGTTTGCAACACTTCTTTCTCATTCCGCTTTTTTTGAATATAGCCAATAGGAATTTTCTGTAATTATTTCCAGCCTATCACAGGCTTCTTGTTGGTTTTGGGATGTAACGTTTGAATTTGCCAATAAAATTGAGAGGGTGTGTCCGGATTAGTCCAGGACCCTCTAGAATCGTATCCTCGCGTATATAAACTGCGGCTTTCCTGGCTACCTTGTCTCTTGATCGCCGTATTTGTGAGAGAGTGTATGTGTGTGTTAAGACAGGAGGCGGGACGCCTCATTCTTCGCCAGGCAGATCGAAGCCAAGGTAATGACCACCAATCTTATTTTTCTGTAGTTACATCCGCAGACTTATACGAGAGGAAGGTTCAAATTTCTAATTGTGTAACCTCCTGTTTTCCAAAATGTAAACTTTCTTTCGGCTAATGTAAAAATTTCATAAAGTCTTTAACTGTAAATCGGGGATAGAGAGTGCGTTACCCTCTCGATTTCCCCTTCAGCTTGGTTTGAGTTGACTACGGTTTCGTAAGTGTTTTTCTCTCCTGTAATGCATTAAATTAACCTTCTTTCGAGTCACTTCAGTAGCTTGGGATTAGCCCCTGTGTAATCGGATCGAGAGCCCAGTTAGGATTTTATACTTCATTATCTAGGAGCGTGAGTGTACGCCATCATTCCGTTTGTGTTCGGGCGATTAATTTAATCTGTTCTTTTTCCACAAAGGCCCAGTAGGTAGGGTAATAGATACTCCTGTGTAAAGTAAAATTTAAATTGTAAATTGTGCCTACAGAGGCCAGAGATCGTAAAGTGTTGTGTAATGTTGCATTAAGCGGGCTGTTAAAATTTAGTTAATGTTGGAGAGCGTGTAATCTCTTTTCTAAGTTTACTGTAATATTGAGGGGTGCCTTTGGAATGCCGTACTTTTAATCCTTGGAGCAAAGTGCTCTTAAATTGGGATATTCCCATCCTTGTCTAAATATTGAGATTTTGTAAATTTTGTAAACTGGATCTTGTAGCTGAGACCTTGTAAATCTGGGGCTTGAAGCCCGAAATTGTTAAATTCCCTATTCTGGGGTTCTCTATTTTAATCCCCAAATTTGTCATTGTTATTTCACTAAGTGAAAGGTTGTTAAGTTTGTTTTTTGAAAAGACATATAACCTTTATTTAACGTTTTAATTCAATTGTTGATATCGTAGATAGACTCATTCACACCCGCACCTTCGTTCACCACTTTCTGCGATCCGCCAAAACACGGTAATAATAATAATAAGTACTAAAGTATGTCCGTTAGAGTTTCCTAGACGCAGCCAGTGATATATGTGTTGATGTTCGTAACGCTAACTCTGACTCAGGTAGAGCTGTCGAGTGAGATGATGTCACGACAAACTATGAAAAACAGCAGAGCTTCCACGATAAAGGCTGAATTTTCAAGTAAAGGCCTTTAACTGCCACACAGTCTGCAAAGTTAAAGTTCTGATACTTGGCAATTTACTACCTGGTAGAATACGTTTTAATGTTGGGATAATGAATCTGCTCTCTCTTGCTCGGCGCGCACATCTTTGTTTGTTGATGTTAGAAGCACAGTAGTTTCCTCCGCTTCCATTAGTAAATTACCTGGTGTGTGTCGTAAACAGGAATTAACAATGAACCTAACTTGTTTGTAGCAGGCAACAGGTCAAATGTGTTAGTTGGCCCTCGTCGACATTACACTAGATACAAGCTGTGTTGTGGCCACCGCTCCCAGGGTGGGGTGTAGTCGAGCAGGCGCATGTAATATTACAGAGCGAGACTTGACTATGATGACGTCAGACCTCGCACTGGCTTCGCGAGTAATAGTCGAGCAGCCAGATTGTCGGCTCCAGACGAATGTGCCATTCCATCTTCGAAGTCGCGCAGGCACTGGGCTTTCCCCTGGCCACAGTGTCAACAGAAAATCGTGATTACTTACATTCGAAGAAATCCAACGCTATCAGAGTCAGCTGTCTTGGTGTATAATGATGAAATATTTCAAAACAGGGAGGAGCAAAGGGAGAAGAGGAAAGTTTAAGTTCCTGATGTGGGAATTATATGTTTTCCCCAATAGAGCATTTCAAAAATTAGATGTATGCGGGAAAATGTCTAAGTCTTTTCAGTAAGTATTGCTAGGCGGGCAATAATTATCAGACTGTGTGGGATGCTGCACACGACAATGGGTAGGGCCTGACATCTCACGGTGTCGCGGCTCAGATGAAACGCTTGTTTGTAGTGCAAACGCTTGGAAATCGTTAAATTTTAGGAAGAAGAATGAGAAAGAAGCAAAAGAAGGAACTGAAGAGAAATCACGAGAAAACGAGAAAAGGAAAATACGAACATCATGAAAAGAAGAAGTGATTTGAGAATGAGTAGGACGAGATGTGGAAGTTGAAATAAATAAAGAGTCAGATAATTAAGTAAATAAGTAGGGATACAGGAGAAAGGGTGTTTAGAAAAGACGAGGTCATATAAGAGGAGGCACAATGCGGGGAAACTGAAACGATAGAAAATAGAAGACTAAATCCGTTAGTACAAGGTGAGAAAAAAAATTACGATAATGAAAGTTATGTGTAGGAGAGGGAATACAAAATATAGGGGAAGGATAAGAATGCTATATGATGAATACACTTCCTAGTTTTAAGCGGGGCCGATGGCCCAGAAGTTTGGCCCCTTAAAACAGCAAGCATCATCATCAGCTTTAAGCGGTAATAGGTTACAGTGGAAACTAATTTGGATATTAACAAATGTCGGCCAGCCCGCTCTTCTGTAATGTAGCGCCAATAACATAAATTCTAGGGGTTCTCATAGCACTTGTTACTCGCTTCGGTAAACAGCCGAGCCCCGATGAAGATGAATAAGATAACAGAAGGTCGGAATGGAGAGTATATGAAACAGAAGAGAAGAAATCGGAGATTTTCTATATCCGGTGAGAAAATGAAGTGGACCCCATAACGTTCAAGAAGAGCGGTTGAGAACTTGGTGTCCAGCACGTGCTATTTTTGTCGAACAGGTGACTAAGCTTTGCAAGAAGAGAATCCGGTGTGAATGTAGAGTTCAGTGATAAGAAAGGAATTCAACTGTCGAATAATATCTACAAGAGGAGGGTTTCTGAATGGTTCTCCTTGGTCTGTCTCTACCGCAACACACGTCGTGCATGGACGGACTATTAACATGGGACGCGAGGTGAACTCCACTCTAAGTTGTGCTCTCACAACTTTACTCGAAGTTGTCCCCATTCCTAGAGCTAACAGCCTCTCTAAACATTGGAACAACCACTCCCTTGCACGCGACACTAGACTTCAGTGTTTCAGTTCTGATTTTTGCACAAGATGATATTATCTGGGTCATTTCTCTCAGTGCGCCGAGTAAATATGAAATGTGTCACTGCTTCGTATAGCGGACTTGGGAGATCATGGTCATAAGAATTTTGTTCTGTATATCTTAAAAGAGATATATTAAAAGATGCTGTTACACATATAGATATGAGTAAATAATTTAACATTGGTTCTTTACATAAATTATTTTTCAAAATTGGTGATTGGAGTTTGGTGAAATAATAGTTGGTGCAACAGAACCTGATCCTGAAGATATTCTTTAAATAATTATATTTTTTCTCTTACAAGGCAAACGACTAGAAAAATGTTGAATACAAAGAAATACTAATAAATACATGGAGTCTATTCGGTAGGCTCCCTTCTAATATCCTACCAAATAAATATTGATTTATTTTTATAAGTTTTCCTTAATAAATTCATAATCATATCTGGCGTTTGAAATGCAAAAACATTACTGAAACAGTTCATCCTAATAGAATTACGACTAAAATGGACGAAATAGAATTGGAGGTTTATGTTCAGAATGTAAAAGTAAGAAAAGCAAATGTATAAAAGAAATTTAGAAAATTTAAATACTAGAGAAGAAATAATAAATGAACTTCATAAACCCGTGAGAAATATTTTTCCAAGACAAAAAGTTATAACATAACGATATCGATGATCTTTGGCAAGGCGATTTAATAGAAATGGATTCTGGAAACTTAAAATGTATATCTAACATTAATAAAGGATATAAGTATTTATTAACAGTTACAGATGTCTTTTCAAAATCTTGGGCTGTTCCTGTTGAACATAAAACTGGTAAAAAATATTGTTAAAGATTTTAAAATATTTCCAAATATAGAATTCCAAAAACTCCGCAAACTGAAAATGGTAAGAATTTTTAACAAAGAATTTTCTGAATTAATGACAAAATTAATATTAATTAATATTCAACTTATTCAGAAATGAAAGCTTCTGTTTTAGAAAGATTTATTAGAACATTAAAGGAGAAGATGTGGAAACAGTTTGATATTTAAGGTAATTATAAATGGGTTGATAACTAAATGAGTAGATAGTTATAATAAACAAAGCATGGTAAAATAAAAATGAAACCAAAAGTAGTAAATCAAAACAATAAGAAACAAATTTTAGAAAATATTTTAAGAAAGATATAACTTTGAAAATTAAGCCAAAATATAACGTTGGTGATAAAGTTCGAATAAGTAAAATGAAAAAATATTTGAAAAAGGTTGTACAGCAAATTGGTCGACAGAATTATTTGAATTAAAAGACCTTTTACTAACTAATCCAATTACATGTAAGTTAAAAGATATAAACAACGAAGATATTGAAGGAAAGTTTTTTGAATTAGAGTCACAGAAAACAAAATCTTATTGAAAAATTTTAAGGAAGAAAGATAATAAAGTTTAGGTTTAGACAATTCACATAATATTTGGGTTGATAAAAATAAAGTAGTTATTTTAACTTCATTCGTACTAATAAAATTAGTGTCAGGATGCGTGTGTAACTGCTGGTTACTCTTCAGTTCTTTATATTTTTAATACATTTTTCTCTAAGATTATCCGCTAAAGTTTTCCTGGAGTTAGAATATTCTAAAACATCACAAATATCTTTAGCTTTGAAGCGGGTCTAGCATATAATGACTAAAGTAGTTATTGAATGCTGTTTTTTAATAATTCCTCATTTATCTTAGAAGAATATCTTCGTTTATACTTGTTTCAAAATGATTTCTATGAGAACTTATTGGTAACCTTTCAATAATTAAATTATATAGATTTATCGAGTTTGGATTTCTGATTGTTAAAATTATTTCCATTTCTTGATAGTCTTATAATTCTTTAAATCTAGAATTTACAGAATTATTTTGAGTTCTTATAACATAATTTGTATATTCCCACATATGATTTTTCTTGATTAAAATAAATTCACTTTGTCTTCCTCGATTATTGGTTGGTGGAGTAGCCTGCTTTTCAATAATTTCATTTTTCTCTTGAATTATACCTCTGGCAGTCTTGAGCATAATCCCCTTACTAATTTTCATACTTTCAACTTTATTGTCTAAATAATTTTACTTTGTGTTTTATACTCACCATATTTTCTAATTACTGGTAAAACTTCGTGAGGTACCCATCATTTAAACTGTCCTGCTGTTGGTAAATTTTAACTCATAACTAGATCATACAAACAATATTCTTTGATAAATTGAGATGATTTTTCATTACCTCTTAAGGGTGTCTGCGAGACGCGGTTTAATTGCTTGTTTGGTATCATTATATAATAACATTTCTGCGACATCTTTAGCTTTGAACCATGGATTATTATTTTCATCAATAATCACAAACACTTTTTTGTCACCGAAAACGAGTTATTTGATTTGGATATCGATACCTGCTTCCATTTATCAGGAACGCACATTTTAAAATCCTGCAATTTTTTACATCGTCTTAAACTGATTCAAAATACATTCTTTTCGCATTACATGTCGACCACTCTCGCATACGGGTCTCAAAGGTTCATTAATGTATTCACAATAGTCCACTTAATTCTAGAGGTTCCAGATCTGGGCCTACAATTTTTTTAAATTAAAAATTTATTAAAGATATTTTTTCTATATAAATATATCTTATAAAAAATTTGAAGAATCTCGTGTCACAGAGCATCATTAATTACAGTAAATAAATATTCGTCTGTGTAATTATATATTATTACCTATACGATGATGTTTATCAATTATCAGTTTTATAGTCCTATGACACATTGGGCAAGGTACATGCGCTTTTAGACATTCGTCAACGCATTCTTTATGAAAAACATGGTCACATTTTGTTTGTTCTATTTGTTTTACGTCGCACTGACACAAATAGGTCTTATGCCGACGATGGGACAGGAAAGGCCTAGGAATGGGAAGGAAGTGGCCGTGCCCTTAATTCAGGTACAGCCCCAACATTTGCCTGGTATGAAAATGGGAAATCACGGAAAACAATCCATTTTGTTTTTACAAACATAACTCTGTTCGATTAAACATATACAACACTCTAGTTCTGAAGTGGCATCTGAAGATAAAATATTATAAGGAGATTTTATATTTTGTATAAACTCGTCGGATAATGTTTGTTTTGAGAAACTCGACTTCCAATTAACTTTGTCTTTGAATTCACGAATGAAATTTTCTGATAATTTTTGATATTTTGAAATGTGACGCCAATCAAGTTTATCTAGAAATTCTCCCATAAAATCTTCTGACATTTTATTTTTAGCAGAAATATATTTGCGTGTGCGTCTTTTTATTTAATTTCTTACAACCTCTGGAAGCTGCAGTTCATCGTATAAATTTATCGGATTTCCTAATGGTATATTTCTCACTAATTTTTCTACCGACTCTTCCATTTATTAGATACGAACTTCTAAAAATGCTGCAATTTTTTCATTTCCTTTGCCAATATAATTTTCAATTTATGTTGATAAAAACTTTCATATATAAACGGAAGCTGAAATGAAGCTAAAGACAGTCTCAGCATTACAAAATATTTGTAAAGAAAAGGAATACAAAGGTTACTCTACGTTGAGAAAGGGTGAATTTATCTAATATTACAAAAATCTAATCAAACAGAAGACCAATTAAGTGATAAAAATAAGAGAATTAAGACGTTCGGGAAGTCTATATAAAGTTAAAAATTACTATAATATAAGGAAAGCTGATGTCGTTAACCCAATAGAAGAAAACATGAGAGAACCTCGACACATAGAACAAGAAGAACATCCGGAAGTTCCAGAATTACGTGATATCTGTGGAAACAATAACAAATTAAATAATAGATGTTATACCTGCGAACCGGATATAAAGAATAGTGCGGCCAGTATCCAGTAATCGGGAGGTAGTGGGTTCGAGCTCAACTGTCGGCAGCCCTGAAGATGGTTTTCAGTGGTTTCCCACTTTCACACCAGGCAAATGCCGGGGCTGAACCTTAATTAAGGCCACGGCCGCTTCCTTCCACTTCCTAGGCCTTTCCTATCCCATTGTCGCCATAAGACATATCTGTGTCAGTGCGACGTAAAGCAAATAGAAAAAAAAGAATAGTGAGCATAATACAAAATCGTTCGGACTGAATCATTTTCGTAAACATTTATTAAATTTAATCGAGGATGCTAATAATAGAAATGAAATTGAACGAGTATTTTCTGCTTTTACGAATAATGATAAAGGAAAATCATTACCTTATGATTTTGTGACTAAAATGATCGCTGATTATTTAAAAATAACGAATAATATTGAAATTAGGGAAACTAAAAGAAATACTAATATATGGAATGATTTTATAGGTAAAATGGAAATGGAAAGACGATTTCATGAAAATATTTTGAGGCAAATGAGACAGATGTAAAAACTGCAGGGTTTTAAAAAGTTCATTCTTAAAAAATGGATAACGATTTTGAATATTGTCAGATCTGTGGAAGCTCTAGTATATTAGATAATCGATGTGATAATTGTTATCCACCAAAAGTAAATCCTCATAACAAATATAACTATAGACAGAAACGTTTCCATAAATACTTGTTAAAATTAATAGATTAATAGAATTAAAATTGAAGAAACATTTGAAATTTTCAATGATATGTATACAAAGTAAGTTTTACCCTATAAGTTTTTATTGCAAAAATAGCCGAATTTTTACATATTAAGCATACTGTTAATGTGATTAACTTTCAAAGAAGTATTAAGTTATGGAATTATTTTTACAGATGAAATCTTTAGAGATAATTGAAAAGACAAAAACTCTTTAAGGAATATATTTTGGATCAGTTTAAGATTTGTAAAAATTAATATTTCTTAGAGGTGGTGCGGAGAGACGTCCATAATGCTGATGTAAAAATTTAATTTTATAGACATTATTTTAATTTTTTAAATTTTATAACGGAGAAATTTGCAGGAATTAAAAAGTTCGTTTCTAATAAATGGAAGCTGAACTTAAACAATTTTATGGAAAATATGTTATAGCAAATACTTTAAACTTAGGAAAGCTGATTTGATTAAAATCATAATAAATTCACTTAACAAATGATAAACAGCTACGTGAAGAATACGAAAAATACTTCTTTAATTTTTATTTTTTAATCCAGACTTATAAATCTCATAAGTACTGAAAAATATCTTCATGAATAACTAGTTTGGAAGAAATTTAACATTAAAGCAGTCCTGAGACGGCAGACGACATCATATTGGTGGCAGAGTCGGCAACGGAGCTAGAACAAATGGTAATAGAATTAGACACCAGCAAAGAAGCGGGCTGGCAATAAACCAATGAGAAACAAAGTTGATGACCAAAGCATTGGGAACTCCAGTTAGCGTAAATGGAGAAATACTGGAATACGTAGAGGAATGTGCATACCTTGGCCAGAACATATCTTTCACAAACTGTTCAGAAAAAGAGGTCAAACGGCGGATAGGACAAGCATGGAAGAGGTTCTGGTCTCTAAAGTTCATACTGACAGACAAGACTCAGAAACTGACCCTTAAAGCTGAAGTCCCAGAAAAATGTGTGATACCAGACCTACTATATGGATGCCAAACCTGGTCACTAACACTAAACCAAAGGAAAATGATCCAGATATGCCAGCGCAAAATGGAAAGAAATATGCTCCACGTCTCATTGAGAGACAGAATACGGAATTCTATTACTGTAATCATAATTCTCACAATTTTCAATAAATCTATCTTGTTCTTTTTTGCTTTTAAATTATATTGTTCATTATTAATTTTTAAAATGGGGGTTTTGTTTCTAGTTTATCTAAATGAATTCGATCAAATCAGCTTTTGTAAATTTAAAATAGCTCTTTATATATTTTAATATATTATACTGAAAATATATTAAAATATTCTTTGTTAGGTAGTTTTGTTTTCTCTTCACAATTAAATCATTAAATCTAATTGTTCACATTTAAAATATTTTCCTGTTTCTCTAAAATTGTTCCTTTGTTATATTAGATGATAATTTATCTAGACTAGAAGCCATACATTTAAATGTATCTGAGAATCGTAATGTTAATCCATTTCTACTTTTTACTAAATTACATATATATTTCTTCATTATTTGTTATTGCATCAATATAATTTTATCAATTAATAAATTAATAATTCTTTTATGAATAAATGAACATCATAATTGGCTAAATTATGTAAATAAACAGGTAGGAATGATGGACTTTTATAATTAATATTACAACTTTCATGGGTCTGTCCTCTAAATTTTCCAGTTAAACGATCATGTTCTCTTGCATTCTTCCCCCTAATTTCGAATTTTTCTTCACAGAAAATTTTTGAATTTTTAGAATTCATTTCATCTTCTTTTGTCATTATTATTGGTTTATTTTTGTATAATTTATAAATGACTTGTGATTCTTTTATAAGCATTTCTACACATTTTTAGGAACATCCTTACCAGCATATTCAATTGGAGTTTTATAATCACCATTAACATATTTTATATAATAACAAATGAAATGGGCTTATTTTTAATTTTTTATATTTATTTTTCAGGATTTGGCACACAAGTACTAATATCTTTTTAATAAACCCTCAAAATCAGCACTTATTATAAATGGTACTCTAAGCCAATGATTAAAATTTTTAAATCTTATGTTTTCATCTTCCTAGGCATATCTATTTTGACTTCTTTTTGTTCTTTGCAATCGTTTTCATATTCATATAATTTTTTCTTGCGAACAATAAAATCTCAAATATCTATCGCAAGTATACATTTTAGATTTATGTTTATTTGCTTGAGTTGAAATTAACTTAGATAAATATTTAATCCAACAAAGATGTTTTTTGTTTTAATCAAAAGTAAATTAGCATGTTTTTGTTTATTTTTGTATTATAAAGCGAATATACAACAAATTTTTCATCATAAGCGTAAAAGATAATAAATTAGGAATACCACAAGTTAAAAAAAGTATTGGGAAAATTTAAAGATGAAAATTGTGGGAAAATAATGGCAGAACACGTTAGTTTGAGATCAAAAATGTACGCTTATAGAGTAGAAGACAAAGAATATAAAAATCAAAAGGAGAAAAAGATCAGTAGTTAAAAATTAAATTACTTTTGATGATTATAAAAAATGTTTAGACGAAAGAATAAAAGTATATAGAACAGTGAATTTAATTACATCTTATAAACACGAATAATTGTATTCTGTTGAATGTAATAAAATTGTTTTAAGTCCTTATGATGATAAAAGACATATATGTGAATGTGGAACTGATACATTACCTACCGAGCTCGATAGCTGCAGTCGCTTAAGTGCGGCTAGTATCCAGTAATCGGGAGATAGTGGGTTCGAACCCCACTGTCGGCAGCCCTGAAGATGGTTTTCCGTGGTTTCCCATTTTCACGCCAGGCAAATGCTGGGGCTGTACATTAATTAAGGCCACGGCCGCTTCCTTCCCATTCCTAGGCTTTCCTATCCCATCGTCGCCATAAGACCTATCTGTGTCAGTGCGACGTAAAGCAAAACTAGCAAGCGATACATTACCTTGGGACCATTATGAAATAAAAGAAATTGAATACAGTTCTTATGTATACAAATGAGTCATATAGGTAAAAAAAGCACCTTACTTTACTTTCAAGTACCAGGTTTCGGCTACGTCTCCTTTTCCCAGATTTCTTAATGACCAACAAATGGAAAATAAGTTAATATGGGAAGGGCAGCTGATTCAGAAAGTGATGGAACCAACTATAGGGGAGAATATTCTGGATGTGGTGCTGGTAAAACCAGATGAGCTCTATAGAGAAACCGAGGTAATAGATGGTATTAGTGATCACGAAACTGTTTTTGTCGCAGTTAAAAATAAATGTGAAAGAAAGGAAGGTATTAAAATTAGGACTATTAGACAATACCATATGGCTGATAAAACAGGCATGAGGGAGTTTTTAAAAAGTAACTATGATCACTGGAAAATGGTACATAAAAATGTAAACAGACTCTGGGATGGGTTTAAAGCAATTGTTGAGTAATGTGAAAATAGGTTTGTACCTTTAAAAGTGGTAAGGAATGGTAAATATCCATTATATTATAACAGAGAAGTAAAGAGACTGAGAAGGAGGTGCAGGTTGGAACAAAATAGAGTTAGAAATGGTTATGGAAGTGAGAAGTTGAAGGAACTTACTAGGAAATTGAATCTAGCAAAGAAGTCAGCTAAGGATAACATGATGGCAAGCATAATTGGTGGTCGTGCAAATTCTAGTGAAAAATGGAAGGGTATGTATAGGTACTTTAAGGCAGAAACAGGTTCCAAGAAGGACATTCCAAGAATCATTAATGAACAAGGGGAGTGTGTATGCGACGATCTTCAAAAGGCAGAATTATTCAGTCAGCAATATTTAAAGATTGTTGGTTACAAGGATAATGTCCAGATAGGGGATGTGAGTAATACTAAAGAAGTATATTATTTACCTATGATAACAATGACATTTACAATAAGATACAAAAGTTGAAAACTAGAAAAGCAGCTGGAATTGATAAGATTTCTGGGGATATACTAAAGGCAATGGGTTGGGATATACAGTAGTACCATATCTGAAATACTTATTTGATTATTGTTTGGTTGAAGGAGCTATACCAAATGAATGGAGAGTTGATATAGTGGCGCCTGTATATAAAGGAAAGGGTGATATACATAAAGCTGAAAATTACAGGCCAGTCAGTTTGACATGCATTGTATGTCAGCTTTGGGAAAGCATTCTTTCTGATTATATTAGACATGTTTGCAAAATTAATAACTGGTTTGACAGAAGGCTGTTTGGGTTTAGGAAAGGTTTTTCGACTGAAGCTCAGCTTGTACGATTTCAGCAAGATATAGCAGATATCCTATATTCAGGAGGCCAAATGGACTGTATCGCGATTGACTTATCTAAGGCATTTGATAGGGTAGATCATGGAAGACTACTGGCAAAAATGAGTGCAATTGGACTAGAAAAAAGAGTGACTGAATGGGTGGCTATATTTCTAGAAAATAGAACTCAGAGAATTACAGTAGGCGAAGCTTTATCTGACCCTGTAATAATTAAGAGGGGAATTCCTCAAGGCAGTATTATTGGTCCTTTATGTTTTCCTAGATATATCAATGATATGTGTAAAGAAGTGGAATCAGAGATAAGACTGTTTGCAGATGTTATTCTGTACAGGGTCATAAATAAGTTACAAGATTGTGAGCGGCTGCAGGATGACCTCAATAGTGTTGTGAGTTGGACGGTGGGCAATGGTATGATGATAAACGGGGTTAAAAGTCAGGTTGTGAGTTTCAAAAATAGGAAAAGTCCTCTAAGTTTCAATTACTGTGTTGATGGAGGTGAAAGTTCCTTTTGGGGATCATTGTAAGTATCTAGGTGTTAATATAAGGAAAGATCTTCATTGGGGTAATCACATATAAATATGATTCTAAATAAAGGGTACAGATCTCTGCACATGGTTATGAGGGTATTTAGGGGTTGTAGTAAGGACGTAAAAGAGAGGGCATATGTCTCTGGTAACACCCCAACTAGAGTATGGTTCCAGTGTATGGGACCCTCACCAGGATTACTTGATTCAAGAACTGGAAAAAAAATCCAAAGAAAAGCAGCTCGATTTGTTCTGGGTGATTTCCGACAAAAGAGTAGCGTTACAAAAATGTTGCAAAGTTTGGGCTGGGAAGACTTGAAAGAAAGGAGACGAACTGCTCGATTAAGTGGTATGTTCCGAGCTGTCAGTGGAGAGATGGCGTGGGAGGACATCAGTAGACGAATAAGTTTGAATGGTGTCTTTAAAAGTAGGAAAGATCACAATATGAAGATAATGTTGGAATTCAAAAGCTCAAATTGGGGCAAATATTCGTTTATAGGAAGGGGAATTAGAGATTGGAATAACTTACCAAGGTAAATGTTCAATAATTTTCCAATTTCTTTGCGATCATTTAAGAAAAGGCTATGAAAGCAACAGATAGGGAATCTGCCACCTGGGCGACTGCCCTAAATGCAGATCAGTTGTGATAGTGAAGTTGATGATGGACCTGGACCAGCTTTATTTTTAATATTATTTTTCCTAAAAATTTGATGCTTTTTATTTTTTATTTTATAGAAATATTAATTTTGATAATTGTTTACTGAAATGGGTGATTTTTGGAAAAAAATATGAAATTCCGAGAAAAAATACTCAAGATTATGTGTGAATGGTTAAGAGTTGATGATGGTCCAGGATCCGGGTTTTGTACCTACTCACTGGACTGAGAAAGCACCTGCAGCTCAATAAGCCACTCATCTTGGTATTTTCCTCGATACAGACACTTGACAGCAATCACATCGTGTGGTATCTGTTATCCGCCAAAGTGACGCACTAAGAAAGTAATTAAGGAAGCAAATAAAAATGTACAGCGCCGTAGTCGTGCTGTCCAGTCATCCTTCAATAAGTTTAGGCTCGGCTAATCTCCTCTTTTCGTTCTGACAGATGTGCTCCTATTTCTTTTTTGAAGGCTGTAATGCCGGGACATTTGTAACACGTGTGACAGTGTTAGTGGAGGGGAGATATTGACGAAGAGGGCGGGCTGCGAACATCCGGGTCAACAAGAGTTTTTAAAAGTTCGTAGAGTATAAAGTGCTCAATGTTGCTCAAACCTTGGAGAAAGAGAAACACAATATTTGGAACTGGCCAGCAGTAAACAAGAAACTTTTCCATCCACAAATACAAACAAGAAAGGGCATCCAACACTTATATTGCAGTCTTGGGAAGCCAGGATGAATGGTCCTGGGGTTCGATTCTTATTTCCTTTATTCGTGGCAAAGTTATGGCTCTCGTCTCTTACGCTTAAACACATTACGCATGCTGGATAAAAATAACGTTATATGTATTCAAAATAAATATGTACAATATAATAATATAACTTAGGATGGAGATCTTTAAGTTTCAGTCTATATGAAATCTCAAATAAGCATAATTAATTCAATAAACAACTTTACTTTTTTTTTTTTGCTAGGGGCTTTACGTCGCACCGACACAGATAGGTCTTATGGCGACGATGGGACAGGAAAGGCCTAGGAGTTGGAAGGAAGCGGCCGTGGCCTTAATTAAGGTACAGCCCCAGCATTTGCCTGGTGTGAAAATGGAAAACCACGGAAAACCATTTTCAGGGCTGCCGATAGTGGGATTCGAACCTACTATCTCCCGGATGCAAGCTCACAGCCGCGCGCCTCTACGCGCACGGCCAACTCGCCCGGTAAACAACTTTACTTGAAATTCGTATAACATAACAGTAATTTATAAAACATTTAGGAATTATTTACTCGAGACAAAAAAATGGTCAAAAGACTCGTCAAAATATCGTAAATCATGGTGTGAAATCTTATTTGGCAAGTTGCCAATAAAAAGTTCATCATCATCATTTAGGGCAACGACAAAGAAGTTATGCAATTAAATGTGAGTGATGAAATGTGAAAGTAACAAGCTTACAAATTATGTCCAAACTTAAACAGCAAGGTAAACAGACTGAAACGCCGTCAGCGTAAAGGATGATAGCTCCTTATGCCAGATTGATTATAGAGAATACACCAGACCGCTTGCCGATAAATCCTACATTCTCAGGATTTCTTCGTCAAAAAGAATTTTGATCCCTACAAAACCTAAATCCCACACCTAACTATATAACATAACCTACGTATTCAAGGGGGAATCTTTAGATTGACCTCTCAAGGTAATTAATGAGGAAACATTTCCAATGCCAAGGGGTGAAGCATTCCATATTCTAGCGCCCAACACAAGGAAGGAATTACTGAAGGCAGATGTGTAACGTGGAGGTTGACCCAGATCGAGCGTCGCGGCTATGAAAGGAAGATAGAAAACGGAAATTACTGGAGATATATTAAGGTATATCTACAGTCAAGAGTCGATAGATTAGGGCCGATACATAGTGATTTCTCTGCTGGTATAAAAAGCGGATACATGTAAGGCAAAGTTCAATGAAAAAATAAACCTAAAGCAGGAGTTTGAAGTTCTCTGCAGTTTCTTATTTCGTTCACTGGTAGCAACACAACGTTACAATAGTTAAACATTGCACGTATCAATGTTTGAACCAATCTTGTTTTTAAGTTGAGAGGAAATCTTAAGGGGATGAAGTGGTGAATGAACTTTCCTGCACACATTAGTGACATGCTAATCCATGTTTAACGTTTCATTTATAGTGGTTCCAAGGCTATTTATTGATTTACAGAATGGGAAGGTGAATGACTGGGAGTTGTAGACTGTGTAAATTGGCAATAATTGGTATGACAGCTTGTGTTTTAGTTGGATTCATTGAGAGAGAATTCTCATCTGCTCTCGAGTTTGCTTCTCACTTCTGTGTGGCAGTATATTTGAAGTTCGTCGGCATAGAGATGATAGTTGTACTTTTCCTTCTTACCAACTGGATCGGGGTGGTAATTTTAACGCCGAGTCCTCTATCCCGAGAGTTTGGTGCTTGTATACATCGCACTTCAAATCTCCCCAAAATGAATACATCCCTGTGTTCAACGCAGTGCCGACCTCAGGTAACTGAGTCGCCAGCACATATGGAGAAAGACAATGTGTACGCTGTGTGATTAACGTAGTCTGGGATTTAGGCAGTGACGCGACTAACAAGTATACACTACCCTGCAAAACGGTTATGCTATGAGTTTTGCATAAACGGCACATTACGGAAGAGCAGGCCAGGCAAACCAAATTAGTTTGCATTCCAAGCTAGTACTGCGTAAACATTCCGGAGTATAGTGATAACAGGATGCCAACGAATCGCAACGGCAAAGTGTAGAAAAGAATCGACCGGCCCGTAGTCACGTACCGCCTAGAAACTGTACTAAACCAATGGAAAGGAAACTAGAATCGCAGATATGAGGGCACTGATATGATCTCACGCAGTGATAAAATCCTATTGTGTGATAAACGGTACTGGGAGGGAAACCTTCCAAGTGACAGGGGACATCATAAAGACGGGAAGAGAAACGCATTTAACCCAGATAAGACAATAAAACGAGAAAATCGACAGAAGTAATGTAACTGAGAACAACGCTACACTTGTGCAGGATAACGCTCTGCGTTCAGAAAACATACGAGGATTCCAGCAGTGTCAGTTCATATATTCCTCTGTGTTTATCTCTAGTTGTCAAATATCTACTTGTTTGAGTGAATGTGTTGAGCCGTCACCTGTTGAATAGTTCTCCTCAAGGCGGCGCGGCGTGCTTTCTGTTCTCTGCCTCTCATTTCCAGTTTATGATATCAACACCTCTTCCTAGGCTACATATCACTTACACTTACTAAACACACAATTGATTATTTCACTAGGTTTCCTTTATACATACATCAGAAATCATCTGTATCTAGGTAGCTTCTCCCTTTCCAAACATGATATCATTATCTCTTCCTATTCAACTGACGCATAGCCAAATATTTGGACAAACTATAACATGACATCACGTGTTGCCCCTGTTGTTCAGAGTACTTCTGATATATACAGTAGTTGTTCCTCGAAATACAGTTAAGTTGAAGGGAGAAATACTTGATGTTGCCTACACGTTAGGAGCGTGAACTGTAATCCACTTGACGGGAGGACCTGTTAGTTTTTACAAGCAACTTCTTGTCCATGAATTACAGTCCAAGTCGATAAACAACAGGTACAGTTACCCAAGGAAGGACGGTCAATATGATGTAGTTGAAGAAATACACTGACTGAAGAACAGAAACAGAAGAGCCACCGTACTGCGACTGTTGTGCCACTGTGCCTGCTGATTGTCCGCACAAAGTGGACCGTTTGTGTTAATTAGCTACAGCTGAAGTTTCGTATTATTTTTAATTGGCCCAACAGAGAGGTGGCATTTACACGACTCTATTTCACTCCCATGTTCTCGTTCACCCTTTGATGACACAAAGCAGGAAAAAATAATTATCACAGCTTTTACCGGTGTAATTACCGAGCTCGCTGTACGCTGATCGGAACTGGAGCGACTTTTCCACAACTCGGAAGGAGAAGGTAATCACAACTGTCAAGGCGGAGGTTGTACTCACTTGTAACTTGTTTTTATAACGAAGTGTTTACTCGGTCGGAATGTTTTCTGATTTTACATTTTCCCTTACGTCACAGCGACACAGATAGGTCTCGGATCACGTCAAAATGTAGTCCAAAATGTGCTTTGATACGTGCATTAACCATTACAATTATAAACTATTTCAATCCAAATGCTAAATTATAGCTTTTTCTTATTATTATTATTATTATTATTATTATTATTATTCTCGTATCAGAAACATACATGTTGTACACAGTTATAATTACTATATTACATTTGCCCAAAACTTGGCCACTTCCAAAGCATTTTTTGATGCTTGATATAGTTCATCTTCTGTGCAGGAGGCTGGACATAGACGACACTGGAGCATATGTTGGACTGTCTGGTCTTCTCCGCAGTCACATTGGATTTTTTCTTGATCTATATAGCCCCATCTTGCCAAATTAACTTTGGATCTGCCAACTCCAGATCTCAGTCTATTCAGGGACTTCCAGGTCATCCATTCTTCATTGTAACCAGGAGGTAGAGTTTCAGAAAATCTTATCCAGCCAGGAGGAAGGTAGGATGTAGCCCTCCATAATTGCAACCTGGCTTTTTCAGTAGTGGTTCTAAGTTCCTTTGAAGTTCTGAGAAAACTCTTCCTTGACTTTAAACGTTGCAGATGCGGTGCATGCCCATATAGAGGGTGGGTCCTTTCCTGTTCCACTGTCTTTCTTTCCTTGTTCGCAGCTATTTCTCTTCGAACAGAAGGAGGTGCTATTCCTGCAAGGTGGTAGAGCCATTCAACTGGAGTGGATTTCAAACAACCTGTTATAATTCTGCAAGTTTCATTGAGAGCTATATCCACCTGTTTGGCATATGTTGAATTATACCAGACAGGACACGCATACTCTGCTGCAGAATAGCATAGTGCCATTGCAGAAGTTCGGATGGTTTCAGGTTGGCTACCCCACTGTGATCCGGCCAGTTTCCGTAAAAGATTGTTCCTGGTGGAGACTTTTGATTTGCAGTTCATGCAGTGCTTCTTGAAAGTAAGAGATCTATCAAGTGTCACTCCTAGATATTTTGGAGACTCGCAGTGTTCCAGTTCGACTCCTGACCAAACTATCTTTAACTTGCGAGTGGCTTCCCTGTTTCTCAGATGAAAAGCACACACTTGTGTCTTTGAGGGGTTCGGTTTAAGCTGGTTTGTGCTGTAATATCTAGAAAGATCATTAAGGGCATCCGTGAGGGTGATCTCCACTGTTTCAAAATCTCTTCTCTGAGTGGCTAGGGCGAGGTCATCAGCATACAAGAAGCTACTGCAATTGGGGGCTATGGGTTGGTCGTTTGTGTATATATTGAACAGAATTGGAGCCAGCACACTTCCTTGCGGAAGACCGTTTTTCTGTAGTCTCCATCGACTACGCTGTTCTTGGAAATCAACAAAGAACCTGCGATTCTGCAAAAGAGTGGCGATGAGTCTTGTTAGGTTAAAGTCCTTGGTTAGATTGTAGACCTTCACTAATAGTAGCTGGTGGTTGACAGTGTCATACGCTGCTGATAAGTGAACAAATACCACTCCTGTCACCTTACGAGCCTCAAACCCATCTTCTATAAACTGTGTAAGGTTTAATAACTGTCCAGTACAGCTTTTACCAGGACGAAATCCAGATTGCTGAGGTATAAGTAATGGGTCAATTACAGGTAATAGGCGATTTAAGATCAATCTTTCCAGCAGTTTGTAAAGGTGACATAGTAGCGCAATTGGTCTAAAATTCTTTGGATCATTCCCTTCTTTACCAGGTTTCAGCAAGGCAATCACTCGGCTCTTCCGCCATATCTTTGGAATTTGGTTTCTGCTCAAACAGTTATTGAAGAGTTGGAGAATCCATTTCTTTGTCATTAAGCCAAAGTGTTTAATTTGCTCAGTTCGTATATCATCCAAGCCAGCTGATTTTCCATTTTTACTCTGTTTGATAGCCTTCTCTAATTCTTCCATGCTGAGTGATGATGTTAGGTCGTCGCTCTCTTCATGCTCTTCTCTTTGCAGTTTCGGTTTTTGTGATTTGTGGTTTGCCTTCCCGTTCAGCAGTAACTGATGTGCTATTTGGTTAGCAGTGATATTATGATGTGCGGTGGTCTTGGTTGGATCATTGCTTAGACGTCTCAGAAGTCTCCAAGCTTTATGACTGTCTCTTTTCAGGTCCAAGTTTTCAATAGTTTGTATCCACTGATCCCTTTTGGTCTCTCTAATAGAGGAAATAAGCTTGTTCCCTGCTTCCACAGTTACTTCATTGAAAGGATTTTCTTCAAATAAGTTTTTGTATTCTGCAAGTAGTGTGGCTTGATCTGAAGTAAGCCCGGGGATATAAGATGTTCGACAGCCACGGGGGATAGACATCCTTGAGCATCTCTTTACAGCTGTGGTGAAGGTGTCATAGTAACTGGGTACTGGTTCTATAGCAGATATTTCAGCGTCCAGTAATTCCGCAAATCTTGACCAGTCTGCCTTCTTAAAATTAAACCTCCTCCGAAAGGATACCATCTGAGGTCTTATAGCAGCAAATACTTGGCACATTATTGGTCTATGCTGTGTATTGGGTATTGGGGAACAGACAGATTTTACACATTGTTGGTTGATATTGCTGCTGCCAAATATGAGGTCAGGATTGTAAGCTCTTCTCCACCTGCCACTGTTAAAGGATCCAGGTAGTTTTGCATCATGGATTAAAGTCAGCTGGCTTATTTCTGCCCATTCTTGTACTGCTGTCCCATTCTCATCTTCATGGTCATAGCCCCAGAGAGGACTATGGCTGTTGAAATCACCGATCACAATTTGCACATGCTTGTTTCCGAAATTGGATGGTAGGTTTACAGTGAATTGAGCACCAGGTGGTTTATAAAGGGATGAAATGGTGCAATTAGCTGTTTCTACAGTAAGGATTTCAATGTTGTTTTCCTCTGTGAATGCTGTGGATGAAATCTGGAAATCTGGATGAACAAAAATAGCACTTCCATATTTATCATGAGGTCTTTCAATGGCGAGACGCATTCCATCTATTTTTGGCCTGCGAATATCACAACCTCTATGTGTCTCCTGTATGCACAGTATGTGGCACTGGTGCTTCCTGCATAGTTCTTGTAGCAGTTCTTCTTTGGCTGGTGTAATGCCTTCTATGTTAACAGAGATAATCGTTAACTGTGGCCCTGAAAAGGGCTCAGGTGTGGATGTTTCTGTTGTGAAAGGATCAGCCGTCAGGTTATTCATTCTCTGACGTTGCCCGGGGTACGCCCGATTGCTTTTATTATCTTGATCACAAATCATCGCAATCTTCGGGGAGGCTCCTTTCGTGTACCCCAGCTTTTTCTTTAAAGCTTATTTATTCATCACAGCAGACAATGAGACAATTTGTAAGTTTCACCAAGAGGAAGAGTCCTCTCAGTGTGTTGATGGGGAACACTAGGAATGATCTTCATTGTAGTAATCATAACGAGGTCGTGAAGAAAGGTTACATATCTCTTCACATGGTTATGAGAGTATTTAGGGGTTGTAGTAAGGATGTAAAGGAGAGCGCATATAAGTCTCTGGTAAGACCGCAGTTAGAGTATAGCTTCAGTGTATGGCACCCTCACTTGATACGAAAACTGGAAAACATTCAAAGGAAAGCTGCACAATTTGTTCTGGGAGACTTTTGACAAACGAGTAGTGGTACGAAAATGTCGCAAACTTTGGGCTGGGAAGACTTGGGAGTAAGGAGACGAGATGATCGAGTATGTGTTGTGTTTCGAGCTGTTCAGTGGTAACTTAGCGTAGAACGACGTACGTAGAAGAATAAGCTTGAGTGGAGCTTTTAAAAGTAGGAGAGATCATAATATGGAGATAAAGTTGAAATTCAAGAGGAGAAATTTATATGATGAGGAATAAGGGATTGGAGTAAATTATCGAGGGAAACGTTCGACACATTTCCAAGTTCGTTGAAATGTTGAAGGAAAGCTCGGTAAACAATTATAAATAAACATTTGCCGCGTGGGTGATACATGTCATTATGATTGATTCACTGATTGAGCGATATATAATTAACACATGTATCTTACGCTACCTAAGTTGTATTAGTGCTTATCAGCCATTATAGAGTTATCTTACGATTGCAACATATATTCTGAATGAATGGAATAATGACCATATGCACTGGTGAGTGGATGACTTCATGACAATTATTGTGCCCCGCATAGCCACCAAGTGGACAGAGAGCATTCATGGCTGCTTGTTCTCACACAACTCACATCCAATTTAATAATTAACTTAATAACGGCACTACAGTACAACAATTTACCTATTGCTATATTTGCACTTACTAGTAATTATGTTGATTTTTCATGTTTCTGCCCTTCATTATTTTCGTGGACACATTATACAGTGAGTCATGCGAACACTCTGAATGTGATGTTAATAACGAGTTGCTCCTCAAGGCGGAGAGGTATCGACTCTAAAAGGTGTTGCTATCGTTCTGGAGGGAGCTGGACCTGCTACCTGTTGGTGCGGGGCTGATGAATCCTACATCGGCATCGACGGCATCCCGTAAATGCTCGCCTGGATTAAAATCGGGGAACCGTAGGGCCATTCTATGGTCGTAACTTCACTGGTGTGCTCCTCCAACACCTGCGTACCACCACAGAGCGGTGACATGGCGCGTTGTCCTGTTGAAACATCAGTGTACTCTAGGGCCAGAAAGGCATGCAGATGGTCTGAAAGTGTGTCCACATAACGTGCACCTGTCGGCGCTCCCTGCAGCCGGACAATGCGGCCTAACTGCGACCAGACCAGAACTGAGCCACCTTCCGGCTGGACACAACACTGTTGACACGCAGGATTCATAGCTTCATGGGGCATATGCCACACATCCGCTCGATACAACTGGAAGTGGACCATGGTCCACTGCCGATGCTCACGGGCCGACGCAGGTCGTTGAGCTCTGTGTCGAGGTGTCAGCAAAGGGACACGAGTTGGTGAAGCCTATCCGGTGCAGTTAGCTCCTTACAGTCCTGGTAGAAATGGGTTCCTGACTCTCAACATTCACGTGGGGGTGATGTGACACACAGCAGCCCGTCCAGCGCACAGCATGGTTCTGCGGAGGCGACGTGATGTCCGTTCGTCTTCCCGTGCATGGTAACATTCTCTCTGCCCACTCTCGGCAGCCCGAACTCGCGAGTATTCTCCGCAATGCTATGACCCATCCGCTGTGCGTCGACGATCATCCCACGTTCAAAGTCGGTTAACTCGCGACGTGCTGCCATATCCACGACACTGTGACAGACTAGGCGCAACGCTCAGGGGTCATACACGGCATATTTTCTATTGGACACCCCTTCCCGTGACTTTTGGCTACTCAGTGTATTCCTTTTTGCCAAATTTTGGGATTTCCCAAGCATAAAAAATTGTGTTAAATATTTTCGTTATTATTTCCGATATTTGTCTGTTCTTACCAGTGTTCGTATGTAATTCCGCTCCTAATGCCTGATTTACCTATGAGGTTGAAGGTCGATTTGGATTACAATGCGGTCGCGAAAATTCAGTATTCACTGGTTTACCTCATTTTGCTTTCTTCACTGTCTCCAATACCTCATCCATTGTTATTCGATCGACAAGTACGGGAATGTGTCTCAGTTTTATTACTTGTCCTTTCCAACAGAAGAAATATGAGCCAGACCACCACAGCTCAATTACTGAATAGAGCAACTGACGTGGCACGGGATCCCACTTGTGCTTTACATCTATTCAAAATATAGAATACTGAACACGTTGAAGATGTATCTCCAAACACAACTAAAACATCCCAATACAGTTATTAAACCGGAATGCTTTTATGGACCAGAGAGGATCATTTTGAACAGGAAAGCAGACATTGAAAACGCTGAGAAAAAGGAACGCGAAACTTCTCACCGACGGACAATACCGACTCAGAGGCAGACAGGAAGTTAAAAATACACAAATATTCACAGTGGACATGTTAAAAGAATGCATCCAGGCAAATTTACCAAACAAATAGTCGAATTCTATGCAAACAGCACTAACGCTAAAACAGACACAATGAAATGGATTGACGAAATCAGAACCGTTTTGAAATAGACAGAAATTACACGAGAAGATGTCAAAAACAGGGTAATCTTTAGATCCGAAATTCACAAATGGAAAGTTAACCAAGAGAGAAAACCAAACATGAAAACTGGAACGACCTGGTCTTAAGATAGAAAGGAACCCCGCAGTATAAGAATGAAAGAAATATGGACAGAAAGGCACGCAAATTCACGCCTGTAAGTACTTTGTGTAGCCCTTATAGGCTTATTCACATGCATATTATTATTATTATTAATAATAATAATAATAATAATAATAATAATAATAATAAAATGAAATTGATCAAGCAAACTCTAACAGGCACAACAGCGAAAGTTAAATTTTTAGGAGAAATTTCAGAGCCATTAGAAATTACAAACACGAGTCAGACAAGGCAATGGATTATCACCACCACTACTATTCAATCCAGTTCTGGAAAAAGAGGTTAGAAAATGGAAAAATGAAACTAAATGGATGAATATTGGTAGACTTCTCGAAAACAAAATTCACCTTTATTGCCTCGCCTTTGCACATGACTTGAAAATCATCTCCAAAAACAAACAAGAAGCAAATTTCATATGAAAAGACAAAGTATGGAAAGTAAAAAGCGGGATTTAACATCCATCCTCTAATCACCAGATACGGTAAAATATGTCAAGTAGATACATTCAAGTACCTGGCGAAAGTATACAACCAAGCGGGATAAATCAGAAAGCAAACAAAGAAAGAATTACAAAATTACAAAAAGTATACAAAATTATCTGGAGCAATACAACAAAAAATATATATCCCAAAACGCACAATTACCACACTACAACACATTTGTGAAATCTGAATCCCTTTACGCATCAGAAAATCTGATATAATTTGTGGAAGATCACAAATAAAAACAAGAGAGGAAAATTCTCGGGAAAATTCTAGGACCTAAATGCGAAAATGGTATTTGGATGAAAAAGAAATCACTGGGAATCTACCAAGTAACAGAAAACGTTACAGACGCTAGTAGAAAAAGAAGATTACATTTCTATGGTCCCCTGGTCAGGATGGGTAACAATAGGGTAACAAAGAAAATACTAAATGTCACAGTATCTCTTAAAATCACAACTGGGTTACAGAAATAAACAAAGATCTTCAGAAAATTGGTATAAATGAAGAAATCTTGCAGGACAGAAAAAATCATAAATCTCATAAACAAACACAAATTTACTGATCAACCGAAAAGAAAAGCTACAGTATGGACGAAAGAACGCGAAAAGAAGTACAGTGAAAGGATGAAGAGATTTTGGGAAGACAAGAAGTTCACACGCTGATCCTTAGTTGGGCATAACGAATCAAATCTATTTCCGGACGATCATGAACGTCCTTGGGGGAGTGGAATTTAAAAGATTTCACTATCCATAATCTCAGTATTAAGTGCAATAGTGTGGTTAGCTCTGTACTTATGTGCCTTCTCATCGACTTCCTGGCTAGAATTTAACCCACGTCCTTTTAGGTGAACCAAGTGTGCCTTTAGTAGCTTGGTATGGTAGCCCCGAATAACACTAACTATTAACGGGCCTACAGATTGGATGCGCCTCTTCGCGGTACGCGATTACATACATCGTCCACTCGTCAATAACATTTTTTTGACATGAATTTCCATTTTATATGCTCATTCCGTGTTTATTTTGTGCCACCAATGTAGCCGCTGTAGTTCAAAGGACGCTGACCCCAATTTCCCGATCCATACTTCCTATGATTTTGAACACATTCAACTCCACTTGGTGGAGGATTTCTATAATCCTTTAACGTTCCTATCGGAGAGCACACTCGTTAACAGACATGTGTATAAAACTCAACCTTTGTATTTGTTCTCAATTATACCTCGAAAACCATTGGACAGGTTTTTATATAGTTTCCAAGAGGTTTCAGTTAATTTAATATTGAACTGTGCTAAAAGGGAGCAGAGCAGAATGGTTTATGCGAAACGTCTGCCTCCTTATGCTGCCTAAACCGCTAAAAGCATCCGTCTATTAATAATAATGAGTTGGTGTCTGTTTGTGTATTTGTTTCGGATTGGCTCAAAACTTATTGAATCGATTAAGCAGAAAGTTGAAGTTTCAAGTCGTACAAGGGATGAAGGACTTCACAGCGAATTAGGCCTATTTTTACGCTACTTAAACTAAAATAACGAAGAAAATATTTGAACCTACCGAAAAATGAAGTACAATTTCAAATTAAATTTTCTACCCGAAACGTCATGTGCATATCCCTCGTAACTCTAAAATACTTGAAGAAAGTACAGCTGTGGTAGTAGACGGGTACTGTTGTTCACACCTTTAGGCTAAGTTCGTCATAGTTTGCCCGTCTGTTAACTGGCCAGCTGAAGAATGAACGCGGAGGGTGTTTAGAGTGATATTTCAGAACTGCTGTAGTATCATCGTCATCGTATTACAATACGTGTTTTTATCTGGTTGATATTGTGGAAATATATTTAGAATTTATATTTAGTGAGTTTATAATTGATATTTCATTTTGCACCATTAATCGTTGCTCATACGGGCGTTCTAGCTAGTAAACTACGTGCGTAAAATGTGTAAAGTTCTTTAAAATAAACGAGTCTGATAGACGTTATGCCTACACTATCTTTGGAAGTTAAACAGAAGAAACCTTGCGCTAGGTAGGGGAAGAGAATCACTGAGGCTCAGCTTAACTATGCCTAAACCGTTAAAGATATCGTTAGACTATGTGCGTGTGTAAGAATGATCTCTATACAAGGAATGTTTTGTTACGGAAGCTCTTAATTAAATAAAAGCCAGGGTTGAGTGAAGTGGATCACTTGTCAAAAAGGAGAGTGTAACCTCTCAATAATAATAGTAATAATAATGTTATTTAATTTACGTCCCACTAACTACTTTTCGCAGACGCCAAGGTGCCGGAATTTTGTCCCGCAAGAGTTTTTTACGTGCCAGTAAGTGTAGGGACACGAGGCACCTTCAAATACCACTGGACTGAGCCAACTCGGGGTCAGAAGGCCAGCCACTCAGTCCGCCTAATTCAAAAGTAATCACCAGAAATGTTGACAATTATGGCACTGGGTGATACATGAACTCAATTCTCGGAAGTCTGGCTGGCTCTCACAAGTCCTCTTCGATGATCCGGAATGTCTGCCTTGAGATCTGAAAATCACATGGTGAGAGATCTGTTGTTGACTTCTCTGAAGCGCACACCTCAGATAGTTTGTAGCAATGTCATGCCGAGAGATCAGCATCAGCCACAAACACATCAGCCGCTGTCAGCAAGTCGCTTCGCTGGGGAACTTCTTTCACCGACTGGTGCTCTCAAACCGACGTTCAGGTTTAGCAACACCGCCTCGCAAGCTGAACGACAACGCAACAGCGCGAGGTATCGAATTATTGGTTTCAAATTATTCGTCCGTAGAGTAGAGTAGGTTGTAACATCCTGAAGCAAGTCTACCCGCACAACAGTTGTGCTATGAGATCTGCATGACTCTGGCTATTCTACGGAGGAGCGGGTACACGACACAAAATCACCAGCGACAACTTGTTGGCAGAAATAGAAGGCACAATATGATGATGTCTGTTGTTTAAAGGGGCCAAACAGCCAGGTCATCAGCCCCTGATGGTACGACGTGCAACGGAATGAAACGGTAATTAAAACTTCCACTGACTACAATCTAAACCGAATGATGGATCCAATTCACAGATGAGCACTTGTTCGTTTGTTGCTGTCACTCCTCTTAGCCTGCTCGTAAACCTCATGGCTCCAAATGATGTCAACTTGTTATTTTGTCTTCTGAGTGATCTGTTTCATGAAAATTATGTTAATCATTTCAGTTATACAAATGTTTTTCTTATAAATTGATGCAGAGGGGTTTTATTCCAAGTACAATGACCGGTGACTAATGCACCATTTTAACATATGCTAGTGTTAGGAAGACAACTGTTTTACTGTTGTGATTTATTTCAGAATGGTCGCACACAATTCTATTCAACCATGAACTCTCTCTTCTGTACGTCTATCAAGTTCTGCTGTCCTTCTTTCTTCTAAATTTAGCGGAAATAGAACAGGAGTTTCTGTAAACCACGCAGACAACAATATTGCGCACTCAGACACGGAATATTCGGAAAACTCGGAAAACGATATTGGAAACAATCGGAATCAAAGAGCAGCAGAAAAGAGCACTTCAAATATCACATACGTGTATTAATACATAAACTCCTATACAGAAACTCTCCTCAGTATATTCCCTATTAATTTCACTTCCTCTACTCATTAACAACTCTATTCTGGATCTAACCTTGCAATTCCCCTTCAGCATTCATCTGCATATAATATTTCTTATACTGTGACTGATTGCAGACCAGTCAGTGTCAGGAACAGTGACTCAAGTTCAACAGATCTTCTTACCGTTGAACGCTACCGACTGACGTGTGTGATAGACTGTGTTTCTCTGGTACATGTAGACCTAGTCGATAGTTGTCTAATATGTGTGTGTGTTTGACCAATATTATTTCATATTGGTTAACGCAGAGTGTCCGACTACTTGGCGGAATGGTCAGCGTACTGCCCTTCAGTTCAGAGGGTCCCGGGTTCGATTACCGGGCGGGTCGAGGATTTTAATTACTTCTGATTAATTCTTCTGGCCCGGGGAGTGGGCGTTTGTGTCCGTACCAACACTCTCCTCTCCATATTCACATAAACACTACACTAACAACCACGACAGTGATTACATCCCTCCATGTAGGGTTGGCGTCAGGAAGGGCATTCGGATGTAAAACAGGGCCAAATTCACATACATACATACATACATACATACATGTGTGACGCAGTTCGCACCCGCTACCACACACGTGTGTGAGAAACGATAGGTAAAGAAGAGGAAGAAGATAGCTGAACGTACAGTATAATATTTTAATTCCCTTATAAATATGAGTGAGAGTGATACAGTGTGTAATTCTACTAAATTCTGAGATAATATATCTGCAGAAAAGTATTATAAGAGAGGGACATGCGTCTTAACTTCGCCACTTGATGGAAGGCAAATAAATAAATAATAAATAAACTCCACCACGGAGCCCAACACTGACCCCGAGTCCAACACCAACTCTGACTGCATCACGGAGCTCAAAACTGACTGTCTGTCCGCGGCTACCTCCCTTTGTATAGCTCGAATGATAAGAACCAGGATGTTCGTGAGGTGGCTAGAGGCAGAACTCCCCGGTCTGCTGACTGACGTGTCCCGAAAGGAGCTACCGCAACTCTGTCCGCGGCTAGCCTCCCTTTGTATAGCTCGAATGATAAGAACCAGGATGTTCGTGAGGTGGCTAGAGGCAGAACTCCCCGGTCTGCTGACTGACGTGTCCCGAAAGGAGCTACCGCAACTCTGTCCGCGGCTAGCCTCCCTTTGTATAGCTCGAATGATAAGAACCAGGATGTTCGTGAGGTGGCTAGAGGCAGAACTCCGCGGTCTGCTGACTGACGTGTCCCGAAAGGAGCTACCACAACTCTGTCCGCGGCTAGCCTCCCTTTGTATAGCTCGAATGATAAGAACCAGGATGTTCGTGAGGTGGCTAGAGGCAGAGCTCCCCGGTCTGCTGACTGACGTGTCCCTCCCAAGAAGTGCCGAAAGGAGCTACCACAACTCTGTCCGCGGCTAGCCTCCCTTTGTATAGCTCGAATGATAAGAACCAGGATGTTCGTGAGGTGGCTAGAGGCAGAACTCCCCGGTCTGCTGACTGACGTGTCGCCGAAAGGAGCTACCACAACTCTGGTTCGTAACACTACATTATATTTCACAAATTAAAGAATGAACACAAGGGCGTTACCAATAATGTTATGTGTATAAAAACCCTTCACACAAATCATTTACAAATCAAATTAGGGAATAATTTTTAAAAATACATACATATTGAACCCTTTAGGTGCAAGGTCATGGGTTCAATAGACAATCATTAAAAACTGTTATGCGTCTCTGTGAATTTACTAAACGTCGCCACAATCTTCTATTTACAACTGGTGCTGTGGCCTCATTCAGTCCTATACCTCTTATCTTTAAACCGTTAGAAACTGAGTCTAACCATCGTCGTCTTGGTCTCGCTTTGCTTCTCTTACCCTCCATATCAGAGTCCATTATTCTCCTAGGTAACCTATCCTCCTCCATTCGCCTCACATAACCCCACCACCAAAGCCGGTTTATGCGTGCAGCTTCATCCATTTATTTCATTCATTTCTAAATTAACCTTGATCTCTTCACTCCGAGTATCCTCCAGCCATTGTTGTTCGTACTACCAATTATTCTCGCTACTTTCATGTCTGTTACTTCTAACTTATGAATAATATATCCTGAGTAGACCCAGATTTCGCTCTCGTAAAGAAAAGTTGGTCTGAAAACAGACTGATGTAAAGATAGTTTCGTCTGGGAGCTGACTTTCTTCTTACAGAATACTGTTGACCGCAACTGCGAGCTCACTGCATTAGCTTTACGACACCTTGATTCAATCTCACTATATTACCATCCTGGGAGAACACACAACCTAAATACTTGAAATTATCGACCTGTTCTAGCTTTTTATCACCAATCTGACATTCAATTCAGTTGAATTTCTTACCTACTGACATCAATTTAGTCTTCGAAAGGCTTCATCTAATAACTATGTAAATCAAGACAATGTACTGTAAATAACAACGTATTGTAAATAGCCAAGTTCTGTAAATAATCAAGTGTAAATAGCCCATTGTTAAACAGTTGTAAATATCCTAATAACCACCCCCCAAAAAGAGGGGGGGGAAGGGATATATTCAAAAAACACAGTAGGAATCACAAATAAACAAGGAACAACAAAATGATACAACACAAGAAGAACAATCTTAATGTAAAAACCCAAAAATTGTAAAATTGTAAAAAGTATAACCAAACTGTACATATTGAAAAGATCAATAAATACTTAGTCAAGAGGTAGAGACCCCCTCCCAACTCCCTCAACTTAGCAAATCTCCATCCTTCTCTACCAATCCCATCAAATCCCCAAACCCCGCCAAATCTCCTGGCCAGAGAGAAGGGGTAACCTTCTACGGGAAGGGGAATGAAAACTTCCCCCTTGGTCCTTGGTCATTTTCATACCATACTCATTGTACCTATTTTCAAGTTTCAAGACATTAGACTGCAGGCTTTCGGCACAATCTTCCATTAAGACCATAGGCCAGACCGCTCACTATATTTCCACCTAACTGAATCCCTCCCTGCCATTTTATACATTTCAGCAGATAATCCATGTAAACTACGAACAGCAAAGATGAGAGATTACACCCTGCAAGTACCCTGAACCAAGAACTCATTCTACCATCAATTCTCACTGAAGCCCAATTGTCAACATAAATGGCTTTGATTGATTTTAACAATCTACCTTCAATTCCATTAGGGGCTGCCTGGGCGAGGCGGTAAAGGCGTGCTCAGTTCGCCCGGAAGGACGTGGGTTCGAATCCCCGTCAGGAAGTCGTAAAATTTAAGAAACGAGATTTCCACTTCCGGAGGTGCATATGGCCCTGAGGGTCACTCATCCTACACCAAAAATGAGTACCAGGTTTTTTTCTGGGGGCAAAGACGGTCGGGCGTAGAGCTAACCACTCTACCCCATCACGTGCCGAGGTTAATAATGGTGGAAGCCTTTATCTTCCCCTCCTCCAGGGGCCTTCATGGCCTGTAAAGAGGTGAATTTGCTTCTTTACCTTTAATTCCATAGTCCCCCAGTATGGCGAACATCTTTTCCCTCGGTACCCTGTCATATGCTTTCTCTAGATCTACGAAACATAAACACAACTGCCTATTAATCTCGTAGCATTTTTCAATTACGTGGCGCATACTGAAAATCTGATCCTGACAGCCTCTCTGTGGTCTGAAACCACACTGGTTTTCATCCAGCTTCTTCTCAACCACTGATCGCACCCTACCTTTCAAGATGCCAGTGAATACTTTGCCTGGTATACTAATCAATGAGATACCTTGATAGTTGTTGCAATCCTTCCTGTTCCCTTGCTTATAGATAAGTGCAATTACTGATTTTGTCCAATCCGAAGGTATCTTACCAACACTCCATTCTAATCTTATTACTCTCTGAAGCCATTTCATCCCTGCCTTTCCGCTATACTTCACTATTTCAGGTCTAATTTCATCTACTCCTGCTGCTTTATGACAATGGAGTTTATTTACCATCCTTTCCACTTCCTCAAGCGTAATTTCACCAACGTCATTTTCCTCCTCCCCATACGCTTGGCTGTTCGCATCACCACCAGGAAGTTTTCCTTTTACGTTGAGAAGATGTTCAAAATATTCCCTCCGCCTCTCCAGTGATTCTCTGGGATCTGTTATGAGTTCACCTGAATTACTCAAAACACTGTTCATTTCCTTTTTCCCTCCCTTCCTAAGATTCTTTATTACTGTCCAGAAAGGTTTCCCTGCTGCTTGACCTAGCCTTTCCAGGTTATTACCAAAATCTTCACACGACTTCTTTTTGGATTTAACAACTATTTGTTTCGCTCTGTTTCTTTGATCTACGTAACCCTGTCTACCTCGGCCCTTGTTTGGAGCCATTTCCGATAAGCCTTCTTTTTACGTTTACAAGCTGCTCTCACTTCATTACACCAAGCTGTTAGCCTTTTCCCATCTGTACGCACAGTTGTTCCTAGGCATTCCCTTGCTGTTTCTGCTACAGCATCCCTGTATGCCACCCGTTCTCTTTCTATAGCCGAACCTGCTTACTGTCTACTGTTCCAAACTTCTTATTAATCACATCCATATACTTTTGTCTAATTTCCTCGTCCTGGAGATTTTCTACCCTTAGTCGTTTGCAGACAGATTTCACTGCCCCTATCATAGGGTTAGAGATCCTTAGTTCATAACAGATCAGATAGTGGTCTGTATCATCGAAAAATCCCCGGAAAACTCGTACATTCCTAACAGATTTCCTGAATTTGAAGTCGGTTAAGATATAGTCTATTCTGGATCTGGTACCCCTAGCCTCCCATGTGTAGTGGAGAATAGATTTATGCTTGAAGAATGTATTCGTAACAGCTAAACCCATACTAGCACAGAAGTCCAGCAAACGCTTCTCATTCCCATTAGCTCCCATATCTTCCCCACATTTACCAATCACCCTTTCGTATCCTTCAGTTCTACTTCCAGCTCTCGCATTGAAATCGCCCATTAGCACTATTCTGTCCTTGCAGTTGACCCTGACCACGATGTCACTCAATGCTTCATAAAACTTGTCACCTTCATCCTCATCTGCACCCTCACATGATGAATACACGGAGACAATTCTAGTCCTGATTCCTCCAACTGACAAATCTACCCACATCATTCGCTCATTTACGTGCCGAACAGAAACTATGTTGCGTGCAAAGGTATTCCTGATAAAGAGCCCTATCCCAGACTCTGCCCTTCCCTTTCTAACACCCGTCAAATACACTTTAAAATCTCCTATCTCTTCCTCGTTAACTCCCCTTACCCGAATATCACTTACTCATAGCACGTCCGCGTGCATCCTCTTTGCTGACTGAGCCACTTCTACTTTCTTTCTTCCATAAGCCCCATTAATATCGATAGGTCCCCGTCGAATTCCATTTCGTTTGCCAAGTTCTTTCCAAGGAGTCCCTCGTCTGTCAAATGGGAGTGGGACCCCGTTAAAAATAATCCCAGTAAATTTCAAACGACAGGGCAAGTTTTATTTCGCGAGATAACGCCAGGAAGTTTCTTTCTTCTCGTGAAATCCTACAAGAATTAATGCGAAGAGAACCATACCTCTAGAGACAAGGAACTACCTGCTGGCGTAAGACCCTCGCATTACGTTTAATTTGCAGGAGATGGTCCACTTTACACATGGTCTCTCTCCTCACCTAATTGGATTACATCAAGTCACATTATTACCACTTATCGCTACCCTTTCGTGGTCAAGTGGTTACGACCACAACCTTGAAGTTACTATTATCATTACAATTTCGGTCTACAAAGTAGAGTAGATGGCGATGGTGAGTGTTCACTGACCCAGCAGTCTCGTCTCACCACGCAGTAATCAGAGGAGCACCATCTATTGAGCGCCTGATATAAAAAATCCTCAGTGTTGCCGACGGCGAGGTTCAAACCCAGTAACTCATGAATGCTAGCTCGCAGGTATACCAATTGTACTGCGGAGCAACCTCGCTCGTTTTATGTGAATTCTAAGAGGTTCAAACAGATTTTCACGACTCTTATTCCCGACTACTTCATCTGAATTTTCAACGCTACCCATTCTACTATCTCAGAACCAGGCTTAGTTCACTGAAGAGACGAGAATCGAATTCGAGTCATCGAGCAAGCAGCCGCAGTTGTATTTATTTACTTCTTTAGCGTGTGGCACTTCCAAATTAAAGGCTGCGCCAAGTGAAGAATCTCTCGTATATTGTATAGTATAGTAAAGGTGGCGGGCTCATATTTCGACCTCTTGGACTTGTAGAAATTCAGAAATATTATGCACAAGACTATGAATTGGTATATACATTACTGAGTATATTCTCCACTTATGGGAAAGTTACAATGAATCTGCTATAGCGTCACGCAGTTAATATTTGACGTAAACCTAAATACTCAAATATAACTACCAAGAAGGTGTTCGTAATTTCATCCTCCACCAAATTTATGAAAAGTACAATCAATTTTAATATATTGTTCCCTCTAACCTTATCAAACACTTTCGCTATAATGAATTACTTTATTAAAAACGTTTTCTTGGTATTTTTAACACGTTACTCGTAGGATGTTAAACGCTGTACTTGCACTCTTGTCCCTCACTATCTTAATACCCTCTTTATCCCACTGCTTGCGTTTTCCCATCTGAAAATAATAATAAACTTCATAAATAACAAATAAAATGAAGGGGGACGAAATTACGGATATTCCGTGATTTATTATAATGGACGCTACATTAACTCACGCCAACCACCTCACGACACGACTGAAATGCAGTCCAGTATTTCAGTGCTCACTCTAGGAATAACAGGCTGCAATAACTCAGTTCAGCATGAAAAATTAATCCTCCTTGTACACGGAAACTAAACGTGTTGCAACAAGAAGACAACGGGATGAGGATACGCGTGTGCCCGCGGCTAAACATGATGTACCAACCGTGCAAACTCGAAATCCCTAGGGGACGAAATTAGGTGTGGGGACGGAATTTCGACCCACTACCTTATATAATTAGGTATGATAAACAAGCTGTAGGTTGTTTTATTTATTTATTTATTTATTTATTTATTTATTTATTTAAATTTTCATTTGTACTTCAGCAATTATCAACACTTTATTGAACAGTTGCGACTGGTGTGAAAACTACGATATACTAGGTGAACCGGAGCGGCGGCTGGGAGTGGCTAACCTGGAGGGAGGGGAGTCTGCGGGGACTACCGGTTCCGGCTTTTCTTCGCAACGCAGCTCGCAGAACCTCTGCGCAAAGTGAGGTGAGAATAAATGGAAAATAATAACAGGCTTATTCCACAACAAGTGTTTATTTACCGCATGCTGTTAAGACATAATATCAAGAGAAATTCTCAGCCGATCGAGTGCTAACAAGTGGGACGGTTCATACATTAGTTAATAAATTTCGTAACACGGGAAATACTAATGATAAGAAGAAGGCGTCGTACAGCGTGAAGACAACACCTGAAAAATTCTCCTCTTTTAGCCGTCTTTCTCAGCAAACGGGAATGTCTACGGTTCCGTACAAGAGGCTACGAAATTACTTAAAGTAAAACCCTATAAATTTACTGTGGGGCGGAGACTTAAAACCAGGTGGTCCTTTGTGTAGGATTAGATTTAGTGAGTGGATTTTGAAAAGAGCGCATGATGATGAAATTGACCCAATTCTCATTCTTTTCATAGACGAAGTATGACTTGACTTACGTGAGTACGTAAATTCTAAAAAAAAAAAAAAAAAAAAAAAAAACAAACCAGCCGTTATTGGAGTGTATAGAAACATTTTCACGACGAGAAATTAGGGGTGTATTAAAATTTGGCAGAAACTCGCTGTGTTAATTGTACGATTTACAGTATAGTTTGCGCCGACCCCACCTGTAGGGGTAGCGCGCCTGCCTCTTACCCGGACGCCCCGGGTTTGATATCCGGTCAGGTCAGGGATTTTTACCTGGAATCGAGGGCTGGTTCGAGGTCCACTCAGCCTACGTGTGAGGAACTATCTGACGGTGAGATGGCCGCGCCGGTTTACAAACCTTAATGAGTCTATTTTGCTCACGCTTGCGTTTTGTATAAACTTTTATCCACTTATTAGCACTATGTTTGGACATTTTTGTGAAGTATGAAAAAAGTCATGATTTTTGAGTCACACAACCTCCAATATACTCCTCACTTACGGTCACATTTTAACTTTCTGGTGTTTTCTTCTAGACCACACCAAGAAAACTTCATAACACTCATTTCAATCACGATAACACGGAAAAAGCAGAATGGTGACAAATTAGAAGAATATGATGGGCTGACCTATACCGCAGACTGCTGAAATTCTTATATGGAGGAAAATAGGTAACATCGTTGATGACAGCAGCCTCCGCGGCTCCGGCGGCAGCGCGCCGGCCTCTCACTGCTGGATACCGTGGTTCAAATCCCGGTCACTCCATGTGACATTTGTGCTGGACAAAGCGAAGGCGGGACAGGTTTTTCTCCGGGTACTCCGGATTTCCCTGTCATCTTTCATTCCAGCTAAACTCTCCATTAACATTTCGTTCCATCCGTCAGACATTTATCATTGCCCCAGAGGAGTGTCGGCACATTTCCTATCCTCGCCGCTACATGGGGCTTCATTCATTCCATTCCTGACCCGGTCAAATGACTGTAAACAGACTGTGGATTTTCATTTCGTTGATGACAATCATTATCAAACTATTTACTTCTACCACCATTTACGATTCAATATAATTTTGATAATTGCTTAAATTTGTGCAAATGAGAATTTAAATGAAAAATTAAAATGCTATACGTAAATATTTCAAAACAGTCATCTTTGAAAAATAAAATACACTACTTCAACACGCCGAGCCGCACCACGTGGTAAATATACCTTACTTTTGAAAGACATTACAGGCTCGGTGTATATATTTCCGAGTTAGTAAGTTAGTGTTGGTATTTCTCCGGATCCAAGACGAACTTTTTCTTCTTCTCAGAATCTCATGTGAACAATCAAGGGTCGACTTATCAGTAACGAACACCACTGGCAGCTCGACGGTAACCACGCTGCTGTCGCTCCGTGCGCACTAAAACCTCGGCCTTCAACGTTCGCGTCTTTATTGGGCGCGGCAACCGGTTGTACAGTGCCTCTGCGCCTTCTAGTGAACAGAGAATGACATTCTACAGGCTCGTAAATGGCATCAAGACCTGCGAGCCTTCAAAACCTTAGAAAGGGCATGGCTAATGAGTGGCAGAGTTATAACCCGTCTACTGTACTGGAGACTTAGTAAACTGGTAAGTTTTACAGAGAGAAGGAATATTTTCTTGATGGATCGTCGTATTGTAGAGACGTGGAAAAGGTATTGCCGGAAAATTTTCAACGGGTTCTCTTCGGTATTATGATGCCAATTTTAACTTAATGTCTATGGAACTGGCGGAAATAAAGAATAATCGTGCAGGCGCAAGAAAATATGGCATAACTAAAGCCAATATTCGGCGTTGGCGTGAAGACAAAGATAGTCCTAACATGCAGTACTGCACAAGAAAGCACATTTTAAGCCTGATTTAATTCTCTTGAAGGAAGAAGTGTTGCCTAGGGCGCTGGAGTTTAAGGGGCTGCCGTTCATCCTTTAAGAATAACAGAGAACACGAGCTTAACAATGAGCTTAAAACACTCTGTGGATAGTCACAATGCGATCATGAAACCTTCTTTCAAGGTCGCGCCTTCTCATGAAATTACAGGTGTTATACTACGATAGGCAATCTCGTTCTTCGCAGCTTAGAGATGGCAGACCACACTCAGCTATTTTAGCAGCCATGCTCTTCGCTGGGAGGAATGCACTTCGCATTTATACTATAGTTTAAATTAAAATGAGTGAAAATCGGAAAAAGCTAATTCAACGTGATAAACTCACGAAAGAGTGCAAAAGTAGATGTGCTATTTAAAAAAACTTGTTCCCGTTCGAGCTGAGACATATTCAAGTGTAATAATGTCGGGAACATGCCTAAAGTTGTGGAGCATGTAGTTTATTTGAATCAGGTGTTTCCGATGTTGAGAGCAATAATAACGCAGCAGAAACAAGTTGACCCAAGTGACGCATTTAGAGCGAACAATGACAGTGATTGAACTTCAGACGATCCCGGAAAGTGAATATCGCTAAACAAGGTCACGTTGCACTCAGAGATTGTGATGCAAGCGATATACTTTCTTTCCGAATCACTTCAATAAGTTTTTGTATTTTTAAAATACCGAGAAATTGCGAGAGACTAAAGACAACGTTCAAAGCAAGGATCTTGCACATTTCATTGTAACACCGCAAAGTACAAACAATTTGTTTGTTTGTTTCTTGATGTTGAAAATACTTTTAGCACAATGGGCGTTCCCGTACTAAGAAAAACGTAAAATTAAGCGATTTCCTCAATCGTGCCGGACGTTGAAGAGCCCAGAAAGGTTTCAAATTGTGAGTCCTTGATAAACAGATTGTTTCTTTACCCGTTTCCTTTTTATTCAGATCCCAGCCAAATTAACTTATTCTGTAATGTGTTCAATGCCCTCAGGCGAGTTTTGATGTAGTTGTAAGTGAAACTCTGCATTCACTCACATTAGTGCTAGGAAGAGCATAATCTACCACATAACGATGATTAAGAAAAGGATTGTAATTTTTAGGAATAAACAGAGAATATATTGTCATTTATTTACCTAAAATTCGTAGCTCATTTCCCCAGCCTGCAGGGCTGCTTCTCTTGCTCTGTTCACACACTATTCCACGCCCCAGGAGCTAGACAAGTCCCGGAATTTCTTTTTTTACAATTGTCTTTACATCGCACTGACACAGACAGGCTCTATAGAGACAATGGGATAGGAAAGGGCTGGGAGTCGGAAGGAAACGGCCATGGTCTCAATGAGTGTACAGCCCCAGTATTTGCTTGGTGAAAATGGAAAACCACGGAATCCCCATCTTCAGATGTTTGTTTCAAGACAACCAGAGGTGGTAAGTGTCATTTCGTTAACGACCCCATCGATGCGGTTTGAAACAGTTAAAGCCTCTCATACCAGCGCTCAATATTATGCCGCGAACATGCACAGGGTACGTGGAAGAATATGACGTGTAGGCTGAAGTGCAGATTATGTTCGTAGAGCCATTGACCACTGTGTCCCAACCAACTAAGAATACAACAGCTAGATATGGAATAAGCTGTTAACCGCGAACAGATAAGTCCTGCTGAATTGGTAAGGATCAAAAGTGAATTCAAGTAGAAGCTGCAAAAGAAAACTACAGTAAATAAAGCAGGTGGAAACAGCAGAGGGGTCTGCTTTGGTGAGGAAGCGTGAATTAAGTTGAAAACTCTACTGATGTAGTGGATGATGTCACAAGGATGAAGGGTTACATACGCCATACATGAATATGGTGTAAATATATAAAATACGGATTACGGAATAGAGTATCTTGTAGACTAGGAATCATTGTTCTGACAAAAGCAATCTGACTCTAGGACACGTGTCTAACGGAAGTGCTCTCTGTATTCTTGCAACTAGATTCTTAGTTATTCCTGATCTTTTGGGACCATACCTGTCCTAACAGCACCTACCTCGGGTATCGCTCTCGTGCGGTTCATCTCCTCTCCCAGTGCTAGGTGACTTGAATGTTGTGGTTCTGTGAGACAGCGATGTCCATCAAACAAGCACTCTCACTGAGCAGGACAGTTCGGCCGATACCTATAATAATAATAATAATAATAATAATAATAATAATAATAATAATAATAATAATAATAATAATAATAATAATAATAATGACGGACGAAACATACTGGCTGAGCATCGATCGCCTTTAAGGCCAAGACTCATCAGGGGTTAAGCACCGTGGAGTTTTATTTGTTCTTCTAAAGTTCTATAATATCGCAAGTTGTTATATATATATATACATACATATCAATTAACCAGTTAGGTAGTATATCTATATCAAATGTAAATATTCTAGAATCGATTGGGTCTATCCGTTCTTCTGTAACACCACATTCTCTTTATCTCCGAGCTAGTTATTGTCCATGCTTCACTTCCACACAATGGCACGCTCTAAACGAAAGTCTTCAACTACTTCTTTAGGGAGTAAATTTCCGTTTTTCAGAAAGGTCTTCCTTCCTTGTGCGCTCCTTACTTTTGCCATCGTTAGTTATTTTACAATATCCATCTACTTCATTTACTAACCTAAAATATCCTGACTTCATTCGACTACACTCCATTGCTTTTGATTTGGAGTTATTTATTTTCATCTTGTAATCCTTCCCCAAGGCTCTGTCCAAGCCATTTACCAATTTCTCCAGTTCTTGTGCAGACTGAGATAAAATAAAATATCATCGGCGAATCTCAGAGTTTTGATTTCCTCTCCTTAGACTGCAATCCCCTTTCCACGTTTTCCTTTGATTTTATTTACCGTCTGTTCTACAGAAACACTGTAAAGCAAAGGGGACAAATTCTAGCCTTGCCTCACTCCTTTTTCAGATTGTTTTCTTTTCAATGTCCTCGATTCTTATCACTGCTGACTGATTTTGTACAGATTGTAGATAATACTTATTTCACGGTATTTAATCCCCATTATCTTCAGAATCTCAAATAGCTCCGTCCAATCTACATTATCAACATTATCCTTAATATTGTGCACGCCATTGGTGGTTATTAGTGCTCAATAGAGCACATCAAATCATTATGACATAAGACCCCCAAAGACGTAGTGAAGTAGTCTGTTTCTCTGATTGTTATGTTGTGATCGTGTACACAGGGAAAGTGGGCTGTGCATTGAGCAGGATGTCACCATTAAAACACAGTGACAAGTGTTAGTAAAATAGTCACTGGCAAACATATATTGTTTCAGTTACATTTGTTCACGCGTTTATATTGAAAATACTCACACCAAACGGAGACATACGCTCTTCAATAAAAACAACAGCAGCATTCCATTTGCACCTGTCAAACATTTTATTGTGTATGAATCATGCACCATTCCTGTTTTCAATGCACTGTGTGAATTGTAGCCTGGCGGATGACTGTACACTTGCTGGTTGCTAGCTACTGCGGGGTACAAAGAATGGAAATAAATTCTAAAGGCTCACCACGAAGCCAATTTTTACACTACATTTTTGTTATTTTCACAGTATTCTAGCTGTCAGTGACGTGTTTGCTTTCCAGATCGTCTGGTTCTCTGTAGCTTAATCCAATATGTAGAGACTCCGTGGCTCAGACGGCAGCGCGCCGCCCTCTCACCGCTGGGCTCCATGGTTCAAGTACGAGTCACTCCATGTTAGATTTGTGTTCGAAATATCGAAGGTGGGGCAGGTTTTTCTCCGGGTACTCCGGTTTTCCCTGTCATCCGGCAACACACTCCCCTATCACTTCATCCGTCAGTCGTTAATCCATGCCCCAGACGAGTGCGACAGGCTTCGGCAGCGGGCACAATTCGTATCGTTGCCGCTAGATGAGGGCTTCATTCATTTCTTCCCTGACCCGGTCAAAACTGGAAACAGGCCGAGGATTTTCACTTTCACTAGGTCCCTCACTTACTGAAGCGAGTAATAAGTATTGTCCAGCCTGCACAAAAGTTACTCCTCTCGTTAATTTGCCCAACGGTTATGCTATGCGTTTTGCGTAAGCTGAAGGGGTACATCCCATGTTACTCCCTCCCTCTACACCACCAGAAGACGGGCTAGACTCCACTCACTAATGTGTATAACAGTTATGGTAAGAGATTTGCATAAGCATAAGGGGTACGTTCATCAGAATCCGCAGAATTTATGCTACTTTCACTACAAATTCGTTCGCATACGAACATTACAGGCTAAGAAATGAGATTCTAATTATTACTACTCTCGATTTGATGTTGTTCTACTCGTATGAAACGCAAGTATATTCAAAAGTACCAGCAGATGTACAAAGCATTAGAAACGTTGTCGGGATGTTCTCCATACAGTCGGTTATCTAACTTTCAAGCGGTCGGTACTCACATTTAAATGTATCATAAGAAACCGTTTGTAAGTAATATTCTAAATTTAGTTCGTCACGGGCACTTTTTGTGCAAAACCAACTGTAATAGAGAGTTTTTGTTTTAGACTCGCACTGAAGCTCGATGTGCCGTTGTCCTAATTTTCAATACTATGTTTCGCGAAGCGCTACCCATATCTACGTCTACTCTAATCTGCTTGCTATTACTTCCATAAAAACGAACTGAACAAGATCCTCTGGTCAATCCCTCTCCTCTCACCAGTACCCTTCTTTCGTTATTCGATCTACCGTCAGCATTGTTCTGTAACACCACACTTCTCTTCTCATTTGTTACTGATCATGTTCCACTTGCATACAATACCACGCTAAAGACGGAAACCTTTCATTTGTGAATCAATGTTCCAAGCGAGAAAATGTATCTTCTTAAAGGAAGCCCTCCATTGCTTGTGCTAGTCATTCATATTTCATACAGATATTTGAAGAGGTGCATCGCTTCGCGGACAACGGAAGCCACAGAAGGGTCGAAAATAAGGAGAGAGGTGTCATCATCGACACAAGTCGCAGCCCTCTGAAGTCAAAAAGGAATATATACTTACAAATATATTTCTTACAACAGAGATAAATAACAGCTAGAGTAAGTCGACATAGTGAATCTGACGGCAGAAGAGAGGGAAACAATTCCCGGTTTTGCTACCAATTGTTCGAAACAGATGTCTCTGCTAGTTGCAACGTTAGGGGAAATTGTAGGGGTGCATTAATAATTCTAAGAAACCATTGTGACAATTAGGTTACTATTTACATTTCCCAAGCAAATCTATTTTCTAAAAAGTAACAATATTCATCTAACTCTCTTCAGACTTCATTTCCGTTGCTTTTCTTGCACTTATTTATTTTCAAGTCGTGCTCCTTCTCAAATAATGTGTCCATACCACTCAGAAATTCCTCCGTCGGCAAGTCTCAGATGTTTAATTTCTTCTTCTTGGGTTGTGATTCGCTTTCCAAATTCCACTATGTTCTTTATGCACTCAGTATTACGTCTTCAACATCCCAGATCGAGTGGATGTATGGCTGAAAGGTCCGGCACAGCCGTTACTTAATCATACTTCTTTATCCAAAAGGTGGTCATAGAATGTGCAAGGAGTTTTCTGTTTCTTTATGGGCAGCCGTACTTCCTCAGATAACGGAACCGTTTATTACAACATCGCTTATTACGACATATTGCTTATAACGACGATATCTGTCGGTCGCGTCTATTTCTTACACAAACACTGTGTCCAATGTTGATTTTTGTTTGTTATGCGTTTGGGATTTTCTGACAACAATGTAAAGGTTATCTTCAAACTCTTGTTTTTGTGTAGATTTCAAATCAAGGGAAGCATCGTTGTGAGGACGTCGGGAAAGAAAAGGAAAGTGTTGAATATTGAAGAAAAGCCACACATAATACGGCGATTACAGAATATGAATCACACTCAACGATTTGTACAATTGGAAAGGACACAGCCAAGGCCGTGCGGGACATAATATTGCCGTGAAAACCTCCTCTCAGTCCCACTCTATCTTATTTCTCTTATAGATTTGAAGTTTTACATTTACTGTGTTAATTAAACATTTAAGTGTAGGTTCCTGCGGTGTCTTCGGAGACGTTACAACCGATTTCGACTGTAATTTATTCTGTCTGGAAGCGGAATGTTGGACACTGGCACAGGATAGCAGTCGATGGTACCGCCGTACCGTGACGTGCCCAGATCTGTACCAGCTGTGATCTGCCATCTCGACAGGGAGAGCAAGTCCCGTCTATGCTGGTTTTCTTTTGGACAGGACATGATAGTGGGAACGGAACATTCCAGTTGTGCGTACATTTAACATTCCCCACCCGTGCACCGAGAACACCACCCGCAGCACGGCCTCTTTAGAAACACATGTAATGACAATGAATGAGGAGAAATGTCGTCCTTTGGCTATTTCTTATTTATGTTTGACCAAAAATGATGTTCCAAGAGGAAGGCATAATTTATTTCACCTGTTGAAAGTAAGCTCACCGGACTACAATTTGTTCATCCTAGAGCAAGCACAGATGGATCGTTAAGCCTGTAACGAGTCCCGTGCTTAACCGCACGCGGACTCCCTCTAGCTAAGCAGTAGGGTCAAGCGGGCGGTGTTCGTCAACATGGCTTATGTAAGGATGTGACAAAGGGTGGCATTAAGGGACAATCGTGTTTGGCAAAGCCCATGCGGTATGTGAAGTTGCTGGATTTGTTGGCGTTTCGCAGCGAAATGTTCAACGACGTCGGAATCGTGGTTGGAAACAGATTCTGAGTAGGACCGGACACGCGTTTCACTGCTTGTGAGTCAAAATCGCTTCCAAACCCGACAGAAATTGCTGCAGTCAGTGTCCATCCCGACCTGTTAGCGAGAGAACTGCATGCCATCAACGTTTGGAATTTGTCACCTCGTAAAAATCCATTCCTCACACAGGCACATAAAGCAGCAGGTCTTCATTAGGCTAGAAATCATGGACAGTAGCTGACTGGTGGAACGTAATGTGGTCTCACGAATCATGTTCTTGTCCTTATTCCAATGACGCACGTCGTCGAGTGCTCCGAACGCCAAATGAAGCATTTCATCCTGGATGTTCAAGCCGGAGGTGGATGGTGTTTTCCGTGTCATAAATCGCGCGAGGTGATCCCTAACACGATGTTTATTTAGATATTCTGGATGATCAGATCTTGCCCTTCGGTCAACATCTGCATGGTGAGTATACTATTGATCTGTTAAGATAGCAACAGCAAAATTCGTCGGGCTGGAAGCATATGAACACTCCCCCACAATATTACATCTCAAGTGACCTGAGTTGCCCACATCAGCAATTTGGTGGAATCCTCAGCGAGTGGATTAAGCTTGTGGCCCGAATCCACGCCGTTATCAAGTCCAGACGCGGAGTTACACGGTACTAAATGATACTTCTAATGATTTCACCTGGCGTCCCTCACCCCAATCATATCATACTAGGAGGTATTGGGACTGTCGATCCCTCGGTCGTGATTGTGTTCACGCGATGTTGAAAATATAAATTAGCGTGGCTTTCAGCCACGCACGCCTTGTGGCGTACCGAGTTTCCAACTTTTTTTTATTATTCCTGTATTTTCGTTGTTTTGTTCAGTTAGCGGACTGTATCATTGACTTCATAATGGAGCACAGAGTACGGGAACTTCTTGAGTGCACTGAAAAGGAGACACGAAGGTCTACAGCACATTTGACTTCTTGCAGCACTTCATTGCCTTCCTCGGATTCAGCTGATATGTTCATTGGCCTCAAAGAACATCCTCTTCCAAAACATCCGCCTCGAGCGCAAAGCGCCTGTTAGTGCTTCGTTCCATGCCTCTTCGCTATCAAGGAGTTTGCTTATTCTTTGACGTCATAATGGATGGGGAAGAACAGCACAGATACAGTCCGCCAACTGAACCAAACAACGAAAGTACGGAAGTAGTCTCTCACTTACGCAGACCCATTCTGCACACAGTGGAACCGACCGATGGAATACAGACGCGTAATGGCATTGCTCCTATGTAACGCAGCCCCACAGTTTTCCTCGCAAGGTGGTACGTAACGTCGACCCATGTATTCTGCACGTAATGGTAATAATCACAAGTATTCTCATGGCTCTAATTTGATCATCCCTTGATCGCCCCTTTTAGTCGCCTCTTACGACAGTCAGGGGATACCGTGGGTGTATTCTTCGTTTGCGTCCCCCACCCACAGGATGATGTGTGGAATAACTCTTTAAATTGTCAAAGCTCATCAGGTCGGCCTTTAATACTCCTGCCAGCACAAATTACATGCATTCCACAGGAAAGGTATATATTGCTAGTATTGTTTTCCTGCAGGTAAATTTGATATTGTACGCGTACAGATTGTTCAATAAGTTGTCGTGCGCTTCAATGATCACAATATTACAAATATTACAGTCACATTTATCACACCCTTGAGTAACATCATGACTAGGGTCACGACTTTTAGGTAGTAATCGTTTAGAATCCAAGCTAATTTGGTCATGTGTGACTGGAGTCCAGCCCGTTTTTCCGTTGTGTAGAGAGAGTAACATACATTCTAGGGGTTTTAATGGGCCGTATCCATTATGCTTATGCATAACTCATAGCATAACCGTTGTGTATACTAGTGAGTGTAGTCTAGCTTAGGAAAGACAATCATGGAGGATGTTCAGGTGATAAAGAGTCAAAGAAGAACCAGTGGAAACACTCTGTTAAGCCGCCCACATATGAAGAGTGGTATTTCATTAAAGACTACATAGACGTGTCTTCTCATACTCATGCTCAATATTCTGTCGCGAATATGAAACAGAGCAAGAGCAGTTTACGCGGAACAATATGTCTGTAATCAGAGCACGAACTTGGAGAGGGGTTTTTCGTGCCTGTGGTATAAATAATAGAGTGGCGTAGATGACCGCTGTGTCCCAAGAACCAAGAAAACTGGAAAGCAGACCAGGTTGATACGTTAACGGCTAGGAGATATAAAACAAGGTGCGGCTGATGAGAGTGAAAAGTGACTTGCAAGCGATAACTCAGCTTAATACGGACGGTGGTGTATGGAATAATGAATATAAAACATAAGAGTTTAAAATATGGTGAAGGAGAGAAAGGAAGATAATAGCACACTTACATAAAGTGAAGATCTCACTGATATAGTAGTGATGACATGGCGCCTAAGTTGCTACAAAGTTCCTTTCCTATAGACAAAGTATTTCCCTTCCCAGGCATCCATTTCATAGAAACACGCTCTTGAGCGCATATCGATTATATCCTTCGTAAATTTTTACAGACAGATTTGAAGGACCACTCAACCCCAGGCTTTAGGAATCTGAAACTCCAGCAAGTAATTCAAAAAACGTTATCTAAGTTAGCATGTACATGACCTGTCCAAGAAAGCAATGGTATCAAACTTCCGTTGGCGAAAATCAAAGTCTTTCAGAAATGAAACTAAAATTGATAAATATTAACTGTATGCAATTTGGTATCGACAAGTGAAGGATTCTATGAAACTGCCAGTTCTCTAGAGTGTGAGAAGGTGAGGCATCTTTAATATACGTCTCTCACACATTGTCAACCACAGCCTGTGCAGTTGCTAGGTAACATCGCGTCAGATGACCTTTAGGAAGATAGACCATATCCGTAGAGAGGATAGCGCTCGTCTTTGTATGTTGGTATCAGTGAACGTGCCCTTCAATATCCAATACCAGGTTTGACTGGCCAAGTGCAACTCCATCCCACGATACGACAAAATGCATGCACGTTTGCATTGAAAATCTTGGCGACAACAGCGGTTATTGATGTAGCACCATGCCATATGTCTTGTCGCGTGGGTATACTCGAACCTGTGACCTATAAACTTTAAACCTTGACAATTCCTTAACTTATTGCCTTTACAAGAAAACATACAAAAACTCTCACAAATAGAAAATTACGTGTCCGAAGTTTTGCTGTAGATGAATGGCAACGAGAGATGGCGACTCACTCCCTGACGACACGTTAGCATCAGCCAACGGTAGAGCACCTCCTTAATATGCAGCAAGAATTGATCCCAACGTACACGCGTGGGCGCCATATTGTTTGGGAGACTGTTGTTTATCAACGTACCGTACAAGCATTCAGCATTATTGAAATGTTGAAAGAGTTGCAACAAAAATGAAAGTATACACTCAGGGAATCAGAAATATACATATAGGCTAAATGGTGGGCCGAGTTTGACCGTGCAGCTTCAGGAAGAACGTGTTTTATGCCAAGAATAGACATGTAAATTTTGACATTCCATTGATTTCCCGCCTTCTCTGCCACAGGCAACACGACTTTGAATAGATTTGGGATGAAACTCTCGACTGCAATGTGGCGACATTATCTTACATAGTAATTTTTACTGTCCAAGTCAGCCTTACATACTAGTAGTTCTACCGAACGAATTGGCCGTGCGGTTAGCGGCGCGCACCCGGGAGATAGTGGTTTCAAGTGTCGGCAGCCCTGAAGATGGTTTTCCGCGGTTTCCCATTCTTACACCAGGCGAATGCTGGGGCTGTACCTTAAATAAGGCCGGGGCCACTTCCTTCCCACTGCTAGCCCTTTCCTATCCTATCATCGCCGTAAGACCTATCTCTGTGACGTAAAACAAATTAAAAAATTACTATTGCAAATAAATAAATTTAATTCAAAACGTGTCGGTGTTTTTTATATTACTTTCAGTTCGTTGCAAATGCACTGTTTACAGAAACTGGAGATTGCAGTAGTTGCCACACTAGAGTTAGGACATGTTACTTTATATTCCGAAATTTCAAAATTCCATCAGATAATGCTGCCTTTCCTTACCATTAAAGTTACTAGCTTTTTTACTGCCGTAAGTGCAATGAGACAACATGCCACATCTAGTGGTCCAGTTCATTCTCTAGATTATTGCGAAAGGATGTTGTGATTTCTATTCCGCAGTAAATCAACCAGATTCCGAGTGGTTAGAGCTAAAATATCCACTCAATTTAGAACGAAACTCAATATATTCCTGAAAGATCATTTCTACATCAAGTATAATAAAGTATTTTTATGTACGTTACCCGTGCAGTGATGAGAAAATGACCGACTCCTACCTGCAACAAGAAAATAAATTAGTGTAGAGAAGGCAGTACATTCCATTAAGAAGACTGAGTTACATAATAGTGGCTATAATATACTAGTGGCTTCCAGTGTTCTGAAATGAAAATGAAAACCGACAACCTGTTTTCCAGTCATCGACCGGGTCAGAGATGTGATGAATGAAACATATACAGGTGAAGCAAAATTCTCGCACTCGGGCGTCGCAGCGCGACTCCTCACATGCCAACAATAAAAAAATGTCTTTCACAAAAGTTCATCCTGCGAGTATATCCGGGAGAAAAAGGACTTGAAGAGTGGCAATCTGGCAACACTGTAACCACATGTAGGCTAACTACCTCTGTCAGCACATTTTACTCGTGCTGTACAGTTGGTGAAGTTGGTGTGTTAGCATGCAGGAGATCGAGGGTATCGATCCTGGTTTGGGGCGTATGTTTTTTATTTCGTAAATGTAGTCCAGGTGGTATGGTATCTGGCATCTTAGCGCGTCCTCTAGAAACCATTTGCACTTACACAACTACGATCCTAGAAATGCACGAACATTCGTTTTCATTGGTCAGCTTTGAAAGACGCCCTTTCCACGTCGCACCACTTCATCTACTAGATGCGTTATAACGTGTTCAGGCTTACTAAATTTTGTAAATGTAGGATACATGTGACCTAAAAACGGTGTCTTACTGTATTCCAGTATGTAATTTCCGATGGAAATTAGCAAATAAAAAAGCGCGCCTTAACCCAGGATCGAACACTCGACCTCCTGAATGCTAACACAAAACTCTAACCACTGGATCAACTTTACAGCACGGCTACTCCGTGCTGAAAGAGGTAGTTACCCTACATGTGGTTACAGTGTTGCCAGATTGCCACTCTTCAACATACTTTTTCTGTCGGATACACTCGCAGGACGAACTTTTGTGAGAGACATTTTTTTATTGCTGGCATATGACGAGTCGCGCTGCGACGCCCGAGTTCGTGAATTTCACTTCACTCTGTATAGGCTGTTATTACAATGGGGTCGCCACTCGCAAGGTGATTTATTATTCCAGTGTTCTTTTTGCTAGTTGCTTTACGTCGCACCGACACACATAGGTCTTATGGCGACGGGGGGACAGGATAGGGCTAGGAGTGGGAAGGAAGCGGCCGTGGCCTTAATTAAGGTACAGCCTCAGCATTTGCCTGGTGTGAAAATGGGAAACCACGGAAAACCATTTTCAGGGCTGCCGACAGTGGATTTCGAACCTACTATCTCCCGAATACTGGATACTGGCCGCACTTAAGCGACTGCAGCTGTCGAGCTCGGTATTCCAGTGTTCTATCTGTCATATTTTTACAGAAATGATTTGTATCATCAAGTCTAGAGGTTCAATGCAGCAGGTCAAACACACTTCACACAAGAGCACACATCTACTTCGGTCTGAATGGAAGCTACAGATTAAGGGAAAACTGACATACCACCAACAATTGTAGAAATGATTAGGTTTCCGGCCTTCGCCATGTCAGAAAAAAGGGTGAAATTGTTTAAGTTTCAAGGAGAAATTGGTCGACGTCTTGAGAAGAAGAGCAAGACACCCCAGCGCTCAGTGACCAACGAGTGTACTACACAAGTCTTGTTAATAAACAGACGAGATTTTCTTCGTGGAGCAAACTTCTCTAAGAATTCCATCTTGGTCTGAGACATGTCTGCAATTACGTCAATCTAAATAACATGTGTAATGTTTAAGACATACCACCGCAATTTTGCACAGACATTTAAATTAGTTTCGCAAATGACAGGAACTGTACCCAAGTAAAGCAGTCCTTAACATCTGTCTTCCTGGAGGAGTACGCAAGGGGCTGAGATCAGACGATCTTGTATGTATATTTCCAAGAGACTTGTTTCTGTTTTTTATATTCTTTAGATTCTTGTAGTCTAAAATATTAAACAAGTTCAATGATATACTTTATTACGTCTTATATAATTTATGTTTTAATTTTATTGGAACTGGTATCTGTATTTTAATTTTTAAGCTTAATGTATAATTTAATATTATAAAATGTACTTAGTATATTCATAAAGCTGTATTGTGTTATAAGGAGACGCTACATAAAGTGGCTTTCCAGCCTCAGTGTCATGTAAATCATCACAATCATCAATAAATTCAATTCAATTCAATTCAATTCAATTCAATTCAATTCAATTCAATTCAATTCAATTCAATTCAAAGGTGACCCCTCAGTTTTCGGCTTCTTCTGTAAACTTTACGCCGACGAAGTTACGATGTTTGCTCTGCCTAGCGACAATTATAAACAACATTGTTATTATTGGGGGGGGGGGGGTTTCGTCCCGGAGACCCTGGTTTGATACCTGCTGATGGTGCGGTCAGCAAAGGCATGCCTCTGTGCGTCCAGGGACACTGAACAAGCGGGATAAGCTGCGGATGATGACGACGGTATCCCCGGACTGTCGTAAGGGGCCTCAGGGGCTCCCAACTTGGGAGAGTAGATTGGCGACCAGACTCCACTTACATGTGCTAGGCTCATCTATCCTATCCGACCTCCCTCTTCTGCCTCCGACAGTATCGAGGCCTTCATTTTCATTGTCTTCCTTCGACTGACACCTTCACTTGCCTTCTATTTTTTATCTCTGGTTAGGATGGTTACCTAGTCGTACTTCCTTCTAGTATAATCGCACTCCGGGAGAAGACAAAACATTTCGATTTACGGTTTGAATACCACCGGCCTAGACGACTCTTCCTATAAATCCGGAGTCTAGACTAGACAAACGACATGGCCCGATGCCCTTCCTGACGCCAACATCTCCTAACAGCCCTCTACGATAATTCAATCACCGGGCTGAGTGGCTCAGTCGGTCAAGGCGCTGGCCTTCTGACCCCAACTTAGCAGGTCCGATCCTGAATCACTCCGGTGGTATTTGAATGTGCTGTCAGCCTCGTGCCGGTAGATTTACTGGCACGTAAAAGAACTGCTGCGGGACTAAATTCAGACACCTCGGCTTCTCAAAAACCGCAAAAGTAGTCAATGGGATGTAAAGCAAATATAATTTATTGACAGCAATTGCCTGCCGTGAGTGGAATTGAAAGTGTCGGAGAGTTAGCCGCACGATCAAAGAAGCACTTTGAAGACATTTTATACCCCAATAAGAAACTTGATGGTGCTACTCACAACCACGGATACCTGGTAGAATATTAGTTAAAAGTTCTTAATCGTTTTGTTATTCAAATGTCGTGCACTACCTCTTTTCTATATGCAGCATATTAGTTTTAAGAATTTTTCCTTTTTTATATTTAATTTGTTTCAACTTAATGTAATGTCATCATTCACCATTTCGTATTATTAATATTTTAATTGGTATTTTATCTGATTATTGTAATATATGTTTATTTCAGTGCCTGTTTATGTGGAAGAGATGGTCTTTATCTACATAACTTTCTTTCTTGTTTCTTCTTAATCTGTTTATTATTAAATCGACTTCATTGTGGCCCTTTCTTACACTTAACCACTTCATGTATATAAATGAGTACTAATTTACAATATAATGTTTACAGTGTACAATGTTAGAATAAAAACTGAAATAAGTTAATTTAAAAATATTAAATCTTTAAAACCTAAACTAATTAAAGTAACTAAAGTAAGTGAAGTATAACTTATAAACAGGAACACATTACAATAAACAACCATATTCACTCTCATTCACACTCAAGAAAGACTGAAAGTGCTTATAAGACGACGCAGGCAAAGGATTTTAAACTTTGTCTTAGATTTAGCTTCCCTGATGTCATTTGGGAGTTCATTCCACAAGTTCGTGAACGATCTGCTGTAGGTTGCAGGTCCATGTGCAGGAATTTCTAGCGTACAACCTGACCGGGTTTTGAACAGGTGTAGTGAACTAAGGTAGCGAAATCTGGTGCATAGGTACAGATGAGTGTTTTCAGAAGGCACTTGATACATCTGTCTGTCATTGAGACGTAACCAAGATAACTGTCTATGGCATAGGGATACGTGGGCGTATGGACGTATGTCGAATGCAGACCTGAGCATGCATTTTGGGCACGTGCCTTGCTCATTATTGATATCAATAAAGAGTGTATCACAGTATTCGAGAATTGGAAACAACAGCGACTAAATGAGCTTCGTTTTCAGGGACCAAACAAATACATATTGAAGCCATTTCAGGGGATGTTGCGACCAGTTCAATGTTTCGCCGCACCTGTTTCACAATATGGATTAATGATATTAATTAATAATTAGTTAATATTAATTAATTCCTGCTGCTACAGGAGGCATTTCGTATTGTTTTAAGAAGTGAAGTTTTTCGAAGTGCCAATGATTACTGCTTGCGTTTTAAGAGGATTAACTCTGAGATTATTACTCAGTGCTAAATTATTTATGAGACTTAAATCTGAGTTAGCCTGTCGTACAGCACTCTGAATTTTAAAAGTTGTTGAGTGGTAGTAGGTCTGCATCATCAGCATAAAGTTGATATTTGCAGTGTATAATCGATTTGGCAACATCGTAGGCGTAAATTGCAGATAGCAATGGTCCAAGTACAGAACCTTGTGAGACACAGAGCGACTCACATCTGTTATTATTTATTGTGACACACTGACGGCGATTTTTGAGTTACCAACTAAAAAAGTTTATTGCCGTCTTGCTGAAATTTAATTAATGCAATTTTGAAAGTAGCAGTTGAGGAACAACACTGCCCTTTAGGGCGACTCAGAGAGGGATCCCACCTCTACCACCTCAAGGGCAGAGTCCTGGAGCGTGAGGGCCGGGGATACAACCTCGTCCAGGAGGCCTCACCTGCTATGTTGAACAGGGGCCTTGAATAGAATAGAGAAGGAAGAGGAAAGGAAGCGGTCGTCGCCTTAAGTTAGGTACTATCCCAGCGTTTGCCTGGAGAAGTGGGAAACCACGGAAAACCACTTCGAGGATGGCTGAGGTGGGAATCGACTCCCCAGCCCTCCTACTCAGTTGACCTCCAGAGGCTGAGTGGACTCTGTTCCAGCCCTCGTACCATTTTTGTAATTTCGTGGCAGAACTGGGAATCGAACCTGCGCGTTCGGGGATGGCAGCTAATCACAGTAGCCACTACAGCACACCTTGACAGGTACATTACTAACTCAGTCCCTGCGACTGGCGCCGCTGTTTAGCCACGTGCAGATTTAGGTCGCCCGCCAAGCGATCTGATTGGCTGACTTGAGCAGCAGCGCGGGATATCGAATTCTTTATCTGCATGTCGATCATACACCCTTTCACCTTGTTTCCGACCACCGCATAGGCTTTATGTTCGTGTACACCCATTAAGCACGTCCTTCCAACAAGTGCACTGTGAAGCAACACCCTTCCTTCTACCTCTTTACATATTCTCTGATGTTTCCTTCTCAGCTTGTAAACTAATGTGGAGGTTAGAAAATGAATTTAAAGGGATGACAATGATGATGACGTTTCTTCCGCTTTCTACTTTCACAGATATTACAATGCAAATGTCGAAGGGCTGCTGCTGGTTTGAAAGACACGCTCCGTGATCAAAGACTAACTCTGTCTCAAGGAATCTGGGAGAGGGTCCTTTTAAACGTCTCCAGCTTGTTTGTAAAGGCGGCTCTTGAAAGAGAGTCTTTCAGTAAGTGTGTAGTTTCATAACGTCTACTATACGAGGCCCCTTAATGAGAATCCCAATGAATACAGAATTATAAGGCATTAAAAGCTCGACGGAAATCAAGACCTATTCAGAATAATTAAATAGGTCTTTGTCATAGGCTGCCGTTTCTCCCAACCCTTGTAAATAGAATAATCCCCCAGAATAATAATAATAATAATAATAATAATAATAATAATAATAATAATAATAATAATAATAATAATAATAATAATAATGTTACGGAGTTTTCCGTGGTAGTTAGAGGTGAAAGAAGGTGCGGGGGGTGAACAGGTCTCAGGCTACGAAATTAAAGTGAATTTAAAATTTAACAAGGTTATATTTTCTTAGCAAAAAACAAGAAATAACAATAATGGCAGGTACAGAGTAGCAAAACCACTAATCGAGAATGTACAATTACAGGATTTGGGGCTCCCAGAGCCAGACACACAATTCTTGAGCAATTAGCCCAACTTTACGATATACAGAATTCAACCAACGGGCAGAAGACCCCAATCATGCCCAGGAGCACTTGCTCCCAATTACATCACAAAGCCTCCTCGAGGCGCGCAGAAACAAACTTCAAAAGAGCGATCTGCTCTCAAAGGTTAAGCCTATGAAAGGCCACACCAAACTCCACCTTCAAGTTGTCCTCTAAGGACATAAACACAGGGGTAATGATACCCAACCTACTGAGGCCTATTAAGTGAGAAAATTTAATTACATGGCCTCTAAAATACCAATTTGAGAGGAGGCGAACTTGCGCTCCTAATACACTTTGTTTAAAACCTACTTGGCACTAGGCCGTTAATGCAAGGGCTAATCCCATACTAAAGAGGTGACTTTTAGAAGGAAACAATTTACATTACGTTAAGGAAGAAACGGTTGTGAAAATAAGTTCACCTCAATGCAATATGAGAGTGAGCTCGAGAGGGTTAAGCACTCTCTATCCCAATATTAAGCTTAAAAGATAGAATAAATACAAAGATTCTTTACATTTTAGGGAAAGTTACATGGTGGAAACGCTTCGGACCCGCCCCGAGAGTTAAACTGCTGAGCTTAGCAAGAAAAGAAGTTATTAATCGGCCATTACCTTGTTGTTGAACTGCTGCCCGAAGGAAGAGGCGCTTCCCGCCCCCTGCTATGTACTTTACACACTGAAAGATGTTACTGAAGTGGCGCAGAGACCCTAAAATCAGCAGTTTATATACTCTCGCAGAAAGTTCGAGGCGTTTCAGGAAGGAAAACACCCGCCCACAAACATTTTATTGGTGGATAAAGAAAACCCCTACACAAGATGAAGAAGAAACACATTATTGGTGGAAAATTAATTAAAGAAATTCGGGATTGGCTAAATTCAAAACAAGGGGAAAGAAAGGGTTAATATTGCCAACTTAAACAATGACTGAAAGAAATTTAGAGCAAAGAACAAACTTTTGAAATTAAATTTTCTCCAAAAAAAAAAAAAAAAAACAAAAAAAAAACAGTTCTTTCACTTCGCACTAGGGTGCACCGTTGTAGTTCTTCAATAGTGTCCTCTAGAAGAGAATTTTCACACTTCTTACTACAAGCAAAACAAAAATACGTCGAAAACAACACAGTTCAGAAACTTCAAAATTTCCAAGTAGTGACATCTTCAGGATAACTTGAAAATTAACACATAAGACAAAGTTCAGACTTCTTCCAGTAGGGGGGTTTCAACTGGCGCAAGGTTTGAATTAGCGGCGTGGAGGTGTACCGCCCGGTACAATAATAATAATAATAATAATAATAATAATAATAATAATAATAATAATAATAATAATAATCCTGCAGTAGTTATCACCTTGCATTCGGGAGATAGTGGGTCCGAATCGCACTGTCCGCAGCACTGAAGATGCTTTTACACGGTTTCCCATTTTCACACCAGGCAAATGCTTGGGGATAAACCATAATTAAGGCCGCGGTGGCTTCGTTCCCGCTCCTAGCCGTTTCCTGTCCCATCGTGCCAATAAGACCTATCTGTGTCGGCGGGACGTAAAGCAAATTAATAATAATAATAATAATAATAATAATAATAATAATAATAATAAACACTATTAAGTCAGTATACCCCCGTGACACTACAGCCCTTGAAGGGCCTTGGCTTACCAAGTAACCGCTGCTCAGCCCGAAGGCCTGCAGATTACTACGTGTCGTGTGGTCAGCATGACGAATCCTCTCGACAGTTATTCTTGGCTTTCTAGACCGGGGCCGCCATCCCATCGTCAGATGACTCCTGAATTCTAATCACGTAGGCTGAGTGGACCTCGAACCAGCCCTCAGGCCCAAGTAAAAATCCCTGACCTGGCCGGGAAGCGAACCCGGGCCTCCGGGTAAGAGGCAGGCACGCTATCCCTACACCGGCTTAAGTCAGCATCCAGAAATGTTAAATTGACACACTACAAAACTGTAATCCTTCTAGTAGCTTTATATGCAACAGAGTGTTTGAATACATTTCCAAATCGGAGAACAACCAAAACAGAAAAGAGAATCCTAAGGACCTACCTGGGAGAATGACAAATACAAACTGACACCAAAACAAGATGTGTACACAGAATCAGAAATTAGTGACGCTTTCAGAAAAATGAAAAGATTCTTTGGTACCTGTAAAGAACGGCCAAAGACAAACCACTCTTTTGAACACTACGCAAACAAGAAAACCAAACCACTACGTTTCAATGAAAGCGAAAAGTATTTGAAACCATTCAACATTACAAAAAGAACAAACTGAAAATGAAAATCACTTATGAAAGCAATATTTTATGGTAAATTTACACAGAACGTCCAAAAGAAATCAGCTCCTAAATGGACGGAAGAGAGAAAACAACAATACTGAGAAAGGTTGAGTTAAGGTTTCGGAAGAAGAAGAAAACTATTTCATGTGGTCCTACGATGTGCTAATTGAATGCATGAATTAAATAATAATAATAATAATAATAATAATAATAATAATAATAATAATAATAATAATAATAATAATATTAATACTTTCAAATCCCACAAACTACTTGTATGGTTTGTGAAGACGCCGAAGTGCGGACATTTTATCCCTCAGTTTTCTTTTGCGTACTAGAAAATCTACCGCCACGAGGCTCTCGTATTTGAGTACCGGTACCTTCTAATAGCACCGGCATGAGACTGGACTGAAGTATCTCCCTTGGTCTCAGACGGCCGAGAGCGACTTGCGCTTTGTGTGAGGGTGAGGCCCTACCTAATGGTAAATACCGGATAATGGTGAAGACAATACTAAACACCCAGTTTTCGAGGCAAAGGAATCCCCATCCAGCAGGTAATCGAACTCGGGACCAGCATGCTATTCAGTTATCCACAAGCCGTACAAAACTCAGGAATATTTATATGCTGTAACCCAAAATCCTGGGTATGCTGGGAGAGAAAGCTTGAGAAGAAAATCCTTCCACTCTTTGTTTTAGTTGGACTCACAAACACAGCTGGCATTCAAGTATATAACGCGGTGATACAAACTGTAACTTGGGGCTTACTTTAATACTCTGCTCACAATCAACAGGGAGGATTTAATCTCTCTCGTGTACCAATTATATCTCTCATGATGAAGAGCTGAGCTGTCCCACTGCGAGTTGTCGAGGACAGAAATATCCCTTAAAGAAACTTAACATGAGACCTGTCAGTGTCGCTTCGTACTGCTTCGCTTCCACAACCAGGAATTTTACCTCTGATATCACACGGTTGATTTACTACCAGTGCAGTAATTTGATCCTCAACAGTTCAGCGATCGCCTAGGAATTACTGAGGAAGCGTACAAGGGAAATATAAAGTGAGGTAATTTCTTGTTGCCTTCATCGAGCCAGAAGCTGATATTACATGTCTGTTGGGAGCGAATTTGTGAGCAGTAATAAGTTACAATTTTCAACCACTAGAAAGCTTTTTCAAAACTGTAGAGCGTCTGTTTAAAGAGTTGCATAAACATTAGGAGCACAGGCTTTGAAAACTCCTAATAAAATATGCAACTCTTGCTACTTACGCGCTAGCTAGATTTCTTTGACTCGTGGAAATTCAACCTATTACTTTATGGAAATCCACTCCCTACATAGCAGCCTGAAATCTCGCATCAACTTTCGCCGGCAATTTCACTATCAGCATAGGGAAGGACATTACCAGTCAATAGATCAAGGCTAAATTCGGTAGGATGATGGGAGAAGGAGAATGCGCTTCTGTATAAATATCGCTTGAGCGAATCCAGAGGCAGTTGATTAGCAAGCAACGGAGATTAAATCACAGCATTTACGGGCCAAATTCCGACGCTTTGCTGTATCTTAAAACTGATAAGTATTCACAGTGAAGACGATACAAATTCGTCTGAGGTAAGAAGGTACGCTGTCCCCGATCCTTCTTATAGACAACGTCTAACACCGCACGGCTGCCATCCTCTCATCACACCCTCAACAGGAACACGACCTATCACCAATTCAGCTTAAGTCAAGGGGTAGTTTCAAGTGTGTTTTGCTTTCATTTTAGGTTTGTTCTGGGTCCTTTCTGTTATTTTATGTATTTTAACTTATTGTCCCTTTTTCTATTTTCTGTTACATTTTTATCATTGTATATTGTTAATGGCCAAATGTCCTACGGACGAAGGTCATAACATAGAAGGAAAATAGGGGTAGTTTTCTGCACCTCTAGATGCAGATCCAAAGAAAATCAGTTTTGAACTATGGAACTGTAAATTACCAGACCTCTTGGAACGTGTGAAACTTGAAGAGAAACTATCTCTGAGCATGGAAGTATTTCAACAGGCTACGATTCTTACTGGGAGATCCAAAGTTAACCTGTAAGTGACTGTGCTGAATCTCCGACGACGCAGCACCTGATATTGGCACTGGACTGCCAGAGCACCTGTCAGGAAAGCAAAGGCAATTAGCCATAGCTCCCTGCTGGCCAAGGTCGTTAAGGCGTCAAGTCTATCGGAATGGTGGCCGGCAGGGAATAACCGTTTCTAGTCACTAGACTGAATTGAATCAAGGCTTCTGGCACGCAAACTTCACGTAATCTTGATACAGTGCGAGGGCATTCGTTCATCGGATGGAGACGTTAAGCGTTGAGCAGAACCCTCGGCGTTATTCGACAGGAGTAGGCTACGTGCCGTCACCGGGTTTCACCTTCTCCCTACCTCAATATCCCAAATTCGGATGCGTAGGTCGCCGATGGGAGTCAAATATAAAGAGCTGCACGAGGTGATCCGAACACTCCCAGTAGTAAAATTCATACAACAAATAACATTAATTTTAAAAAATATTCAAATAATGAAATATTGGCAAAACATAAGTGTTGTACACGCGCATCAGAACGTTTATTCCAGATCATTTTGTCGTGGATCGATCCTGAATTGAATCCTCCCTTATTGGGGTTGTACGCGTAGCCAGGATCAACCAAGTGGGTTATAGTCAGCGTGTGGTGATATTCAGATCGCAGTGCGCTACCCAACGAGAACAATATGATCAACTGTCAAGTCCAAGCTTCCTAGAAAACAGATTTACGAATGTTTATTTAGTTGTCACTTTCTCTTTATTAACGCCGGCTACATGGAAAGAACAATTTAAAGACCATTCAGTGTTTGGATGAAACGCGTATGTCGCCGAGAGGACTTAGCTGTAATGTCTCAATTGACAGGAGGAGACGTGAAACGCAGTTTTCATGAAATATCGCATCAAAATATGTGCTAAATATGTGACGTCACACGCATACTCTGTTATAAGATGGCGCTGTGTTAACCCGCACGCTCACTTGTCGTTGTGAATACATCGTGCTGTGTCTGTACTAGTCATATTGTGTTGCCTGCCCTTTTCAATGTTTTTATTAAAATTTGATAAGCACGTTATAGTAATCACCAACACCACCACCTGTTTGGATAAAACCTATCCATATATCCGGTTTTTTATCCTGCAGTTCTTGACGTAAAGCTTCGTATTGTGTCGTAGTAATCGCAGTAGTTCAATACAGAACGGTTGTCTTGTGGGTACATAGGTTAGTATCGAAGGAGCGGTTTTTTTCAGGCACACATGCCCCTCACTCTTTCTAGTGTATGTAGGTTATCCTGTTTCCAGATAATGTCTGAGGTCTGTATGTAGACTTTATTCTCCCTCAGCAGCATTCAAGTTTTTAGGAACGCTCCACCATCTGTTTGCAAGTTGGGAAAGGTCAGAGAATCAAGGATTATCTTGCAGCGATCAGCTGGAGGGCTTGACAGGTAGTAATCAAACATAGCTGCATGGAATCACATTACTAAGGTTGAAATCACATATTCAGAATATTAGGCGCTTAGCAACCTGCTAAGTACAGAATGTATTGCGGGTTAGGGTAACCCTTCGCCTGCAATTATCGGAGCGATCATGTCATGATTTGAATCCTCAATGTTGGCTGAACTTAAAGACCTTTAACCGGCAGGTAATTTCGGAGAGAATGAAACAAGTACGAGAAGGACGAAAATGTTTTTAGTGGGGGTACAACACCTCCAGTCTATAGACTGTTGGATATCACCAAGATTCTGTCGCTGAAGCAAAACTGCAGACAGCTTGACTACTGCGGAGGTAATAACATGGAGCTGGCTGGTCGGAGCGGTTGAGACGTGTGAAGAGCCCAGCCAATCATACCATCGAGTACACGGGCCTCTTTACTCAAACCTATTAAGCAGCGCTGCTGTTTGCCAGACAACTTGATTAGCTTGCAGTGTTTCGAAATTATTTACCGATGTTAAGGATCATCATCATCAGGTGTTCTGCCTACGCACAAGTTCTTGACACCATACCTATCTTCATCTGCTCCTGCCCCAGACCAACTGTTTTATCTCCCACTTTTTTACTTCGTTCATTGTTACTGTTATTCTTCTCCATCCTACTTTCTTCTCCCCTTCCACCGTGCCTTCAAGAACTGTTGTTAGAAGCACTTTTCCTCTCAATATATCTCCCATCCACTTCGCTTTCCTCTTTTTAATGCAGTTTAAGAAAGACTATTTTATTCCTTGATTTTTTCAGTACTGTAAAGATCGAAGACTATGAAAAAGAAGCACCAATCTAGAAGGGAGTGCGGCGAGGCTGGAGTTTGTTCACTCTCCTTTTCAAAGTTTACATAGAACAGGCGGTAAAGAAAATCAAAGAGGAAATTTGGAAAAGTAAACACAATCCAAGGAGAGGAAATCACAACCCTGAGATTTGCCAGTGATATTATTTTATCTGAGACTATAGAATATCTCTAGAAATTGCTGAGTGGTAGGGACACAGTGTTCGGTAAGGAGTACAAGATGAAAATAAAAAAAATCGAAAACAAAATGCAGTCGTATGAATTCAGGTGATGCAGGAAATATTAGATTAGGTAATGGAGTCTTAGAGGACGTAAGTGAATATTGTTACTTGGGTAGTAAAATAACCAACCGTGGCAGAAGTAAGGACATGAAATGCAGGCTAGAACAAGCAAGAAAGAAAGTAACTGTGTTCACTTCAAACATTGATATCGGAATGAGAAAGACGTTTTTGAAGACTTTCGTCTGGAGCGTGGCATTGTATGGAAGTGAAACATGGACGATAACTAGCTCAGAAAAAAGAGGATAGAAGCTTTTGAAATGTGGTGTTACAGAAGAATGCTGAAGGTGAGATCGTGTAACAAGTGGAGAGATACTGAATAGAATTGGTGAGAGGAGAAGGTTTCCTCTCCTTGGATTGTGATTCATTTACCAGATTCCAGCCGGAGTGAAGACAAGGCAGGTCCAAGTTCCAGATTTTAATTTAATAGCTGTTTATATATTGAGTGTGACTTTATAGAAACTGACGATGTCCTTTTAGGAACGAAATACGTCATTCCTTGTCTAATAGCGTGTATTTTTATTCCCAGTTCAATAACGTTTTATGTGTTCGACAGACAGAAGAGCTTTGGCACTTTGATATTTACGTGTGACGTCACAGAACAATATTGCTGCCTTTCTTCCATGAAGACAAGTTAAGCGTGTGATATGTGATGTCATAAGCATGACTAATTTTGGATACATATGGAAAATATAAATTTATTACTCCACAAAGATTTAGAGATTTATACAAAAAACACCATGGTGAAATTCGCCCACTGGGTTACAAAATTCCGAAATCCGAATTGGCAAATGGCTGCTTTTTTACCGTAACCGGCTGGTCGTGCAACTTGCTGCAGCACGGTGTCCTTTGTATATTGTACAGCTCAGTGAAGTTAATGAATTTATGATGTAATTTAAATAGTTTTGGCCTTCTCTTTCCACTGAATGAAGTACATTTATGTGGACTGTCCCGTGCGCGATGTATAGTCGTTCAGAAAAGGAATTAGCGCACAATTTTGTGCAAGTTTCCCGGAGGTACACATTTCTCAGAACCACTATTGAAGCTATAAGTATTGTGTTCGTTGTGGGTATCCACAGGCTCTGTACCTACTTGTGAGGTAAAGCATATTTTGATGTTAGTCAAAAATGAAGTACCATTCACTTACTCAAACGATATTGACCACGAGACCCCAAATAGCGTCCACGTATACATGCACAAGGGTAGAAATTGGTAGATATGTTACTGAATATATTCTCCACTTACGGGCAAGTTACAATGGAACTATTTAACATAATGCTGTCGAAAACTAAACGACCAAACATGTGTTCATAATTTCGTCCCCCACCAAATTTATGAAAAGTACAATCAATTTCAATATATTTGTCCTTTCTAGCCTTACCAAACGCTTTTCATATAGTGAATTACTTCACGGCCTTTAATGAAAAATGTTTCCTTGGTATTCTATTTAACATAGTCTTTCAGCGTTGCTCGTGGGATGTTAAATATTTTACTTGCAAGTTTATCTTGTCCCTCACTGCCTTAGTAGCCTTTTTATAGACTCCTTATCCCACTGCTTGCGTTTTCTCATCTGAAAATAATAATAATAATAATAATAATAATAATAATAATAATAATAAACTTCATAAATAACAAAATGAGGGGGTCAAAAATACGAACTCTCACTGATTTATTACTATGGCCGCTACAGTAACTCACGACACGACTGAAATGTAGTCCAGTATTTCAGAGCTCACTCTAGGAGTAACAGGCTGCACTAACTCAGCTCAGAATGAAAAATGAATCCTCCTCGAAACTAAACGTGGTGCAACAGGAAGACAACGGGATGAGGCTACACGTGAGCGGGCGGCTAAACATGATGTACCAACCGTGCAAACTCGAAATCCCTAGGGGGTCGAAATTAGGTGCGGGGACGGAATTTATTCCCCCTACCTTACTGTAGTCCGCACAACAGTTATGTTACGAGTTTTGCATAAACAGTAGGTTTACGGCCATTTGAACCCCTAGAATTTGTTACTCTCACTAAATTACTGAAGGGCGGGCGGACAAAACTACCTAACAATCAAATTAGTTTGCATTTAATCAATTAGTGCCTAAGAATCCGGAGTTTCAGCGCCGAAAAGTGACGGTCCGCTTCTTTAGCGTAATGCACTAGACCACGGGATCACAGAGTGTTATTAATTCACCCCAAAGAGGAGATACTTGTAATGCCATTTAAGGGTAGCTCTGTTCGCTACACACATGTTACCGAAACAGTAATTACAGCTGCTCGACACTCCTCTCGTGAATATCTATCAACGTCTCGTTCCAGCAGACAGACAAAGCGTTTGCGCCAATGCTCAACGATTATTGCTTCAAGGGAATCTATATACAACTCTCACCAGAGTGCACTGCATCCACCTACCTTAAAAGCTATCGACAAAGTGGGATCGGTTTCCATTTAAACATGTGACACCTTTCTAAGCCCGGATGACGGAATAGTGCAGCTTATGGGGCGAAGGTCAGACCTGCACTGTACTAGATAACTTGTCCAACACAGAAATGTACAGAATTACAGGAAAGATTGCATAGTGATTTCAAGACTCTGGAAATCTATCGAACATCTCCCTAGGTAAATTATTTCTGGCATGCGAGAGATAATGCGTTTGAACCCCACTGTCGGCAGCCTTGAATATGTTTTTCCGTGGTTTCCCATTTTCACACCAGGCAAATGCCGGGGCTGTACCTTAATTAAGGCCACGGCCGCTTCCTTCCCATCCGTAGGTCTTTTCTGACCCACTGTCGCCATAAGACCTATCTGTGTCGGTGCGACGTAAAGCAAATTGCAAAAAATAAATTATTTCATTCCCTTAAAGCTCTTCATATAACTGAGTATTTCCCCTCATGAAATCACATTTTATCTTCGTATGATCCTTCCCATTTCCAATAGGGTCGCTACATTTCTAGAAAATATAACTTGGAGAATTGAAGTAGGCGAAGCTTTATCTGATTCTGTAATCATTAAGAGGGGAATTTCTCCATGCAGTATTATTAGATCTTTATGTTTTCATATAAATAAATGTCATGAATAAAGATCTGGGATCAGAGACGAAGCCTTTTGTTGTTATTCTGTACAGAGTAATAAATAAGTTGTAAGATTGTGAGCAAGTGCAAAAAGACTGACAATGTTTTGAGACGGACAGCAGGCCGTCAGGTTGAGTTTCACTAACAGGGAAAGTCCTCTCTGTTAACATTTCTGCGTTGATGGTGTGAAAGATCCTAGTGCGGATCATAGTAAGTACCTATGTGTTATATATGGAAACATCTTCCATGGGGTAATCACATAAGCGGTATTGTAAAAAACGGTACAGATCTCTGGACATTATTATGAGGGTATTGAAGGGTTGTAGTAAGGATGCTAAGCAGAGGGCATGTAAGTCTCTGCTAAGACCCCAACTAGAGTAAGGTTCCAGTCTATGGGACCCTCAACAGGATTACTTGATTCGAGAACTGAAAAAAAATCCAAAGAAAGCAGCTCAATTTGTTCTGGGTGATTTTCGACAAAAGAGTAGCGTTACTAAAATGTTACAAAGTTTGGGCTGGAAAGACTGGGGTGACGAGCTGCCCGACGAAGTGGTATTTTCCAAACTATCAGTGGAGAGTTGGCGTGGAATGACATCAGAGGACGAACAAATTTGAGTGTTGTTTTTAAAAGTATGAAAGATCACAATATAAAGATAAAGTTGGAATACAAGAGGACAAATTGGGGCAAATATTCGTTTATAGGAAGAGGAGTTACGGATTGGAATAATTTACCAATGGAGATGTTCAATAGATTTCCAAATTCTTTGCAATTATTTAAGAGAAGGCTAGAAAAACAACGGATAAGGAATCTGCTACCTGGGCGACTGCCCCACATGCAGATCAATTTTGATTGATTGATTGATTGATTGATTGATTGATTGATTGATTGATTGATTGATTGATTGATTGATTGATTGATTGATTGATTGATTGATTGATTGATTTGGAAAAACGCCATTCAGGCTTATTGGTCTTCTAACATAATTCAAGTCATCTCTCCGCTGACAGTTCGGCACATACCACTTAGCCGAGTAGCTCTCCAGCTCTTCCCAGGCCACTATTTGTAAAGACCGGATTTTTGTGCTGTAACAGGTTAGAATGCAAACTAATTTACTTATTCGGAAGTGTCGTCTCTTACGTTAAGTTCTGATGGGTCGTTCATGTAAGAGGGAACTCGCTTCAGTAAGTTTCCATTCTCGCATGTTTCTGGCGGACTCTATTTGTGTTTCTGAAATCACTCGGAATAAATTGTGCTTCGTATCTTTTCCTGTTCTATCAAGTTACTGGTGTCTTCCTCTCCGGCAGACATTGGTGATCTGCACAGTTATTCAGTGTTTTGGGGCCAGGTCCTCGCTCGCCTTCTATCTTTATTTGCAATATGAGGTGTAGAAGCTCACACTAAGCTCTAGCTCTCCCTGTTCTTACTACAACCCTTCAGTACCTCATTCTACAAGGCTCAGAGATAACAGTTTCAGTAGGTCATATTCAATTTTATTTCACTAGCTCAGTCTCACTGTTCCCAAACAAGCGTGAGGTAATCCGGGGTGGGCAGTTCACCCCAAACAAGACAAAATGTCCCTATGAACATATGTCTTATGGCCAATCATTTACGTGTTACTTGTACGGGAAGTATTGGCACATCCCATGTCGAGTACCTCACTGAGTACACGTCATCTCACTGATTGTCGGATACTTCTGAACACATCGATGTTTCACTTGGCGAAGTACTGAATGTCCGTAACGGCTGCCTGACTCTAATCACCCCACATTCCACCCATCTATATATATAAAATAACTTGTCCTGACTGACTGACTGACTGATTCATCATCGCCGAGCCAAAACTACTGGACATAAAGGAATGAAATTTTGTGGATACATTCATATTAAGATGTAGGTGCTCGCTAAGAGAGGATTTTTGGATATTCCGTCATTAAGGGGGTGAAAAGGGGGGGGGTGAAATTTTAAAATGAGTGTACCTATATCTCAAAACTTTAAAAGTGTACAGATGTAAAAATTGGTATTTAGAATCTTCTTTAAAAATAAGGAAAAACGTATTTTTTTGTTTTCAGAAAATCCCAACAGGAGGGGTGAAAAAGGGTGAAAATGGGGAAAAATGTGTTGAATGCGTTTAATCAGGATACCGGTACTTATATCTCAGAAACTGAAGATATTACAGAGCTGAAAATTGGTACATTTGATCTCTTTAAAAAATAAAGAAACACGTATATTTTTGTTTTTGGAAAATCCAATTAATCGGAGGGTGAAGGGGGGTGAATTTTTAAAATGAGTGAATCTATATCTCCAAACTTTTAAAGTGTGCAGATGTAAAAATTGGTATTTAGAATCTTCATTAAAAATAAAGAAATACGTATTTTTTTGTTTTCGGAAAATCGCAATAGGGGGAGTGAAAAGGGGTGAAAAAGGGGTTGAATGCCTTTAATGAGGCTACTTATATCTCAGAAACTGAAGATATTACAGACCTGAAAATTGGTGTTTGGGATCTCCTTTAAAAATAAAGAAACACGTATTTTTTTGTTTCTGGAAAATCCAATTAAGGGGGTGAAAAGGGGGTAATATTTTAAAATGTGTGTATCTATATCTCAAAACTGTTAAAGGTTATAGATGTGAAAATTGGTATTTAGAATCTCCTTTAAAAATAAAGAAACACGTATATTTTGTTTTCGGAAAATCCTAATAGGAAGGGTGAAAAAGGTTGAAAAATGGGTCGAATGCCTTTCATGAGTCTACTTATATTTCAGAACCTGAAGATATTACAGACCTAAAAATTGGTATTTGGGTTCTACTTTAAAAGTAAAGAAACAAGTATTTTTTCGTTTTTGGAAAATCCGAATATTGAGGGGGGGTGAAAAGGGGGGTGAAATTTTTAAAATGAGTGTGTCTACATCTTAAAACTTTAAAATTTACAGATGTAAAAATTGGTAGTTAGAATCTTCTCTAAAAATAAAGGAACACGTATTTTTTTGTTCCCTGTAAATCCAAATAGGAGGGGTAAATGGTGAAAATGGGTTGAATGCCTTTAAAAAGGATACATATATCTCAGAAACGAAAGATATTACAGAACTGAAAATTTGTATATGGGATCTCCTTTAAAAATAAAGAAACACGTATTTTTTAGTTTTTGGAAAATCCAATTAATGGCGGTTAAACAGGAGTGACAAATTGGGGTGAATTTTTGAAAGACTATATCTACAGAATATCTTGGAAACGTAAAATGTTACAGACGTAAAAAGTGGGTGTTTGGAATCTCCTGTAAATGTAAAGAAACATAGGTGATTTGTTTTTGGAAACTCCACATAAGGGGAACTCAAAAGGGGTGAAATTTTAAAATGAGAATTTTTACAGTATATCTAAAAAACTTAACATGTTACAGAAGTGAAAAATGGTATTTTTTTATCTCTATTAAACATAAAGAAACGTGTATTTTTAGTTTTCGGAAATACCACTTGGGTGGAGGGGGGTAAAAGTGACTGAAAATGGTGTTGAATTATTTTAATTAGGCTACTGATATCTCAAAAATGAAGATGTTACAGACGTGAAATTTGATATTTGCAATCTGCTTTAAAAGTAAAGAAACACGTATTCTCAGAAAATACAATGAAGTGGGGAGGGGGGTGAAAGAATTGAAAAATTAATTGACTTAATCGTATGAGAATACAAACATCTATTAAAAACTAAAGTTGTTACAGACGTGAAAATTCGTATTTGGATCTCCTTTAAAAACAAGGAAAAACGCGTTTTGGTGGGGAAACCATCTTGGAGGGCGGGAGTGTAAAGGAGTTGAATTCCTTTCATGAGGACACCAAAATAAAAAACTGAAGAAGTTAGAGTCGTGATAATTGGTATTTAGAAGATCCTGTACTATTAAAGAAACAAGTATTTTTGCGGGAAAGTTCACTTGGGGGGGGGGGAGGGGTAGTAGTGTGAAATGAAGTGATAAAAGTAAATTATTTTTATGGGGATACTTATATCTCAAAACTGAAGGTAATAGACGTGAACATTGGTGTTTGGAATCTCCCTTAAACATAAAGAAACAAGCCTTCTTTCAATTTTTTTTTTGGGGGGGGGGGGTGTTGGCGGTAAATAAACTCAACGGCGGTGGGGTGTAGGAGGAGGTGAGACCAATTGATTTTACTGTTATTAATGTACTTATAAGGATCCTCCGTTGCTCAGGCGGCAGCACGCCGGCCTCTCACAGTTGGGCTCCGTGGTTCAAATCCTGGTCACTCCATGTGACATTCGTGCTGGACAAAAGGGTGGCAGGGCAGGTTCTTCTCCGGATATTCCGGTTTTCCCTGTCATCAGCCATTTCAGCAATACATAATAATAATAATAATAATAATAATAATAATAATAATAATAATGTTCCAGACCGCGCTAGAAACGGCTCCTGGACGGGTAATGACTAAGAATGCAGTCCGGCCGCGGGTTCAGTGCCTTCTCGGCACCCAATATGACACCACGCCGGATCTCCTGAAGGATTTTATCCATATTAAAAATGATTATAGGAAAAGATGGCAAAGATTTACGGACCCAGCTGACCGGGAGGAATACCTGAGCCTAGCCCGGGAAGTACGAAATCGATTGCTGGAAAGGAAGATTGAAAAATGGGAGGAAACGTGCCGTAAAATAATAGAAAACGAGTCAGATCGCGAATTTCAATTCATTCAATTATAAATTTCAGTATAATACCGTAGCGAAGCACGGGTATCTTGCTAGTTAACTAATATAAGTGTAGCTCGTAAATCATCGACCATAGGATATATGTTAATGGGGAGTTTTGTCTTCCTTTGAGGTACGCTATCCACCCAGCAATTCCTGAATGTTTTGGAGCAACTTCTACGCACACTTTTGGCATTAATATGTTTACTAAAAACAAGCTTTGGCAAATCCGTCCGTCCGTTCTACTGCACCGATTTGTTTGATGTGTGTTTTATTCTCTCACGAATTACCTTTCAGTGAATCATGAGACAGTAATAAGTCTCAATGTTCAGCCTACTTTGAATAATCATCAAATCAAATCGTTAAATGATCACTACAATAATTTCTGCCAAAGGCTTTCCCTAACCCGCAATACATTCTACACTCAGCGACGATCGCCTCCATTAATATTCCGATATCTGTGATTTTTCGTCTTTAGTAATGTCATTGCTTTTAGCCATATTTGATTACTGCCTGTCAAGCCCTCTGATCACGGAAGAGTACTATTCCCTGTTAGATACTCAATGATTTTCTAATCTTTCCCAGCTTCCAAAAATTCAACAGATGGCGGAACCTTCCTAACAACTTACATGCTGCTCATAGAAAAAAAGTCTACATACAAACAGACCCCATCAGTACTTGGGAACACCTATGGAAGGATGACCTAGCTACACTAGAAAGAGTGAAGGCCATGTGTCTTAAAAACGTTCTCTGTGCCGCAGAAAGCGTTTCTCCGAGACTAACCTATTAGCTCGCAAGACAAGTATAGAAGACCTGCGATTAAAAATACCATTGCCTTCTACGATATAACTGCCGCATACTATAACGCGCTTCTAATAATTACATGTTTATAAAACCATCGAAAAGGGAAGGCAAAACAATGTGACTACGAGAGCGACACCGAACCTCACTTGTATCCCCGACCAAATGTCTCAGCTCTAGGACACGAATGCGCTGCACCATTGGGTGTTGCGTAAAGCTCCGCTACATACACTAGGGACATAGACCTTCATGCTTATATCATCGGTAACGAAAGACCAACATTTTCTCCGATTTTAGTACTGCCCGTGAAGATATGTCTCGCGGCCGGATACTGGTGAACGAAGTCCTGGAAGTACGTCCCATTCGCGACATGCTGGATTCGAATTCCACTGTCGGCAGCCCTGAATATGCTTTTCCATGGTTCCCCATACTAAGAGCAAGCAAATGCTGGGACCCTACCTCAACTGAGGCCTCCACCGCTACCTTCCCAATCCTGGCATTCAGTCGTTGAAAACTTGCGATGTGTTCATGCTACGTTAAACCACTAGCAGGCCGGAAATCGAACTCGCAAACTCTCCGGGTAAGAGTAAAGGGCGCTACCCGTATGCCAAAGGGTCGGCTATTATTGTTATTGTTATTATTATTATTATTATTATTTATATATTGTATTCACATTATTACGAATTAAAATTAAACTTACATATTCATTAGTTTTGGTAAGGTATATATCTTGAATTTTGCAACTTTTTTTCTCATTTTAAAAGTAATTTATTTGAAGACTAGCTTATGTACCCGTGCTTCTCTACGGAATTCTACGTTGTACAGTATACAGACTTCTAGGTTACGTAGTGTACACGTTGCGAGTAAGATTGTATTAAACTGCACAGCTCTTAACCTTACGCCGGGAACGCGACTGGGAAGTCACCAAATGTCTTAAGACAGGGTTAGGAAATTTTCACAGGACCTCTTGCTTACCATCAGTCACGATCAAGTTAGGGATTTTTCATTATAATGGCAGACACTCACTTTCGACCTGCCTTTTTACATCCTCAGAAAGACTGTCTTAGTGATTTTCCCAACTGAAATCAACAGAGGTCATTGCAATGACGCCAGTAGGAATGTTGCGTTCAAAAGCAATGCTATCATATGAAATATTCGATCAAATGAAAAACCACACATTTTCGCTGCCGAGCTGGAATAACCAGGCCGCAGACATCCGTGAACACTCCTGTGCTATTATTCCGTTAAGTGTGCACGCTGCTTATTCCAGTCAGCACCTCAGAGTATGGCTATGATGAACCAGTGTGTGACGTACCAGCAGAATCAGTAAATGTATGGCCCAGAGGAATGGCATGCTAAAGAAAAAAGTTATCTAACTCCGCAGCTATTTCCTACCAATATTCAGGCAGGCTGTTATACTCGGTGCGCAAGAGAGATTGAAGCAGGATCCCAGAAAAGACTGAAGACTGCTGCAGCTTTTGTCGACCTTGCATCAGCCTATGACACCGTCTGGAGAGAGTGACTGTTGCTCAAGTTTGTTCATGTCATCCCTCGTCAGAAGTTTAGCGTGCTTACTAAACAATGTTATACAACCGTCGGATAGCTGAATTTCTGAACGGTGAAAGCGACAGGTGAGATCTCGAAATAATGGTTTACCTCAAAGGTAAGTATTATCTCCCATTCTATTCAATCTTTACATCCATGACCTGCCAGCAACAACTTCAAAGAAGATACAGTTTGCAGGCGATCTAGCTTTAACTACTCAGAGTACGGATTTGGCACACTGTGAGGATTTACTTACAGAACACCTGGCTACCATATGTGACTATTTCCATAATTGGAGACTCCAGTCAAATCCTAGTAAAACAGAAGTAACAGCATTACACTTGCATAACATGGAAACTAATCGGAAGCAATAGTCGTTTTTAACAGAACAGAAGTCTCCCAAAATTTCTTCCCAAAATATCTGGGTGTCACACTGAATCGATCCTTGTCGTTCAAGCAGCATTGCCTGAATATGTCAAACATGCTGAGTACAAGAGTAAATCTGCTGCATAAACTAGCGGGCAGCAGCTGTAAACACGCTTCGCACAGCTTCACTTTCTCTAGCATATTCGGCTGGTGAGTACTGCTCTGTGAAAAACTGGGGATATTGTGAAAGTTGTGAGAGCTGTCCACTGTCGGGATATCTGAAGTACTTATTTGATTATTGTTTGCATGAAGGAACTTTACCAAATGAATGGAGAGTTGCTATAGTAGCCTCTGTATATAAAGGAAAGGGTGATAGACATAAAGCTGAAAATTACAGGCCAGTCAGTTTGACATGCATTGTATGTAACCTTTGGGAAGGCATTCTTTCTGATTATAGCAGACATGTTTGCAAAATTAATAACTGGTTTGATAGAAAGCAGTTTGGGTTTAGGAAAGGTTATGCCACTCAAGCTCAACTTGTAGGATTCCAGCAAAATGCAGCAGATATCCTGGATTCAGGAGGTCAATTGGACTATATCACAATTGACCTGTCAAAGGCATTTGGTAGGGTAGATCATGGGAGACTACTGGCAAAAATGAGTGCAATTGGACTTGACAAAATAGTGACTGAATGGGTGGCTCTGTTTCTAGAAAATAGAACTCAGATAATTAGAGTAGGTGAAGCTTTATCTGATCCTGTAAAAATTAACAGGGGAATTCTTCAAGGCAGTATTATTGGACCTTTATGCTTTCTCATATATATATATATATATATATATATATATATCAATGATATGTGTAAAGAAGTTGAATCAGAGATAAGGCTTTTCGCAGATGATGTTATTCTGTACAAAGTAATAAATATGATGATGATGATGCTTGTTGTTTGAAGGGGCCTAACATCGAAGGTCATCGGCCCCAATAAATAAGTTACAAGATTGTGAGCAACTGCAAAATGACCTCGATAGTGTTGTGAGATGGACAGTAGGCGATGGTATGATAAACGGGGTTAAAAGTCAGGTTGCGAGTTTCACAAATAGGAAAAGTCCTCTCAGTTTTAATTACTGCGTTGATGGGGTGAAAGTTCCCTTTGGGGATCATTGTAAATACCTAGGTATTAATATAAGGAAAGATCTTCATTGGGGTAATCAAATATGATTGTAAATAAAGGGTACAGATCTCTGCACATGGTTATTAGAGTATTTAGGGGTTGTAGTAAGGATGTAAAGGAGAGAGCATATTTGTCTCTGGTGAGACCCCAACTAGAGTATGGTTCCAGTGTATGGGACCCTTACCGGGATTACTTGATTCAGGAACTGGAAAAAATCCAAAGAAAAGCAGCTCGATTTGTTCTGGACGATTTCCGACAAGAGAGTAGCGTCACAGAAATGTTGCAAAGTTTGGGCTGGGAAGACTTGGGAGAAAGGAGACAAGCTGCTCGACTAAGTGGTATGCTCCGAACTGTCAGTGGAGAGATGGCGTGGGAGGACATCATTAGACGAATACGTTTGGATGGTGTCTTTAAAAGTAGGAAATATCACATTATGAAGATAAAGTTGGAATTCAAGAGGACAAATTGGGGCAAATATTCGTTTATAGGAAGGGGAGTTAGGAATTGTAATAACTTACCAGGGAGATGTTCAATAAATTTCTAATTTCTTTGCGATCATTTCAGAAAAAACTAGGAAAACAACAGATAGGGAATCTGCCACCTGGGCGACTGCCCTAAATGCAGATCAGTAGTGACTGATTGATTGATTGATTGATTGATTGATTGATTGATTGATTGATTGATTGATTGATTGATTGATTGATTGATTGATTGATTGATTGATTGATTGATTAAGGACGGTTTACGGGCTCTGCATGAATTGAAACCAAGTAGTGGACGGGTTGTCGAAGGTGGACATTCCACTTTATTTCTTTCTCTATTTTAACTTAAATATTCACTGTATATTTTTGTTCATTATGGTTGTAAATGCCATACGATGATAATAATAATAATAATAATAATTGTACCGGGCGGTACACCTCCGGGCCGCTAATTCAAACTTTGCGCCAGTTGAAACTCCTCTACTGGAGAAAGCCTGAACTTTAACTACAGTGTTAATTCTCAAGTTTTTCAGAAGATGTCACTACTTGTAAATTTCGAAGTGTTCTGAACTGTGTCGCTTTCGATGTATTTTTGTTTTGCCTATAGTAAGAAGTGTGAACATTCTCTTCTAGATGGCACTACTGAAGGACTACAATTATGCACCCTAGTGCGAAGTGAGGGAACCCTTTTTTTGAAGAAATTTAGTATTTATAAGTTTGTTTCCTTATTAAATTTCTTTCAGGTTGTGTTTAAGTTGGCAACGTTAACCCTTTCATTCTGCCAGTTTTGAAACTGGCCAATCATAAATTTCTGTAATTAATTTTCCACCAAACCTGGTTTTCTTCTTCAATTCTGACATGTAATCTTTTGGTCGTCCAATAAAAGGCTTGTGGGCGGGTGTTCTCATTCATGAAAGGTCTCGAATGTTCCGCGAGGGTATATAAACTGCTGATTTTCGGGTCTCCGCGCCACTTCAGTAACACCTATCATTGTGTAAATTATGTAGCAGGGGGCGGGAAGCGCCTCTTTCTTCGGGCAGCAGTTCAACCACCAGGTAATGGCCGTCTTATAACTTATTTTCTTGCCAGCTCAGCAGTTTAACCCTCGGGACGGGTTCGAAACCTTCTACCATGTAACTTTCCACTAAAATGTAAAAGACTCTTGATTTAAATTCTGCCTCTGTAACTACAAATTGGGATAGAGAGTGCCTAACCCTCTCGAGCTCCCTTTCATATTGTTTTTGAGGCGACTACGTTTTCTCAACCATTTTTCTTCGTTTCGTAATGTAATAGTTTTCCTATCGTGTCACCTCTTTAGTATGGGATTAGCCCTTGCATATGCGGCCTAGTGCCCAGTAGGTTTTAATAAAGTGTATTAGGAGTGCAGTTTCGCCTCCTCTCAAGTTGGTATTTTGGAGGCCATGTAATTGACCTGTTTCTTTACTTAATAGGCCTCAGTAGGTTGGGTATTTTTACCCCTGTTTTCATGTGTTTGGAGGTCAGCTTGAAGGTTGAGTTTGGTGTGGCCTTTGATAGGCTGGAACTTTGAGAGCAGGTTGCTCTTCCAAAAAAATTTTTGTTTCTGTGTGACTTGAGGAGGCTTTTACTATGTAATTGGGAGCAAGTGCTCTTGAGCATGATTGGGGTCTTCTACCCCTTGGTTGAATCTTGTGTACGTGTAAAGTTGGGCTTATAGCTCAAGAATTGTGTGTCTGGCTCTCGGAGCCCAAATCCTGTAACTACTGTAATTGTACATTCTCGATTTGTTGCTAGGCTACTAAGTACCTGTTATATTTGTTATTTCTTGATCTTGAAAAGAAAATATAACCTTGTTAAATTTTAAATTAACTTTAATTTCGTAGATTGAGACCTATTCATCCCAGCACCTTCTTTCACCTCTAACTACCACGGATAACTCCGTAGTAATAATAATAATAATAATAATAATAATAATAATAATAATAATAATAATAATAATAATAATAATCAGTTAATCCAGTCTATCGGAGATGAGTGGCAGTATAAGAGACAAAGAACATCACAACAAACAATGGTCAATGTAATGTTATTGATGATCAATTTTATGAGCTTTCGATGGCCTTCAGATTGAGTTTTCTTCCGACTCTGAAATATCACTCTTATCATAGTCGGTACGGTAAAACTGAATAAAATATAAATTGTATTCAATTCTCTATATCTTTTGTTATGTAGTACATTTCGATAGGACCGATAGCATAGGAATTTAAAAAATATTTGGAGGCGCCTTCCCCTAAACTACCATTTCATTCAGGGTGAATAAAATTGTTTATAGCTTAGACTGCAGTTCCAACTCTATGTACCGATTTTCATTCAATTCTGTTTACCCTTTTTCTCGTGGCTCGGCGTTGATGTGGACTTAGCAACAAAAATACAAGTTCATGAATATCTCTTATCATAGCCAATACGGTAAAAATGTGTAAGACATAAATGATCGGAAATTTAATTATATATAACTTTAATTATGTAGAATTTATCGGCAGGACCTCTAATAAATAATTGAGAACATTTTAGGCCTTCCCCTAAACTACGATTTCACTCAGCTTGAATAAAAGATGATTTATAGCCCAGATCGTAGTGGCTCATTCCCCGACCTTACATACCGATATTCATTAAATTCTCTTCAGCCGGTTTCTTGTGATGCGCGTACAGACAGACAGACAGACAGACAGACAGACAGACAGACAGACAGACAGACAGACAGACAGACAGACAGACAGACAGACAGACAGACAGACAGAAAAGTAAAAATTACATTTCCTTGTTGCTGTGGACACAAATATCAACCTTTTCAAATTCTGAGCAATGCAGAAACAAATTTTATATATGTAGATTTTTAGGTCATGTTACATGTCGCCTTTTGCAAGTTACTAGGTAATAAAAATTCGGGCTCTGATGATTACTATAAAATACGATAGACGTTAATGACGGGAATCTGTCATCATCATTACGATGTAAATGCGGGCTGTCCGGCTGGCATTAATGAACAAAGTTTAGCAATAAATGTCCGCGCTGGTTAATGAAGCCCTGCAAGAGCTTGTCCTCATGTTAAGAGGCGGAAAAGAAAAAGAGAGAGCGGCTGAGTTTGACCCAACTTTATTATACGAGCCGGCAAACTTGTAGCGGTGAGCCGCCCGCATGACTTCAGCCACTAGGTTGGAGAATATACAGCACATCCCACCTCAAAGAACACCGTCAATCTGTTTTCATTCTCAAAAACTTTACTAAGAGCCTCATGGTCGACCGTACAGCAATCTAACGATACTAACTCTGTCTGAACATGGACATGGTCTATGTTGTCACCGTGCGCTTTCTGCCTGTAACTGAGTGAACACCGTATTACCATGGCTGATAAGACATTGTGAGGGGCTCTTCAAGAATTACAAGTTGGATATTCTAGAAAGAATAGTACGGAAAATCTTGAGCGCAATCCGGACTGAAACTGGCTTGACCCTAAAAACTTCTAAGGAAAACTGCTACTAAAATTATCAGAAACACCATGAGGCAGAGAGGGATTTTCAAAGAAACAACACTAGAGACTTCTACCAAACTTTTAAATCTCAAATAACATCCTACTCAGCCCCTACGCTTCACCTTTGGGGAGCTGACGGAAAGCTAAAAATGAACAATGAATAGTGCACCACAGTATTTCAACAACCTTGTAAATTCAAAGCAACCCAACGAGAAACTGCATTTCGAACCTCAGAATGTTACTAAGCCCAACAAAGGGGGAGATCCAGAAAGCCATTTCAGAATTGAAATGTAACTTATGTCAGGTTCTTGTACATTTGGGTTGCCAGTGTTGCTTCAACCCTCGGCGATAAATGGATGGGTGGTCTACAACGTGTCAAATTTATTTATGTAAATTTTAAGAATGTAGTTGCTGGATTTATAGGAAAATAAGGGTCAACAATTTTTGTGTTCCAGGTAATATTTTGATAAAATATTTTAATAAATATTTTAATAACAAGCTCCTTAAGCATTTTCAAAGAAACAGTTCCAAGTTCTTGTTCTTGTTGACTAATAAACCCTTGATGACTGTTTAAAATATCCGTTCCGTTTTCCAAGGACGGAACCTCCCATTTTTCCCTTTCGGTCTGTTTTTAGAGTAATTATGTTTTTCTTTTATGATGAGCCTTAACGTTAATAATTTGCGTGACCCGTTCAACCCTGTAGTACTAATTTCATTGCGCCCATATTTAATTGGAGACTCCGTATCTTCAATTTGTTTGTTTGTTTGTTTGTTTGTTTGTTTGTTTGTTTGTTTGCGCTATATATTCGAACCGTAACACAACTGAGATAAATGTTGGTTGGGACTCAGGCTTTGAATGGTGCAATATATAAAATGAGAGTGTTGTCTTTATATCGCTCAAAATTTGTAAATAATGGTATTTCTATATCAGTCGGTCCTCGGTAACAAGGAAGTGCACTTTTTAATCTTCCGTAATCTCTGTCTGTCCGTCCGTCCGTCCGTCCGTCTGTCCGTATGTATCTACGTACGTACAGACATCATGAGAAAATAGCTGAGGAGAACCTAATGAAAATCTGTATGTAAACTCTGAGAAGGAGGCTATACACGGTAGTTTAGGGGAAGACTTAACATTTAATTCTCAAGTGTTTGGTCCTGTCGATAAATACTCCATAACTGAAGTTATATACCAATTTATTTCGCACCGGCTGTGACAAGAGATTTTGTTTGCAACGCCGAACCAAGAGAAAATGAGCGAACAAAATTTAATGAAGATTGGCGAATAAGGTGCTACAGTCTAGGAGATAAATATGTTTATTCGCACTGGGCGAAGTGGTGGTTTAGAGCAAGGTGCCTACTTTTTTAATATCTATGTTATAGGTTTACGCAACGAAAGTTATGGCAGTGTCGGAAGAAAACTCAGTGTGAATATCGATGGCTCATAAAACTCATCAACAATAGCATTACATACCACTCATCACCGACAGATGGCTACTTCAGATGATTGCTACTTAATGGGGTTAAAACATCTCCAGTGATTATAGCTCTCTGCTTATTTTGAACAGACAGATCACTGGGCTTCTGCTTTGCTATGAGCACAATCTCGGCAAAATCAGAATTGAAAATTGGCACATTAGCAGTTTAAAGGTACAATCCTTCCTTCGGGTTTCCATGACAGAAAATTATAACACGGAGGTTCGACTCACTTTCCTAACTACCGCTATGGAAGAAGTTCACGGTCTTAGTGTTAAAATTACGACGTGGAGAAGACGACTTTTACATTTCTCGTCCAACACTACAAGCCAGCAAATATAGGGACAGTAAGATTGCGCTGAATAAGTTCCACTAAGTGAGACACAATACAGACTGGAACAGCTGAGTAGGAAGACGTCTCCTTCCACACCATCTCTCGTACGCCACAGCGTTCAGCACTTGAAGTAATGGCGAGCGCCTTGGCCAATCGGAATGCTACATTCTTCTTCAATCATTTACAAATATACGACAAGAAACGTTTATGCTATTATAGACATTCTCCGAATCTACAGGCCAAAAGCTTTCATCCAATCAATCGGTTCAGCTGTTTTCTAGAACTCGCTGTCACCAGTCTAGCGTTTTGATATATTATTATTATTGTTATTATTATTATTATTATTATTATTATTATTATTATTATTAATAATAATAATATTATTAAAAATACATCACAAATGGTAAATATCCCCGTGGCAACTTACAGTAGTGAAATAATAAATTTAACATAATCACCCTACAACGACAAACAACAAGAAATTAAATAATTATGATAATAATACGCGGTTTAGAAAATAATCTCGTTATAAATTAACGTGAGAACATTTCTTTTTTGTGCTGTTCGCAGGACTTCCATTTTCCTGACTGGCTGTCCAGATTGGTTCTGAAACCCTTTTCTCTTGAGGTAACAACCAAGGAACAGAACGAAACGTGCTTCTAACGTATTTTAATTTTAAGAGAAAGCCAAATGCATTTCTGTATCCATCGGAGCTTTGTGTGTCAGGTGAAAGCCAGGAAACGTCTGCAATGACAGAAGGGAGGGGACATTTTGAATAAAATATGCGCAGGGGAAGGGGGAATCCCCGAGGCTTGCTATCAATAAGGCCATGGCAGGGCAGGGCAGGACTACGTCGACACGTTTTTCTCTGCTGAAATCCCTCGCCGGTGATTTAGTGTACGATATTTCAACTTTCGGTCTCTTGGTTGCTCCCCAAAGACAACACAGCCAGCACGGCTGGTATTTATGTGGGATTACGCTTTACAACGGGCTGTATACAACAGAGCACAGTGCCCACCGCTCTAGCTCCATATCCTCTTCCACTTCAACTTAGTTTTGCAGGAAGGACGTAATATTTATGTTCCAGATGCATTGGTGCTGCCAACGTGAATAGTTAGTACTAAAATGAACCAAACTGTAATGAAATCAGTCATAGATCTGGAGAAATCATATGACAGCGTACCGTGGGAAACTATTTTCCCCATACTGGTCAAGGGTAGATTATTAACATCAATAAGGCATTTTGTCGACAATTGCGCTGCAGTGAGAATTGATGGTAGAATGAGTTCTTGGTTCAAGGTATTTACACGGGTTAGACAACCTTTGTTGTTCGTAGTTCACATGGATCATTTGCTGAAAGATATAACGTGGCACGGAGGAATTCAGTTAGGTGGAAATGTAGTAAGCAGTCTGGCCTATGCAGAGACTTGGCTTTAATGGCAGATTGTGGCGAAAGCCTGCAGTCCAATATCTTGGAACTTAAAAATAGGTGCAATAAGTATGGTATGAAGGTTAGCTTTTCTAAGACTGAATTGATGTCAGTAGGTAAGAAATCCAAGAGCATTGAATGTCAGGTTGATACAAACCTGGAACAGGCAGATAATTTCAAGTATTTAGGCTGTGTGTTCTCCCAGGATGGTAATATTGTAAGTGAGATTGAATCAAAAGCTAATGCAGCGGGCTCGGAGTTGCAATGAACAGTATTTTGTAAGAAGGATGTCAGCTCACGGACGAAGCTATCTTAACATTTGTCTGTTTTCAGACCAACTTTGCTTTACGGGAGCGAAAGGTGGGTGGACTCTGGATATCTTATTCATAAGTTAGAAGTAACAGACATGAAAGTACCGAGAATGATTGCTGGTACAAACAGTTAGGAATGAACTCGATGGATGAAGCTGTACGCACAAACCAGGTTCGGTGTTGGGGTCATATGAGGCGAATGGAGGAGGATAGGTTACCTAGGAGAATAATGGACTGTGTTATGGAGGGTAAGAGGAGTAGATGGAGACCTATTTTTTTTTTTTGCTACTTGCTTTACGTCGCACCGACACAGATGTTTTATGGCGACGATGGGATAGGAAAGGCCTAGGAAGTAGAAGGAAGCACCCATGGCCTTAAGTCAGGTACAGCCCCGGCATTTGCCTGGTGTGAAAATGGGAAACCACGGAAAACCATCTTCAGGGCTGCCGACAGTGGGGCTCGAACCCACTATCTCCGGATTACTGGATACCGGCCGCACTTAAGCGACTGCAGCTATCGAGCTCGGTAGAGGGAGACCAAGACGACCATGGTTAGACTCAATTTCTAACGATTTAAAGATAAGAGGTATAGAACTAAACTAGGACATAGGACTAGCGGATTGTGGCGGCGGTTAGTAAATTCACAGAGGCTTGCAGTCTGAACGCTGAAAGGCATAAGGGTGTATAATTATGTATGTACAATGTAATGAAATCAAAGAGCAGATACTTACGTAAACTTTCTTTTAATCAAGAGTACTTAGGTTTAGATTGATACCTTCACGGCTCGTAATTGTAAATACGATTACAAAATATATTTTTCACAGACCGCAAAAATCCAAAGGAGATTCATAAAATACTTACATTTCAAGAAGACCGGTAATTATCCACATATAGCAAACAAAGAACTTCTTCTAAATTTTGAAAAAGAAAGCTTCGAATTGAGGAGACAAAAGGTTGACATGAAGTTTCTGTACAAAACTGTAAATTCTATTATTGGCAACCCCGACTTGTTATGCCTCTTGAGATTTCACGTGGACAAATGTAACATTTGAGAATAAAAACGTGAGAAGAACCGCCACTCTACGGATTATGCAATGTCTACAACAGTGCAGTTCAGAAGTATAATTCTTTAGATTTCTGTGTACCTCTGGACCTGTTTCTACTACAATTCACCATCTCTCTAAATAACTTGCAATGCTGATTTGAACCACCACCTACATTAAACCCTTCACCGTAAATATAATAATAAGTGTTAAAACTAGAAGAAAATGATAGTTTAGATATGAAATTACGTTTTTATTTTATTTTACTCTTTCTTGTAAAGATTCAGTTAGATTAGATATGAAGTGTTTCTTTCTCATTGTAAATACAATATTAGAAAAAATGAGATATTAGGTTGTTATACTGATGTGACAAACACAAGGTAAACAATTTCCCCTGTATTTGGGATTAAAACTCCTGTAGTGCGGCGTTTCAAGGAAGCGAGGTTTGCTCCGGGTCTTCTCGTCTATTCTCCAGGAAGACTTCACCCTCATTCATCACCAGATGGCTCCACGTGGGAGCTAACGACACCATCCCATTGCGAAGTAACAGCAAGGCCATCAGACAAATCAGGGACGAATCTCGTTGAGGAATAAATAGAACTAGTTAAATAAAGTGCAAAGATATTACTAGATAGGGAAAAATTCAAGAGGACCGAGAAATTTACCTCGGCGAATGGATTGAACCCAAGGACTTATCGACTGACAAAGAACAAAATCTGTGTCACGCAACCGGAAACTGAAACTCTGTACGCCATGGAGGTCCGACGCAGAAACTGGAAGTCAGAGAGAGGAGGTCATAGGTCCGGTAAAGGGAAACGAGGAATTCCGTAGACAGCACAATTCCAAGCTCTACCAATATGTAGAGAGGCTCTACGAATAGCACCGCATATATGGTAAGACAGCCGTTCGTCTTCTGGCAGAACAAGAAGATCCGTGCCACTTGGACATTACGCAACTAGGAATATCAAATCTTCAATATAGACGGTCCATGGATTTCAGTAATTAAAAAAAAAGACCGGAAGAAAGGTACCCTCTGGACGAATCGAAGAAAGGAGTTACATCAGCACAAAATGCGCCAATACTGGGAAAAGATCAAAGCTCAACAGTTGAACAAGCGTGGCTCAAAGTAGGCCCATTCGAACCAAGAACAAGAGTATAGTGCTACGAATGATTTACACGTTAGAAGAATAGAGCAGAGGTGAGGAATGACTTTTAGTGCCGGGTGTAGGTCTTTTGATTTGACTCCCGTAGGCGACCTGCGCGTGATGAGCATGAAATGATGAAGAAGATGACATATACAGCCAGTCCCGTGCCAGGGGAATTAACCAATTATGGTTAATTCCTGACCCTGCCGGGAATCGAACCCGGGATCCCCGTGACCAAAGGCAAGCACACTAACCATCTAGCCATGGCGGCGGACTGAACAATGGGAAGAAAGTATGTAGAAGAAAGAGAGGATAATGAATGTGAAGGCGGGGAGGAGGAGATGTAGAGACGTTATGAGAGTTAACAGGAAGCCTCGCACCAACCTTCTGGTGATGAGCAGAGAACACCGAACGACATGGAAGAGAACTACCTTAATGTCTAGCAAGCACGTATTGATAGGTGGTGTCCCCGTATAACCCTAGTGTTTAGGGTGAGTAAGAGCTCAAACATCACGGAAGCGATGTGCTCAGCCACTGCTGACTTATCCGGCTGGTTGAGCTCTCCCCCAAGTGGAAGATCCCCTTTCAATTGTTTAACGTGTCAAAATTGGAAATTTATCGAATATTTCCCTTGATAAATTATTCGAATCCCTAATTCCTTTTCTTATAAACGAATATTTGCCCCATTCCCTCCTCTTGAATTCTAACTTATTCGTTTACTCATGTCATTCCACGCCATCTCTCGGAACATACCACTCAGTCCCAACACTACTCGTTTGTCTGAAATCACCCGGAACAAACTGCGGGTGCTTCATGTCGCACCGACACACTCAGGTCTAATGGCGACGATGGGACAGAGTGGGCCGTGGCCTTAATTAAGGTACAGCCTCGTGTCAAGACGGGAAACTACGGAAAACAAAGTTCAGCGCTGCCCACAGTCGGGTTCGAACCCGTTATCTCCCGGATGCAAGCTCACAGCTGCGTGCCCCTAACCGCTCGGTTGAGCCAAAAGCCATGGATTTTAAGTGGACTGCGTGTGCCGCTTTAACCACACCAGTACATGTCGGAAAGGTGTGAAGGTAAGAGAAAACAGAAGCAACGAAAGATAAAAGCGGAAAAGAAAGAGGGTTGGAAAAATAATAAGAATCATTTTCATGTAACATGTCAGCCTTATCACATCCAATCTTGTTGGAGTAATGTGAGAAGGAGCAGGTTCCATTTCGATAACTGTGACCTGCCAACACCTGTTATCGGGGATGGCTTATGCAATTCATATTCCTCTCAGACGAGATGCTTAAGATAATAATAGTGGAAGCGGCTGTAGATTCAGTGCTACGAGCCCCGGCTCCTGATGGCAAAGTCAAACGCCTTGAATTTTTGACGCGGTTGCAACAGTATGGAAGATTATGAGTTTAGTACGATGCTATCGTGCAGCACATTCGAAATTTACCGAAAGTTAATCTGTTTTGTGCAGTTTCGGGGTTTAAAGTGTAAGGCCTCGTTTTCTTCTGCTAGAAATCAGTTACAGGGCATGTGTATCTGAACATGCTGGAAAATTTGTTCATGTCGCAACTGGAGGACTGCGCGGACTTCATCTTCCAACAGGATGGTTTTGCACACCACTTCCATGTGATGTTTGTAAATTCTTAAACAGGAGATTGCCAAACCGATGGATCTGTCGTGGTGGTGGAGCTGATGATCAGCAATTCATATCATGGCCTCCACACTCTCCTGACCTAACCCCATGCGATTTCTTTGTGTGGAGTTACGTGAAAGACTCAGTGTTTACACCTTCTCTCCCAAGAAACCTGCCAGAACCGTGCTTTCGAATCCATTGACAGGGACATGCTGCGCCGAATGTGGGACGAACTTGATTATAGGCTTCATGTCTACAGAATCACTAAAGAGGCCCATACCGAACATTTGTAAATGTCAACAAAAAACTTTTTGAGTTTTTCTATGTGTGTGCAAAGCCTTATGACAAATTATTGTAGAGCTTTGAAATTGCTCAACTCATTTGTAATATGCCTGTGTAACAAATAAAATGAAGGGGGGCGAAATTACGAACATTCCCGGATTTATTATAATGGCCGCTACAGTAACTCACGTCATTGTAGCTATTACACGCCAGGAACTACACTACACATATCAGTGCTCACTCTAGGAATAACAGACTGCACTAACTCAGCTCAATATGGAAAATGAATCCTCCTTGAAACTAAACGTGGCGCAACAAGAAGACAACGGGACGAGGCTACGAGCTACCAACCGTGAAAACTGGGGACGGCATTAGGTGCGGGGATGAAATCTGACCCCCTCTACCTTACTTGCGTTCGTCGGCCTTCTGAGCTCTAGTTAAGATGTTTCTTGTTCCATCGTGTGTGCGTGCGAAGTAAACAGCAAGGTCATCAGAGGAATCAGGGACGAATGCGGTAGAATAAATAAATGTAAACTACCTTGCTCTAGAGAAGTCTATTCAGAGAGGACTGAACACATGATCTTCAGGAAGGGTGGACGTTCCTCCCCAGAAGACAGAATATTTTCAAAGTAGACCTCTAGGAACTGTTTCAAATATCTGGGCAATGAACTCGTTCCGCAGCAATCGAGCGACAACGGCTATACTTGGTGTCAAAGCCATGACCCTCTTCGATGCCAAAATCGTCCCAATACTCAAGTATGGCATTGGGAGAGCGGCTGTCCTTGGTATCGCTCGGGAGCCCATCTTAATGGAGGATCTCGGATTCGTTCTACCTCATACGACAAAGTGGCACAGGGTGCTGAAAGGAAGGGAGAGTTCTACTAGACCGAGGCCACAATGAATAAAGTATGGATGGACGCGAATCAGGACTTACGCCACTGTACACGACTTTAACTACTTTTACGGTTTTCGGAAAGGGCGAGAAGCCGGAATTTAATCACGCAAAAGTTTTTTTTCTATTCCAGTAAATCTACGGACACTAGGCTGACGTACTTGAGCACCTACAAACACCACCGGACTGAGCCAGGATCGAACCTGCGAAGTTGGGATCAGAACGTCAGTCCCTTAAACGTCTGAGTCACTCAGCCCTGAATATATCATTTCATCTGCCAGTCATTGCCCCAAAGGATGTGCGACGGGCTTCGGCAACCGTGGCCCAATTCCCATCCTCGCCGCTAGATAGAGGTCGAATGACTGGAAGCACGCTCTGGATTTTCATTTTCGTGCCTCTGCTAATGTGCGAAAGGGTCTATGTCTAGGAAATGGTGAGGGCTGTTCAAATTACTTGTATGCAGATTTACCGGTAGGGTCCTAAAAGGTCAGTACACAAAACCTGCTTCAGATTGGTGAAACAGTATAGAATTTATAACGAAAGAATGGAGAGACAGACAGCTTTATACATACTTTTATCCTGAAAGAAAATGTCAATTTAGCGTTAAAAGTGAATTACCGATGTGACGAGTCGAATACTTCGTCAGCTCAAGTAACTGGTATTCGGAAACTCTGCCAACTCGAGTTGGGATGCAAAAGTACATAAACAACTATTATTCTCATAATTGAATGAATACTCGATAGTTGAACTTGAGTTCTGTTCCTAGCACTTGTTAAAAATCGATCAATCAATAAACAGAAAGAACTGTCTCACTCGCGGTGATTCCGGCGAGTTTGTGTCTCTGACTCGGGCAACTCGGGAACGCGTCACAGAGTGAGGTCTTATCGCAGTCGGCCATGATTTATCTCGGCATCCGTCCATTTATTTAGTCGAATTACAACAGAAAGTTTCTCGACTTGACTCGAATACATGTTTGACTCGAGTTAAACATTCGACTCCTCACATCGTTAAAGTGAATAGTAAATGAAAAGAACATGTTTGCGTATTGATTGGAAATTTTGTAAGAGCACGTCGTTTTCTTTGTTGAGATTAGAGTCGCGAGTTACTAATGAAGATTTCAGGTGCGGTATCAGGCCATTCTTACTTCTCTTCGCTTGCACGGGCCTTAATTAACACCAGAACGTTTGCTCACGGCACAGAGAGTTGACTGTGAGTAACGGGCTCATAAAGAGAGGGTCACGAGATCATTTGTAAGAGGTACATCACTTTCTCTAAATTTAGACTATCTACTACGCCAAAATGTGTTGCGAAGTAGCATCTTATGGGCGGAGGTCGCCTGAAATTAGTGCTGCAAAATGTGTGACGATGTTACCTAGCTACCGTGCAGGTTGCGATGTGAAGTATTGATGGATGGCTATGACTGAGAGACATATTATCAAAGAGGAGCGTTAGACTACAGATGGTCGATGTGATCTTGCAGTCTGTGGTGTGAAGTAGACTATTAATGGATGACCATGACAGAGATATACCACGTGTATGCAAAAGTCTGTTCCGGTTTCACTAAGAGATGGCGCCAGCGAACAGTGCGCAGCGTATGAATTTGACATGTACGTCAGTTTGTTCGCCTGACATTAACAGACCAACACACACAAGTTGAGTCCGTCTGTGTTGTATCGTTCAGTGATCATGTCGACGTTTGTGCCTGAAAAATAACATTTCCGGCACGCATTGCTTTACTTATTTAATCAAAAGGAAAAGGTTGTGGAAAGTCATCGTTTGTTGCTAGAAACATGTGGTGAACATGTGAGACAATTTAAACGTGGTGATTTTACTGTGAAAGGGAGTGTGCGCTGGAAAATTTATAATGTCCAATAACGAACCATTATCACAAGAAACAATCAGCAGACATTTACGAGTAATGGGGAAGATCAATAAACTCAGTAGATGGGTCCTACGCGATTTAAATGAACGCCAAATGGAAAATCGCGAAGTCACTTGTGAAATGCTACTGCAACGCCACGAAAGGAAATCATTTTTGTACCGAATTGTGATAGGTGACAAAAAATGGATTTATTCTGAAAACCCGAACCGAATAAAATCACGGCTATCACCTGACGAAGCCGGTTCTTCAACACCAAGAAGAAGATCATCCTGTGAGATCAGAACTCTTGAAGCCGTCAATGCACAACACTATCGCCAACAAATGATTCATTTAAATCACGCATTGATCGAAAGACGGGCCAGAAGACTTGTTACTCGACAATGCGCCGTCTCACACAGCAAAACCAGTGAAAGACACCTTGAAATCGCTTGGATGGGACATCCTTCCGCAACCGCCGTACTCCCCCGACCTGCAGCACTTCAGCAATTTCGAGCAAGTTGCCAAATGGCTTGACGAATGGTTTGCCCAAAAAAAAAAACGAACAGTTTTTCTGCCATAGTATTCATAACTTACCTGTGTAGAAGCCGATGGATAACATTTTGAATTCAACACAAAATGAATTTTCCGTGAGAATTACGTGTTTTATTTAGAATATCCATATACGTGCCATTTTCAAAGAGGGGCGTTAGGGTACAGATGATAGATGTGATGTTGCAGGGTGTGATGTGGAGTATTGATGGATGACCATTACTAAGAGACATATAATCGGAGAGGAGCGTTAGGCTGCAGATAGTCGATCTGATGTTGCAGGCTGTGATGTGAAGTATTGATGGATGGCCAAACAAAGAGAAGCGTTAGTGTTGTAACCAAGGTTGAAGTTTACAAAACACAACTTTTATTGCTTCACTTTATGATATTTACACAAATAACTGAAATTTATTTTGAAGCAAAAAGGAATATTGAATCTTGAGAAAAGTCTGTCTTTATACAATATGTACAGGTTTGCAGTCTTTATATACACTTCTATCTTGAAAAGATAGTCTTTGTGAATTGACACGTTGATAGTCGAGAACTATCTGGCACACTAACATAAATGTTCATGAGAGTCCTTGTTTGTTGAAGTGCCTGAATTCCTAAAAAGCAAGTTCAATTGATTGAAGAAATTCCACCTAGCGAAACTAAGGGAGCTTGCATAACTTAGGGAATGAAAATGGCTTGTAAAAGAATTACGGAACATAGGCAGCGGAAACAGGTAAGGGAGCGGTGACCAGAGGTGAAACCTCGTACTGCCAGAAATTCAGTCCACCTGGTCGAAGCACATTTTCAAGAGGAGTAGCCTCCGTGCTCGACGTAGGGTGTATTCTGGAGCTGGACACCGGGGCAAGTGGGCAAGTGAGCAGGCCGGGAGCTCCTATTTATAGTACACTCGATGGTCAGGCACGCGCACTGAGGGCTGCGCGTCGAAGCTAGCAGAATGATACACAGGCGCGCGTGCAGCTGGCTGGCGGAGCGAGAATGGAGCGCCGGACATACAACAGTTAGGGTACAGACAGTCGATATGATCTTGCAGGCTGTGATGTGAACTACTGATGGATGGCCATGACAGACATTTTTATCATTTTAACCTAGCGAGCTGAGTCGGTTTCCCTTACACTTGTCGACTCCAAAACGATTCGTTACGTTCAAATGTCCGACTCGTTGGCTCAATGGTCAGCGTACTAGCCTTCGGTTCAGAGGGTCCCGGGTTCGATTTCCGGACGGGTCGGGGATTTTAACCTTCATTAGTTAATTCCAATGGTCCAGAGGTGGGTGTTTGTGCTTTTGCCAACATCCCTGCAACGCACACACCACACGTAACACTATCCTCCACCACCATAACACGCAGTTACCTACACATGGCAGATGCCGCCCACCCTCATCGGAGGGTCTGCCTTACAAGGGCTGCACTCGGCTAGAAATAGCCACACGAAATTAACATTAAATAAACGTTAAAATAAATTAATCGTTATCAATTTGTGTTTGATTTATTGAAAGTTGTATTAATGACCGACAGGGAAATGTGACACAATTTACAAAATATTTTATTGTTTCTTGGCACTAATATTTTATTAGTAGTATTTAAAAATATGAAAACATAAATGGAAACTTTTCGACAAAAGGTTGGTAATATGTGAAAATACTTCTTTAGCTAATACACTTTTATTTCAAGGAGAAGAAGCTCTTCAAACAGAAGGCTGCCAATATGAGGTGGTAATAATCTATTAACTTAGAAAGTCGTGAGTTCAATTTCCTGAAAATTAAGAGACGTACCATCATGTATATGAAGGTGACTTTGTTATTACGAGTAGACTGTTCAACTAGATTAGATGGTATCAGTTAACCAGAAGACTCTCCGGGAGCTTAGCAGGAAAAGAGATGTTTAAAAACACACACAGTTTTCCGAAGTCTAATGTTGAAAAGAGCGATAGGGTAAGGGGTGGAGATTTTCATCTAAAATGTAAAACATGAAGTTCAGTTGATTTTTTGCTGGTAGTTTGGTATCGAACTAACACTTACTGGTTTTTGGTGACTGTGAGAAGAGAGAGGGCAACGAAATCATTTCTGTACAAGTCATGAAGGCCCTTGTGCTGGTGAGGTCCGGCCGTGTTTGCTCCGAGGAATTAATCCGGTACTCGTTTTTGTTGTAGGCTGAGTGAACTCAGGGCCATGTGCACCTTCGGGAGCGGAAATCTCGCTTCTTAAATTTTTCGACTTCCTGGAGGGAAAAATAATCATATACGTTATCTGCAAGTGTAATTGTGCCCGATATAATCGACTTCTTTGATATAGAAAGCTCTCGCGAATGAAAAGGTAGGAAGTGAGCTAGTCAACAGCTCTTATGTCATACATGAGAGTACTACAGGTGATACGCTGTATTAGTAAGATTAAGAGTAACGTTATAATATAATATAATATTATGAGAAGATGTTTATTATGTATGAAAATAGAAGCAAATAATACGTCGAGGGAAGGTATTCCTGTAATGAAGTGTAGATATTGAGAAGAGATGTGATATGAAATGGTATCAATTAAAGTAGAAAAGTCGATGGAATATGAAGCATATGGAGATGTATCTGTCGTTGAATGTAAGAAGAAATGGAATGTGTTAGGTGATAATTAATACAAAATAGGATCATACTTGTCATTGAGTGTATATGTACTCAAGCCGAAATAAGATCTAAGACGTTGGAGTATAGCCACCTGATAATCTCAATATTATAAACAAATGGTGTAATAATCGATTATCATATTGGTTAGTCGTCATATTGAGCTACAGTCTTCAGAACGAACCAAGTCAGGGTTGGAAGCTACGAAATAAATCAGTTTAGTGGCACACGAGAGAGTAAGTGAACTTATGAAGTAATATGTCTTCGGATATTGAGAGCTTTCGCTATGTTTACTGGCACACACGTAGTAAATGCGCTAGATCTTGCTAATGTAATATGTATTGAATATGAGAATGTTAGGCATGGTATTAATTTTTTAGGAATAGTAGATTAATAACAGCGAATTTTGAAACTTGTTGAATATTCCGATGCCTAAGTAGACAACGACGCCTATCGTGAAACTTAGATCAACAAGAGAACACACTTCAAATTTTAGGTCATTTGTAGAGAAATAATTCAATTATGAGAATGATAGGCTATTGAATAGTTGAATATTATAATTAATTGTAACTTATGGTAGGAAATATTTTTATTTTCAGCTAAAGAGTGCATTTTCAAGAATAGGTTGCATTTGAAGATGTTCACTTTGTGAAATGAATGAAGATCAAAACTAGTCTAATTCAACTGCTCATGAGAGAGCAAGCAGAATGATGATATTGTAACGTGAAAGATCAGCTGTATTGACTTTGGTAATCGTTATGCAAAGATCATTATTTTTCTCTTCAGGTTTTTATTACTTGTCAATAAATAGTTCTAGTTAAAAAAGTTACTTGGGAACTTATTTATGAATTTAATATTAGAATAAGGTATATTAGTTAAGCCTCTGCGTTTGTTAAGTTGGAATGTCACTGTTAATGACTCGTATGGAGCGTCCATCGTGCAGGTTGAAAATGAGTAACGATGTATCGACGCAACAAAATCTTTTTCGGATCCTAGGTTAAACTAAACTAAAAATTCAAGACCCCTGAGAACCTGGCTGGGAATTCTTTTACGTTAAGGGACCTGGACGCGGGGAGGGCGTATAACTAAGAAACCATTCAAGACAGAATAACATTCAGAATCTTTATTCACAAGTTCAAATTTTCTGTAATGCCCACCCGACAGGATGGACTGAAGAACGTACAGCGAGAGGATGAAGATACCGTGGGAACGCGCTTCTTGGTTGGGCATAACGAATAGTAATAATAATAATAATAATAATAATAATAATAATAATAATAATAATAATAATAATAATAATAATAATAATAAGTGATTGAAATCTCGACCTTGCTCTGACTGGGACTTGAACTGTGGCGATGAAGTCACTGACATTTCACACCTGTGCTAGGGAGGGAACAACGCGGATGAACTGCAATGTGGTCTAAAGTCGTAAAGGAAAAATGGCTCTGCAATATTTCCAGCTTTTGACGGTGAGGGTTTTTAATTTCCTCTTTCATCACAATGCCAGGTTTTCAGCTGTTACGTGCTATAACCCAGGCGAGGCCCGGTTTAAGACAGGTAGTTTCTGACAGGCCAAGGTAAGAAGTAATATATCCAACAATCTCTCTTTTGTAGCAGTTCTTAACTCGAGCAATCTCGCTGGAATGGTCTCACCTGGTCGTAACTCAAGAAGTCAACGAGGAAGACTAGATTGACATCTCCACCTTGCTCTCTCTCCACTAGCGAAGTCTGTATCCGGCAATGAAAAGGAAGGTCCGGCAACACAGTATACAGAGTAAGGTGCATAGATCGTTCTTCGAAAAACATAAGCGTAATCCATAGGCCTGTAAGGAAATCCCGGAAAGAAAACAGCTTTACGGGACGCTAAGATTGTCACAAGATAAACTAAAGCATTTAAAAAAAGAAACGTAAGGAACTTTTCAGAAATATCAGTTGTTGTTGTTGCTGCTGTCATTTGGGTGATCAGTCCATACACTGGTTTCTTCCAGCTCTCCATTCCACCCTATCCTGTGCTAAACTGTGCTAACTCCTACGTCTGCTGTAATCTGTTTGTCATATTCATATCTTAGTCTACACTTCCGTAACAAACAAGAGCTGGGTGTGTCCTATGACAAATTGTTCTTCTCTCTTCATTCGTGATTCCATCTCAACTTCAGCATTCTTCTGTAACACCACATTTTAAAAGCTTCTTTCGGAGCTACTTATCTTTCATACAGTGCCACACACAACATCTTTCTAATTCCTATATTAATGTTGGAAGTGAGAACATTTCTTTTCTTAAGAAAGCTCTTTCTTGCTTGTATGTCCTCCTTACTTCGGCCATCGTTAGTTATTTTACTACCCAACTAATAATATTATCCAGCTAATTCATTTCCTAATCTAATAATCACCTGACTTCAATCCATTACCTTTGTTTTCATCTTGTACTCCTTCGCCAAGAATGCGTCCATACCACTTAGCAGACCCAGATTAAATAACAATATCATCTGCAAATTTCAGGGTTTTGATTTCCTCTCCTTGGATTGCGATTCCCTTTCCAAATTCCTTTTCGATTCCTTTTATCGCGTGTTCTATGTAAACACTGAAAAGGAAGCGGATAAACTGCAGCCTTGCTGCCCTCCTTTCTGAATTGCTGCTTTTTCTTAGCCTCCGATTCTTATCGCTGCCGACTTACTTTTGTCCAGATTGTATGTAATTCATCGTTCTCGGTATCTGCTCCCTATCGCCTGCAGAATCTCAAGTAGCATGGTCCATCAACATTATCGAATGCCTTTTTACGTAGGCTTGTCTTTCTTCACTCTGTCCTTTATGATCAGACATAAAGTCACGACCGCTTCACATGTTTCTACATTTCTTGTGACGCCAAACTGATCATTTCCCAAGTCAGCTTCAACTTGTCTTTCCACATTTCTGTTCATTTCTCATTGTCCATACTTCATTCTTCCTTATTTCAACATTTCTCGCATATAAAGAATGAGCTTGCTCCTCCATCCTGAGGTGCTACAGCTCTTTTAAGCTGCACCCTTAATCTTAAATTTCTGACAGTAGAAACCTACATCCACTACAATTATTTTTGGAAGAAGAATTTCACAATTTATTTATTTATTTATTTATTTATTTATGTATTTATTTTTCAAAGGATTTCAGATTTAGTTAACCCTTATCAGGATCACTTTATTCGAGAAGTGCAAAAGGAGCAAGCCTTGTTCTAAGTGATTTCCGACAAAAGAGCAGTGTTAGGATATTGTTGAAAATACTTGTGCTGGGAAGACTTTGGGGTATGGAGACGGGTATTCGACAAATTGATATGTTCCGAGCTGTCAGTGGAGAGATAGTGTGGAATTAATTATATTTGTACATGAATAAGCTTTAGCAAATATCTTAATATGAAGACAATGAATTTGGAATTCAGGAGAACAAAATGGAGCAAATAATTGTTTTAGGAAGAGGAATTAGGGATAGGAATAATTTACGTAGGGATGTGGTCAATACATTTCCAAATCCTTAGAAATAAATAAGAAAAATATCAAGATTAATGCAAAACTGAGACATTAGCAGACAGTCATCCGCCCTGCAGCCTTGTACACATCACTAAAAGATTAGAAATGGCGGAACGGAAAATCCTCAAAAAGATTTTGGGACCGCGAAGAACAGAGGACGACGAGTGAACCAAGACAGAGAAAATCTCTGACGTCATACGGACACATCCCGAGAATGAACCAGGGGAGGTTGACACTGCAAATAATGCAGTTCCTTATGAACAAGAGAACCCAAGTACGCTGGGTCTAGAAGAAATGGGAATACAAAAACCAGAGATATACAAAAGAGTAAGTTTTAATTTTTTAAATCCGTCTTTCATAGATTTTTAGGAACAGAACTAGGCCCAGAACAAAATCATCATGGACAGAAGACCAAACAAGGTTGCATTGAATATAGGACAAGGAAAAAGACCAGAAGAAACGAAACTGATACGAATTAACATGATCATCAGATGGCCAAAACGAAAATAAGAATCAGTAAAGAAGTGCTGCCACCTAAACGATACTCCCAAGCGAAGCTCAACTTGTAGGATCCCAGCATGATATAGCAAACATCTTGGATTCAGGAGGTCAAATTGACATGTCTAAGGTCACGGTAAACTACAGGCAAAAATGAGAGCAATTGGACTAGACATAAAGTGACTGAATGGGTGGCTCTGTTTCTAGAAAACTGCACTCGGAAAATTAGAGTAGGTGAATGTTTATCTAATTCTGTAATAATTAAGAGTGGAATTACTCAATGAGCTTTCATGTTTTCTTATATACATAAATAATATGAGTAAAGAAGTGGGATCAGACATAAGGCATTTGCAGATGATGTCATTCTGTATAGAGTAATAAAAATGTACAAGATTGTCAGCAACTGCAAAAAGACTTCGACAATGTTGTGAGATGGAGTTAAAAGTGAGGTTGTGAGTTTTACAAATAGGAAAAGTCCTGTCAGGTTTAATTACAGCATTGATGGGGTGAAAGTTCCTTATAGGGATCACAAGTACCCAGGCGCTAATATGAGGAAAGACCTTTATTGGGGTAATCTCATAAATCGTATTTATTATACATAAGTGTACATATCTCTGCTCATGGTTATGAGGGTATTTAGAGTTGTAGTTAGGACGTAGAGGAGAGGGCATGTAAGTCTCTGGGGAGACCCCAACTAGAGTATGGTTCCAAGATTAGTTAATTCAAGAACTGGAAACAATCCAAAGGAAAGCAGCTCGATTTGTTCCGGACGATTTCCGACAAACGGGTAGCCTTACAAAAATGTTGCAAAGTTTTATCTGGAAGACTTGGAAGAAAGGAGACGAGCTGCTCGACTAAGTGGTATGTTCCGTGCTGTCAGTGGAGAGATGGTGTGGAATGACATCAGTAGACAAATAAGTTTGAGTGGTGTCTTTGAAACTAGGAAAGATCACAATATGAAGATAAAGTTGGAATTTAAGAGGACAAATTGGGGAAATATTCGTTTATAGGTCGGGGAGTTAGGGATTGGAATAACTTACCAAGGGAGATGTTCAATAAATTTCCAATTTGTTTGAAATCATTCAAGCAAAGGCTCGGAAAGAACAGATAGGTAATCTGTCACCTGGGCGAATGCCCTAAATGCAGAATAGTGGCGACTGATTGATTGATTGATTGATTGATTGATTGATTGATTGATTGATTGATTGATTGATTGATTGATTGATTGATTGACTGATTGATTGAATGTATGTACAGTCCCAGCATTTGCGTGGTGTGAAAATGGGAATCCAAGGAAAACGATCTTCAGGGCTGCCGACATTGGAGTTCGAACCCACTATCTCCCGAATACAAGCTGACAGCTCGCGCCCGTAACGCCAAGGCCTACTGGCTAGGTATCTGCGGATCAGTGATGAGTGATTGAGATCAAATACCTTTTATATTATATGCTGCAATACATTTGGAAACATAACTCTTTATGAAGCCTCCCTGGCTCAGGCGGCAGCGCGCCGGTCTCTCACCGCTGGGTTCCATGGTTCCAATCCCGGTCACACCATGTGAGATTTGTGCTGGATAAAGCGGAGGTGGACAGGTTTTTCTCCGGGTACTCCGGATTTCCCGGTGCTCTTTTGTTGCAGCAACATTCTCCAATATCATTTCATTTCATCTGTCATTCATGAATCATTGCGTCAGAGGAGTGAGACAGGCACAATTCCTGTCCTCGCTGCTAGTTGGGGGTTTCATTCACTCCATTCCTGAATTGGTCGAATGACTGGAGACAGGCTGTGGATTTTCATTTTCAACTCTTTATGAACAGTGTAATTACTGGTACAATTAGAACAAATACACACAAATTGAGTCCACAAATAGCTATTTGAAGATTTACACGGAAATACAGTAGAATTCTGTATCTACTGACAGTCTGAGATAAAATAATATTAATACCATATTTTGTTGAAGTGAACATGAATATCGCCCCAGGACCTAACGCTCTATAAGACTTGTAACACAGAGTTACTAAACATGCGGTAAAGGAAAACAGAGGAATTTGGACAAAGAAAACACAGTCCAATGAGAGGAAATCACCACTCTCCTGTTTTGTCTGTGTCTGCACAAGATGTGGATAAATTGCTGAATGATATGGTCTTGGAGAAGAAGTACAAATCTAAAACGAAGGTAATGGAGTGTAGGTGATGCAGGAAATAATGTCTTAAAGCACAAGTGACGAGGGACACAAAGTGCAGGGAAGCGCAGACAAAGAAGTCTCTTCTTAAAGAAAATAAATTTGCTTATTTGAAACATTTATATCATAATAATAATAATAATAATAATAATAATAATAATAATAATAATAATAATAATAATAATAATAATAATAATAAACTGAAGCACTATAAGCGCCAGAAACGCTAACATGAATTTCAAAGGCCACATGGAAAACTCGAGCTAAAGAAAGAACATTTTGAGTAAGACCATAGGACCAAAATTTCAGGATAATAAGATAATATACGTGAAGGATGCACCCTAGAAGAAAATTGAAAAACGCTCAGATACTACGCGATAAATAAGGATACATTTTACACTTATCTTCTAACAATGGACTCTAATAGATGAACCAAACAAAACTTTGCCTTCATCCGTAACCGCAAAACAAAACACAACTGGTTTAAAAACTGAAAAAGACCTAGAAAAATAAAAATTACAGAAAATGTTCTATTCGATCGAAGATCTGAAGTAAGAACTAAAGACGAGAATACAAGGTTCCAACATATATCTACATTAAAAGCCAAAGCTATTATCTCGGAAGACCAGAGTAAACGGGGATCAGAAATAACGAGGAAATACAACACAGAGTAATGACCCCGAATAGCGCGAAACGAAATAATAATAATCATTTTATTTCCCAGTAACTTCTTTTTCGGTTTTCGGAGACGCTGAAGTGCTGGGAGTTTGTCCGGCAGGAGTTCCTTTATGGCCCAGTAAATCTACCGACACGAGGATCTTCAAATACCATCGCACAGAGCCAGGAAAGCCACCGTTCTATCGTCTGAACCACTCAGCCTGACAGTTCAAAAAGAAAGAGAATAGAAGCTATTGATTTGTGGTGCTACGGAAGACGGGTAGAGCGATTCACGAAGGAAGATATCCTGAGTGGAAGTAATGAGAGAAGGATTTGATCAAAAGAAGAGAGAGAATGATCCGAAACATCTTAAGACACCCAGGACTTGTTGATGTAGCAAGGAGAACGGTAGGGGGAAACCAACCATGTTGGCCGTGCGGTTAGGGTCGAGGAGGTGTGAGCTTCCATTCGGGAGGTAGTGGGTTCGAACCCCACAATCGCCACACCTGAAGATCGTTTAATCTGGTTTCCCATTTTCAGACCAGGCAAATGGTGGGGCTGTACATTAATTAAGGCCACGGCCCCTTCCTTCCTACTCCTAGCCCTTTCCTTTCCGATCGCAGCTACCTGTGTTAAAAATAAGGCAAAGGGACTAAGGGTAGACGTAGTACGTAGTAGTTAAGTAGAAATTTATTTATTAATGAAAAGGTTAGCACAGGATAGGGTTGCATTACAACATGACTAAAAGACAAACAACAATATTTAACATTGAAGATTAACCTCCAGCGAAAGTATTTAAAAATAAAACAACACTCTAGGAGACGCTGACAGTGTAAGCCTTGCGCACTTTGGCGTTACGGAGCCCTGAGTCTGCATTAATCGTCGATGCCATTCATACAGAATATCTAAGAAGCTTTTAAGCCTCTCCTCCCTTCAATGAGACGTGACAATAGGGTCAGGCTTATCTAAACTCGGTGTTCTCCGGCGGCATCAGTTGTCAGTTAAGGCTACAACACATGCTGTACTTGTTATTATTGTATTTTCTTTCTCCGTTAGGATCTTCCAGGGACCACGTGACAATTACAATGTGTCATCCTTTCCTTTCTTCTTCCTCCAGTATTCCTTCATGTCTCCTTTTCCTCCCCTCGCACCATTTTGAGCCTGTTTTCTTCCTCCCCCACCCCCCGGCCTTGGAATCGTTCCATTTTTTAACACTTTCTTCTTTAAAACCTCTCCCTCTGTTGCTGCTTCTCACCTGATGTTGATTGTTTCCAAATCCTTCTTGACTCCATGTATCCATGTTGTTGTTGACTTCTTGTTCCAAAGATATTTGAACACCTGTTTGGTTTACCTGTTGCCATCCGTTCTGTATAAATGTCCAAAATATATCAATCGCCTCTTCTGTTATGTGCCGGTACTTCTTGATTTCCAGAGTTCTGTAGTTGGCGCATAAAGTTTCATTCCACTACTTCTCATTTATTCATCTTGTAATACAGTACTTTTTTTGCTAGTGGCTTTACCTCGCACAAACACACATAGGTCTTCTAGCGACGATGGGATAGGAAAGGGCTAGGAGTGCGAAGGAAGCGGCCGTGACCTTAATTAAGATACAGCCCTAGCTTTTGCCAGGTGTGAAAATCGGAAACCACGGAAAACCATCTTCCCATCTTGTGCATCTCTTCTTCCACAGCGGATTTGTCCGAACTATTTTCTTGAATATTTTTTCCCAAATATTTGAATTTTTTACCTTAGAAATTCGTGATATTTTTTGTTTACAGAAATTCTTAAAGCTATTCTTCTTCCAACAGATTGACATGACGTTCCTGAAACCGGTGTCGGTATAACAAAGTTCAATTGTAAGTTAGTTTTGGCACATTGAAGAGCCTACCAGCTACGTCCAAATTAGGTTATTTCTTCTAAGAATATTTGTGTCAGTGAGTCAACATAATGAGAGGACAGCTCAGACTAGTCCTTGAGTGTAAGTAAAAGTGTGAAGCTGCAACCTTCAATATTTCACAGCGCACACGAAGGAGGCGAAACAGTTTAATTGGATTTAAATATTAACAAGTGTCTTGGCACTGGGTTTAGTTTAGCGACAGTGCTGTAGTGAACCTTGACAGTCGTTTGAGGTAGATTAACTTAAGTTAAAGTTCGGCTCCATGGCGGGATTGTCAGTCTCTTAGCCTTCGGGCATTGTATTCGATTCGCGGCTAAATCATGGAATTTTAATGGTTAAACAATTTGTCCTGTTCCCAGCATACACAACACTATCCTCTACCACAATACAGACTACAGCAAATTCTCGATTATCCGAGCTAATCATCAGACAAATTCCCACGGATAACTGAAAACACGGCTAATACGATTTTGTGCATTTCAGTCCACAGCGCTACTTTATAAGTACAGAACACAGAATACTTGATAATTAAGACATTCAGTAACCACTTGTATAATAAAGCAGGCTAATAGAAGAAAACCCTGTTTAATGGTTATTTTGTGTCCAGTTTGATGAACCCGAAAATCTCGCCACACAAACTTTTTTTCTGCAATCACAAATATTCGCTCCAAATTTAGAGGGTTCAACTAGTTGATTCCTCTAAATCAGCTTTAATACACAGGTAACCATCAGTGGAAGGTCTGCTCCGTAGGGACGGATTACAACTGTAATAGCCCCACGAAATAAAATAACAACATTTAATTCTTTTTGTTACTTGCTTTACGTCGCACCGACACTGGTAGGTCTTATGGCGATGATGGGACAGGAAAGGCCTAGGAGTTGGAAGGAAGCGGCCGTGGCTTTGAAAATTAAAATCATTATTACTACTATTCTTCTTGTTTCGTTTCGGCCAACTAAGGACCACGTCATTTCAACTGTTTCCCTTGAGCTATTCCTTCATTCGTATACGGTGTTGCTCCTTTCGCTCTTCCGCCCATGCCTTTCCAGTTTTCATCTTCGGCTTTGGTAGAAAGCTCTGATGTTCTTGGAGTTTTTTCTTAAGTGGGACACGCTCCTGGATATCCTCAAATGAGATCCCAATCTCCTGCAGATCTTTCTGTACCTCACTGAACCATGCCCCCTTTGCCATTTTCTCTTGGAGGAAAGTGAAAATGCGGTTGGTTAACCGTGTTGAATTCATTCGGGCCATGTGTCCATAAAATGTAATCCTCCTTTTTCGCATCACATCAGTTATTTTCTCCACATGCGAGTACAACTCCTGGGTGTGCCGTCTCCTAAACTCACCGTTGTCTTTGACTGGACCTAAGATTTTTGTCAAAATCTTTCTTTCCTTGGCCTCCAATTTCTCCATCATGCCTTTTTTGTTCATGGCGAGACATTCCGCTGCATATAGAGCCTCTGGCCGGATAACAGTGCAATAGTGTTTGATTTTTGCATTCAGAGATATAGATCTTTTGTTATAGACATTTTTAGTCAGATGGTAAGCCATTTCCATTTTATTCATGCGTGAAGGAAAGGCTTCTTTTTCGGACAAGCTAGGTTCTATCCATTCACCAAGATACTTAAATTTTTCAACTCTCTTGACTTTTCCGTGAGTCCCTTCTAGCTCACTTGGCGCCAGTTTGATGTTTGTAATGAATTTCGTTTTCTCAAAGGAGATTTGGAGGCCCGCCTTTGCAGCTTGTGTTTGAAGCTGGTTGATATGCTTCGTGGCCTCATCCAAGGAATCAGCGAAAACCGCGAGATCGTCTGCAAATGCTAGACAGTCAACTGAAAGGTTCTTGTTCTTGTGGCCTAGTCTGACTCCGCTTTCGACTCCTTCATAACTCATTTCTCTGCACCATTCACGGATCACTTTCTCAAGAACGCAGTTGAACAACAGAGGCGAGAGACCATCTCCTTGCCTAACTCCTGCCCGTATTTCAAAGGCCTCTGAAATCTCTCCTCTAAACTTCACTTTTGAGATGGTGTTGGTGAGGGTCTGTTGGATGATCACTCTTGTTTTACCGTCCAAGCCAAATTCCTTTAAGATCTGAAGTAGGGTAGTTCTATCAATTGAATCATAGGCCCTCTTAAAGTCAAAGAACGTTACTACGAAAGGCTTGTTCCTTAGTTTAAGATAGGAAAGGACAGATTTCAGATTCATAATCTGCTCCACACATGACCGTCCTTTCCTGAAACCTCCTTGGTAATCACCCAGCTCTGGATCTAGCTGTTCTTCTGCCCTGATTTGAAGAGCTTTCGAGAGAATTTTGTAGGTTATAAGTAGGAGGGAGATGCCGCGATAGTTGTTAACATCCGACTTGTCGCCTTTCTTATGAAGTGGGTGGATTAGGGCAGATGTTCAGTATTCCAGATTTCATGTATGATGTCCGTTAATTTCTCCACTGCAATGTCACTAGGAAACTTCCACATTTCAGCTATTATCGAATCTTCACCCGGCGCTTTATTATTCTGCAAGGATTCGATAATCTGTCTGACTTCCTATTATTATTATTATTATTATTATTATTATTATTATTATTATTATTATTATTATTATTAATTTTTGGACCAAATGAAATAGTTTTCTTCTCCTTGTCTTCCCTGAACTTCATCCTTTCTCTCTGTTGCTGTTTTCTTTCTTCCGTCCATTTACGGTCTGATTTCTTCTTCCCTTTCGCTGGAAATTTGCCATCAATTATTGCTTTCCTAGAAAGCCAAGAATAACGGCTGATCACACGACAACTCGTAATCTGTAGGCCTTCGGGTTGAGCAGCGGTCGCTTGGTAGGCCAAGGCCCTTCAAGGGCTGTAATGCCATGGGGTTTGGGGTTTGGTTTGGTTTGGTTTTATTGCTTTCCTAAATTCTTTCCTATGTGCAATTTGTTATTTTTCAATGGTGAGTACTTAAAAACCATTTTCGGCTGCTTTGAGAAATACCGGTTTGGTTTTCTTGTCTGTATAGAACCGGGCTGAGAGGCTCTTCGGCAGCTTTAGTCCTGACTCCGTCCGGTGGCATTTGAAGGTGCTCGTAAAAGAACTCCTGTGGGACTAAATGCCGGCACTTCGACGTAACCATCAAAGTAGTTAGTGGGACGTAAAAACAATAACATTAATTAACATCTGCGTAGTGTGTGTTGCGGGACCAAAGAAACTTTATCTTCTTATCTATTTTTTTTTCTGATGCTTGTTCTGGTCTCAACTTGTATGTGCCGCTCTCCAAAATAGGTCCCATCTTTTTCCTTAGGATTCTCTTTCCTCTTATGCTTATTCTTATGTCTAGACGGTATTCAAACTCTGTTCCATATAAAGCTGCTGCCAGGACTGCAGTTTTGTAGTGTGTCAATTTAGCATTGCTAGACACTGACATTTTGGTGTATTTATTATTATACTAGTATTGTGTTGTATGTTTTGTACTTATAAAGTTGCGCTGTGCACAGAATCGTATTATCCGTGTTTTTAGTTATCCGTGGGGATTAAGTACCACTACATGGTTGGTTTTCAGAGACAATGAGATGCCAAACTTCTGTCCCGCAGATTTAATTTCTTCTTGCTAGTAAATCTATCGACATGTTTCATTTGAGCCATGTTGATTGTACTGGCAATAATTAATAAGGCAGTTGTTTTCCGTTGCTTTTCGCATCGCAGAATCACACCCGTACCGCTGTTCCAGCTCCGTATGTGACCATGTGGTGAAGTCCTCTTCGGCCTCAAGTCTGTTCTGTTGAGCCTGTAAACCTCCAACAAGATGGGTTCAAGTAGCATTTCCTCCACTGAGGGCCATCGGCCATCCCAGGATCAGCTCCTACTCCTTAAGCCCTTGAACTCCCCCCCCCCCCCACCACGCCCCTCCTGTCTTGGGGTGCCATGTTAATTAGAATTACCTTTACGTCGCACCGACACAGATAGGACATAAGGCGATGATGGGATAGGAAGGGCCTATGAGTGGGAAGGAAACGGCAATGGCCTTGATTAAAGTACACCCCCAGCCTTTGCCTGGTGTGAAAATGGGAAACCACGGAAAACCATCTTCAGGCCTGCGGATAGTAGGGTTCGAACCCACTATCTCCCGCATGCCAACTCACATCTGTGCACCCCTAACTGCAAGGTCAACTAGCCCGGTCGAGCCGGAATCGAACCCGATAACTTTGGATCACATGATCAGTGCTTTAACAATCCGATCCGCTCAGCCAGACTTTTAGGATATGCAGTGATACATAACAAGTTACTGATTTTTAATTCAACATTTCCCCTCTGGTTTTAAATTCATTGATCGTTCGATAGAATGAAACGAAGGCCTACATTATAAATGACTGACAGCTCAGCTGAGAGGATCAGATGGTAAAGCATTGCCAAAGTCAGAAGGATCAAGTCCGGTAGCATAATGAAAGTCAGCCTCGTGTCGACAAATTGCTGTAACCTCAGCAACGGTCCAGGAGATAAAGTACACAAATTAAGAAGTCGAATCTGTGTTGATAGATTTATCGGCACTTACAGGAACTCCTGTATCCAGATCCCGGAATATGTAATACCATAGGAGTTCTATTATGTGCAGGTGAATTTAGCGGCACACCTTGAGTGAAGTTCCTGGACTAGATATCGCATGTACGGGCATGAACGAACAGGACGAAAGGTATGAGAGCCCATCAGCTACCTGGGGTATGAAGAAGAGATGGTCCCAACAGATGAGGCGACAAGCAGTAAGTTTACGGCCCCACTGATGTTGAAACAAAGGTCGCTGGCATCAACAAGCTCTGGCTGCATTTTACTAACCCTTGAAGATTTACAGCAGCAGCTGCTGCACAACCAGGACGTCACCTATGAAGCATATCAATTACCCAAATGAAAGAGTAAACTTTGTATCGTGTAACAATGTAAACAATATTAGCTTACTAGTTGAAACAGGAGTGCCTCAGGGCTCAGTTCTTGGACCTATTCTGTTTCTTATTAGCATAAACGATATTGCGTCACTGCTACTTCACGGGAGACTATCTTTATTTGCTGATGATACCAATGTGTTTTTAGACAACCTTGAAACGACGATGCAGTTCGATATCTCTTTGATACAGCCTTGCTTCAGTGAAAATCGGTTAACAATTAACTTAAAGACTAATTACATGATGTTCTATGAATTAGTAAGTCAAACATCTCTGGATATCAATTCGAAGTTCTCTGACTACTTGCAGTAGTTCACAGAGTTCACGCTCATTTTTTTTAGGACAATTTATTGATGAATGGCTTTCATGGAATGAGCAGCTAACAGCGAAATGCAAGAATAAAAGGAATAGAAAAAAATCCCTGCTATTTAAGTTCTTAACAGAAAAAATTTAAAATAAGTTGTTAAAGACAATATATTATGCTCTTTCCCACTTACACGACACACACATGGGCATGCTGTAATCAATATCTAGGTGAACCTGTGGAAATTCTGCACAGAAGAGCATTTAATAGTACCGTGCCTGCACCGACATCAACTGTACCAGTATTGAGAAATGCTTTCAGTCGAGGAATCATCGGATAAGAAACCAAATAGTCCACTCCAATTGCCTATACATTCATATAACAGCAAAGCTACTGATAAAATCCACATTAAATCAATACATTCGACAAAATATGGCAGAAAATACTCATCGCACTAGTCTTGAAATATACTCTTTACCCTACCAAAAGAGATACGACTCGCTCCTACATTATCTGTTTTCAAGAACAAACTACCAATGCACTTATCTAGTGCTGATATTGTTTATTGGATTCTCTTGATGATACATTGTCACACAATGAAGATTTAAGTTCTAAATTCTCTTTCTGCGTTGACCTGTACGTTTCTAATGTTAATGGATACTATCCAATTATGAACATTTCTATGCAAAACTCTGCTATGTACTACCATGAGCCCTCGCTCAGATGTCCTTAATACTGTAAATTTAAAGATAGAGGAAGGACGAAGATGAAGAAGTGATGCCATATTAGAGTTTCCTCTAATAGGTTGCATATTGGACTGCTTTCCAGTCAATCACCACTTCATACAGCATGTCAATGGAATTTTCAGAGTTAAGAGTGTGGTAAAAAACGAAGTCCCGTAAGCAATCCAGCGAAAACAATAATAACTACCTTTTTAGTATAAGTGTAAAGCGACTTATGGACCACCCTGTACATTCGCTATTGCATGCTTCTGTGGTGTGGTGACTTCTGTGTGCATGAAGATTTGTATGCAGAGAATTACAAACATTTAGTCCCTTAGGAAGAGAATAAACACTCAACTAGCCGGGCCCTCTGAAGTCAAATCCATTAGACTGACCATTCAGCCAAGGAGTACCCCTATTTAAATATTTGTTTTTCTTTACAATCATGACTTCATCCTTAAATGCACAGCATTGCATAATGTGCTTTATATATATGATTTACGAGTTTACAAGTGTTCCAATAGCCGCAGTGATCGTGAGTAAAACATTCAACATTTTACTGATCAAAATATATTTTTCTGACAATAGAGTATTACTTTCGGAACGAATAACCATAAGATTTGAAAGAAATTATACATCGCGCAATTAAAGGTTAAGGAGACCTTAACCAGATATCATTGAGAAATGCCAAAAAAAAAAAAAAAAAAAGAGGAAAGTCAAATGAAGTTACTAGTCAATCTAAGGAAAAATTGAAACATAACTTAGGAAAACAATTAACATTCAAACCGTGCCTATAAATTCTGTGTTTCAAACCGTATGTTGTTAATAATTTGTTACAAACACTGTATCACGTCGTCAAAAACATGTAACTTTTCAAGCCAACCAACAAACCCAGTGCCATGGGCCTCTGTATTTATTAATTCATAAATTTCTTAAACAATCAGAATCAATTACTTTTTGAATCGACTTAATTTTTCAACATTAATAATATTTTTTCAAATTATGACATTAAAACAAACTTAGAGAAATTAAACATCTCCTCGACGTTGTAAATAATGCATACTGTTTGAGAGGTTATAAAATACGTTTAGGAAAAAAATGATTTTAATACAGCAAATTGTTCCAGAGAAAAGATACATTGTGAGAAAATGATCTGCACAACAAGTATTCTGAGTCAGTCGATGCGAATTGTTCAATGTGCACGTTAAAATGCTCGAAACAACATGAAAGATATAAGATTTTCATCGGAAGTTTCGCACAGAGGTGAATTACCCCCTTCTAAATAAAATTACATGAAAAACAGAAGAATATTTTTCCCGATTTCTTCAATTAATGTCCCCTTAAGTTAATTAGTTGTTACGTTTACATACATTCATTTATATTTATTATTTATTCGTATTATTTTACCAGTTTACAAGTGTTAGAAGGGATTGTTTTAATTGACGACCTAGACACTTGAACTAAGAGTAAAGAGACTTCTAAGGAATATTAATAGAAACTTTCCCTTTGTATTTCTTCTTTTGCTACTTGCTTTACGTCGCACCGACACACATAGGTCTTATGGCGACGAAGGGACAGGAAAGGCCTAGGAATGGGAAGGAAGCGGCCGTGGCCTTAATTAAGGTACAGCCCCAGCATTTGCCTGGTGTGAAAATGGAAAACCATCTTCAGGGCTGCCGACAATGGGATTCGAACCCACAACCGCAAGGCCAACTCCCCGGTCCCTTTGTATTTACTCCTTTCATTTTGATTAATAAACTGAACTGAGTGAGACCCGACAGTGTTTTCTATTGTCAGGTGTGAGCCCGGAAACTCTTGGCTACAACATTCCGTTCGCTGGCAGCGAGAGATGTTAAATACACGTCCGCCTGAAATCAAGTTCTCTTGTTCCGCTAATTGTCGAGGAACAAGGCCGACGTAGTCCTGAGGAACTCAATTACTCGCTCTGGCAACAACTCGAATATTAACAGAAATTCATCATTAGGTTCGAGCCTCGCTGCTGACCATAACCATGAAGGTCGTAACGCCTTTATCGTGCTCAACTGGTGAAAATAATCCTCCATCTGAATGTTGGCCGGGGCAGGGATGGAAAAGTGTTGGTATACAATTCCTAATTGCATGCCAAAACCACAGGTGACACTGTTGATGGTGACTCGGTCGGCAGTTGGGGAGAACATGCGGCAATGCGCCAACACTGGGTTCCATCCTCTCTCTGTCTCACTATAATCATACTACTGCTACTACTACAAAACATGCAGTAATCACTCAGAAACTGGCGTAATGATCTTCGTCTATAGTTAATAAATGAGCAAAAGCTGCTGTTGGATCTCGGTAGTGATCCTTCACTAAAAAGAAATAACTTTTCCTTTGCGAAAAAAATGTGCAATTTGATCCATAAAAATGATTGTTATGGGAAACCTTGTATATAAATAATGTAAATAGACACTTAAAGCCAAATACGTTTTATGTACAACATCATGATACAACTTCAATTCTAAATATCCCAAACCATGTACTTTGAATACAATTAATAATACATAACACAAGAAAAAAGAACAAAGCCAATAGACCAAAACCCTCTAACCCGCCTGAATCTCCTGGCCAGAGAGAAGGTGGCCCACATCCCACTTCAGGGTGGAAACAAACTTGCTTTAAAAGAATCAAATGATCATAAATATGTCAAGGCCATCGGCTGCTAATACATGACATAGCCTGTAACACAGTCTGGCTTTACGTCCCACTAACTACTTTTAGTTTTCGGACTCGCCGAAGTGCCGGAATTTCGTCCCGTGGGAGTGCCACTAAATGTACCGACAGGAGTCCCTTTAAATACCCTGGGAGTGAGCCAAGTTGGGGTCAGACACCACTCACGGTTGCTGAGGTTATACTAGTTCCGTAACACATTTTGTGACGCTGACCTCCGTCACTCCCGCAGCCATGAGACTCGGTTATGTCAAAAACAGATTTAAGGAATTGTTCTTGTAGGATTTGTAGATGAATATTGACACGTTACTTGTTGCTGACATGAAGATTCGGAAATATAGAAAAAGCCTTCGTCTGCAGGATCTGAAAACACCGGACCATAAATTTTCGTTTGCCACCGAAATCTCATTTCCTCCAATAAGTACAGCGCTTCCTCAATCGACAGTACGACGACTGATCCATCACTGGTGCCAGTAAATCGACAAAATCTGGTTCTTGAACAAATCACCCATCATCACAACTAATGAATCGTATCCGTGTGGTAATTCAGCGATAGAACACACACACTGTCTTTCCAGAAGAGCACATTCATTGAAAGCCTCGGAGTTCCTCTGTCTACTTATACGTACATCAAGGCTTTGTACTATGCTCACCTGTTACCTATCCCCTTACCAACTTACCGCACGTCCTGAGTTTCAAGCTGTACAGAAAGTCCGCATTCGCTTGGGTTACCACCGAAAATCTTCGATGTGCGACGTTAAACATAATATGAGTCCACAATGACCAGTGAGCTGGTAAGTTGTCAATTTAAGATTTCTTCTGTCCATATGGAGTAATTCAATTGCATTCTTCAGCGGGTTGCTAGTACTTTTATTACTGATAAGTATTCATTAATGTGTGTGTAAAGCAAACAACATGGAGTAACAGCACCGAAGAACCATGGCCTACCAGGCAACCGCTGCTCTTCGGTGCCGTGTGGTCTGCACGACAATTCTTCTTGGCTGTTATGATTGGCTTTCTATACCGGGGCCGCTATCCCACCGTGAGACAGCCCTTCAACTGAAGTCACGTAGACTGAGTGGACCTCGAACCAGCCCTCAGATTCAAGTAAAAGTCTCTGACCTGGCTGGGAATCGAAAGCGGGGCCTGCGGGTAAGACGCAGGCACTTACATGATCCAACTCATTTTCCCGAGTAAATTTCGCTTGTTGAGGAATGCCACCACTCGTACAGTACAGTAGCCACCTTGAAAATATAACGGTATCGCAGATCGAACCTTGTCCTTTCCCACCCTACTGAACACAGGGTTGCCATATCATTAAGGTGTGTATCCGTGGGGATTCCGCTGCCAAAGAGCAACCAGACAGCGTAACGTGCTCTCATTTAAAATGTGATGTATGCAATACGTGCTGTGGCACCCTCACAAATAATTCAGACCCCAGCAAGACGGACCTCCGCGTCTCACAAGAGCAGAGCTTCGTCATAACCGTGAAACTTCACGAGTTACGATAAGTTTCATTTTAACTGCTATAATAAAGAATGCCAGAAAGTCATCGTATAGAGAAAGGAATACAAGTTTTTAATAAGGCCGGTCCAAAGATACCCTACTCCTTTCAGGGCGTACAAATTAATTTTCCACTTTAATTTTTAAACCATCATCAACACTAACTGCTCTCAATCCTGCGCTTCTCTTCACTTTCTTTACATCCCGTCAAGGTTCTCGTATGTCTTCTTCCTCCTTTCTTTGCTACTATTTTCCTTCAAAGACGTTTAGTTGGAAGTCAATATGACCTTCTTTCCGTATCATGTACCGGTCTCCGTTGCTCATTGACTTCCTTTACAACTTCTCGATTCGTCTTTCTTTGAGCCCAGCGTGTCCTCGTCATTTTCTTCCAAATCCACGTTTCACTTGCTTCCCATGAATCGGTTTCCTTTCTTCCAATAGTCACAACCACAAACTACTACACTCCAGCAAAAGCCGTTCTTGTTCCTACGCAGATTGATTTGTTAAAAGACTTATAAAGCCTGCTTAGCAACAGCTTCAGTTTAATGCTTCCTGAGTAACAGAAATGTTGCACTTGTTCTATTCAGGTTTTTCCTATTCTTATGTTTGTATCAGCTTCCTCGTCATCTTTGATCACAACTAATTTCTTTTAATGTTTATTTTAAGTTTGTAATGTATCAATGTATCACATTCTATTTAATTCTTCCTCAGAGTCTGCTACTGTGGAAATATTTTAAATGTCCCCTTTATCTTTGATATCTCTAATACTCCTGGTATTACGACGCAAAACTCTCTCACTTCAAAATCCTCGTGGCCACGCCCGTTCTTGGACTTTACTTTGTCAAAGTCGTTTTCCTAATAACATTCATCATATTTAAGAAACAGAAATGAAATTTTGAATGCATATATAATTGGTAGGGATGGACAAAATATTTCAGAACTAGTGCTTTACTTCTAATTGCTTATTTCAAACATATTTTAAGGATGAAAACCCAAACTAAAATCGTCTTCGTGATTGCCTGTAACTCCCTCCACTAACCAAGTCAGCCTGTAACTCCCGTGTTTCCGGTCTGACCACAGCATCCAGAGCCGTATAAACGTTCAAAAACGACAACTTGAAGCTCTGAAGGTGCGCTCTTCAATCTCGTCTTTCACTTCAAAGAACGACAGTCATCAAGTACCACTTGACTCGGTAAAAGTTCACCATAGGACATGACGTCAGGTTGGAATTTTGAACGAAGCAGTAAATTCAGTCTGCCGAGATAATAATCCTTTAACAAAAATAGAATTTTAATTTGACATGAATGTGTCTTACCCGAAAATCTGTGACGCGACAAAATGTGGGTGTACGGCCACGACCCATTGCAAAGGGAAGAGTACTTGTACCTCAAACACCATACCTTCCTCATAAGTTCGGAAATGTTCACGAACTTAGAACGTTTGCTACTAATTCCAATAAGGGCAAGTATACAGTTTCCATATTTGGCCGATTGGAGGCATTTGATGTATCGGTCACTGGTGGCGGATAGACCGCATGTGTAGGCAGGTTTTATGGAGGAGATCGGATAGGAAAGGGCTAGGAGTGAGAAGAATGTGACCGTGGCTTTAATATTAAGGTGCATATCCATCATTTCCATGAAATGAAAATGGGAAACCATGGGAAATCATTTCAGGGGTGCCAACAGTGGGGTTCGAACCCACTAACTCTCCGATCGGCACTACTATAACAAAAATTATTTTCAAAGCAAAGTAAATACATACATCATCATTATAGACTGTTATGCCTTTCAGCGTTCAGTCTGCAAGCCTCTGTGAATTTACTAACCGTCGCTACAATCCTCTATTTGCAACTGGTTCTCTAGCCTCATTTAGTTCTATACCACTTATCTTTAAATCGTTAGAATCTGAGTCTAACCATCGTCTTCTTGGTCTTCCTCTACTTCTCTTACCCTCCATAACAGAGTCCACTATTCTCCTACGTAACCTATCATCCATTCGCCTCACATGGCCCAACCACCGAAGCCGGTTTATGAGTACACCTTCATCCATCGAGTTCATTCCTAACTTAACCGTTAACTCCTCATTCCTAGTACCCTCCTGCCATTGTTCCCACCGGTTTGTACCAGCAATCATTCTTCGTACTTTCATGTCTGTTACTTCTAACTTATTAATAAGATATCCCGAGTCCACCCAGCTTTCACTCCCGTAAAGGAAAGTTGGTCTGGAAATAGACCGATGTATAGACAGTTTCGTCCTGGAGCTGACTTCCTTCTTACAGAATACTGTTGATCGCAATTACGAGCTCAATCTCACTTACTATATTACCATCCTGGGAGAACACACCAACCTAAATATTTGAAATTACCTGCCTGTTGCAGCTTTGTATCACCAATGACATTCAGTTCCGTTTAATTTCTTACCTACTGACATCAATTTAGTCTTCGAAAGACCGGACGAGTTGGCTGTGGGGTTTGGGACACTGGCTGTGACCTTGCATCCGGAAGATAGTGGGTTTGAATAAAGCCACTAGCAAAAGAAAAGTCTCCGAAAGCCTAATTTTCATACCATACTCATTTCATCTATTTTCAAGTTCCAAGATATTGGACTGCAGGCTTTCAGCACAATCTGCCATTAAGACCAAGTCTTCAGCATAGGCCAAACTGCTTACCACATTTACACCTAACTGAATCCCTCCCTGCCACTTTATACCTTTCAGCAGATGATCCATGTAAACTACAAACAGCAAAGGTGAAAGATTACAGCCTTGTCTAACCCCTTTAAGTTCCCTCAACCAAGAACTCATTCTACAATCAATTCTCACTGCAGCCCAATTGTCAACATAAATTCGTTTGATTTTAATAATCTACCCTTGATCCCGCAGTCTCCCAGTATGGTGAAAATATTTTCCCTCGGTACCCTGTCATATGCTTTCTCTAGATCTACGAAACATGAAACATAACTGTCTATTCCTCTCGTAGCATTTTTCGATTACCTGGCGCATGGAGCCTCTAAATATTAATTCCTAATTAGCGTCGACCTCAGAGATGTTTTCCTACCTGGTGCATACTGAAAATCTGATCCTGACAGCTCCTCTGTGGTCTGAAACTACACTGGTTTTCATACAACTTCCTCTCAACCACGTATCGCACACTCCCTTCCAAGATGCTAGTGGATACTTCGCCTGGTATACTAATCAATGAGTTACCTCGATAGTTGTTGCAATCCTCCCTGTTCCCTTGCTTATAGATAGGTGCAATTACTGCTCTTGTCCAATCTGAAGGTACCTTACCAACACTCCATGTTAATCTTATTATTGTATGGAGCCATTTAATCCCTGCATTCCCACTATACTTCATCATTTAAGGTCTAATTTAATCTATTCCTGCTGCTTTATAACAATGGAGTTTATTTACCATCCTTTCCACTTACGCACGCGTTATTTTACCAACATAATCTTCCTGCTCCCCATGAGCTCCGTTGTTCGCAACACCACTAGCAATATTTTCTTTTACGTTGAGTAGATTTTCAAAATATTCCCTCCACCTGTTCAGCGATTCCCTGGGATCAATTATGAGTTCACCCTGTCTGCATCAGCCCTTGTTTGGGGCCATTTATGATGAGCCTTCTTTTTACGTTTGCAAGCTGCTCTCACTTCGTCATTCCACCCAGATGTTTGCCTTTCCCATCTTTACACACTGTAGCAAGATTTTATACATGACTTTCCATTCTAGTGTGTCCCTAGCCTTCTAATCTGAATCGTTTCTTCTTCCCTTCTGATACGTAGCCTTGAGGCGAGTTTTGACTCGCTGTGCACAGCTGTGTGGGGCCGTGCCGAGTGTTGGCAGCCATTGAGAGAGAGTATGGTTTGAGACGGTCCCCTTTACAGACGTATCATGTAGGATATTATTTATATATTGGGGTTTTGCCCCCGATTGACCCTTTTGGGGCCATGTAATGTATGTATCTGATACCTTCTTAATATTGAGTACTTATTTTCTTTCGACGTGGTGTTTTTAATATGTAATTAAGTGTAACCTTCCTTCGTTCCAGTTCAAGGCTTCCTAGTAAATCTGTGCCCTTTCAAATTACTATTATTTTCTATCCTCTGATTATCTTATTTCATTCCTGGTTTTGGTTTGTAACTTAGGGCAAAGTCTGACTTTATTTGAATATCTTCAGTTAATGAATTCAGTTAAACAAGTACCTATTGGTTTTTAACAGTCATGACTTAGTTTCAGTTTTGGTCATACTAACCTTCTTGGTATTGTTTTAAAAAATATATATATATATTAATTCCTTCATATAACCTTCCTTGGGTGTTTTATTAATAAACATTTAAAAACTGTAAACAATGGCCATTGGGAAATATCAAGTTGGGGTTCGCAAGATTGTTTCTGTGTGTCTCTATTATTCTTGTAGTTATATTTCTTTATTAAAGCCTTGTTATTATTTATTTCTGAGTGATCATTATGTAGTTTGACCAACAGGTTGGCAATCACGCAACGATCTTACTGCCTCCGGGTAAGTTATGGGTAGATCTTTCCACATCATCTTGTTTTGCTGTGTATTCATGTCCACTGCTGTTTCATTTTATTAATGTGTTTGTGGTACCAACGTTACAACACAGTTGTTCCTAGACATTCCCTTGCTGTTTCTACTACAGCATCCCTGTATGTCACCCATTCACTTTCTATATCCTGAACCTGCTTACTGCCCACTGTTCGGAACTTATCACGAATTATATCCATGTACCTCTGTCTAATTTCCTCGTCCTGGAGATTTCCAACCCTTATTCGTTTGCAGACAGATATCACTTTCTCTACCCTAGGCCTAGAGATACTTAGTTCACTACAGATCAGATAGTGGTTTGTATCATTGAAAAATCCCCGAAAACTCCGTACATGCCTAAGAGATGTCCTGAATTCGATGTCGGTTAAGATACAGTCTATTATAGATCTGGTACCCCTAGCCTCCCAGGTGTAGCGGTGAATAGCCTTATGCTTGAAGAATGTATTCGTAACTGCTAAACCCATACTAGCACAGAAGTCAAGCAAACACTTCCCATTCGCATTAGCTTCCATATCTTCCCCACATTTACCAATCACCCTTTCGTATCCTTCAGTTCTATTCCCATCTCTCGCATTGAAATCGCCCATTAGTGCTACCCTATCCTTGCTGTTGACACTGACTACGATGTCACTCAATGCTTCATAAAACTTGTCATCTTCATTTGCACCCTCATATGGTGAAAACACTGAGACAATTCTCGTCTAATTCCTCCAACAGCCAAATCTACCCACATCATTCGCCCATTTACGTGTTTCATGCAATAGTATTCCTGATAAAGAACCCTACCCCATACTCTGCCCTTCCCTTTTTAACACCCGTCAAGTGCACTTTATAATCTCTTATCTCTTCCACGTTATCTCCCCTTACCCGAATATCACTTACTCCTAGCACATCCAGATGCATCCTCTTTGCTGACTCAGCCAGTTCTCTTTCTTCCATAAGCCCCATTAATATAGACAGCTCCCCATCGAATTCCATTTCGTTCGCTAAGTTCTTCCAAGGAGTCCCTCGCCTGTCAAATGGGAGTGGGACTCCGTTATTCCTATAGGTCCGAGCTTGCTTAAAATGTTCTGAGCTTGGTAAATTCATGAAGCAGGATGATACCCTACTTGCACATAGTCCAAGTGAGGATCTCTCCTCTAACGGGTTATGGACTACCGGTGAATTGTATAGCCCTAGCCGCTTGAGCACAAGGAAGGCCACGACTCAGAATATGTCCGAGATGCCCACTCCCATTCCATAGCAACTGGTATCCCGACTCTCAGGACCACTTACTAGGCCACTCAGCCGTGCCCATGGTTCACGAACTAGGACGTGACTACAGTAACCCACACCATGAACCATTTTTACAGATATAATTTTGTATAAACTAAAATTCATGTTTTTTAATTAGAATTATTTTAAACATAATTCGTAAGGAAGAATTAGTTAGACTGTCAATAATGTATATATGTCTTCTGTACGAGATCGGCTATGAAGTAAGATGAAACTTCGTAGCGATTTTTTACGACCGGATTCTCTTTCTGCCGTCAAGCTCATCAGAGGAGTTAACGAGTCAGTTTCTAATGATTAAGTAAAATAATTCTTCATGTATTCAGATACCAAAATTTTCAAAATTATGGTTATTTGTAAAAGATTTATTATAAAAAACAAAGTAACAAGTATGGCATGATGGGACCAACACTTGCCGTTTCCCATTATATATTCCTTGATGCAGCCAACTAATTATTAAAATGACGATTTCGACATGCGAAGATAATGGAAAAATTTACTATAGGCCACACTTATACCGTTAAACAATGTAGAAAATATAATCCTCTAGTCAGTCGAGAAACAGACATAGGATCTTTCCTGTCTGTTTTCGAATTTTCGTAACCCTTCGGCTTTTCGTTTTTTATAGAAGAGCAAGGAGGACATTCTCTCTCTAGTCACTATTCGCCAATGTGAAACGAACTAATATTGACAAGTTGCTCTTCCGGTACGTAAATACTCTGGGAACTAGTTACGCCACTAGTCGCCTTCGGCCAATAGCGTCCTTATAGAGCGGGCCGTAGTTATATCTTGAGAGTCTGGAAAAACTTCGAGGAGATACAAAAGTTTGCTGATCCTCAACGAACGAGACGGGGAGGATCGGTTGCTCTCATCACGTCGTAGGTCCACTGTTACTATCGCCTCATTCTCTACGGCAGATAGGTGAGCAGATATCGAGGGGAGGACGAGCGAGTTGCTACGCTATGGCCGACTGTTTCTCTGCGAGAGAACGATTATCACTGGCAATGTGACCGTCTCGTTGCCAGTTCTACCACTACATATGGCTTGTGATTCTGGTCGATTCCTTGAGACGCGAATGGTGGGGCAGGCACAGACATGTATTGGTTGAGCATGCAAGGAGTTAACCGAGGAAAGCAATTTCCCATCGTCCTAATCCCCTTGCTAGCATTCACCAACCGACAGAAGCTGGATTCTTTGGTGCTGAGCATACTTCGTGGTGATGAAGCAGGGCTACAGATCTGCCACACAAAGATCTTTGTGTTCTGATGCGTTTCTGTTCCTTTTTCATAGCTGATTGCACGATGATTTTCTTTGTACTGTATAATATACAAAGAGAATATGCAAGTTGAAACTCCTAGCATCACTGAACTGCGAGGAATCTATATATGATGACTGCCCTAAAGATCCCACATGTTTGGGCAGTAGCAGGTAGGAAGTGTCGTCTAGCCGTAATGTACCGAGTGTCCCTGTTGTGCAGACCACTCGCTCCAGGCTCTAATCATCAACACTAATAAGTTGATGTTTACTTTGTCTCTTCTGTTCTGCTACCTTTCAGCTCTGTTGGATGGCATTACAGCTGAAATGAAGGTACAAGTACCCCGTCAATGGATGATATATAAAGCTATTAATGTTGATAATTGTATCAGGTAGAGAGGAAAATCATCATCAGCCCCGTGTACTTTCTCTGTGGGTATTTCCTCGTATTGGATACTAATACTGCGCGTTCAACTTTGGCAGAGGTTGTCGGATGTTTGGAGGTTAAGAAGCCGACTCAGTTTCACATAATGCGCACATTCAAAGGATCTCTGAGGCAGGAAAACACTTCGGACCGTGATTCAACATGGTTTCAAGTCGAAAGAAGTGCAAAGACGGGAAAAGCCTGGACGGATGAAGGGAATAAACAGCACAATGAAGGGAGAGGAAACTTCAGACGAAGAAGAAATGAAATTCTAGCGTGATTCTAAGTGGTCATTTGGCATTTAGCCAGGAAGGGGCACCTGTCTTTATATAGGTATGTCACGAGGATGTACCCAATTAGGATGATCTAGCGGCTTCTCAACTACTGGAAGATGGGACACCGTGTCTAAGAAATGCACAGAAAGGCACACAGGAGCTGGGAGAAACTTAAAATAACATCAGAAACCGAGCACTTTCAGAAGAATAATCAGACAAGGGAGATTTCAGGACAGATCACCCTGTAAGAAAACAGGCGCCCTTTGGACAAACGAAATAAGGCGGAATGCGCGAGTCAAGTCGCTCTCTAAGCGGAGAAGTTGGCTCATTCTATGTACCAGCACTCTCACAGTTCATGAGCAGTTTCCGAAACAGTTTTACTTCCGCTGTGGGTGGAGTTGGGTACCTCTGCATGTCGTAAGAGGGGAACTCGCCTTAACGTTCTTTTTTTCAGGAAGCAAGTTTGGCGGCAGAATCAAAACACGTGATCACATTTTGTGAACCAAACCAAAGTTTTCATACTTTAACATCGTGTGTGTGTTGTAACCAAGGTTGAAGTTTACAAAACACAACTTTTATTGCTTCACTTTATGATATTTACACAAATAATTGAAATTTATTTTGAAGCAAAAAGTAATATTGAATCTTGAGAAAAGTTTGTCTTTATACAATATGTACAGGTTTGCAGTCTTTATATACACTTCTATCTTGAAAAGATAGTCTTTGTGAATTGACACGTTGATAGTCGAGAACTATCTGGCACACTAACATAAATGTCTTTGAGAGTCCTTGTTTGTTGAAGTGCCTGAATTCCTAAAAAGCAAGTTCAATTGATTGAAGAAATTCCACCTAGCGAAACTAAGGGAGCTTGCATAAATTAGGGAATGAAAATGGCTTGTAAAAGAATTACGGAACATAGGCAGCGGAAACAGGTAAAGGAGCGGTGACCAGAGGTGAAACCTCGTACTGCCAGAAATTCAGTCCACCTGGTCGAAGCACATTTTCAAGAGGAGTAGCCTCCGTGCTCGACGTAGGGTGTATTCTGGAGCTGGACACCGGGGCGAGTGGGCAATTGAGCAGGCAGGGAGCTCCTATTTATAGTACACTCGATGGTCAGGCACGCGCACTGAGGGCTGCGCGTCGAAGCTAGCAGAATGATACACAGGCGCGCGTGCAGCTGGCTGGAGGAGCGAGAAGGGGAGCGCCGGACATACAACAGTGTGATCATTTAAAAACTTAGGAAATATTTACGTCTGTAAGATCCCGAACGGAAATAAATGCGGGTATCATTCCATTCGCTCCTGAATGTTATCAACGCACTGAGTCATGCAATGAACCATGAATATGAGAATATCCAGCAACGAGGCTCAGAGAAGAACCAGACTGATCCAGTTCAGAACCACACTTGAACGGACATGCTGCGAGACAGGATGGAAGCCGACGGAACAGCAAAGTTCCTCATTTCGCACTGACACAGATAGGTCTTATGACGCCCATGGGATGGGAAAGGGGTACGAGTTGGAAGGAAGCTGCCGTGGCCTTAATTAAGGTACATCCCCAGCATTTGCCTGGTATGGAAATGGGAAACCACGGAAAACGTGTTCATGGCTGCCGATAGTGGGATTCGAACCCACTATCTCCCGGATGCAAGCTCACAGCCGCGCGCCACTGATGATGATGACGATGATGCTTGTTGTTTTAAGGGGCCTAACATCGAGGTCATCGGCCCCTAATGGTACGAAATGAAACAACAAAAATTGCAAAGGCACCCACTGACCAAAATAAAAATAAAATATGTCATGAAGAATGAATGGATGGACAGGAACTCAACAAAACACAAAACAAACAAACAAAAAACAGTGGATCGGACTCAATACAGATCGAAAATAACATTATTACCGACCAAGGAACCACTTGTAAAGCACAATGATGCTTGGTGTCTAAAGGAGGTGCAAAATCCACGTCTAAGGCCCCACAAAATGGTACATGTCGCGAGTAAAATAGAACCATGGTATGTGTCATGTTGGGGTATTAATCAAAAGTAGCGAAGACTCACGGTGTTCCACAAAAGATGGTACTACTCACAAGTATTGCAATACGTACAAGTAACGCAGACCTATGGTGTGTCTCACACAATGGCGCCACTCATAGCCAACGCAAACCGGTAAGGTTCCTCACCTAGGTGTACTAGTCACGGGCGCCGGTATTCCCTCACATAGTGGGTACCAATCACAGGCAACGCTGACCCACGGTGCCGCTCATATAGCGGTACGACTCACAGGCTACGCCCAGACCCGCGGTGTTGCTCACATGGGTACAACGCACGGGTAATGGAATCCACCAGGCCAGGCTTTTACTGCTACTAATCACAAACCTATTTCGTACCGAATTTAGTAGTACTACTCGCAAATACAGGCAACCTATGGTGTTCCCCGCGTGATGGTACGATTCAAAATTAGTTTCATGGTTCTAATTCAGTCAGCCCTTGGTCGCCCCTTTTAGTCGCCTCTTACGACAGGGGATACCGCGGGTGTATTCTACATGTGCGTCCCCCACCCGTAGGGGGTAGTGTGTTTGGTCCGCGAGAGGTATTTTATTTCCCTCAAGTCCGCCGGCAAGCCGGTTAGGACCCCCTATCCGCCACCTGGGACGCGCCACGTGGGAGTATCACCTCTACCCCTGCTACGGCTGCGTAGCAGGTTCGTGGCCGCGCGGCCCTAACTGCTCGGCCAACTCGCGCAGTCCAGACGTAACCACAACATACCGATGTCGTATCACAGGACCGTTACTACAGAGATGACACAAGGAAGTCTCTAGGAATACAGACTAGAACAAATAGACCGTGCTACGTGGCAGCAGTCCAGAAGAGGAAGAAGATGGAAGTTATTGTTTTTGGGAACCAACAGTCTGATCAATCAATCAATCAATCAATCAATCAATCAATCAATCAATCAATCAATCAATCAATCAATCAATCAATCAATCAATCAATCAATCAATCAATCAATCATCACTGCTCTGCATTTAGGACTGTCGCTAGAGTGTCACATTACCTATTAGTTGCGTACCTAGTCTATCCTTAATGAATTCAAAGAACTGGGATGATGATGATGATGATGATACTTGTTGTTTCAAAGGCCCTAACAACTAGGTCATCGGCCCCTCATAAAGGAATTGGAACTTTATCGAACATTGCCCTTGGTAAATTATTCCAATCCGTGTATCCTCTTCCTATTAATCAATATTCGTCCCCTTCATGACTGTACAATCTCCGCTCAAGTTTATCCGTCCACTCACGCCATCTCTCCACTGACAAATCAGAACGAGAAGCTCGTCTCCTTACTCCCAAGTCTTCCGAACCCAAGGTGCAACAACTTCGTACCGCTACTCTTTTGTCGGAAATCACTCGGAACAAATCGTTCTGCTTTCCTTGGGATCTCTTCCAGTTCTCGTACCGCGTAATCCTGGTGAAGATAATTGGGGTTTTACTAAAGACTTCTTTACACCCTGAGGTACTTTCACCTCATCAACACAGTAATTAAAACTGTGAAACTTACAACCTCAAAACATTGTCGAGAGGTCCTTCTGTACTCTATAGCAATATACTCTGTCGAAATTTGTAAACACCTCCGTTTGTGAGAATGGTCAGTAGTTCAGGCTGAGCGGCTCGGCACGTTCGATCCCGGCTCAGTCCGGTTGTATGCGATACCCTGGTATGTAAACGCATTCCTGGGCACATTGGTGTCTCCGGAAACTGTCAAAACTTGTTAGAGGGACGTAAATAATATTATGAATACATATCCTGCTCATTTGTTTCTGCGGCTTTCGGTTGAGGGCGTCTGACTGGGCCAAGGATAATTCCTGATTCTCGGAGATCAAGTATTTCTGTTCGTGTTAACGGACTACCTTTGATTACACACAGCCCGCCGTACTGCCAACCCCCAGTAACTGGGAGGAGGTTAGGAAACAAAATAAAGCTATATACCTATTCATCAACACAAATTTAGCGAGGTAAATATTGAGGGGATATTCCCAGAGTTATGGCCATAATTCAATATTTCTCTCCCAAACTGCGGTGCTCCCTACAGAAGCAAAACCACAGCCGGACATGACGTCAATATTTCTCATAATTTATGTCAAACGAGATCACGGCTGGTGCTCCAGGGACAAATTTAGTTCCTTCTCTGTATCTGTATCAGTTATTTCAGTATTTGGTGTCTGACCTACTAGTTCCAGTAACAGGGATAGCGAGAGAAGTGCCCTTTGCAACAGAGCTCTACCCCAGTACTTGCATCTTTCCACAGTGGTGATGGTTTAGTACAATGTACTGAACACTGTACCGCCCATCGTCACCAGGTGTTCGCAGGTTCCCCATCTGCTCCTGCCCCGAGACTACGTTCTGCATTTTAATTCTAATTCTTCTTCCCATCCACTGTCCCTTCAAGAATTGTTGTTGGAAGTTCTTCGCCTCTCAAGACATGATGTCCCATCCTGTTCGCTTTCCTCTTTTTAATCAGGCTGAAGAAAGTTCTTTGTTCCTTGATGCTTTTCAGTACTGTACTTTATCTCAAGCAAAGTAATCTGCATACAGACTCTGGGACAGATGGAGTGCCCGCTCGACTTGATCCCCAGGAACGAACCTCATTTTTGTTGTAGGCTGAGTGAACCCCCGGTAACACGCCTTTACCGCCTCAGATATTTTATTTTCTCCTCCAAATCGACATCTCGAACGCTCTTTCTCTCTTCTTCAGCGTCAGGCGTGCACAGGATTTCCTGACTCCATCCCCATTTTGATGCATAACATGCCTGTCTTTTTAGCATTGCTATTCTTGTGTCTCACTCATACACTTTTCGGTCAACATATCTCTACGTAGGTGTACAGTGTGTTGCCTACACTGCACGTGCCAGTGCACGAACATATTGACTGTAGTACGTACGTGGGTGTACAGTGTGTTGCCTACACTGCACGCGCCAGTCCACGAACATATTGACTGTAGTACGTACGTGGGTGTACAGTGTGTTGCCTACACTGCACGCGCCAGTCCACGAACGTATTGACTGTAGTACGTACGTGGGTGTACAGTGTGTTGCCTACACTGCACGTGCCAGTGCACGAACATATTGACTGTAGTACGTACGTGGGTGTACAGTGTGTTGCCTACACTGCACGCGCCAGTCCACGAACGTATTGACTGTAGTACGTACGTGGGTGTACAGTGTGTTGCCTACACTGCACGCGCCAGTACACGAACATATTGACTGTAGTACGTACGTGGGTGTACAGTGTGTTGCCTACACTGCACGCGCCAGTCCACGAACGTATTGACTGTAGTACGTACGTGGGTGTACAGTGTGTTGCCTACACTGCACGCGCCAGTGCACGAACATATTGACTGTAGTACGTACGCGAGTGTACAGTGTGCTGCCTACACTGTACGCGCCAGTCCACGAACATATTGACTGTAGTACGTACGTGGGTGTACAGTGTGTTGCCTATACTGCACGCGCCAGTGCACGAACATATTGACTGTAGTACGTACGCGAGTATACAATGTGCTGCCTACACTGCACGCGCCAGTCCACGAACGTATTGACTATAGTAGAAAGTATGTATTTTATCTGCCAATATTGAATCCTAGTGGCAACCTCGAACACATTATACTAGGCCTGAATTATCTCTGAGCGCGCCGACAGTTACTTGCATGCCAAGCGTATGTTTTTTAAGGCTCTCAGTCGCGATGGCGCGTCTTAACTCGGACTACTGTTGTTATCTCGGAGAAGTGGTTTTCTCTCCACCACTCTATCTACACTGCCTTAACTACATATTGAAACTGGGAAGAGCTTTTTTCCATTTCCTATCGCTCGGGCCACCCCTAGTTGACCTGAATGGCCTCTTTCTCTCGCTCTATGTATGGTGTGAGAATTGATGGCGTCTGCCACTGATGTGTGCACAGGGAATACATTACAGCTTGCTCCTAACACATTTACTGAATATTTTAAGAAGCATGTTAGGAGCATTTCATTGTATTTTAATACAGACTCCGGTGGGAGACAAGCGCGCAATATGCAAATAAAGAACAGAACCGACTATAAAAGACAATAAAAATGTTAAATGCCCTGTATGTGGAAGTTAAAAAATAGAGATTAAATTGGACAAGCGCTTCAAAACCTGATTTGTTCTGTTGTTCCAGTCTGCAGGAGATACAATAGTAAATGCAGTGCAAATCCATTCTGTCCTTAACGAAATGTGGCAGTATACAAATTATCTGTAGTGATTTCCATCCGTGGATCAGTCGTAGAGTGCTCGCTTCCGGATCCTATCCCTACACAACTCTGACGTGAAAACATTATCACAGGCAGCTTACATACGTAACAACGCATCGATAGCAGATTTTATATATATTTGATCATACTGGCGAGCAAAAAGTGCGCAAAACTCTACATCACGCATTGTAGGCTACTTGTGTACAAATGCCACCGCGTACAGCGTATAAGAAGCAGTATTGTTCATAGCTCGTATTGACACAGAAAACAAACTCATTTTTATACAATTTAAAGATATTTAATGCATTGATGGAATTGAAAAGTAATAGCTTGCTCGAATGGATAGGTCATGTCCACAGTTGAATTGACCTGATAGCATTTGAAACAATCCGCATTCTTTCTCAAATACAATGCTGCACGAGCATGGTCATCCATCAACGGCTGATCATTTCAGATGACCACCAGCCCTAAGACACAGCCTGCACGGTTGCTAGGTAACACTGTCTGGCCATCCATCAATACCTTACATCACAGCCTGCACGGTTGCTAGGTAACATTGTCTGGCCATCCATCCGTACCTTAGATCACAGCCTGCACGGTTGCTAGGTAACATTGTCTGGCCATCCATCAACACTTTACATCACAGCCTGCACGGTTGCTATGGTTACACTTCCGTAAGGCTTATTTTCAGATGATCCCTAGCCGTAACACTTTTATGTTAATATGATTTACAAATATATTTGCTTAAGCTCCATCTTGAGAAAATATGAAACATATTATTATTATTATTATTATTATTATTATTATTATTATTATTATTATTATTACTGTTGTACCGGGAGGTACACCCCAACGCCGCGCATTTAAATCTAGCGCCTAAAAGAACTCCTCTACTGGAGAAACCGTGAAATTGAAACTAGACCAACCTATAAATTTACTCGGAAGATGTCACCACAGAAAACTGACGTAATTTTGTTATTGTGAAGTTTCCTGAACTGACTGTATTTCTATTTGTTTTGTTTGCCATTCATCCATAGGTGTCACTACAAAAAGCTATGATCATGCACCCTGGTGCGAAGTGAAAGAACTTTTGATTTAAAGAAGTTTTGTATCATTTTTTTTCCTAATTGATGTTCATTTATTTTTGGGTTGGCAATATTTATCTTTTCTTTCCGTCAGTTTTGAATCTAGCCAATCCCTAATTTCTGTAATTAATTTTCTACCAATCACTGTCTTATTCTTCGACGTGAGAGTTACTTTTGAAATCTACCAATAAAATTCTGTGGGTGTGTCTTGATTATGCATGAATGATGTCAAACCTTCCCTGAGGGTTTATAAACTGCGGATTTTCTCGTCTCTTGGCCAATTGATCGTCATCTTACTGTGTGTGTGTGTGTGTGTGTGTGTCAAGCAGGAGGCGGGAGGCCTCTTCGTCAGCTGTTAGAACTTCTATAAGGTAATGGCCACGTAACATTTTTCTTTATTTCTTTCTTTCTTTCTTTCTTTCTTTCTTTCTTTCCTTCTTTCTTTCTTTCTTGCTAGCTCCGCAGTTTAACCCGAGGAAAAGGTCCGAAATCGTTAACCATGTAACCTTCTTTTCTAAAAATGTAACTTTCTGCCGACTAATGTAATTACTTCATAAAATCTCCAACTGTAAATCGGGGATATGGAGAGCTGTACCCTCTCGAGCTCCCCTTCATCTTGGTTTGAGGTGCCATGTTTTGTTTTCTGCAATGTATTAAAGAGACTTCCTTGCGTGCTACCTCAGTAGCTTTGGAATAGCCCCTGTTTCATCGCCCTAGTACCCTTTAAGTTTTAAGAATTCATATCTAGGAGTGCAAGTACACGCCTCCATTCAATTTGTATTTCGGGCCATTTACATAACCTGTTCTCTTCCGCAAAGGCCCAATAAGTTGGGTTCTAGATACCCCTGTTTCAAATTTGTAAGTTGTGCCTTGATGGCGAGTGTTCGTAATTTTCTGATATTGCCTTGAATAGGCTTGGAAAACCGAGAGCACGTCAGTTTTTTCAAGTGTTGTAAAAGAGCCTCTGGGAGGCTTGATATTGTAATTCTGAGCAAGAGCTCCATGTATTGAGGGATTTCTGCCCTTGAGTAAATTTGTGCTCTTTTGTAAATTTAAGCTAGGAGCTCAAGAATTGTAAAGCGAGGGGCTTGAAGCCCGGATTTTTAAACTGTCACTAAATTTACAATTTTCTTGTCTTGTCTAAAATTTGTCATTGTACCTGACGTTTCATTGTTATGAAAATTTGCTAAGGTTGAATTTAAGAAAATATAACCTTTAATTTAAGTTCTCAATTCTTTTCTTAATATTGTAGTTAGACCCATTCATCCCGGGACCGTCTTTCACCTCTGCGGTCCACAAATGCCCCGGAACAATTATTATTATTATTATTATTATTATTATTATTATTATTATTATTATTATTATTATTATTATTATACCGGGAGGTACACCTCTACGCCGCACATTTAAATCTTGCGCCTTAAAGAACTCCTCTACAGGAGAAACCGTGAACTTGAAACTGGACCAACTTATAAATTTTCACTGAAGATGGCACCACTAAAATTTGTTATTGTGAACTGTGCGAATTTCGACTTGTTTTTGTTTTTCATTCATCAAGAAGCTTGAACATTTTCTCATGGATGTCACTACTAACAAACTTTGATCATGCACCCTGGTGCGTAGTGAAGGAACCTTTTTGAAGAAACTTTGTACTCATAAGTTTTCTCCTTACTAAATTTTGTTCATTCATCTTTAGGTTGGCAATATTTATCTTTTCCTTCCGCCAGTTTTGAATTTAGCCAATCAAAAAATTCTGCAATTAATTTTCAACCAATCCCATATTTCTTCTTCGATTTTGAGTGTAACTTTTGATTTTAACCAATAAAACTCTGGGGGTGTGTCTTGATTATTCATGAAAGGTCTCGAACTTTCCCCGAGGGTTTATAAACTGCGGATTTTCACGTCTCCTGGCCATTTGATCAACATCTAAGTGTGTGTGTCACGCAGGGGGCGGGAGGCGCCTCTTTTTTCACACAGCAGTTCTTCAGCAAGTTAATGGCCGGTTAACATCTTTATTTCTTGCTAGCTCTGCAGTTTAACCCGAGGGAAAGGTTCGGAACCTTAACTATGTAACAAACCTTCTAAAATGTAAATCTCACTTCGGCTCATGTAAAATTTTATAAATCTTGAACAGTAATCCGGGGATAGAGAGTAATATACCCTCTCGAACTCCCCTTCATCTTGGTTTGAGCTACCGCATTTGTTTCTGTATTGTATTAAAGTGATTTCCATCCGCGCTACCTCAGTAGATTGGGATTAGCCCCTGTGCCGTTGGCCAAGTGCCCTATAGGTTTTTAAATTTTTTTGTGGAGCTGAATCTTTGACTCAATTCCAGTTTGCTCGGGCCTTTTATTGAACCTGTTCTTTTTCACTAAGACCCCGTAGGTTGGGTACTAGATACCTCTGTGTAATAAGATGGCTTTTGTAAATAGTGCCTTGTAAGGCCAGCGATTATTGGATTTTCATACTGTGTTGCCTGGAATACGCTTAAGAACTGAAAGAGCTTGAGCTCTGTTTCAAGTGTTGTTAAATTGCCTCTGGGAGGCCTGATATTGCAATTTTGGGAGCAAGTGCTCCAGGTGTAAGGAGATTTCTGCCCTTTGAACACATTGGTGCTTTTGTAAAGTTGAGCTAGGAGCTCAAAATTGTAGAACTAGGGGCTTATAGCCCAAGTGTGTTAAATTTCTGAAATCTTGGATCTTTCTAAGTCTTGTTTCTAAATTGCTGTGTCATTGTTATTTCACTAAGTTGTTTAAATTTTGTTGTTTCAAGAAAATACAACCTTTGTTAAAATTTTAAATTAACTTTGACTTTGTAGTTAGACCCATTCACCCCGGCACCTTCTTTCACCTCTGCTGATTCACGGGTAACCCCGTAATAATTATTGTTATTATTTGGATGCAAGTCTTGCAACCCTAATGAAATAATCATCAAATATAATACTATGAAGCAGTACAAATCATTGCTGCCCACAACCTTCAGACAGACATCTGAAAAGAAATGCCTTAGCTGCATGAAGTAGCAAAAACGCGGCACGTGTCCAAATGCCTCGGGTAAGAATAACAGAGCATATGTGGAGATAATTATTGCCCCTAGCCACCTGTAGCATCATTTTGAGAAGTACAGGTTACAAAGTTATTATGCACATAGTTAGGTTTGCCATCTTCCGTCGCCATGCTTCACATTCCTGATGTCGAGGCATCTGTCTACTCTTACGGGTTTCTTCGCTTGTGTGTTTGGTGAATATGAAGAAGACTGCGTTGGGACAAACACAAACGCCGAGTCCTACAGTCATAATCATTACAGGAACGCGATGAAAATCGCGAACTCAATCAGGAATTGAACATGGGAATCTTTAAACCGAATGTTCAACGCTGACCATTCAGACAAGTAACCGGACTGAGGTCCTATCATGGTAATAATAATAATAATAATAATAATAATAATAATAATCAAACCAGGGGCCCCGAAAGCTAAGACGCTGACCATTCAACTATGAAGACGGATAAAATAACATGTTTCCTTTACAATTTGTTCTACGTCACACCAACACCGATAGGTCTTGTGGTGATAATGGGATGGGAAGGGAAGGAAGCGGCCGTGGCCTTAATTAGGGCACAGCCCCAGCATTTGCGTGGTGTGGGAAATCACGGAAAACCACCTTCAGAGCTGCCAACAGTGGGATTCGAGCCCACTATCTTCTGGATGCAAGATCTCAGCTGCGCGACCCTAGCCGCACGGCCAACTCGCCCGTTAATAATAACAATAATAATACGTCTCTATGCTTCAGAATGTCTTATCCCTTCCCAGAAAAGTGCGCTGGCTAAGTTAGATGAAACACAACTTACTTGGTCCAGACTACCGAAACGGGATCTCCATAAGACAATCCAGACAAGATGTAAGATCCCAGACACAATGTGCAAACGCTGGGATCGCTTCTACAGTCACGTACGACGGATGGGAGACTCTCGATGAATAGAACACCACTCAATTCCCTGGTACGTTAGCGTCAAGGAAGACCTCGAGGAAGGCGTTCTACGACCAGAAGATATGCACAAAAGGGGAACTTTTGACAACTTTCGGAACTCTACGAGATGAGAAATGGACAACAGTGGCGAGGCACATCCTGGATCAAACCTTCCTATCTGCCTCATGAGTGAATAAATACTCTCAATTACTTTCACGGTTTACCAAGTCGTCAAGGTGGCAGAAGCTTTGTCCCGCAAGAGTTCCTCTATGTGCTACCAACACGAGGGTGGCGTATTTCAGCACCGGACTAATTCTCTGACTCACTAAGCCCACGTTTCTTTAAAACATTAGTTCAAATACTTAAACTGTACTAGACGATTCCTTTACTAAACAATTCTCTGAACGTTATCACTGTTTCTATGAAAATCCCTTCCTCCGATCGCACAAAAGTACGTTCGCTTCAAGCTGATATGAGGCTGTCCATATTAATCCTGCGTGTTCACATTGTAATGAGGGCTGCATAACTGTCAGGAGCAATAATCTGGCCACAGCGCGCGATGAGCTTATTTTAAAATGATGTCGAGAGACACAGGAGCCTCGTCGAACACCGCTGTAAAAATACACTCTGGTATCACCACATGATCTATGTTCACTGGACCTGTGTTAGCTGAAGGAAACAATAAGTCCAGGCAGATTTACACGAGCGAATTAAATATATGTTCGTATCCTATCGGAAGTCAATGGAATACGTGCCCTTAGAAAGTGCAGTAACATCTTGTAATAGGGGTAATCATTTTCTCTCATCATGAGGTTTTAAAGGCCACTATCTTCACCCCAGCATAGGTCTTGCAGTTCATCCTCAGAAGCAGGTTCTTGAAATAAGACACTCTGGGTCCTCCTCTTCCTCTTTTCCCTGCAAGTCTTCCTTAGGAAGTCCTCACGCCGCAGAATGTGACCAATATTCTCCGTTTCTCACCTCTCTCTAAGGACTTCCGTACTGCTCTTCATTTCAGTCTTTCGCTGCCGTACAGAAGCACACTCCTTGCCAGTTTGTTGTCTTGGAAGGCGCTATTTGCTATTGCTGTCCTTTTCGTGACTTCTGCTATGCTCCGATTATCACTCGTGATTAGCAAATCTGTTGCACTTGTTCAGTTTTATCAAGGACAATTTTTATCCATGTAGAAAATTCAAAGGAATAGTTTCATATAAATCTTCATATTGATGGTGGAGAATGTAAAGTTCCCATGTCAAAATCATCCTCTCTGCAGGAGGCAATGAAAACATCCTTCTGGTGGCTTCAGGAGTGTCTAGTGTTTACACAATGGAAAAAGAGTGAAACATGTATGAGACGATAAAGAGCGGACTAGGAACGATGGTCTGCTACAGATTGTACACAGGAGCCACTCAAGTGGCACTCGCTTCGAAACTTCTCACTCGTAACGTGAAAGGCCACTTTCCGTCGCTGATGCGTAAAGAACCATTTTAATTTTAATTAATTAATTCATTAAAATACATTTATTTAAAACTTAAGAAAAAATTCAATTAATTTTTAATTAATATGAATTTAAATAAATTTTAAATAATTTAATTTAATTTAATAATTTTGATTTTTCGTGAGTGAGATCGTCCATGTTTTATCCATGCATTGACTTTTCTTCTTTGCTTGTTGTTTCTATGGAAGACATAAGAGGTGTGAACATGGCGTTATATTGTAATAAAATGTAGTAATTAATGTCCACTGAGTTCTCGTCTGGTCTTGGAGAAATCAAGGTAACACGAACTCTATTAGAAATACATCAGTGAATGTTTGGAATGTTGTGTAGATGACGACAGTGCTGCGGAGAAATATTTCAACAAGGCTCACAAATGTCCGTACTGTGAAGCAGAATTCGACCAATCGGAGGCGATTTGTAATGAAACAGTGCGGAGCATAATTAGGCTGCTACTCACGAGAAGGAGGCACTTACGTCACAGTATGAAGTAATACGCTGTAAGGATATTTTATTAAAAAGTGCACTTATTCTTGAATTTCAGACTCGTCGCTTCATTTGTCTACTCGGCTGTAATTACTAATACTGATCATTGGGACAAAGAGATTTCTTCTATCAATCAGGGCGAGACCGGTGATACCATCCCTACATCTGTCATAGAGCACATCACTCTAATTTATAACTGTCGCTCCATCGCAATCCCGGTTCTCACCGCACGTGAAGGCTCATGCCCAGTATAACAGCCGAGAATTTATTACTCACAAGCTTTGACGTCTCGTATGTGTATGTAACTACTTCAAATAGCAGTATTCTACCAGGATTCATTCAAAGTCGTGTATAGCAGGCAGAGAGGTTCTTTTAAAGACACCTAACAGATAGGTCATCAGCTCTTAATGGTACGAGGTGCAACGAAATGAAACGATAATTGACGTTTCAAAATGTATCCACTGACTAGAATCCAAAGCGAATGATGGTCAGAAAATTATCATGAATCGAAAACATGCAGAAGATCCGATTCACAATCCCTTATTTTTTGGAATATTGTCCAAAGGGCCCAGAGATCCAGGTCACTAGCCCTTCATAGTAGTTACAATCTGTGTCACGTCGCACCAGCACAGATAGGTCTATGGCGACGTTGTGATAGGAAAGGCCCACCATTTTCGTGGTGTGAAATGGGAAAACACGGAAAACAATCTTTGGGGCTGCCGACAGTGGGGTTTGAACCCACTATCTCCCGGATGCTACGCGCCCCTAACCGCACGGCGAAATCGCCCGGTCATAATAGACCTAATCACTGGTAAAGTGAAACAATGATGTTTCTCTACGAATCACAGGTGGTACTAATCACAGGCAATGTGTGATAATGATGACGCATGTTGTTTCAAGGGGCCTAACATCTAGGTCATCGGCCCTACAGGCAATGTAGACCAAGGGTATGTCACACAAGGGTACTGCTCAGAAGAAACGCAGACCCATGAGGTTCTTCACACAAGGGTGCTACCCAGAAGCAACGCAGAGCCACGAGGTTGTAAGGTTAAAGAGGAAATGAAGATCTGCGAAACTAGCATTCTCTTTGGAACATCCAACGTCAAATCTGAAAACGAAATAAGCAGAATTGCTTAATCTTAATTCTGTCTTTCAGGTATTTATAACCGAGCTGAGTGCGGCATCCGGCTCAGTTCGGTTGTATGTGAAAGTGTTCGAATACGTCAGCCTGGTGTCCGTACAAGTGCACCTGCAGCACCGTAAATGTAGTACGCGGGGCGTATGTAGTGCTGCCAGCATCGCCTGTCACTCCATAGACAAGTGAGGAAGGCCCCGTCAAACTACAGAGTCAAGGAGAGGGTGTGCGGTTCTTCAGGAATACCGTCTAAGGGAGAGGATGTGAAGGAAAGGAAAGACCTGGCTGGACGATTTGTATTAAAATGTGATTGCTCGGAGTTGACATCTTGCTTGTTCATAGCGTGGGGTTGAACTGATCATTCGACGAAGTTTTTAATGAGTCGTGATACAGCTGGCGATATGAGCATGAATCAACATTCTACATGCAATGGTAGTTCTTGATAGTCATGAAAATGAAAATAGCAACGTCATGAAAATGAAAATAGGAACGTCAGTTGATCATTTAACCCCTCAATTAAGAAAACCGGCTCCAAAAATTGCATATAGGTCTCAGAAATTCTTACCAACACCAGGTTAGAACCGAACCCGTGACTTTAATGCCCGCTTCTAGATCATGTCCCAGCTCCAAGTGGAGAGCAAAATTCTATCGCATTTGATTTTGTGTATATTTCAAGAAAGTCCCAACGGAATGAGTTGGGACATTTTTGAAATATCTATATGGTTTAAAATGGTGAAGCTGCACTGACTCCGACATAATGGAGTCTACGAGTAGAGAGTGTAGAGTGCACTTAAGTTCATGGTAAAAATGAAACCCACTGGGAGAAAAATATTAGAAGGAATGCACAAGAAAGAAGCAAAGCAATTATAAATACTGCAGGGAAGCAAATTACTCACAACTTCAATTATTTTAGTTGTAGGAAATACTTTATTTTTCGTAACTTCTCGACTGTTGAATCTCTGTACAAGTCTGTTGTTTATATTGTGGAAGTCACTCAAGCTGGGTGTTTGTGCCGTCCTCAGCATTCGAATGACACTTAGGTAGGGCCTCATCTTCACAGACGCACGGTGTAGCAGCCCGCTCCGGAGGCCATACTCCATTGTTGTATCCTTAGATGATGCCATTTGTAGGCTCGAACTGTTTTTGTAACGGAAACGTAAGACTCCCAACCGTTGACCCCACTGAAGCCAGAATAACCACAAGCTAAACTATTTCACTTCCAGAAAGCTATTCTCATTGCGGTTAAATTCTTACGAATTTAATTTCCCTTCGTGCCTGGGAAATACGTTTTTTAAATGTTTCTAATGAAAGGAGAACAGAAGGTTAAATTGTACGGCAGGTCCTGGTCTGCAAGCCCTAAACATGAGCCAGTACCTTTTCTAGTGGCCAACATCACGAACCCTGTTTAGCGTAATCAGCATTTCAGACTCTTAATAAGTCTTGTCAAATGAAACTGCCGAGCAACATTCCTGATCATTACTTAAATCCTTGACTATTGTCGGTTAAAGTTAAATAGTCAACCAAACATGAACAGTGATTAGCAGTGAACAAAACCTGGCTGCCAGGTTTGAAGATGAACTGCTGCATCCGGAAAGGAATACAGATCAGCGTAAAGGTATAACAGTGGAGAGAGCCGATCCTTTTGAAGAACTAGATGACAGAATATTTGTGGAAAGCTTTCATTCATCTAAAAAACAAAAAACAAAGTTGCATTTCTGCTGGGAACGCACAAAAGTAACCTACAGTTCCTGACGCAGAGAAATCAATCCTACTTCTATTATCAATATATTTGAATTCCTCTGCTATTTTCTTCTATGTTTCTTCTTTCTGTTTTATGGTGACTTCATCTGTGTTTTTATTTTTAATGACGTCCTTGTGTCTGATAACTACTTCTGGTTCAGTATCGGTTTCAAAGGCGGAAAGATTAGACGACTTTTTCTCTTTTGTTCTTCGATGTCGCTTGTAAGTACTTTCAGCAATGAAGAAATGAATATCCTTCAAACTAACAAAGTAAACACGAAATCACCGTAGTGCGTTCATAATTCTCCGCTCGTAAGCAAAACTTCACGGCTATTTATTTCCACCGCCAACTAAACGTCCTTAAGTAATTAAGAATGGTTTTCCACGATTCCTTGTCTTCAAAATTAAAACATGTTTATGTATACTCTGGTTAGCCGAATCTTAAACAAGGTTGATGCACTTGGCGGTAACTGTTAAATCTTCCACAGCAAATCCGCAAATAGAACATTGAACGTACATCCAGATTCTGGAGCCGTGCTAGACGCCGAACAATTTAATCTAAGAGATTGCTCAGAGATCGTCTGGAGCACCACTTGCGGTTTACATTTAAAGACTTGGAAGCAGAACGACTGGACGTTCTGCTGAAGACTTTGCGCCTCCTCTTTTGCACTTGCTCACAGGCCGGGCCATTTAATTAAGATGCAGGCTGCAGGATTATTTGAGAACGGGCAGTTTAGAGGTCTCCAGCTAATATAACCTAATGGCAGACGTTAACATTAAGGGTTTTGAGATTCTTTTCCCCGCCAAAGAACTAAGACAATGCAGCAAGTAATTAGAAGACCAGTTTCGTGAAGACACGTGTAATTTAATTGGAAGGCGGACCCAGGTGCCAATTACGTATTTTCACAAAAGCAGTATTTAATAAGATATTTTTAAAGACCTTCGTTGGTTTCTGATGGAATAATAGGTGGTAAGACCGACATGGTAGGCTGAGTAGTTGAGTCAGCGTGCTTGAACACGCTCCGCTTCGGCTGCATATGTTCCGGTATTGTGATTTATTTCTCTTCACTGCACTTCAGTAGCGAGTTTCAGTCGATCAATTGAGGCGTTTGACATCACTGAAATATTCAAGCTCTACATTTCACATTCTCCGGTTGCAAGGTCTCTACCGGCTACAATCCTCCTTTACCTCGCGATAATTGTTTATTTCATTAGAAATATCCTATGAACTTTAAGGTGAGACCGTACGGAGTTTCGTAAATTATGGAATTTTGATCCGATATTCAAAATATTTTGCGAGTTCATTTATGTTGCCAAAATATGATTTAATTTACTGCTTACTACAGGATTTTCATCCCAATTACAGCACTATTCTCTGTGGTACACACAGATCTTACAAATCTGTTCTAAACTCATCTTGATTTGATCCTGTTTACTGAAAACTGAACGACTTTCTAGATATTCCGCATTGCCATAAGAACCAAGTTTAACAAAATAAATGAAAGTATCACAAGTAATAACACAGTATACAGCCTGTAGCATTAACATTTGGAAACACACAAAAATCAAAAACACATTAGTTATTATGACATTAATGGTAATATAAAGGCTGGCCTGTGTGATGCTCCATTCCGACTGCTATTATAAAATTATTATTATAAAATTTGGAACACTTTGGTGACATAGTTTTCAATTTATAACAAATTCTACAACAATAACAAAAATAATTTGATGAATTTCAAAACATGCCATGCGTTTTGAGTTTTTATCTTCAAAGTATTTTGTGATAGTTCTTAGGGCTACGTCAATAATTATTGGTATTATGATTTCGAAAATTCGAGTATTTTTTCTCTCCCCTTTGCATTCTTTTAGGATATTCTCAAATTTTCACATTAGACTAGGATATCTCCGCCAGATATCTTCCAAACGGATACCAACTTTTATGCAACTCACATGGCGCTATAAGTATGCCAAGTTTGAAAACGTTCATGCAAAAACTGTTGCGCTTACAACATTTTGAATACTGAAAAATAAAATTTTGAGTTAAAGCTGGACCAGTGCGCCACGAATTGTCGGAAATTCAAAACGGGTAACATAAATACAGTGAAATTCCGAAGGTATTCACAGCGAAAATGACCGTGGTTTTTCGAAGGGATATTTAAGTGGCTCAGCAGGACATTTAAAATTTCCGTACACGAAAAAATTATAAATCACCATGTGCCCCAAGGAATGGGATAACTTTTAGGGTGAGCACCTCAATTATGTTTTATTCAGTAGCTCCCCTGAAAAATCTCGATCCTCTTTGTTGGATCGCACCGTATGTATTGGACGTTTACATCAAAACCAGCATCGAATACTCGATGGAGTCAATCTAATAATAAGATATGTCGGTGTGTTAAGATTTCCTCAACGAAAGAAACCAATTAAGAAATCCTAAATTACAGTGACCTCGAACCCGTTACTTTGGGAACTGGACGCCGAAGGCTCTTCGACTGCAGCTGACTGACTTCACTCATGTCGTGTATTCTTCTCTTAAACAGCCGAGGACATTGTTTGAAGTTAGTTGCTGGATGCAGAATTACATCTTGCTCCCCACTGCGATGTGATGGATGTTGTTAATTCCCACCACCGCGCGCCGCGCTAATCTCGTGAGATTCATTCCAGGAAAAAGTAGATCCCTTCTACTCACCTGAAAATCCGCGTACAGAACAACAGAATACGTAAGCACAAGAATAAAACGTTACTCAATCATACACATTTTTACAAATAGCTCAGGCTTTCCTTTCATATTTTCAAGTGAAAAATAAATTGATAATGAGTATCAAACCTCCTTTTCGGTCTCTCTCCAAGTCGAGGGACTTTAAACTTTGCCGGATAATTTTCTTACCTCCGGAAGTGTGTGTTTGTCCCACCACCCAACATTCCTCCAACTGTAAGTCCAATGTAACTTTACAAATAATAATAATAATAATAATAATAATAATAATAATAATAATAATAATAATAATAATAATAATAATAATAATAATAATAATAATAATAATAAAGTTAAAATTCCCATCAAATGTTCGGCCTTCGCAGACGATCTGGTAATTCTATCCAACAATAGGTAACAAGCAATGAAGTTCCTGGGAAAACTCATACAATTGCATGTAAAACGTGACTCCAAATGCTATATCCGATACATGGGAGGATCTCCTCAACAACCTCTGGTAACGCAGTATGGAAAAATCCCCCAGATAAATAATTTCAAATACTTCGGGAAAATCATCCAACCATGGGCATTAATTCGTGAACTAAACAAAGTTAGAATGTATAAATTACAGAAGCTCGAGGAACATTGTACGCATCAGGAGCCTTGATAATTGGATGCAGATCACTAACGAAAACCTTAAAAAAGAAAATCCTTATAGAAAAGGGGTAGAAGAGGGAAGGAAGCGGCCGTGGTCTTAGTAAGATACAGCATTTGCCTGCCGTGAAAATGGGAAACCACGGAAAACCATTTTCAGGCCTGCCGACAGAGGGATTCGAACCCACTACCTCCCGAATACCGGGTACTGGCCGCACTTCAGCGACTACAGCTATGGAGCTCGATAAGGAACATCCCTAGGTAAATCTTTGGCCCAGTATGCACAGAAGGTGTGGGGATGAAAAGGAGGTGTCCTGAATTATACCACCATTTTGACAAAATACGAGATAATGGCCATATTCAAAGAACGGACATTGAAAGACTCTGTGCCCCTTTACTAAAAGTCAAGAATAATTGGATAACGGAAATTGAAAAAGACCTTCAGGTAATCAGCATAAGAGGTGAAATTACAGTATATGGGACAGGCTTAGCTTTAGAGCGTTGTCAACATTTTACCGAGCAAGCAGCACTGCGCGGACGGAAGAGCAAGGGCAAAGAGAAGAAAACAAAATAAGTTCTATCGCGCTCCGCTGTTTGGGGCACAACATAATAAACGTACACATCACACAAAACACTATACCGGGCGAGTTGGCCGTGCGGTTAAGGTCGCGCAGCTGTGAACTTGCATTCGGGAGATAGAGCGTTCGAATCACATCGTCCCGTCGGTATCCCTGAAGATAACTTCCCATTTTATTATTATTATTATTATTATTATTATTATTATTATTATTATTATTATTATTATTATTATTATTTAGGGAGAAAGAGTACCAAATATGGAGTACCCCCAATATCTGTTGAGGTAACCTTGGCATAGCAGCGTGGAAGAGGCAGGAAGATGTACAAGGAAGGGCTCTGTGTTGGCGAGTTGACTGAAGTCACTTTGTCAGCGTCAGTTGTCCGAGTGATTTTCAGCCTCCAAGAAGTTTTGGGAAGGTAAGAATTGCAGTCCTTTACAAAGCTAAATATGAAAACGCTTGTTAGCTACGCGTAGAGGTCTGACAAATATATTCGATGAACTGACACATGTAATTAAATGCGGCCGGGTATCTAATATGGAATACTGAGGCGTTTCAATTATGGAATAGTATTCCACACTAGGAGCCATCGTTTAGAATATGTGTAGGCAGATTTTCCTTCGTTCAGAAGCATGGCCGGCACGGAAGAAGTGGAACGCTGCAGTAAGGACAGAGCAAGAGCATATGGTGTACGAAGAACAACTTTGTGTAGTTTGGCGACAAGAGCATATGGTGTACCAAGAACAACTTTGTGTAGTTTGGCGACAAAGAAAGACAACAGCAGACGAAATGTACTTTCCTGGAAGAGAGCTAGACTGCGGCAAGAGTCAGTGCAGTGGTTTGAGCCTACACGAGATGACAGTTCGTCTTCAGTCAGCATGAGTGACGAATCATCTGATCTCGACACAGAGGAACATGGAAAAATGGATCCAAGTGACGAAGATGCTACATGCCTCTAATGTAACTGGGAGTATTCCAGCGACAGAAGGGGATTCAGAGCTTGGAGTGCTACATCGAGTGTTCAAGTGCAGAAGGTGGCATTTGTCTGTGAGTATTTCATACAATGGTCTATTATTTTGAATTATATTCGTAAGTTTGTTATTTCAATCAAGTTTACTATGAACTATCATTGAAATAATAACCACGACACTTTCTTCAGAACAAGAAAAGTGCAATTTCCACTATATGTTGTAATTTAAAAACATATTAAGTGTTAATCAGATTGAAAACAATTAGCTCCAAAGCAGAGCAACAAGACACGCATGTACAATCTTCAAACGTCGAAAAGGAGTTCGTCATCTTTATGAAATTAGACACGTATTCCATATTTTCTAAGGTATTCAGAGATGCCGAGATGCCGGAATTTCTTCCCACGGGAGTTGTTTTACTTGCCAGTAAATCTACCGACACATTCCGCCGTATGTAAGCACCTTCAAATACCACCGAACTGAGCTGGGATCGAACCTGTCAAGCTGGGTTCAGATGGCAGATCCTCAACCGTGTGAGCCACTCATTTTCACACCGGTGAAATTAAAGGGATGGGTGCTACCTTCCAAAATCCAGCCACTGATCGGCAGAAGTGGTGATTAGCTGCACGTAGACGGGACAAACGCAGGGAAGAAGAAGAAAATAATTTCCTGCCAGAGCGGTGCAGCCTTTGTAAGGGAGACGAGGGTGGGCACGCGTGTTATGATGGTAGACGATACTGTGAGTAGGGCGTTTATTGGGGCAAAGACAAATACCTAGTACCCGAGCTGAAGAAATTATATATTTAATATTAAAAACCCTCAACCAGGCGGAGATCGAAACCAAGGTCGAAACACTGACTACTCAACTACGGTTCGGAAGAAATAATATATAACAATTTTTAAAATATGCAAGGTTTTGTGGCTCGAGATTAAGGAATTTTGTGGCAAATGCGTAACGAATAAATAGGTAAAACTTGATAGCAAAATGTATGCGGTAGCAAACTAGATTCAGTAGGGGATCGATTAAGACCAGAACTGTACCTGTAGGACGAATGAGACGACTACAGGAGCTGGTAAAAGAAAAAATGTCAGTAATTCCAAAAAACTGTTCAAATGAATACGAAAAGTGATGTGAAGGTTTTTATCAGTAAAGCCAATAAGAATAGTCTACTATAAACAGTAGGTTCTTGGCCCATTACAACTTCTGTTACTCTCGCTACACTAGCCGTCAGCATTCTAACCTCTTACCGCCTAATCATCCAATTCAGCTGGCCTGCTCTTCAGTAGTGTAGTGAGAGTAACATACATTCTAGGTATTCATGCAAACCGTGTAGTTGTCACTCGCTTTAGTAAGTTTGTATCTGGGCTCAACACGACAGACGTTTCACTCGCGCAACTACAGTAGCTGTAGCTTACACCGCATCTTTTTACATTCCCGTGTTTTGGATGATTTTGTCGGACAAACCAGAGACCTTTTAGGCGATATGGATTTCTCATCAATCCTGCAATAATCCGACAATCTCGCTCTGTTTTGAATCCTGTGCCTCTTTCGACAGAGTGACAAATAACAAAAGGAGCTTCACCTGGGTGGACAGGAGAAGGTAAGGACATTAATTTGAGAGGTCTCAGAGCTGCGTCGGAGATTCCGAGAGAGTGAAACGCGAGTAGCCGAAATGGATTGCTCTGTGCAGGGATGAATAGGTCCCAGGACGACTGCGATGGACTGGCTGTGAGCACACGGCAGAGAGAAAGAAAAAGATCTGACCTCGAGTGAAGTAGCAAGTAATGTTCACAGAAGCAGACAGGACACTCCCCTGTTAATGACTTGTCAGAAGAATGGAAAACTGAAAAGTTACTTAACAATGACGATGCTCCACGTGTTATCTCAAAGCTGCTGGCCTCTTAGCCGGAGGCACTGGGTTAAATTACAAGCCAGTTCAGCCAACTGAGGAAATATCTGATAGGAGAGGAAGCGGAACAGGCCAACCAATGCGGCTTACCACGTTACACTCCTGTATATGAAGGCAGCAGTCGTTTTGCTGTGTAACGTATTCACTGGTTTCTCATCAGTGGACCAAAGTTTGAACGGCGGTGAATAAATGTGGCGTATCTAAAATGAACTTTCCGTCTCTGAGATCCGGTGGCGATGATCGGGATATCAGCGAGTGACCCCAATGACGGCAGTCCTGAAGATGGTTTTACGTGGTTCACACCAGGTAAATCATAAAGCCACAGCCGCTTCCTTTCCACTCCTAGTCCTTTTCTATCTCACTGTCGCCATAAGATCTATCTGCGTAGGTGCAACGTAAATTACATTGTAAATTTTGTTTCAATAGATCAAAATAATTATTGAGTAAAAAGAAACATGACCGTTAGACAAGTGACATGGCCTAGAACACTGCACTGGTGTTTTGATTGATTGATTGATTGATTGATAATTGTTGCTTAAAGGGGCCTAACATCTAGGTCATCCGCCCCTAATGGTACGAATGAGATGAAATGAGACGAATTGAAATGACAAATTAAAAAATCCAAAATCCTCCACTGACCACAATTCAAAACGTGCGGACGAATGAATGGACGGATGGATATAAATTTAAAACGATCAGTGGAACCGACCCACATTCCTTCACATGCACAGAAGCTGGCGTATAATAATAGTATTACTGACCAAGGGACTGCTTCTAGAGATTGATGATGCTTGTAGTCGAAAGGAGTCCAAAATCCAAGCCATCGGCCCCTAGCTTATCGCTAGAAAAGTAGAACCATGGTATTTGTCATGTTGCGATACTAATCAAGAGTAGCGTAGACTCGCGGCATTCCGCACATTATGGTACTACTCACAGGTAAAGAAATTCGCACATGTATTACAGACCTACTGTGTTTCGCACATTGCAACGCAAACCTATGGTGTTCATCACCGAAGTGTACTAACCACAGGGACTCGTACTATCCCGTGGTGTTCCTCATATAGTAGGTACTAATCATAGGTAAGCCAAAACCATAGGTTCCGTCATCCCATATAGTGCTACTAATCACAGGTACTGTAAAAGCCGTCGTGCCCACGTTTGCTACTAATCACAAACCTACTTGCTACCCAACATAGTGGTACTACGCGCAAGGGAAAGCGACCTATGGTGTTCCCGCGTGGTTGTACTAATCACTAGGAGTTTCATGGTTCTAATATAATTATCCCTTCGTCGCCCCTTTTAGTCGCCTCGTACGACAGGCAGGGGATACCGTGGGTGTATTATTCGTCTGCGTCCCCCAGCCACAGTGGGTTGTGTGCGAGAGGTATTTTATTTCCCTCAAGTCCTCCGGCAAGCCGGTTAGGACCCCCCTATCCGCCACGTGGGAGTATCACCTCGCCCCCTGCTACGCCAGCGTAGTAGGTTCGTGGCACTGGTGTTTTGAACTGTACCAGGAATTACTTCATTTTCCGCGCACACTGGCTAAAATTATATCCGTCGCCTTTACTGGTTCATGGCAGCCGAGTGACATGTTTCTGTAATGACGAACACGACTTAATTCAAGATAGCCCATGTATATTTGACTAACAGAGCCGGGTAGAGTTTTATGGCTTCCCAGCGCCCACCGCTATTAATAACGTAGGATTCTGGTGTCGTCTTCTTGGAAAGAAAGTGCGCTACGTGTTAGGAGAAGAACAGCGATCATCCGTAAGGGGCTTCGCAGAGCCGTAATTCTAGATATTCACAGGCAACGCAGACCCAGTGTCGCTCATGTAGTGGTACAAATCGCAGACAACTTCCAGACCCGTGGTGTTCCTCACAATGGAACTAATGTCAGGCAAGGCAGACCCACGGTGTCGCTTGTATAGTGGTACAAATCGCAGACAACGCCCAGACCCGTGGGTTCCTCACAATGGAACTAATGTCAGGCAAGGCAGACCCACGGTGTCGCTTGTATAGTGGTACAAATCGCAGACAACGCCCAGACCCGTGGGTTCCTCACAATGGAACTAATGTCAGGCAAGGCAGACCCACGGTGTCGCTTGTATAGTGGTACAAATCGCAGACAACTTCCAGACCCGTGGGTTCCTCACAATGGAACTAATGTCAGGCAAGGCAGACCCACGGTGTCGCTTGTATAGTGGTACTCATCAGTATCACAGGTACTGTAAACCCACAGAGATCCAGCCAGTGTTGCTACATACTCGCAAGAAAAGCCGACCCATGGCGGTCCACGCTTAATGGTACTAATCACAAGTAGCCTCATGAATGTAATTCAATCATCGCTTGGTCGCCCCTCTTAATCGCCTCCTACGACAGGCAGGGGATACCGTGGGCGTCCCCCACCCACAGGGGGCCAGAGGGATAAAAATAAGGAAGGGATCTGACACTTCAAAACATGAACTACCGGACAAAGGGCCACGAAGGGCGTGAGAATGAAAGCCTTTGTAGGCTTCGAATGCTGTAATACCGCCGGGGTCGGAAAAGAACAAGAGTTCACCAAGGGAGGTCGGACAGGATAGATGAAAGTGAGGAACCTGTAACAAGTAAGTGGAAGCAATCCTAGGACTCAGTTAAGAGCCCCGTGGTCGCCAACCCACGCTCCCAGGTTCCAGGAGTATTATATCCTGTTCTACCACGCAGCCGTACAAAAACCTCTCCACACAATAGCATTTCGACAGATTCTTTCCTAATGTTCCTGAAGGCTTGTTTGTTGGTATCCCTTCATTTGATTTGTTCACAACTTTGTTTTCGAAGTGTTTAGTTTCAATTTTGATTCCTGTAGTGTTGATGCCAAAACTCGCAGCATTTTATTCAGTTCCGTCTTAGAATCTGCAATTAATGCGATGTCATCGGGAAACAGTGGATTTCTTGTCCGTTAATTTTAATTCCTTGTTCTATTTCTTCACCTGAGAGAACTTTCTTCGCTGTTACATCCTTCTTCTTTTCACACGATCTGATCAATTTTTCCAGCACGATATTCATCATTTTCTCAGTTTCTGATAGGACCAGCACATCCCACGCATTCAATTTTCTTTCCTCCCTATTGCGATAACTGCGCTATTTATTAGTATGGAAAATTTTGCTGATGAACATTTACAAAAAGTGGACATTCTTGTAACGAATATATTTGCATTGGAGCATGTCTCTTACAATCGCAGGACGGATGTGGTGTTCTAAAAGAATTACTGAAAATCACTGAAAAATCCCTTATTTTTAAGGGAAAATGCTGTAAAATAATCAGAACACGACACGAAAATTTAATGACTGTGTAACAATATTCTTACAAGTCCCACCAAACTTCTATGTTTCTTTTTTAATTTGTTTCTAAAAAGATATTAATATTTTGGTGTTTATTATTAATTTATTGCACGAGCACAATGTTACAAATGAACTCAATGACATTCCTATGCTTGTTAACATAAACATTGCAACAGATTCTTAGAAGGAATAAAGTTCTAAACACAAATGTGATGGAAAAACTAGCACAAGAAATTAATTTTATTGTTAGTCCATGTTGTCATCCTTAATAAGTTACGAGTACATAATAGTTGCGTAATTGTACATTTAAAATATTTTTCTATTTAAAAAGTGACACGTTTCGTCTCTCTTATATGAGACATCTTCATCCTTGTACAATTATAGTAAAAAGCATATAATATTCCTGATAATCTAACACAATGATGTATCCAGAAATCTAGGAGTCAACATGACTCAGTCGAATCGACTGAAAGCAGTTAAAATATCTTGAATAAAATATTATGTCATGAAATTGTAAGTTACATTGGATTTGTAATTCTCCAATGTATCAATTTTAAAATAATGTAAATGATGGGACTTAAACCTAACAGATATGTGTATTTAAACGAAAAATAAATTGTTAAATCGATTTCTCGGAAATGAAGGGAATTGCGTCTTTATATGTTGACCTGTAACTCTTGTGACCGTGATCTATAACCCTCACGAAAAATTAACGGAATCTCAGATGATACATGCGTAGTGTCTCTTTTAGTCTTCCCAGCCCAAAGTAACGCTACTCCTTTGTCTGAAATCACCCAGAAAACTCTCGTGCTGCGTTCCTTTGTATCTTTTGCATTCGTAGAATCAAGTTATTGCGGTGTTGGGTCTCGTATACTTTCCTTACGCAGAGACGCTTTCACTATAGCGTGTTCTTGTGAGGGTTGGCACGAAACAGAACAAAGCCATCAGACCACGAAGAAGCGAAGTCAACTCCGTACAGACCACAAGGAGGCTTCTCGGCACTTGGTGGGGTAGAGTGGCTCCGGGCCATGTGCACCTCCGTACAGACCACAAGGACGCATCTCGACACTTGGTGGGGTAGAGTGGCTCCAGGCTATGTGCACCTCCGTACAGACCACAAGGAGGCTTCTCGACACTTGGTGGGGTAGAGTGGCGCTCCGGGCCATGTGCACCTCCGTACAGACCACAAGGAGGCTTCTCGACACTTGGTGGGGTAGAGTGGCGCTCCGGGCCATGTGCACCTCCGTACAGACCACAAGGAGGCTTCTCGACACTTGGTGGGGTAGAGTGGCGCTCCGGGCCATGTGCACCTCCGTACAGACCACAAGGAGGCTTCTCGACACTTGGTGGGGTAGAGTGGCGCTCCGGGCCATGTGCACCTCCGTACAGACCACAAGGAGGCTTCTCGACACTTGGTGGGGTAGAGTGGCGCTCCGGGCCATGTGCACCTCCGTACAGACCACAAGGAGGCTTCTCGACACTTGGTGGGGTAGAGTGGCGCTCCGGGCCATGTGCACCTCCGTACAGACCACAAGGACGCATCTCGACACTTGGTGGGGTAGAGTGGCTCCGGGCTATGTGCACCTCCGTACAGACCACAAGGAGGCTTCTCGACACTTGGTGGGGTAGAGTGGCGCTCCGGGCCATGTGCAGCTCCGTACAGAGCACAAGGAGGCTTCTCGACACTTGGTGGGGTAGAGTGGCTCCGGGCCATGTGCACCTCCGTACAGACCACAAGGAGGCTTCTCGGAACTTGGTGGGATAGAGTGGCCATGTGCACCTCCGTACAGACCACAAGGAGGTTTCTCGACACTTGGTGGGGTAGAGTGGCTCCGGGCCATGTGCACCTCCGTACAGAGCACAAGGAGGCTCCTCGACACTTGGTGGGGTAGAGTGGCGCTCCGGGCCATGTGCACCTCCGTACAGACCACAAGGAGGCTTCTCGCCACTTGGTGGGGTAGAGTGGCTCCGGGCCATGTGCACCTCCGTACAGACCACAAGGAGGCTTCTCGACACTTGGTGGGGCAGAGTGGTGCTCCGGGCCATGTGCACCTCCGTACAGACCACAAGGAGGCTTCTCGCCACTTGGTGGGGTAGAGTGGCTCCGGGCCATGTGCACCTCAGTACAGACCACAAGGACGCTTCTCGACACTTGGTGGGGTAGAGTGGCTCCGGGCCATGTGCACCTCCGTACAGACCACAAGGAGGCTTCTCGCCACTTGGTGGGGTAGAGTGGCTCCGGGCCACGTGCACCTCCGTACAGACCACAAGGAGGCTTCTCGCCACTTGGTGGGGTAGAGTGGCTCCGGGCCATGTGCACCTGCGTACAGACCACAAGGAGGCTTCTCGCCACTTGGTGGGGTAGAGCGGCTCCGGGCCATGTGCACCTCCGTACAGACCACAAGGAGGCTTCTTGCCACTTGGTGGGGTAGAGTGGCTCCGGGCCACGTGCACCTCCGTACAGACCACAAGGAGGATTCTCGACACTTGGTGGGGTAGAGTGGCTCCGGGCCATGTGCACCTCCGTACAGACCACAAGGAGGCTTCTCGCCACTTGGTGGGGTGAGAGGCTCCGGGCCACGTGCACCTCCGTACAGACCACAAGGAGGATTCTCGCCACTTGGTGGGGTAGAGTGGCTCCGGGCCATGTGCACCTCCGTACAGACCACAAGGAGGCTTCTCGCCACTTGGTGGGGTAGAGTGGCGGTCTGGGCCATGTGCACCTCCGTACAGACCACAAGGAGGCTTCTTGGTGGGGTAGAGTGGCTCCGGGCCATGTGCACCTCCGTACAGACCACAAGGAGGCTTCTTGCCACTTGGTGGGGTAGAGCGGCTCCGGGCCATGTGCACCTCCGTACAGACCACACGGAGGCTTCTCGCCACTTGGTGGGGTAGAGTGTCTCCGGGCCATGTGCACCTCCGTACAGACCACACGGAGGCTTCTCGACACTTGGTGGGGTAGAGTGGCTCCGGGCCATGTGCACCTCCGTACAGACCACAAGGAGGCTTCTCGACACTTGGTGGGGTAGAGTGGTGCTCCGGGCCATGTGCACCTCCGTACAGACCACAAGGAGACTTCTCTCGCCACTTGGTGGGGTGAGAGGCTCCGGGCCACGTGCACCTCCGTACAGACCACAAGGAGGCTTCTCGCCACTTGGTGGGGTGAGAGGCTCCGGGCCATGTGCACCTCCGTACAGACCACAAGGAGGCTTCTCGACACTTGGTGGGGTGAGAGGCTCCGGGCCACGTGCACCTGCGTACAGACCACAAGGAGGCTTCTCGCCACTTGGTGGGGTGAGAGGCTCCGGGCCATGTGCACCTCCGTAATGACCACAAGGAGGCTTCTCGACACTTGGTGGGGTAGAGTGGCGCTCCGGGCCACGTGCACCTGCGTACAAACCACAAGGAGGCTTCTCGACACTTGGTGGGGTAGAGTGGCTCCGGGGCATGTGCACCTCCGTACAGACCACAAGGACGCTTCTCGACACTTGGTGGGGTAGAGTGGCTCCGGGCCATGTGTACCTCCGTACAGACCACAAGGAGGCTTCTAGACACTTGGTGGGGTAGAGTGGCTCCGGGCCATGTGCACCTCCGTACAGACCACAAGGAGGCTTCTCGACACTTGGTGGGGTAGAGTGGCTCCAGGCCATGTGCACCTCCGTACAGACCACAAGGAGGCTTCTCGACACTTGGTGGGGTAGAGTGGCGCTCCGGGCCATGTGCACCTCCGTACAGACCACAAGGAGGCTTCTTGGTGGGGTAGAGTGGCTCCGGGCCATGTGCACCTCCGTACAGACCACAAGGACGCTTCTCGACACTTGGTGGGGTAGAGCGGCTCCGGGCCACGTGCTCCTCCGTACAGACCACAAGGAGGCTTCTCGCCACTTGGTGGGGTAGAGTGGCGGTCTGGGCCATGTGCACCTCCGTACAGACCACAAGGAGGCTTCTTGGTGGGGTAGAGTGGCTCCGGGCCATGTGCACCTCCGTACAGACCACAAGGAGGCTTCTTGGTGGGGTAGAGTGCCTCCGGGCCATGTGCATCTCCGTACAGACCACAAGGAGGCTTCTCGACACTTGGTGGGGTAGAGTGGCTCTGGGCCATGTGCACCTCCGTACAGACCACAAGGAGGCTTCTCGACACTTGGTGGGGTGAGAGGCTCCAGGCCATGTGCACCTCCGTACAGACCACAAGGAGGCTTCTCGACACTTGGTGGGGTAGAGTGGCTCCAGGCCATGTGCACCTCCGTACAGACCACAAGGAGGCTTCTCGACACTTGGTGGGGTAGAGTGGCGCTCCGGGCCATGTGCACCTCCGTACAGACCACAAGGAGGCTTCTTGGTGGGGTAGAGTGGCTCCGGGCCATGTGCACCTCCGTACAGACCACAAGGACGCTTCTCGACACTTGGTGGGGTAGAGCGGCTCCGGGCCACGTGCTCCTCCGTACAGACCACAAGGAGGCTTCTCGCCACTTGGTGGGGTAGAGTGGCGGTCTGGGCCATGTGCACCTCCGTACAGACCACAAGGAGGCTTCTTGGTGGGGTAGAGTGGCTCCGGGCCATGTGCACCTCCGTACAGACCACAAGGAGGCTTCTTGGTGGGGTAGAGTGGCTCCGGGCCATGTGCATCTCCGTACAGACCACAAGGAGGCTTCTCGACACTTGGTGGGGTAGAGTGGCTCTGGGCCATGTGCACCTCCGTGCAGACCACAAGGAGGCTCCTCGACACTTGGTGGGGTGTCTTCGCGCTTCGGCCATGTGCACCTCCGGAATTCGAACTTCATTATTTAAACGTTTCGACAGAGAATCGAACGCCTGAGCCCGAGCTAAGAGGTACTGTCTAATCGCGGATGAGCATCGAAATCGTGGCGCCAAGGATCGAGTATGAAATAACTCCTAGTAAGCACACAGGTGTCATGTAATGTGACTGGCCTAATGCCCAGCAAGTCGCTGGTTCTTGTCCAGACAAGTGTTTATAATTGTTTTACATTCATCGCGGGGGCTGTTACCATATTGAGCGAGCTCGTTAACCGGCCCTCTGCAGCAGCCAAAGTGACTCAATTTATCGTTCCAAATGTGCTCCGGCATTTGGTGGACACACACAGATAGAGAGAAACTAGTAGAAAATATCTGGACGGATGAGTTCTCGGTGCCCTCCGATCCATGGATTCCAGTTCCAGCCTGGTCGAGTGATTTTCGTCTTAAACAGTTAATTATCATAGCTCGGGCACTTGGTGCTTTTGCTCTTCCCGACATTCCTAAACGTAACATACCACACAAGCACCAGCTTCCCACAAGTGGTGGTATTGTTTTAAGAGCTACAACTCGGCAACAATACTCTCTGAAGAAATTAACGGAAAGCAAAAACGTAAGTGGAATATTATTGAAATAAAAATCTACACTCTGTTTCCAGTCATTCGACCGGGTCAGGAATGGTCCCCGTCTAGCACCAAGGACAGGAACTGAGCCTGTGGCACTCCTCAGGGGCAATGATTAATGACGGACAGATGAAATGAAAGTATATTGGAGAGTGTTCCTGGAACGAAAGATGAGGAGGAAATCGGAGTACCCGGAGAAAAATGCAGTCCCATCTCCGCTTTGTCCAGCACAAAGCACACATAGACTGACTGGGATTGAACTTGGAAACCCAGCGGTGAGAGGCCCGTGCACTGCCGCCTGAGCCACGGAGGAAACCGAAAATATAACACTATTTTTGATTCAAAATATTATATTCAATTTATTCGAATCGTAAAATTGAAGGGCAGAGAAAAACGTCATGAACATTCAAGGAAGAACTCTACCGTGTTCGCCAATATCCGGGAGCCTGGACAGAACATAAAGAAAAACATTGAGCGAATGAATTTGTAATTGAAATAAAAACAAGGTTGTCATTAAGGGCAAACTGACACGGAACACATCTAAAGTGAACGTAAGTTCCCTGAGTAACAATATTTGAAATTCATACGAGCTGGAATAATCCGCGCTCACATGATGAGATCATTTAGTCATAGGTTAGTGTCTCCTGCAGATTCCGTCTCACAGCGAAGAGATGGGCGCACTCTGTGAGGATGTGGGCCACAAGAGCATTCTCCGTAGGAAGTAAGGGACATATCTTCAGCCTACACAAAACTACGGGGTACAGCCCGGAAAGAGGACCGCCACACTTGATCACAAGCTGTTCGGATAGCTAACCACTCAGATTCCCTAGATGGTATGTTCATAGATCTGGACGGTATTTTGCAGCTTGATGCCCGCAGTCCCCACGGTGCTGCACCATCGGGTGTTGGGTATAGCGGTGAGAGCTCCACAGACACGAGATAGTAGTTCTATCGCCGCACTAACACATCCTAAGTTTTTTCAAGGAATCTAAATATTTAGGATTGGGAACCTAGCGGCCGTGGCCTTAATTAAGGTACAAAAATACGAAACAATGGAAAACAATCTTCAGGCCTACCGACGGTAGGATTTGAACACACCATTTCCTGATTGCGAGCTCACAGCCACGTGGCCCTAACCACGTGGCCCTAACCACGTGGCCAACTCGCCCTCTCTCCGATTCACCTCGCTAATATCAGCCACACGAAATCATTACTTTTAGTAGAAAATACTTCTAGTGACAGACATAGTGAAAGACCTAATCCCATAGTTACGCAACAATGAACGTGTTCAGTACAACGCATTGTTGACGGTTGAGTTGGGTCACGCACCGCAGCTGGAAATGTCTGATCCGTAACTAACTGCAGACCACGACGAGATTCAGAGCTGTTATGACGCTAAATTTTAAGAGTGAGCGTCAGTTAACCGCGGGCTCCACGCACAATCTATGTTGTTTATGGCTGTACTGGCAAAAGTTTCAAGATGATGAATTTAGTTTTTACAATTTGTAGCGGCACACACAGGTCTTGTGGCGACGACGGGATAGGAAAGTGCTCGCAGTGGGAAGCAAGCGGCCGTAGTTTTAATAAGGAACAGCTCCAGCGTTTGCCTGGTGTGAAAACCATGTTCAGAGCTGGTCTTTTCTGTTCACAATTATCACTTAGGATAGTGGAAACTTTGTTCACGTTGGATCCCAAAAGTGTTGACTGAGTGATGGGCGTCAGTGCGTTACCACAGCGAAGGGTGAGAGTTACTGGCGAAGAAACGTTGGTCCTCACTCCACAACTCGAAGAATAGTCCTGTTTCTCCAAAGATGCCAAAAAGTTTGAACTGACACTGAGGAACAGCAAACTCTGGATGCCTTTTCTTGGGGGGGGGGGGGGGGGGGCATTAAGCTGTCTTGTTGGTGGACTTTATGGAGCAGGAGCTGTCCAGACGCACATTACCGCACTGACTTATTTCTAGAGGGCATCGGAAAGCCGGTGGCAGGATACGACAAATGCCTAAATCATTTTGGCGATTATGTGGAAACGTAAGTATGAAACTACTAAGCTTTTAGTGATAAAATAATTTTGTTATGTCAATATGTCTTTTTATGGCCTATCGGAGGTTGAATAAAACAGTCGTGTATTTTTTTTTTTTTTTTTAATTCGTTAGGGCCATCTATGGACCACGGTGCTTGTGTTTTAGCTGTTTCTTGAAGTCATCGTCGTTGTTTGCCACAATTGGTGTTCTTAGCGGCTGGTTTGGCAGCTGTTTTCTTGTTGGTACCTCGAGCTTTCCTGATGGCCCAGTAGTCCTTCATTTTCCGGCTAAATTCAATCTTACGTTCCTCAGACCATTTCCTGGTCTCGTCTTTTGGTCTGTGGGTAACTTCTGTGAGGGATGTTACAAAGGATTTAGTTTTAAGAGTTGTATGATAGTTACTCCGATCAGCTATGTCGTTTTGATTTATGTGGAGTTCCGAAAGGTCCTTCTCCACTTGCTTCATCCACACGAACCCAGTAGCTTTGCCCTTGTTAGCAGCCTTGAAGATCCTATGAGATAATCTATTTGAGTCCATTCTGGATAGGTGTCCGTAAAAAGCCAGTCGCCTTCTTCTGATGGCATCTATGAGATTTTCTTGGTGTTTATATAGCTCACGATTAGGTTGATACCATCGGCTTCCATCTGGTAAAATTCTTGGTCCCACTATCCGTCTCAGGAACTTTCTTTCTTGTACCTCGAGGGCTCTTAGTGGGGTCTTCTTAGTTAAATATAGACACTCTGCTGCATAGAGGACTGACGGTCTGATTACTGCATTGTAGTGTCTTAGTTTGACATTCATCGACAGATTTTTTGAAGCATACAGCTTTCTACAGGCATGGTAAGCCTTATCTAGTTTGAGTCTCCTGTGTTCAAGAGCCATTGTTTCACTGAGGTCCTCTGAGAACCATTCCCCAAGGTACTTTACACTTTTGACTCTCTTGATGTAGATATTATCACTGACTCTCATCTTTCCAGGGGCATCTTTGATGTTAGTAACAAACTCGGTCTTTCCTATGTTGATCAAAAGACCCGTTTTAGCCGCTATTGAGTGCAGTGTTTGGAGCTGAGTAGTAGCCTCCTGTATGTCATTTGCCAATAAAGTCAGATCGTCTGCAAAGGCTAGGCATGGTATCCTCAGGTTGTCTGCTTTAATCCCCATCCGTAATCCAGTGTTCTCTGGAAGGAATCTCATCCACTCTCTAATTATCTTTTCCAGAACGCAGTTAAATAATATACATGAGATGCCATCTCCTTGTCTCACCCCTGTTTTAATGGCGAAACTCTCCGAGAGTTGTCCTCTGAACTTTACTCTGGCTGTGGTATTGTGCAAGGTTGCTTGCACCAGCCTGTTGATCTTGTCGTTAAGTCCTAGTTCTCTTAATGTATTGTAAAGAGTAATTCTATCTACTGAGTCGTATGCTTTCTGGAAGTCGACAAATATAGCTACCCATTGTCGAGCTCTTGATTTGCTGTATTGAAGGATGGTCTTCAGATTTTGTATCTGCTCGGTACAGGACCTCGATGCTCTGAACCCTGCTTGATATTCTCCTAACTCTTTATCCAACTGTCTTGTGACATGGCGTTCCAGAATCTTGGAAAATATCTTATAGGTAACAGCAAGGAGTGATTTATTTATTTATTTATTTATTTATTTATTTATTTATTTATTTATTTATGTATTTATTTATTTATTTATTTATTATGCCTTTGTAGGTCGCGAAGTTACGGCTCTTGCCCCTGTCTTACACTTAACCACTGTAGTGATACATCATTGGGAGCAGAGTTTGAGTACATAATATTATATAGTAAATAATAACCTACACTAACAATACACTACACTTTTCTAAGTCACATTCATTCGATCTTCCAGTCATACAAGTTAGTCAGCTGCATTCAGCAGGTAGTCTCGGCAAGCAGTCTTATGAGGTGGAATTTCTGACACTGACAGGCAAGGAATTGTTGTACATAGAGGATCGGTGAACAGGAATAGAAAGGGAGGAACCAGAGCGGGTATTACTGCTGTGGAAGGAGGACAAATACTTAAGCTGGGATGAAATGTATAGTGGTCTGTCTTCAGAGAGCAGTCTGTATATCTGTATCAGTATGTGATACGTTCGTCGTTTGTCAGGTTTCAGGCATGAAATAGTGTGATATTATGGGGTGACATCTGTATCATAACTCAGACTGTATATAAATCTAAGGCAACAATTAAGCGCTCGCTGGAGTTTCGAAGTCTGCTCTTTTGTTGCGTCTACCAGAATGACGTCACAGTAGTCGAGGACGGGAAGCACTAGCGTTTGTATGAGTTTGACTCTCACATTACAAGGTAAAATATCGCTGTTTCTTTTAACCGAATGAAGTATCGAAAATATTTTTTTACACACATTCTGAATGTATTCAGATCAATTTAAATTTTCGTTCATTGTCACTCCAAGATTTCTCACAGTTTGGCTGAAAGGAATATATCAACAAATACTTGAAAAATCACAAATATAATTTATATTACATTTGTTTTTTATGAAGTTTGGTAATTCTTTGAACTTACTGAGAATTACTGATATTGATTCGTTTCTTTTTACATCTCTTACAACTGCCTAATAATTAATCCAGTGCCGTAGGATGAACAATATTACGCATGAAGCTATTAGGAACAACTCTGGAACAAGCAAGCTACATAAAATCGAGAGTGAGAGAAGCACGCCCTTCTACTTTCAGCGATCATTCTTGAGCCTTGTTTACGGTAATCTCGAAATCCTCGTCACGCTGATCTGGTACAATCTCACAAATCATCAACAGTTTATACTGCTACTAGGCCTGTATTTATGATTTCCACTAATGAGGAAGTTGAAATGAATGATGCAGTCTACGACTGTATACAGGCATAGTGAATAAAACACGTAATAAAGACATTGTCTTAGAACCGGAAAACGAAGTGGATGCGAAACTATGGTACATGCGCACTTGAAATTAATAATTCCATACTCGTTCATGTAATTGAGGTTAATTTTCCAGAGAATGAATTACAGATTGTATTACCGCTGTAACGCAAGCTATGATAGTAATACTTACGCGAGATAATTTTATGGTATCGAGAGATGGCAGTATTTGTTGAAGTTAGCCCTGTCATTTTCGGGCACGGCCTCTTACAGAGCTAGAGGCGAAGTTCAATTGGACATCTTTAACTCGCGATACAGGGCTTACAGCTGACCATTCCTTGATAACTTTCCAAGAGACCGTAGGATTTTTGGTTGGAAATATGTCGCAAACGGTTGATTTTGGGGCCTTAAAATGTTGTTCTCGAGATCGAGCATGACTTCTCAGTGAGAGTGCAAAATGAGCTGTACCCGGTCCTTGTATGACAATTTTGCTATTTTGCCTGTGTTATTCATTTTGTTTTGTTTTATGTCCCCTAATAACAATCAATCAATGTATAAAGGCAATCCTTTGTCGGTTCAACCATTGTCTTCTGTCTTAAGCTTGTCGTTTCATTTCACAGTAGGAACATCATCCAACGTTTTGCATCACTACTTGAAGGAATTGCTTCCTAGGTCGACCTCTTCCCTTCTTTCCTAAGATCTTTCCTTCTAGCAGATTGGTCATAGAGGTATTATGCCGCACTGTGTGTCCAATGAATTTAGCTGCTCCTCTATGTATTGTTATAATCAGCTGTTTCTTCGCCTGTATTTCTCGTAGGATACTTTTGTTCTTTTTAGTCCAACTGACTTTTAGCATTCGCCTCCAAACGCTTCAAGCCGTTTCCCATCCCGTTCTTGGATTGTCCAAGATTCACATCCATATAAGAGTACGCTCCACACAAATGACATCACAAAACTTCTCCTAATCTCAATATCTAGATGTATATTGGTCAGAAGATTTCTTCTGTTGCTGAATGCTTGTTTGGCAAGCGCTATTCTTCTGCTTGTCTCTTTGCTGCAACGGTTATCATTTGTGATTACACTTCCGAGGTAAGGGAAACTGGTGACTTGTTCCACTACTTTGTTAGCAAGCCTGATGTTGGTGTGATTTCGCTCAGGGTGTTTACTTAAAACTAACATTTTTGCTCTCTTCACGTTAATGGTTAAGTACAAATCTACTAAATTTGATGGCAGCATATTCAGCGTCTTGGATGATTCCTTTTCTGAGTCTGCAACCGCTGCTATATCATCTCCAAATATAATACAATGGATTTGTTAACCATTTATTTTAATTCCCTTTGTGTTGGTCTTAAACTTCTTTATCGCTTTTTCGATGAATACATTAAAGAGGTACGGTGATAGTGGGCAACCCTGTCTTACTCCCTGATTTTTACTTACTAGCTCCTTCCTTTGATGTCTACTATTGTGGTATTATCTTCATAAAGTCGTAGTATCAGCCTCCTATCTTTTCAATCTAATCCCGAAGATTTAATAATTTTGAAGATGGGGTCCCAATTTACATTATCAAAAGCCTTTTCAATATCTACAAATGCTATACACGTGTTTCTATTCATCTCCATTCTTCTTTATAATGTTTTTCTTAGAGCCAAAATTGCTTCGCTTGTTCCCATCAGTTTCCTGAAACCAGACTGGTCTGGATCAATTTGTAAATCGAGTTTGTTATTTATCCTAGCTTTTATTATTGACAATAATATTTTGGATTCATGAGAGAGCAGTGTTAGCGTTCTGTGTTCAGGGCATTCTAAACTACTTCGTTTCTTTGGCATCATAAATGTTCTGCTTTTGGCGAAGTCTTCAGGAATTTTGTCACTATCGTACCATCTGCAGATTACATCATAAAGTAGGTCTTTCATTTTCTCACCCATATTATTTAGTAGTTCTCCTGGTATGTTATCTGGACCACAAGCTTTATTGTCACTTGATCTCTGAAGCGCTGATTCAAATTTTAATTTGAGAATACAACTGCCTGTACGACCCATCTGAATATCTCACGCGCCTTGGTGTAAACTGTTGTACTGATCACTGGCAGCGCGAAGATTTGTATAACGAAGAAAAAGCGTACTTTTCATCTTATAGATCTACAACTAGAGCCTACAGCGCAGGCAACACAGTGTTCATCTATGTGGTACAGTCAACATGCTCTTGGACTGGCGCCTACAGTGCAGACAACACGGTGTATACCTATGTGGTACAGTCAACATGCTCTCGGACTGGCGCCTACAGTATAGACAACACAGTGTACACCTATGTACTACAGTCAACATGTTCGTGGACTGGCGCCTACAGTGTAGGCAACGTAGTATAGACCTATGTAGTACAGTCAATATGATAGTGGACTGTCAAGCACCTGTCTTTTGGTGAGTTCTTCCCGTAGTGGTGATACGGACGATTTCGGCTTCATAATTTCAAACGTTTCGTTAGCGGATCTGCGTAATTTACCTATTGTTCAAACTAGGGTACAGTCAAATTCCACCGTTCACCCTTCACAACAGATATCGTATTTAAGCACGCAATTGCCTCTTGATGGGACTACGACTGTTGTGTAAAATCTTGACTGTGGAGGACCACAGCGACACTAGACTACATAGAAGACCGCACGGTTCAAGTTACAAATTCAAAATCAACTGTCAGTAGGAAAACATATCAATGAGAGAATTATTTTATTGCACAGCGGCTTTCTGGGGCCAAATGTTAATATATGGGAAGATCTGCATTCGCGTCACCACGTTTACGAGATTCTAAATAAGGTCATAGCTCTCTTCATAATGTTTTAAGGATATTTAAGGATTGTAGTAAGAAGGATGAGTCCAACTGAAGTACGGTTGCAGCGTTTATGACTTGATTCGAAAAGAAGGCGGCGCGATTTGTTCTGGGTGCTTTCGAACAAATAAGAAAATGTGGACTTTGTGCTGAGCTGCTGTTCCAAGCAGTCAGGGGAATGACATTAGTTCAACCAATTAACTTGAATGCAGTATTTGAAAGTATCAAGGAACAAATTAATGAAGATAAAGTCGAAATTAAAGAGCACATGGGAAAATATTGGTTTATTGGAAAAAGGAATTCGGAATTGGAATAATATATCAATGGAATTGTTCGATAAATTTCCAAGTTTTTTAACATCGTTTAAGGAAACGCTAGGTAAACAATCGATAAGAAATCTGCTACCACACATGAATGTAGACCAATGATTGGTTGACAGATGTGCAAGTTCGATCACGGCTCACGCTGGTGGCATTTCAAGGCGTAGCAATACCGCGGCGTCGTATTGGTAAATTTACTTAAAAGAACTCACGAGGAGCAAAATTTGAAAACGTTAACAGATCCATAAACAATTAGTGGGCCGTAAGAGCACAAACTTGATTTCAAAACTAACTGCACCCGTCATCAGAGTTACTGCAGGAGTAACGCCATGTGGTAGCAGAACACACTGAGCGCGTTGGTTATTGTTGGTCAATAGAGCGTGGATATTTAAGCAGTAACAGGTGGACACTAGCCCGCACAACGGCTATGCTACGAGTTTTGCATAAATATTAGGACTAGGGCCTATCAAAACCCTTCGAATTTACGTTATTCTGTAGCCTGCATGAGGTTTCTGCTATGAGTTTTGCGTAAACGTTAGGGGTATATCCCATGTGAACCCCTAGAACTTATCCTATGGGAACCCCTAGAACTTACGTTACTCTCTAAGAAGCATACTCTGGTCTGCACAAGGGTTATGCTATGAGTTTTGCATAAACTTTAGAGGCATATCCTATGAGAACCCATAGAACTTATGTTTCTCTCTAACAAGCCTGCACAACGGCTGTGCTATGAGTTTTGCATAACATTAAGGGCATATCCTATGAGAACCCCTAGAACTTATGTTTCTCTCTAACAAGCATACCCTAGCCTGCACAAGGGTTGTGCTATGACGTTTGCATGAACATTAGGAGCATATCCTATGAGAAGCCCTAGAACTTATGTTTCTGTCTAACAAGCCTGCACAACGGTTGTGCTATGAGTTTTACATGAACATTAGGAGCATATCCTATGAGAAGCCCTAGAACTTACGTTTCTCTCTAACACGCCTGCACAACGGCTGTGCTATGAGTTTTGCATAACATTAGGGGCATATCCTATGAGAACCCCTAGAACTTATGTTTCTCTCTAACAAGCATACCCTAGCCTGCACAAGGGTTGTGCTATGACTTTTGCATAACATTAGGGGTCAAAACCCGCAGATCTCGCTACATGAAGGAAGAGAGGGATAGACGACGAAATGAGTCTGTATTCTAAACATCGTGTACTTTGCATAACAAATAAAATTTAAAGTTGTAGCAAAAACCTCGTTTCGAACTATCTGCGCTCTACTCCTGGACAGCGAATAAACTCATCGATACAATACATTTCTACACTAACTTTTCGCTGAGTAAAGCTCAATAAGCCACATTATTCCAGGAGAATAATTTCAGAATAGAATCTCAGTTCTAATCTCCACGTTGCGCTCGTTGTTCACTTAAAAAGCAAAAACAAAGTATGCAGCATTTAAAATCTCCCTGTTTTGAAAACTTCCCTTGCATACAAAGGCTGTCCAGCAGTACCGTTGAATGCCAGCCATAATTACGTGAAGTACAGGAGGTCATTCCACGAGTTTAGGCAGGACCATTAGACTGAAACTCAAAAACAGGCTAACTCCCACAGCACTAGACTTAATTCCCGTTGTTAATGGTTTCCCGTTTAGAGAAGGTGAAGTTTATGTAACTTCATAACGAGATGTAAAGGTAGCATGACTGCCTCTAACTTGTACAACGTTCGTTCGATTTCAGGTTCGTCCATATTTACTAACTGATGCCTACACGTTATATTAAAAACAAGATTAAGGTGCTGAGTTTAAAATAGAACACTAGACATCATTGAACGAGACTACAACCAAAAAGGTGCATTCACGCCTAAAGTCCCGAATTTTCATCATTTCCAAAGAAGCTCACAGTTTTACTGTACGTGTCCTCAGGGCCTCCAGTTCTACGTGGAATTCAAACCTCAGAAACGTCAAATTTAATTTCAAAAATCCCAAGTACTGGCCTCGATTCCAACTGTGGCCATTTTAGTGCCAAGCAATTGACTATCACATCGAAATTAATCATCTATCTAAGTGAGAAAGTACACAGTTAATAAATATTAGGGGGACATGTTTTGTAAGGTACAGCATGTGAATGTTAATTTGGTAGATGGGATTCCAATGAACGTACAGCATACCTTGAGACCTTAGCTCTCAGGGTACGTCAAATCGAAGTTATACTCCATCTGTAGGCGTAGCTATGCATTAAAATGTCAGGTGATCCCTCAAAACAAAGTGAATAGCGGTGCGTCCGTGTGCCTTTGTGAGGTGCACACACTACTGCGGTCATCTGAGCACGTTGTACGTAAACCAGCACATCCCATGAGACATCTTAACGAGGTGCAGTTCGCAAGGGCCGTCACTTTGATCCAGGGAGGATGGACTTCCCGTCGTGTTGCTGTGGATCTCAATGTCTCTCCGTCAGTTATTCAACCCGTGTGGAATCGCTGCAATGAGACAGACCAATCCATAAGGAGGGTTGATAAGGTCGTGGGCACATTACAAACACCACTGGATGATCGATATCTGAGTATCTGTGCGTTGCGGCGTCCAGAGAACTTTTTATGCTAGTAGCTTTACGTGGCACCGACACAGATAGATCTTATGGCGACGATGGGATAGGAAAGGCCTAGGAATTGGAAGGAAGCGGCCGTGGCCTTAATTCAGGTACAGCCCACGCATTTGCCTGGTGTGAAAATAGGAAAACACGGGAAAACATCTTCGGGGCTGCAACAGTGGAATTCGAACCCACTATCTCTCGGATGCAAGCTCACAGCCGCGTGCCCTTAACCGCACGGCCAATTCGCCCGGTGCCAGAGAACTGCAAAAAGACCTCAGGAGGTAAACTGCAGTCACGGTCTGTGACCAGAGAAGTGTCCTTACGACCCAGACGTCCTGTTCGAGTGCTCCGTTTAACGCAGTAACATCACGCAGCTCGCCTTCTGTTAGCCGGTACCCACGTCAACTGGCAACTTCGCCAATGGTGAGCTCTGTTGTTCAAAAATGAGTCCAGATTTTCCCTGACACAGCGTGATGGACTTCAACGTGTATGGAGACGCCGTGGTGAGCAGTACATGCCAAATGTTATCCAAGAAGGCGACCGATTCGGACAGGGTTCCGTGATAGTGTGGAGTGGCCATACGGATCTTGTCGTCGTCCGTGGTAATCTTACCGCTGCCCGGTACATCGAGCAGATACTGCTACAGCGTGTGTTGGTTCCTGCATACGGTGTTGGCCCTGAATTCGTACTTTTGCACGACAATGCCAGGCCTCATGCAGCACGCATCCCCAGAGCTGTCTTGCGAAAACTGAACATTTAAGAGATGGAATGGCCAGCAGTGAGTCCCGACCTTAATCCCATCGAGCATGTATGGGATAGGCTTGACAGAAGTGTTCGTGGGCGTCCTGTTCCACCACAGACTCTCCAACACCTCGAACAGGCTGTCATTGAATAATGAATAGGACCTGATACCGGAACGTGACCTCCGGCGACTTATACGGAACATGTCTTGTTGGTGCCAAACTGTGATGAATGCTCTCCAACTGAGATAAAAATCCACCCTGGAGGACTGTTATCACTTTGTTTTCGCCTCTATTTCGACATTTCCGTTTTTGTTCTGAAAATGAGCGCGAATCCATCGATGTACTTTTATATACCTTAACGGTAAAGAATAAAGGTTTAGTTGTTAATATACCTGGGTGTGAGGTATTGTTCTGTGGAGCATGGCATACAATTTTTGAACTGTGTAGTTAGCTCACTGCCCGACCAGCTTTGTCATTTTCGATGTAAGCTGAGTGAACCTCATGGACAGGTGCACCTCCAGAAATGGAAATCTTATTTCTTGGATTTTCGGATTTCTGACCAAGGAAATGAACCCACGTCCTTCCAAGTGAACCAAGCACTCTTTATGCGCCTCGATAAGCAAACTCTCATGTTACTGTAACTACCTAGCCACTTATCTACGAAGACCACAGCACTGTGCTATCATAATTTGTACAAGAATACTTGGAGGTGAACAAAAATTATCATGTACAATGAATAAACATTGCAAATTCTTATTAGATTATTACTCGGTATAGGTCATGGTTAAATATTCATGATATAAAATATGGCAAGGAATAAAGTAAGGCTGCATTTGTTACAGCTACTACCCTCAGACGTTAGGTACGAAGTAGTCTACAATCATGAAATGTGGTAGAATAGCTTTTTTAAGGAAAGTTCCAATAATGGTATTCAAATTTTCTCAAGTTTTACAAAGTTTTATGACAGATTTTTCATAAATAAAAAGCTGCATTCATTCATGACTGTAGTTCACCGTTAAGGTAAGTGCACATTAAAACAGTGCGCAAACTTTGACTTGCCTCTCGTTACTGAGATATTGCACTTATGTTCTAGAATATTATTGTCACTATGTCTGTAACCATTGACGACAGAGGAACGAATTTCTGCACACTGTTTTAATGTGCAATCATGTTAAAATGGTCTATAGTCATGAGTGTAGTTCATTATTTATGAAAATATCGGCAATAAGATACATACATTATCATTATAGACCGCTATGCTTTTCAGCGTTCAGTCTGCAAGCCTCTGTGAATTTAAATTTACTAAACGTCGCCACAATCCTCTATTTGCAACTAGTGTTGTGGCCTCATTTAGTTCCATACCTCAAATCTTTAAATCTTTAAAAACTGAGTCTAACCATCGTCGCCTTGGTCTCCCTCTACTTCTCTTACCTTTCATAACAGAGTCCATTATTCTCTAAGGTAACCTATCATTCTCCATTCGCCTCACATGACCCCACCACCAAAGCCGGTTTATGCGTACAGCTTCATCCATCGAGTTCAATCCTAACTTAGCCTTTATCTCCTCATTCCGAGTACCCTCCTGCCATTGTTTCCACCTGTTTGTACCAGCGATCATTCTCGCTACCTTCATGTCTGTTACTTCTAACTTATGAATAAGATATCCTGAGTCCACCCAGCTTTCGCTCCCGTAAAGCAAAGTTGGTCTGAAAACAGACCGATGTAAAGATAGTTTCGTCCGGGAGCTGACTTCCTTCTTACAGAATACTGCTGATCGCAACTGCGAGCTCACTGCATTAGCTTTACGACACCTTGATTCAATCTCAGTTACTATATTACCATCCTGGGAGAACACACAACCTAAATACTTGAAATTATCGACCTGTTCCAGCTTTGTATCACCAATCTGACATTCAATTCTGTTGAATTTCTTACCTACTGACATCAATTTAGTCTTCGAGAAGCTAATTTACATACCATACTCATTGCACCTATTTTCAAGTTCCAAGATATTGGACTGCAGGCTTTCGGCACAGTCTGCCATTAAGACCAAGTCGTCAGCGTAGGCCAGACTGCTTATAACATTTCCACCTAACTGAATCCCTCCCTGCCATTTTATACCTTTCAGCAGATGATCCATGTAAACTACGAACAGCAAAGGTGAAAGATTAGAACCTTGTCTAACCCCTTTAAGTTCCCTCAACCAAGAACTCATTCTACTGTTAATTCTCACTGAAGCCCAATTGTCAACAACAATACACTTGATTGATTTTAATAATTTTCCTTTAACTCCATAGTCCGCCATACTCCCTGCGCCATATGCTTTCTACGAAACATCGACAAAATTCATGAAAATTTGAATAACAATAGTTGAACTTATCTGACAAAAGAAGTATTTTAACAAATATCCTGAGTGTAGACACATGATGTGGGTCACGTGATTAGTTTCCCTTCCGATAGCCTGACGTGAATTTGCAGTCATGAAAATCTTAGCAAGAAACAAACCGTCTTAAAAGATCAACTGGTCTATGTAAATGAATACATCCAGGAGTAGGTTTAGATATGCATATAATTTAAAAATCACTGAACAGAAAGGGAGGGTTTATACGAAAACCAGAATAGGATTTTTACAATTTTCTCTTACACGGTAAAATCTGAAGACCGTACGTAAAAATACTCTTCATTTTAAACAACTGTTATGTATATAATTTCGCTTGTTTTTTAAATGGCGGAGAAAATGACTATTTCCTGCTCTGCATTGAGTGACCGAGGACGAACCTCGCGGTTAGCAGGGAAGTCCCTGTAAACTCGTGGTGGAAGGCGAGAGAAACGTCAACCTGCCAATGTGCGCGATATAGGCTGTTCATATTTCAACAGTATCGCGGCCATTATTTCGCATTTTATGGCATTTGCTGTATTTCTCTTCTACTTCGCTCTCCCCTTTCATTTCTTGCGTCTGCTACCTCCTTAGGTATCACCTTATCTAAGAATGCCTGCGCGTAAAATTTCCCCTTTCTTAAATCCATAACTAATATGATCAGTGCGAGACGTTTCATTTTTGCAATACATCCATTTCAGATAGAGTGACTGGCATTAGGAAAACTCCACATCTCCATTGTCAATGGCAGCAGGCAAGTGAGCCTGCCGTTACAATAGAAACTCCCGAACTCGGTTGTGAATTGCGGCAGAAAACGTAGCTTGCCATTTTAATCAAAACTTCCCATCGCAACAACGTATAGTTTACTCCCAGTGGTGTTTCTAGAGTCCTCATTCATTGTAAATGATTTTTTCAACAATGAACTATTTCTGTCCAAATTATGATGGCAAAAATAGTGACTTTTCACTACTTTACTGTGGTCTTCGCAGACACGTGAGCTCTTTTCACGTGGGCAACCCCGTGGCCGTAGGAAAACTCATTTTATGAAACACAGAAAGAATTCAAGAATTACAAAAATCAGCCTTTAACAACAAACTACTATTTTCCTTTCTTTTCTGCATGCAGAACGATACCTGAATTTCCTTCGATTCACCAACTTCCTCATGTCAGGCAAAAATTTTCTGACCATAAATAATCCGAAAATCTGTTTACAACGCAACATTGGACAAACACGACTTTGATTTTACTGTTCTTCAGCGTTCTCTGTTCACAACTGTATGTAGAACCGAAAATAGAGCCAACGTATAGATAACGTGCGAAACATTTTCCTCCAAGTTCTTATAAGATGCAAGCAGACCGTCCGGAATATTTAAAACATTTGTTACGCTGAAGTTGTACAGACTAAGTTATTTTTATATTGGAATGGAGCGTGTTCAAAATTTACGGGAAAGTGCATCATTGAAATGTCGTCACAGTGAGTATCAGTATCACAGGCGGATAAGTCATCACAGGTGGCAATTCTTCAAACCCTTTCTCCTGTTATTGTCTTTCGAGCAATGAAAGTTCCATCTTAATAAACAGGAATTCTCTGCCATGTAACACCAACATATTCTTTCTTGTACTGAAACATTTAAATCGGGTACAAACGACAAGGTCAACAACCCAGCGAGTGCACCCTTACATCATCAAAGACCACAGGGACACAGAGTTGTGGGGAGTCAGGCGTGGGAATGGCCTGCATTGCGTGCACTTTAAAACCGCTTTTACCACTGTAAACAAAAATTCGTAGGTTCCTTTCCAACACTGCACAAGTTCCTGTAAGTACAAGTGATATTTATTACACATACATATGATCGGGTATCAGATTTTCTTATAATTTCGGATTTCTTTATGGATTCACTTCATTTTGGTAGCTGATGTTGCATGGATATGAGATAATAGATGCTAATTTTGAGTATGCGAATTATTACTACGAGTAGTTATAATTTTGTGCTCCATCGTCTGCTTTAATCTCACTGGTCTGACGCCTAACGGTACTAGTACGGACTAAGTACCGTTCAACTCAAGCGACGCGCGAAGTATGTTCTTACACTGCATCTAGGCGTTAGACCAGTGAGATTAAAGCAGAGGATGGTGCAGGTATCCGGAATGCATGATGTTAGCCGGGACCACAGACTATTGTGTGCATTATTTCAGCAAACTGATCATATTGATATTGTAATGGTGTAATACGTAACAACATTGTATGTTTCACTACGTGGAGAGAGTCAAGTCGAGAACACGAAGAGATTTGCGTACTCCGAAGCATATTCCAGTAACAAAACTATGGCCCTGTATTTTTAGTATATAAATAGGGTTCCTCACAAGATTCCACAGGGCTCACTTCCCGGCCCACTATTCATCATTATGTATATTTAGTGCTACATTGTATTTGTACGAATCAAATGTTAAGCTATTTAATACGGCGAATCAGACATGTTTTTTGTTTGTTTGTCCATCCTTGTCCCTTTTCTCTACGGGCTCGAGTATGAGGTAATATGAACCTCTCGTGGCGGGTTTTTATGACCAGATGCCCTTCCCGACGTCAGGCCCATCAGAGGAATTAATGAGATGGAATTAATGAGATGACAGATGATAGAAAGAAGGCAGAGGGTTAAACCCGGTGCCGGCACATAGCCTACTCCTGTCTAATAGCACCAAGGGGTCTGTTCAAGACTTAACGAATCACCATCAACGGCGTCATATGCCCCCACGGCATATGAGCAGTACGGAGAGCTTTGGAATTTAATCCAGGCATTTGACACGCAATCTAATGATTACAAACTAAACCCTGCCGGCCAACATTCCGATGGAGACAATTTTTTCAAACAACGGGACTCGAACCGGATAACCACGGTGTCAGGCCGTTTAGACTTCAACGACTTAACGATCACGGCCAGCAGGCGGGCTAAACAGAAACAAATACGAATATGTGCGTCCGTGCTGAAGTTTAAGATATGTATCGTTCGTAGCAAGTATTCAACCGTAAGTTTTCTGTTTGCATTTTAATAATATATACATACTTCTAGTAATTTTGGCTATAAGTAATACTTTGGAGGACAATGTTGCATCAGATTTCATAAACAATAGAGCATGAACATTTACCTGTCATTCGTGATCTTAATGGCAATTATAAATTTTATCTTTCTCACTCGTATTCACAAATCTAGGTCGTGTACACACACTGTACTGGAAATGTGTCTAATACAACTTCAGCTTATCGTGAAAGATTAAAACATCTCATCCACTACATGGGCAGTTTGCTTCAGACTGAATGTGAGGTACACTGTTATTGCTATCAGTAGAGTAACATTCGGAGGAGTAGACTCGTCAGCTAAATAAAGTAACAGAGCTATATTCTCGGGCCATCGAGTTTTATTGTGCCTTTTCTTTTATGGCACGAATAGAGAACCTACGTTCTCTCACCTGATAATTGCGCCTAATAAAATAAAATTGATCAGTTATAAATTACAAGAAGGTGAAACGAAGGAAATTCGTTCGACTAAAGGAGCTCAAGTTACTTCACAACGCCGAGAAAAATGAAAATCCACAGCCTGTTTCCAGTCGTTCGACCGGGTCAAGAATGGAATGAATGAAGCCCCCATTTAGCGGCGAGGATATGAAATGTGCCGGCTGCCGAAGGCTGTCGCACTCCTCTGAGACAATGATTAGAGAATGATTAATGAAATGTTGTTGGAGAGTGTTGCTGTAATGAAAGATGACAGGGAAAACCGGAGTACCCGGAGAAAAACCTGTCCTGCGTCCGCTTTGACCAGCACAAACCTCACAAGGAGTGACCGGGATTTGAACCACGGTATCCAGCAGTGAGGGGCCGGCGCGATGCCGCCTGAGCCACGGAGGCTTAAAAACAATGTAGGAAACAAGTTAGGTCACAAGTCAGAATACCAGTTATATAAATTTCGGTAACATAATGCTGAGAAATGAGACCAAAACTAGTCCGCATTATTAAATGTCAGCCAAATGTTGTGATCGCGTATCAAGAAATTTCAGACATTACCTAATGATGCTTCCTGTAATGCCTGGCTTGTCACTCCATCACTTCTTCCCGTTTCCATTATAGGCACTTCTTTCTGCATTGTGATCGCTACTGAGATGATTCTCTACCTTCATCTCTCCTTGATTCTGATACCTCACAGCAGAGGTGCCATAAATTGCGTGTCCATAATATAGACATACGCCATCTAAAATATTCTGATTGCCAACTTAAAACGCTCAAAATACACTAGAACAACAAATCGTGGTTCAACTGTGGAAATCTGTATGCCGGTTAAGTTGCGCCATCTAAAGTGTGCGAGTTATGTAACAGAATTCTCGTTCTTGATAACATATACAGAGGCAGTTCTAACTCCACAGCACTGAAGGTTAGTTTCGCACCAGGCAAGTGCTGGCCACTTTCTTCCCACTCCTAGCCCTTGACCTAGCAACTTGTTCATAACACGTGTGCTGCGGGTCAGTATTTCTCTAACACATAGCCGTTTCTCCAGGCGCAATGACGAAATAACGTGACATCATGTTATTTTATCCGCATCATCGGCCCCGAGGCTCCAGCCACAACCAAATAGGCTGTAGGAGGGATGTGAGTATTAGCCTCAGTCAAAGTTCGTCAGAACATAACACCCTGGCCTCTTTTGGATTCCATGACCGAATGTCTTCAGTGTTTCTGAATAGGTACATGCAATGATATTGGCGCTGGTATCGGAAACATCTACAAGCAAATCAGCTCATGTGCTCCTTTATGCTTCTCACCGCCAGCCCTGTTTCCCTACGGGGTCGGCTATGAGGCGAGACGAATCTGTCCTGGCGGATTTTTATGAACGGATACCCTTCCTGACGTCAAGGAGCTAATGCGATTATATGAATGACGTGATATATTACAGTAGGAACGGAGAGGGTGAAACCCGACGCCGGTACATAGCCTACTCCTGTCGCATAGCACCAAGGGGTCTACTCAAGGCTTAACCTCCCCATCCGACGGACAAATCACCATCAACAGCGTCATATGCCCTCACTCCATAGCTCCACCTCCCCTACCCTACCGGCCAACATTCTGATGGTGAAAATTTTTCGAGCACCGGGGTTCGAACCGGCTAACTACGGTGTTAGACCGTTTAGACTTCAACGCCTTAACGATCATGGCCACCAGGCGGGCTATAATAATAATAATAATAATAATAATAATAATAATAATAATAATAATAATAATAATAATAATAATAATTACAAGTTTCCCATCATGTAACAGAATGGATGTCTAGTATCAACAATGAACCTGCAGATATTAAAATATGTAACAATAAAAGAATTACACCGCGCGAGTTGGCCGTGCGGTCAGGGGCGCGCAGCTGAGCTTGCATCCGGGAGATAGTGGGTTCGAACCCCATTGTCGGCAGGCTTGAAGATGGTTTTCCGTGGTTTCCTAATTACATACCAGGCAAATTCTGGGGCTGTACCTTAATTAATGCCACGGCCACTTCCTTCCCGCTCCTGGCCCTTTCCTATTCCATGGCCTCCATAAGATATATCTGTATCAGTGCACAGGTAGCAAGAATATACCAGATTCAACAGATTCAAATACTTGGGTGGTAGTAATGTGAAGAGAAGGCAACAAGAGGTCAGTATCCAGGAATGCTAATTTACAAAACTGTAATCCTTTCTATGCAATAGTGTGTTCTCAGGTTGGGGAATAAGGAAAACAAAAAAAAGATTCCTAAAGTAAATTATGGGACCAATTTGGGAGAATGTCATATACAAATTGAGACCAAAACAAGATTTATACAGAACATCAGAAAAAAAAATAGGTCATGCTTTCGAACAAAGAATTTTTTGTTTCACGGTCACCTGTACTGGATAATACAGAATGACAAATTAACAAGACTTATTTTTGAACACGACACGAAAAAATTACCACAACTGTTCAAAGAAACCGAAGATGATTTCAAATTAGTGAACATTAAAAAACAACAATTTGGAAATAGAGAATAATGTAGGAAAATTGCATTTGACGTTGTTTTTCTAGAGAAAGGCAAGACGAATTAATGAGATAGTGAAAGGAGGAGGGAAAGAAAATAACATCGAGAAAGAATGAAGAAGTTTTGGGAAGACAAGAAGAACATTTTTCATGTGGACTTAATATGGCCCAATTGAACGAATGAACGAACCATAACCGCATGGCCTTAGCTACTGAAATGCACTAAACATTCGCTTCCTTTTGCCGGCTTCTGTAAGCGAGTGTCACACCCATCGGCCACACAATGTGAAGAACTTCATTTTGTTGCGCAAAATTTCATGAAGGAGCGATGAGGAAAACACGATGGAAGTACGCAAGGGCGCATCGCCTATTGTTTAAACGTCGCTAAACTGATGGTGCATTTTCTCAAACCGCCGTCTTCTGCAAGTGGTATCTGTACGTAGCCAATGCGCATTCTCGCAATCACAGCGGCTGAACTTAATGCGTAGCGATACCAGTCGGACGAACGAGGATGCCATGTTCTCACACTGCAATCTTAACACGAAATTCATGCTTTACTCCTGAGGAAGTCAAATTCTCCAGACGTTGTGCACTGTCCACAAGATAGTAGTGCATATCGTTCGAAAATGCAAAATAAATGCAGCTACATTAAATATTTCCACCCATTCGTATTTTATTGGAATATTTCACGACTACGGCTACAATGTGATACTTTAGACTGGTGCCGTTACCTAGCAACACTGCCTTACGGCAGTACTTCACTCATCATTTCCTAAGGACAATTCCTTACAACTTGTTTTACTGAGGACCCGAGAAAAGGAAGCTGCAAATGCATACCCTAATACGTCAAGAGCTATAACTTGGTGTGTAATTGTGTTTGAGACTTGTGTTACTTTACTAACGTTCAGTATCCGTAACTTTGAATCCGACAGTAAGCCTTCTAAACATTCTTGTTCTCAACAGAGGAAGTGGATATTAAACAGGGTGTTTCAAAATTGTATGTACAGCCTGTAAAGTCGAGAAGAAGACAGTGAAACAACAAGACATATACCGGGAAACCAACCATTTCCAAAAATGACGTAATCCCATCTACAACGCTTTCATTGCCAGGGTTTACGCTGGATGTCAGTAGGGTCCAATATTCGGAGCGTCATACGTTGCCACGTCCATACATGAAAAGGATGTCGTTAGAGAATTGTGCGGTGGTATGAAGTGGTGTATAATATAGCGCTGAAAGTATTCGATTCCCCCTTTCCAGTAGCGCAAGAAGTTCGGCCACATAACTTACTTCCTCAGTTTTGCTTCAACACATTTATATTTAATGAAACTTGTTCACTAACTATGTAATGGAAAGCAATAAACGGTAACCATCTATCTTGCTTAAAGTTTTATAAACGCCGATATTAAAACATTAAATGCTCATTTAATATTTGCAGGCTGCCGACGCGGCTGCAGGAGGGCATAGCGTCTTGCCGTGTAGTTTGACACTTGACGAATGTGGCGCGGTCACACTTGAAAAGGACTAACTTTAAAAAGCGCTGCCTCCTGTAAATTAGATCGCTTCTTGACGTGATGTAAATGACGTGGTTACTGTGCGAGAGTGAAATGACATGCAGGTCGGCAAATTAACATAGCTCGCGCACACTGCGAATACATTAGTGACTTCATCAAAGAGCTGAATAACTGAATAATACTACTCCGTCTTATATTAATGCCGACTGATGTGGTACCACATGTTACAAACATGGGTCCTTTCTTCTTTATATTATACCAAGCGTAGTATATCCTGAAGGTTGTTATTTACTTTACTTAACATTTAGAAAAAGATTGTAGTCCTGTATTTACTAGTTGATAGAGCGATAATTTAAAATAAAGAGTTCTATTTTATAAAATATTTCTTAATTATCAGAAAGAAAATGCTCCAATTATTAAATAGCACAACTTATTTTTACCCTCGGTCATAGAAATAAAGTACGCTCGTGATCATATCCGCAGAACCTTCATTTATATCTTTATACGTGGAATCCGAAGCATTATAATGTGGCTTTTCCTTTTAAAATTCCCAAATACACTGGCTGCGATTCGATCCATGGCCACTCGATTGAGAAGCCAATGGTGGTACTTCTCGGTCATCTTGACCGCAATCTCAGAGTTAAGAGGTTTCTCACAAGACCAAGCAGATCCATTACGTTGTGTGTATTTCCGTTCACGGAATGCACCACGGTCTACAACAAGGAATCCCGGTACTTCGAATCTGTATTACTATCCTTGTTACGTAGAAATCAAGATATTAGCACAGCATAGGCCGCATCCTAATTAATCTGTACCACGTTCGAATAGAAAGAAGTGGGGTCAAATTTCACTGAGGGAAAATGAAATGATCAATCTCAGTCATGGCCATCCACTAACGGTAGATAATTGAAGTGACCGCCATCCGCAAGACATGACCTGTTGCTAGGTTACACTTTCGACAGTATTCCGTCACAAAGCTCTATGCGATAGGTATGTTAAAGAAGCCTGTCTTCATGCTACCACTGAAGTATTTACAATATTCAGCGCCATCCTAGAATATATTTCTTTCTTTTTAAATCCGTTTAAACTCGAGGGTTGGTTTTCTCCCTCACACTCCCATCTACCGCCTCAAGGGCAGTGTCCTGGAGCGTGAGGCATTGGGTCGGGGTATACAACCGGGAAGGAGGACCAGTAACTCGCCTAGGTGGCCTGAGTTGCTATGCTGAATAGGGGGACGTTGAGGGGGATGGGAAGATCGTAAGGGATAGACAAGGAAGAGGGAAAGAAGCCCCCATGGCCTTAAGTTAGGTTACACTCCTACATTTATCTGGAGGAGAAGTGGGAAACAGTGGCTTGAGGTGGAAATAGAACTCTGCTCTACTCAGTTGACGTCCCGAGGCTGAGTAGACCCCGTTCCAGTCCTCGTACCACTCTTAAAATATCGTGGCATAGCCAGGGATCGAAGCCGGGCCTCGGGAGATGGCAGCTATCACACTAAGCACTCCTCCCGCTCAGCTAAAGCCAGAGTAAAGAAACCTTCCGTTATTACGGAATTCAGTGGAGCGTAACATCTTCAGGAATTCTGCGTTGAATTTCTCAAACAGAGACTGTGGAATTCCATTCTTCATGCCAATGTTATCAGGATAAAACAACATTTAAACTCCTCAAATAACTCTCATTTGAGATCATTAAAAAGAATGATAATGGTATTTCTGTACGAAAGTTGGCTGTCTCACTCTGGAAACAGGTCGTCTTGAAGTTGTAAGACAGCTGAATAAGGAAACGCGCTATCGGTGTTTGAAAGCTAAACTTTGTACTTTTCTTGATTATGTTTTAATAATTACTTGGTAGGCGTGAGAATTCATAAATTAAGGGAGTGATGTAGGGAGTCAAGATTGTGGAATGGGGAGAGCAGAGAATCAAAGTCATGACCGCTGACGTCCTCCGTGCGCTAATAATACTCACGTGGTGACTTCCCGGATGTCAATGTTAAGGGAGGGAACATTTCATGCCACAGAGTTTCAAGTGTCTCTCAGCAATGCGCTCTTCTTCAGTCCCGAGCTCTGTTCATCACTAGAGTTGGCAAGTGCCATCTACCCGCTCTACAGCTCCGTCCGTCAGTTGCATACTTCAGGGCCGTCGTGCGGGTATATGACACTTGCGCCTTCGTTCATACGTTTGTATCCGTGTCATCTCTATTCGTCACGTGCCCTGTTCAGGATATGCGCTATTGATTATGTTCTTTATTATGTTTGCAGCACCTTTTGAACAGCAATTTCAGTCGGCAGGGAATTCCACAGGCGGACTAGTAGGGAGTTAGATTGTTTCGTGATAGGAACTGATGGTCTTCCCTCAAGTAAACCGGTCTTTAGGTCCCTAGAACACTATGAACAACTGGCACATTTCGTCTCTTCACTAAATTTAGCCAAGATGACTGACTGAGGTGAACACATCTCGTGTGCGACATGCATGAGGCTGAAGCTAATGAGTTCTAACCTGGAAATATACACAACACTATCGTTCACAGATGACACCCACACTGTTCGAACGGTGTGCCTTCCCACGCTAGGAATAGTCATACTAAACTATTTATTCGTCTGCGTGAAATTATCTTCTTGTTAGACACTGTACAGAAAGGGCGATAGAGGAAATCAGAAAGGAATTTCGAAAGGGAATCACAATTCAAGAAGAGGAAATTCGAATGTATGAGATATTGTAGTCTGCAGAAGATCTGGACATAGTAGTGGAGAAAGATGGAACTAAAGTAATCTTAAAAGTAATGGAGTACACTCAAACGAAGTCAGGTGATACATATGACGTTTTAAAGGGAATAGACGAATATTGTTACTTGGGTAGTAAAATGATCAATGATGGCAGAAGTAAGGAGACTGACACAAGCAAGGAATGTCTTTCGTAAGAAAATAAATTTGCACACTTCAAACATTTATATTTATTTATCGCCTCAGAAACACAAAGTGTACAACCAAAATATAACAACATAATCATAACATAAAAGAAAAAAAGGTCCCCGTGTGACAGACAGGTGACTTCCTGTGAAGCTTTGTTCCTTAATGTGAAGACCGCATTTAGAATTAACGAACCACAATGGACCATAGAACATGCAGAAGAACAAACTTATATGGTTGCTGACCACGGACTCAGGTCTTCCACAGTACATGAAGTTGGACACAATTTGCATTGCAGAAGATGACGCGTTGTCTGTGGAGAACCACAACCACATAACGGTGAGTCCACGTGAAAACCCCACTTCACATTTCTATCTTGTAACATTGGTATAGGAATTAGACGTTTCTGAAGAGATTCTTCTGGAGCGTGCCACTGTATGGAAGTGAAACATGGACGATAAAGAGCTCAAAAAGAAATAATAGAAGCTTTTGAAATGTGGTGTTACAGAAGAATCCTATAGATGAGGTAGGTAGATTGAACCACGAATGAGGAGATACTGAATCGAATTGGTAAGAGGAGGACGATTTGGAAAAATGTGAACAGAAGAAGAGATAAAATGGTAGGACACATCTGAAGACAGCCAGGACTTGTTTAGATAGTTTTTGAGATAACTGTAGGCGGTAAGAACGGTAGGGGTAGACCGAAGAATGAAGTTAGAGCAAATGTAGGAGTTAGATACAAATGAAAAGGTTAGCAAAGAATAGGAAAGCTGCTATGGGCTGATATCCAAGCAGCAGCAACCTCATTCGTTGAGAGCAGAGAGGTTCGCCTCCTTTGCTGACATAACAGCGTCGAGGCTTTCACTTCATAGGGTGCTGGTTCGATACCCATCTGGTGTGGGATGTTAGCAATGTCTAATTAATTAATCTGGTTTGGAGAGCGGATTTTTGTGTTTTTTCAGTACACTACCAACCAAAAGAGGGCATCCAGTCGCAGAACAGAGTGGGGAAAGGCAGCAGAAGAAGGTGATACAACAAGATATATCTCCAGGTCTCCTTCCTGGTAAAACATTAAACACAACTTGAAGAACTCTTCCGAAAGACGTTTGTTGTTACTCATCTCGTTAAACTCTATAGCAAAACACAGTTAATTTATTGGGTAACAATTGTTCTTTATAGCAGAACTGTTCTTGAATCCCAGCGTATGACTATCCCCTAAGGTCATATCTGTACCGCTCCGTGTTGAGAAGGAAATTGATTAGCCCGCAGTAGAAGCGGTTCGTTTCAGAATACGACCCTCGTGGATAATGAAATTCAGAGGGTAAAAGGCCATTCTTAGTTCACCCGAGGGTCCGATAGCTGCCGGATAATGACGGAGCGAGATTACATGTACAGCGAGTGTCTGCCCTTGAGGAGAGCAGACTTCAGTTTTCACTGACAAGAGTCTGGCGTGATATTAAGGAGATTTACAATAAACCAGTATTTTCAACAACTGTTGCCTGAGAATGTGAACATCTTCCTATCAGCCTAACATATGACAGTTCAATGTTCAGTCAAAATGTTGTAATGAGAAACATTATTAAACACGAAATTACATACATGTTCATCCAGAAACAAAGTCTACGAATTCAGATTCATCAAATAACATTAAACAAAATCTACGTTTTCAAGCAGTCGCTTGTCTGTCAAATAGAAGTGGGAACCTGAGTAACCAAGCGAAGAAGAGTATTCTGTAAAGGAAAAGAAGTCAGCTCCCTAACGAAACACTCTGAACACTAATCTGTTTTCAGACCAACTTTGCTGTACGCGATTGAGAGCTGCGTGGATTCAGAATAGCTCATCCATAAGTTGTAAGTAAGAGGAATGAAAGAATGTCGGTGGTACAAGCAGGTCTTTGGGGATAAAGGACTTATTTACAAATGGAATTAATGTCTGAAGAGATACGCATAAATCGGCTTCGGTGGTGGGTTCATGTGAGGCGAATGGAGGACGATAGGTTACCTAGGGACATAATGGACTATCATGGAGAATAAGGGACGTACAGGGAGAGAAACGTCCACCTGATTTGTTGGAGGTTTCGAAATTCTCTCTTCATATTCTTAAATGGTGTTAAGGGTTTCGTAAAACACTATGATTCTCTTTTCCTTGTTTCTTGGTTGGACTCAGTTGGACGTAACGAGGCCACAGTGCTAATTAGATATAAGTAATTGTGGAGCCGTACAGCAAATTCACAGAGAATTGCAGACTGAACGCTGAGAGGGATAACATTCTATAATGAAGTTTTCTGTACGTATTTCTTACCTAGAAGAGCAGACATATTATGGACCAGCTGCTTAGTAAATACAATACTGCTTTTCACTTCCAGGATATTTTGTTTTATTGTGGAAGAGGGGGACGTAAATGTATGAAAATGGCATCGCTAACAGATTACGTGTTTCTTCTTGGTTAAACATTTCAATGATGCTTTACGGACCATTGAAAGATCCTCTAACAAATGGATCATTTAACAAACACATAATGATTTTAACTAAGGGCTGCCTGGCCGAGGCGGTAAAGGCGTGCTCGGTTAGCCCGGAAGGACGTGCGTTCGAAACCCCGTCAGGAAGTCGTAAAATTTAAGAAACGAAATCTCCACTTTCGGAGGTGCATATGGCCCTGAGGTTCACTAAGCCTTCATCAAAAATGAGCACCAGGTTAATTCCTAGGGGCAAAGGCGGCCGGGCGTAGAGCTAACCACTCTACCCCATCACGTGCCGAGGTTAACAATGGTGGAAGCCTTTACCTTCCAGTCCTCCAAGGGCCTTCATGGCCTGTAAAGAGGTGACTTTGCTTTTTTTATAATGATTTTAACTACTGAGTGGAGCGAGCATTTTTTCATATCGGGTCAGGCTTATGCTTCAAAATAATAATAATAATAATAATAATAATAATAATAATAATAATAATAATAATAATAATAATAATGAAAATAATAATAATAATTTAATTTGATTTACGTCCCATTAACTCTTATATGGTTTTCGGAGACGGCGACGTGCCAAAACGTACTCCCGCAGGAGTACTTTTACGTATCAGTAAATCTACCGACTCCCACTGTCGGCAGCCCTGAAGATGGTTTTCCGTGGTTTCCCATTTTCATATCAGGTAAATGCACGGCCGTTTCCTTCCCACTCCTAAGTCTTTCCAAGCCTATCCTCGCCATAAGATCTACCTGTATCGGTGCGAAGTGAAACAAATTAAAAAGAAAATACCGACACGTCTTTGAGCACCTTCACTGACAGAAGGCCAGCGCCTCCACTCAGGCCGGCTGTTATCAGAACTACGACATCAGACAGTCCTACATGAAGGCATTCTTCCCTCAAACTACCTTTACCCTTGCCTTGATACCGCTAAACAAATGAGAGGATTTGAATTGGACGAAATGAGTAGACGGAAATAAATGCCCCGCCCTGGAGGAAGCCGCATAAAAAATATATTATTATGGACGGATTTGACATGAACTAAAATATTGGGCATAAAATCGCTGGAAATAGGAACGAAGACTATATCCCAGCGCCCGACAAAGGAGACGAATATCCTGGAAGCAATTCATTGGTCCATAGTTTCCGCAATGATGTTCTTTGGCTTCAGGAACTTTCCATGTGATACCAGAGGATAATTACTTGATATGTTTCGTTATTATACTTTTTGCCACAATGACAGGATATTGGGACATCATCCACCGAACACTTCCCAATTCCCATTTAAACTCCAATTTGCTTGCATTATGTGAAGCGGATAATCGTTTTAACACCGATAACCCGTGAAAGTGCTTCATAATCACAATCACCTTGCTTATAACAGGGCAATTTTTAACATGACAGAAATCAAATTACTTAGTCGGAGATTAACGACCGTTAAAAGTAGGGCGAGACGTGTAGCGCAGATACAGCAGCAAGGGCGACCAGGTTTGTGCCCAAAAATGAAAAGAAAGTATTTGAAATGTCATTTCGGGGTATTCTCATGGAAGAGGCTTGTTACTGCTTCTCCATAAAGGTAAACCGCATGCAGTCACCATCCCAAGTAGTGGCCACGATCCATGTTGCTTATCTCAGACCGACTGCATGTTTATCAGAGAAAAGGGATTGATTGCATCCCACAACAATGTTCCTGAGGTCATAGAGTTTTGAGAAGGTACACAGAACATTAACTTAATGTCGTACGTGAAAGTGAACGTGATCACCTACCCAAGTTAGACCACGGACAATGCTGCTTAACTTGTAAGCGTTAAGAAAGCGATTAAGGGCATCCTATAATTTTCACTGTCACCCATGATCGATAAGGCAGAGGTGCTCGCCCGTTGAGTGCGGCCGGGCAGCTTACGTAGCAACATACGTCACAGTGACGTTCGATTGTGACAACGAAGTTCTCCTCCACTACTCAGCGAAGTGCTGAATGGGGTACAGTATTTAAGTAAAACACGCTATAATTGCAACAAAACCGACCTTTTCAAGCTATTCCAGTTTGGTTTATATCGCGCTCCAAGTAAACACTCAGTTTTATTTTCTTATATTTATACATTAAAAAACTAACATGTTATAATTGTTGTTTTACAATTTACAAAGGTACAGGACTTAAGCGGACAAGGTACGATTTACAATTCCTTATATGACAGTATTTCCACTCGTTGAAAAGTAATATTCCTGTTATTCATTAAGCAAAACGTAATATATTTACATAATTCATCAAGTGTACTTCTTGATTTCGCATAGTGTTGTTGTGTTGTTTGAATTTTCCTATTCACTCAATTTAAAACTTGCCACGCGTCCGATGATAGTAGCTAGCCTAGTTTAGTCGTACTATCCAAGATTACAGTACAACAGCTATGTAAACGTAGGGCTGCGCTATTCCCGGTAAGCATGATTGCATTACTCTGCATTACATTATAAATGCTTCTAGAGCACATCTTGAAATTCAGTAGACCAGGCGAGTTGGCCGTGCGGTCAGGGGCATGCGGCTGTGAGCTTGCACGCGGGAGATAGTGGGTTCGAATCCCACTGTCGGCAGCCCTGAAGATGGTTTTGCGTGGTTTCCCATTTTCACACCAGGCTGTACATTAATTAAGGCCACGGCTGCTTCCTTCCCTCTCCTCTCCCATCGTTGCCATAAGACCTATCTGTGTCGGTGTGACGTAAAGCAAATCATCACGTACAATACAAATAGGCCTAACTCTTTACAAAAACTGAAAAGACGTACATTTCTGCCCTCTTTCCTTCGTCGCTCGATTTCAAACTCGCGTACAGTGTTGCGCACCCTGACCCCGGCTGGGTAACGACAGGTCTTTACACCGGGGAATGAAGACCCAAGTTCGTTATTCCCAGTTCAGCTTCACACAGAAAAAGGAGTTTATGCAATTTGATAGCGAACTTATCGCTTTAATACGCAAAATACCAACCTTACTGAAAACCGACCAGAGTACTTATCAACATTCCACATCATCAGTGCTGAGGTGTTCTTACCCTAACAAGTAAAATGTCAGCACACGATTTTAATGTGTCATTAAATGGTTTTCTATAGAGTGAATGAATAGCGCTGGGAAGTGTATACATTCTACTCAGAGCACACATTCTACTTTACCGATATACAGGGTTACTCACCTAAGATGTTGTCCGGCTCCACGGCTAAATGGCTAGAGTGCTCGCCTTTAGTCACACGGAACCTGGGAATTTTAACCTTAATTGGTTAATTTCGCTCGCACGCGGGTTGGGTGAATGTGTCGTCTTCAAAATATTTTCATCCTCATCACGACGAGCAGGTCGCCTATGGGAGTCTGTCCTCGGACATTCCCGGCACTAAAAGCCATACGCCATTTCAAGATGTTACACGGAATATCAGGGGGTTGTAAAATAATGCCATACGTATTCTCATATCCGAGATATTGGTAGCAACTCCATATTTTTAAATGGAATAGCTGATATCTAAGTATTCTCAAAATCGCATATTTACTTTTTGAAATCAGTAAGAAGAGGACGCGCGAGCAGTTTCCTGGGTGTGACTACCACTAACTAGTAAACGTTCTCATTCCTCCCCTGAAGGGGGGAGGCGGGCCTCTCTCAGGCCGGGAGATTTGTTGCGGTGAAGGAGATGTGCGGAGAAGGTGAGGGGGTGGGCGGCCGTGGCCTATACTACGAACTGTCCCGGCATTCACTTTAGTGCAGGAGAATGGAAAACCACGGAAAACCATTCTCAGGACAGCCGACGGGTGGGACCAGGCCCGTCCCCCGAATGCAGAGGCCTAGAGCCATGGTAGAGCCGTGGCCACGTCTCCTCTGCTCGCTTGGCCGGAGCTTCTGGGACAACAACCCACGCTGCATCTACCGACATGGGTGTGATTCCAGCCACAGAATGGATACCAGGCATGCACATGTGACAGGTTTGCAAAGTGTGTACGGCAGGCGAACTCGTGACAGTACAGGGAGGGCTGATGTTTTTAAAAGCAATAAAATAATATCCTTCACTTGAGAAATAAACACAACACCCGAAGAGTTCATTCTAGAAAAGCAAATGAATAATGTAGTAGCGTGCATTCGGGTTCGAGTCACTCCTCGCCCGACCCGAAAGTGATTTTCATGGTGTCCCATGATCAAGACCAGGCACCTTTGAGATAGGCCAGGGCCGACGTCCTTTCCAAATCTTCCCTATCCCCATCCGTCGGGAAAGACGCCAAACCGAATGTAATGTAATTTTCTTCACCAAACGAAAACGAAAAATAATTCATGCAATAAAGGGTTAATGGTTTACACGTTATTTCCGTGTAACACCAGGTGAATAATCCTGTATATTCTGTTAACAGAGATATTTTATCTTCTGCTAAGAGAATCGTATCATAACAAAGGAAATACAGTAGTTTTACAAGGAATGCTCGCCCGACAGATTTTAATGAGGTAATCTAGTGTATATCAGTGAATATCCCGATTTACAGACACCACACAATCAACCGCCATAGAAGCACGCAATACTGAATAAAAAGGGCAGCTGGCAGGAAAACTATGCCAAATTAGGACCAAGTTACCACATACAGAAAGAGGGAAAAGAATATAAATAAAACCTGCATTAACTGTAGAATAGGAAGACGAAAGAACTGTGTAAAATTTCCCTTTGCAAAAAATGAAATGATTATAAATATGACTTACAATATTTGAAACTTTATGTGTTAACTTACATCTCAGGATTCGTTTCCGAGAGACATCTGTATGCAATTTAGAGTCTGCAAGTGTAGGATTCAGTGCACTGGAAGGAGAGAAACTGACTCAGGAGCTGTAGAACCAGTTCTCTAGTGTATGACAATAGATTTCCGATAAAACAGCCTTCTATACGACTCTCAGCCATGGCCGCCCACATCACAGCCTGCAAGATCACGACCATCTGTACATTAACTCTGCGTGCACGGTGGTTAGGTAACATCAAGTCACATACCTTATGACATGGAGAGGTAAAAATAAATGCATTCTTTGAGTCCATCGACAAGGCAGATAGGGCGTTCCTATAAAACGAAAGAAATATCTGTTTATCCAGAAAAGAATGGTAATTTGTTGAATAATTTTATGAAAATGACACACATTCTAGACCTCATAATTATTATTATTATTTACGATGTGGGACCACGTGTCAATTTCAATCTATCCCTTCTTTTTTCTCTTCCGTTCTTTCCTTCATCATGCTTTATGCTTCTGTCCTCGGATCACTTTGGACCCGTTTCCTTTTCATTCCTCCGTACAATCATTCCATTCTTAAAACTTTTTTCTTAAAATCTTTCTTTCTTACAGTGTCCTCTTCTCTTATTTCATTTCTTTCTAAAACTTCCGTGATCTCTTGTAATCAGCTTGTTGTTACTTGATGAGTAAATATTACAAGGCACTCTTCATTTTCAAGATGAAAGGGATAATGAAGAGCCGTGACGTGTGCGAGGTACACACTTCCTCACTTCAGAGCTTGCCTATGCAACAATAAATAAAGATCACTTGAATTTTAAAGGAGATGATTTCTTAACATACTTATTGACAATTTCAAGACCGAAAATGCAATGTCAATAGCCAAATATTTCGGCAGGTGGAATGTCTCGCAAAACTCAACCAATTTTCGAGGTATCGTACCCCTACCTTCTTGTATTAATAATATTCATTTTAGAAGGTTTACTATTTGCTTCACGTTTCTATTTAAGAGAGACGTTATTCTTGGGCAACGCAACGCAAAACTGAGCTATTCCCACCCTCCCCCAGTAACGCCTCATACAAGGCCACACTCCACTCGCAGACTCCTTGATGTAAGTAGCAACCTTGTCTTGTAATACGCGGCCCATGCGTCATTATGTCGGCTGAACATTTGTCATCCCAAGTAATTTAACTTCCTAAGTAGGTAAAGGTATTTACTTGTTTGAATTGTATATCATTAATTCTAATGTAGACTGCAATATGTTTCGATACAGTGGGTAAATGTGGAATGTGAAAATAATAGAGCATACATCAAACGTTTGAAGGTGATATTACTTGTCAGAGAGAAACAGTAATTACTTCATTCCTACCTCCATCGTAACATTCCCCAAGGAGCGTCTCCCACTAAGCTGAATTGTAATTCACAGGATGTTAGTGTATTTCTGAGGTAATCTACTCTGATCTCTTCCCTTATGGGAGTTGTATTCAACAGTTATGATATTACTCTGTGTGTGCCTTTGTGTTTGGGACGTCACGGTTTGAGGAGACCTTATGAGATGTTATAGGCGTGTGCAAGCCACAAGAGTGAAAAGTTAGCGAGTTTGGAGTGCTTTCACCCTTACTGCCTCTCCACATACTCATATATCCTACCACATCTACAGTCTCCGTCCGTCCAGAAATAACCTTTCTTAATGAATCTCAGTGTTCTAACATTACTTACATTAGAGGCAATACGAAAAAATGAAGTGATACCCCATCACGTGTATTTCCCTACTCACCACATCCGAAACTGAGCGTGTGCATACCATGCGGTACATCGCAAGGATCTGCACACAACTGCTTTTAATTTCTCCTCTTAACGTTTTGGTCCTGTTCCGATAATAATAATAATAATAATAATAATAATAATAATAATAATAATAATAATAATTGTTACGGAGTTATACGTGGACTGCAGAAGTGAAAGAAGGTGCGGGCTGGAATGAGTAACTACAAGGCCGAAAGATGAATTAAAATTTCAATAAAGGTTATATTTTCAGTAGACAACAAGATTTAACAAATTTTCACAAGGTGAAATAACAATTAAAAAACACAGGTACAATGATAACTTTACAAACGAAAGCACCAGTTCAGGGGTCTTTCCAAATTCTGGGCTTCGAGTCCCAATTTCACAATCCTTGAGCAACTAGCCCAACTTTACCAAATCACACATTTGATCAAAGAGCAGAAAACCCCTTCATTCAAGGAGCATTAACTCCAAAAACCATATCTGGCCTCCTAGAGGCTCTTTACCACATCAGAAAGAGCTGACCTGCTCTCAATTTTCCAAGCTTATTAAAGGCAATGCCAGGCTTTTACACATGATTGCCCTCAAGGCACAACTTACAATGAAACAGGGGTATCTAGTACCCAGCCTACTGGGCCTAAATAGAAAAATAACAGGTTAACTTAAATGACCCTAAACGCAAAAAGAATGGAGGCGTGTATCAGCACTCCCAAATACACATTTTAAACCCTAAGAAGCACTAGGCCGATCACATGGGGGCTATTCCCAAACTAGGAAGGTGACTCGTATAAGAAAAATTTTAACACATTAAGGAAGAGTAGGAAATCGGTAACGAAAACGTAGTTACCTCCAATCAAATGAAGGGGAGCTCGAGAGGGTAAAGCACTCTCTATCCCCGAATTACAGTTAAAGTAATAAGAAATGTTTACATAAGCCGGCACTAAGTTACATTTTTAGACAGGTAGGTTACATTAAAAAGGTTTCGGACTTTCCCCGAGGGTTAAACTGCTGAGGTAGCATGAAATAAAGAGGTTAAACGGCCATTACCTTGTTGAAGAGCTGCTGCCCGAAGGAAGAGGCGCTACCCACCCACTGCTACACATCCATACACTAAGCTAGAGGTTGAAGAAGTAGCGAGGAGCCGTGAAAATCAGCATTTTTAAACACTCAGGGAAGATTTGAGACCTTTCATGAATAATTAAGACACACCCACCACATTTTATTGGTCGCTTAAAGTTACACATCAAAATCGAAGAAGAAACCTATGATTGGTTGGAAAATTAATTGCAGAAATTACTGATTGGCTAAGTTCAAAACTGGCGGAAAGAAAGATTAATATTGCCAACCCACAAATGAAAGAACAAAATTTAGTGAAGACAAAAACTTCTGAATACCAAATTTCTTCAAAAAAATTCATTCACTTCACACCAGGGTGCATGATCCCAGTTTTACAGTAGAGACATCTATAAGAGAATGTCCACACTTGTTGCTCAATAGAAAACAAAATACGTTGAAATCCACACAGTACTGACAACTTAGTAATCACAAAATTTCCGGTAGTGACATCTTGTGAGAAAACTTATAAATTGGTACAGTTGTCGAAGTTCAGAGTTTCTCTTGTAGAGGAGTACTTTACGGCGGAAAATTCAAATGTGCGGCGTAGAGGTGTACCAGCCCTAGCTGTCCCGCGCACTCCGCAGCATTCCTTGAACTCATCTTGATACGCCTGCCCCAGTCATAATGTTTTCCCCGCCCTTTTCAATAGTTGTATGAACATTTAATATCGTTGATAACACTTCTTTACATGCAATATTCCCTGTGCATCCGGATTTTAACACTTTGAAACGATCTTGCTCGAGATAGTGTAACATACAATTGGCAGTGGCTGAATACTGGTCCTGCGCTAGGCTAGTCGACTCGATACGTTCCCGCCTGTACGTACGCACACTGTTTTAGCCTGTACGTTATTACGATCGTTCTGCCATTTGTTAAGTGTATTTAGAAGGTGCGGAAGGTCAAAGAATATCTGGCAGAGAATAGTATTCTTCCGTGATCAGAGCAAGTGTATACTTCACAGGTAGTCATCAAAGATCGCTGGATGCAATGACATTACTAAGGATGAAAATCACATATTCAGAATATTATTGAAAGTGTTAGCAACCTGCTAAGTACAGAATGTATTGCGGGTTAGGATAAGCCTTCGCCTGCAGTTGTTGGAGTGATCATTTAATGATTTGATTTTATGATTACTCAAAGCTGGCTGTGCCTCATGATTCACCGGCAGGCAATTCCGGAGACAATAATAATTCTACTGTGATTTAGGTAATATTTTTGTTCCCATCCGTATCCTCACTTTCCCTAAAATATTAACTTGTTTTACATGAAATATAGCTACGACGAGACTCGAACTCACATCTTCGAGGTTCGCAGACAAGTACAACGACCACTCGGCCGCCACTCCATGTATACAGGGTTATTCACCTAAGATGTTACACGGAAATAACTTCTAAACCATTAAAGATATCGGCATTCTGTTTTCATATTCGTAAATGGTATCCAGGTGATTGTAAAATAATGCGCTACGTATTCTCATGCGGTGATTAATAACAAAGATATTGATACTAAGTTCAAATGCGTACAAGTTGACCTATCTAAGTATTTTCAAAATCGGATAGTTACTTTTGAGATATCAATAAGAACGTATCTGTGCTTTTGTGTGCCGCATTGGACACAGTACGGTCGGCCAAGGACGTATCGGCACGTAAGCTGTTTCCTGGCATTGATTCCAGCCACAGAACGGATATCAGGCATGTACTGTAAACTATTGTACACATAATGTCATGTACCGTAACATACCACACAACGGGGAAGGAATATTATCGGGACATTATTAATTTTCTTTTCTAAAAGGAGCTGTATTATGTTTATATGTCAATTCATACAGTAGTGTGTACTGTACACTCAAACCAGTGACAATTATAGCTTTCGTTAGGTTCCTTTGAAGTCAAGGTAGTTACTTTATTCCTTTTAAAAACATCACACCTCCATGTCCTGTCATGAGTTCACCTGTCATACGATAAGCTTACATTCTTGGTATCAATTGTGCTTTATGAAGCACACGATTGTTTGGTCTGCACGATCATCCGTGACTCCACGCAGACCAATCTCGCTTTGAATTCAGACATTCGTACTGACACCCGGCTCGTAGTGGGGGAGACATGCAATCCCCAGTCAGGAACATCTGAACGAATATTATAAGACACCAATTTGAAGACTTTGAAATACTCATTTCAATAACTTTCCCTTTTTATTTCTAAGCTATTAAATCCCTGGGAATGAATTCCGTGTACTCTTGTGAAATATTACATTTCTTCCAAGCAGTTGTAGTCTCATTGCAAACAAAGACTCATTTATTACTTCAATTAGATAAAAACTGAGCATTATCTGCTTTATATTAAAAATATACCCTGAGAGTTGTCGTAACAATATTTATCGTATCTACAAGAAGCTCTGTATCTCGCAGAAAGTAATTAACTTCAAACTGTTGTACATTTCATGCCTTTGATGTCGTAGTCTCGCATGCTCTGAGACAATCACAGTAACATCCAGACCCGGGAACCGAAGACCATTGCGCCGATCATTCAGCTGCAAATGTTTCGTTAAGGTCTTCTAAGGACCACAGTGTTGTCCGTTCTTCTACTCCTTCATGTCTCCTTTTCCTCTCATCGGACCATTTTTAGTCGGTTTTCTTCCCCTGCCGATCTTTCAATCGTTCTCTTTTTAACACTTTCTTTCCAAAATTCACTCTCTCTCATTTTTCTCTTCTTCTCTTGTGTTGTTTCTTTCCAAATCCTTCTTGACTTCATGTATCCATGTTGTTGTTGACTTCTTGTTCCAAAGATATTCGAAGATCTGTTTGGTTAACCTGTTGTCATCCATTCCAAAAAAATGTCAATCATTTCTTCTGTTACGTTTTCTACCTTCCGGTATAATTAATCATTATTTCTTGATTTCCAGAATTCTATAATTCTTAGCGGACCGAGAATTCAGGTTGTACTCTCGTATAAACATTCCGGTTTGTGTTGTAAACCCTTTTTGTTGCAGATATTCGTACTTATACCGTATGTACTTTTCACGATTATTATTATTATTATTATTATTATTAGTAAATTACTAACTACTTGTACGGTTTTCGGTAACAATGAGGTGCCGGAATTTAGTTGAACACGTGTTCTTTTACGTGCCAATAAATCTACCGACACGAGGCTGACGTATTTGAGCACCTTCAAGTATCACCTTACTGAGCCAGGATCAAACCTGCCGAGTTGCGATCAGATATTATTATTATTATTATTATTATTATTATTATTATTATTATTATTATTATTATTATTATTATTATTATTATTATTTAGAAACTAAATCTGCTGGCGCAAAGTCTTCGTACATGTGCAATGACACAATATCAGCATTGGGTGATATGACTGTAGTACACGTGTTTGAATATCAATTTTTATCATTACTGGTTTCGGGGAGGGTCGCACACAGCTAGCCGCCAACTAAGCTGTGGTCGCACAGTTAAGTGAATACCACACTCGGCTAATGGCGGACACGATTTATCTCCTGCAGTACAGACCCAGCCGGAAGTGACTGTCCTCTATGTCCAGAGAGCAACGCACCTCTAGGCTGAGAATTCTACGATGATGCTTGAAACTTTTTTATAATCCAGAGGTTCTAGCTTCGAACACTAGCATGTCACTTATTGCTCCCCGACAAGTTACAGTACTTCATGCCCCGCACACATAGACCATCTAACAGTTACAATATTTTCCGATGGTTTTATAGAATTTCTGATTCCACTTCAACCGGAAAGTATGTTGGTCCCTTTGCGAATTTTCTGGACTCAGAAAATCATTTTTTATTTTATCAAGGTCTGAGTCTGCCATTCTTATAAGTGTGGCACCACTGTGCAGTAAAGCCATCTCCTTCCTCATTATCATTTTTATTGGGAGTGTTTATGTTTGGTTTTTTGCTATTTGTTTTACATCGCACCGACACAGAGAGGTCTCATGGCAACGACGGGATAGGAAAGCCCTAGGAGTGGGAAGGAAGCGGCCGTGGCCTTCAGTAAGGTACAGCCCGAGCATTTGCCTGGTGTGAAAATGGGAAACCATCGTCACCATTAGACCTATCTGTGTCGGTGCGATGTAAAGCCCCCAGCAAAAAAAATGGGAAACCATGAAAAAACATCTTCAGGGCTGCCAACAATTGGGTTCGAACCCACTATCTCCCGGATGCATCTTTTTAAGTTTATGAACGCGACTGATGTCCCCAAATTGAGTTATACTTCTGTCCGTGTCATCTGCTTTGAATTATTATTATTATTATTATTATTATTATTATTATTATTATTATTATTATTATTATTATTATTATTCTTAGATTACTTATTTCCGTGGAAGAGTGAGGGATAAGAAGCGTGAGGGGGCAAAGAAGGACCAATCAGAATTTAGCTAACAAAATTAAAGTATCTTTCTTTTTTTTCACTACTTTGGGCAAAATTATGCATTAACTGCAATTGGCAAGGTGCCTTCAGTTATTCAGAAAAGAGCCGAGCCGCTCTGCAATTTACACATCGCGAGCTCGACTGCTTGCGTAATGAATTAAATACAATTCGCTTTGAGTATCAGAGTGAACGTCGTTGACCCGCAAGCCCTCAGAAACCAGCAAGGGCGAGTAAGCCCTTGTGGAATTTACACAGTAAAGAAAGAACAGATCCAAGATTTACAATACGCAGAGTTTCTAAGCCCGACAATGTGTTTTACCTCAGAGTACAGTTTGCTCCTTGAATCTTCAACTATGACATCATTACAGTACAAAGCAACTGTTGTGCAATTACCGCTCCAGAACTACCCTCAACAAACAGAAAAACTTACAGAGGCATATGGGCCACGCTACTCGGCCATAGAAGGAGAAAATAGACTTTAAGGCCAAAAGTACATAGTGAAATGCAGGCCAAGTTCAAGCACTCCAAAATAACTTAAGAACATTCATACAGTAAGTGGGCGTCCGGCCCGAATCCGATTCTACCGGGTGACAAGTATTATAAAAGCTGCCTCTGTGGATCAGTTGGTAGAGTGTCGGCCTCCGGATCCCAAGATAGCGGGTTCAAACCCGGCAGTGGTAGTCGGATTTTTGAAGGGCGGAAAAAAGTCCATTCGACACTCCATGTCGTACGATGTCGGCATGTAAAAGATCTCTGGCGACACATTTGGTGTTTACCCGACAAAATTCATTAAATCTCAGCCATAGACGCCCAGAAGAGTTTCGGTTTACTCGGTCTGCCATCTAGTGGGGGCCTAGAGTAAAACGGAACGTCGAAATTGACGAGCAGACAGCCAGATGGCGTCAAATTGAAATGTCTGCACACGGTAGCTGAGACCATACGATTATTATTATTATTATTATTATTATTATTATTATTATTATTATTATTATTATTATTATTATTATTATTATTATAAAGTCTAAAAACCGAAAGAAAACTTAGATGGTTGGAAGCTTAGTCATCCTACAAAAAATTTAGCGGAAGGTTAACGAGGGAAAACACTTTTGCTTCCTTACATTTCCTCAAGCTGACAGTTTTTTCTAGAGATGGATGCACAGTCGTAAAATACACAGACATTCACCGGGAGACCTTACTCAGTCCACAAATTATTATTATTGTTATTATCCTTGAACAATATTCTTCTCGCTATTTATACATTTTAAGTGTGATATTACCTGGTGGTAACGACCGCCTGTACTCGGTACAAGCTTCTCCTCTCCTCAGAATGGAATGTGTTGTTTGCGCAAATGAATACACCATAAAGGAGGCTCTAAAGAGGAAATGTTCTGTGAATGTAAATGACAAATACAAACGAGAAAGGAACACTTAAGGCTGCTTTTTATTTTTTACTCCTTTAATCCATTTGAGTGGATCTGCATCGCTTAAGGTCACCTTTAAGCGAGGAGCATTTATTTCCGTCGCGCTTCAATGGTTGCCTAGTTGAGGGAGTAAATTAGTCCTCGGTTCACCTGCAGGGGTGTGGGTATAGGGCCAGGTCAGTGTCTTGACATATTGAAGAACTAAACTGCCAGTTTTGTCCAATCAAACATCCTACAACAAAACTGACGAGGCTTCACTTACTTATTCCAGATCGTGGATTTTTATGCAGTAATAAAATAGAACAATCAGATAATATGCACTTATGTTCATAAAAACCAGAACACTTTGAAAGATTAGAAAAATTAAGTTCATATTCAGAGGAAATGTGATTAGCATTTGAAACATAACAGCCCTCAGGTTCAAGGTCCAGATTGATATCTCAGCGCACCACCACTGACTGGTAAAATGTCCCTGCGGCTCTCGCTGTCGCTAAAAACGTGCAGGATACCTCACAGACGTATGCGAGAACCGTACCGTCAAATGAGAGTTTGAAAGAGGGCGCATTTTTGGCACGAGAGAAATTGCTGTTCGTGTGGGACGAAATGTGTCGGCAGTACAACGGGTGTGTACAGAATGGTCCACAGAAGGGCGGAGAACACGACGAGATGGGTGTGGTTGCACCACCCAGACCACCCCGCGAGAAGATCGACACCTCTTGCGGCTCTGGTGCAACAGTGGAACAGCGTAACACATTGTACACTGTCCGTCGCCGGTTATTACGGTCTGACTTACCAGCAGCGCACCGTCCACTTCTCCGCCTACCTTTGACTAATGTGCATAAACATGCTAGACAGCAACTATGTCACTGCGGATAGGAATGGCAGCAGAAGGTGTTTTTAGACAAATCCAGATTCTGTTTGTTTCAAAATGACGGCCGCATTTTGGCTCGCCGCAGACAGGGGGAGAGGCATCGCGCTGACTGCATGCGCACAACACATACAGCGCCAACTTAAGGCCTTATGGTGGGGGGTGCTATAGGGTACAACCACAAATCACAGTTGGTGCGTGTCCAGGGCACTGTGACCAGATTGACCTCTGTGAATGACAACCTGCGACCCGTAGACGTGCCCTTTGTGCATGACACTTCCAGACGCCGTATTTCAGCAAGACAATGAACGACCACATGTTGCTGCACGTGCCTTCTTGTTGCCACAGGTTGCCACACTGTCTCTCTGGCCCGCCCAATCACCGGACTTGTCGCCAATCAAAAATGTGTGAGATATGGCGAAAGGACGAGTGCGGCACTGTGACGTAATGCCAACCCCCAAAGATGAACTGTGGAACCAGGTAAATGCAGCATCTATGGCTAGACCCCAGGACGCCTTATACGCATGGAATAAGTTATCAGTGGCCAGGGAGGACGCAGCAGGACACATGCTGAACCCAGGAACTTCATATCTCTAGCGTAACGGTTAGCTGCCATCCTCGGGGGTCTAGGTTCGATTCCCGCTACTGCCAGATATTTATGAATGGCAGGAGGGCTGGTATGTGGTGTGCCTGGAAAGAGCTGCAGCGCCTCGGGCCGAGGATACGAGTTTATCTGTAGTCTTTCAAGATATTGTTTCTATGAACATGAGTGTATATCAAACATTCTACAAGATATTTGAAAAACTCTTGGATACTATCCGAAGATTAAGGATAATTGTTTTCGGGCACCTTTTCACAGTGAACACCTATAGATTACCGAAACAAACTTGACTTCTTCCGTAACCGCAAAACAAAACCCAACTGGTTTAAAGAAACCTAAAAAAAACTAGTAGAATTTTTAATTACAGAAAAGTCACTGTTCGATCGAACAACTAAAGTAATAACTAAATACGAAGATATAAGGTTCAGAGGCAAATCTACACTAGTGTACAAAAGTGAAGCATAAGTTACGAGTAAGCAGGGCAATAGGAAATAGATCGCAAATCGCACGACATATGCACCTACCAACCTTATGTGTTCGCTCTGTATAGGAAATAAGTGTTCCCTGCTTTGACTAGCGGCGTAACCGCAAGGTAAACACAGCCAGTGCCTGAACCCCATATTCCCTCAGTCGTGTTTTTGTCCTGTTATAGTGTGCGTGTAGCTTCGTGGTGAGCGTGACAACAAAATGGCACAACGACTCCATTTGAACCCCGTTTTGCAGGGTAGAAAACTCGGCCGCCTGAAAGCAGGCCAGACACAGACCGAAGTCGCCGTATCCTCCAACGTGTTACAAAGTGTCATTTCCAGGCTTTGGATACGATTTCGAGACACAGGAGATGTAAGTCGTAAGCCAGTACCAGGTCGACCAAGGGTAACCACCCCACAGTAAGACCGATATCTGGTCTTAAGCGCCCGACGAAATCGGAGTGCACCTGCAAGACAATTGTCGGCGGAGCTTGCAGCCGACTAAGGGGTTGCCGTTTCCCGGCAAACTGTGTACCGGAGGCTCAGAACAGGAGGATTATGTGGCCGACGTCCAGCGGTGTGCATCCCGCTCACTCCAGCACAGAGGCGGGCCCGTATACTGCGGAGCCCTCAACATCGAATTTGGACCATGCATGGAGGCATGTGCTCTTCACAGATGAATCCCGCTTCAGTTTGCAGAACGATTCCCGTCACACATTAATCTGGAGAGAACCGGGTAGCCGATACAAGCACAGGAACATCGTGGAACGGGACTAGTATTGTGGCGTCATGGTTTGGAGCGGTATCATGTTGAATGGCTGTACGGACCTGCGCATCTTCATGGGTGGACCGAGGAATACTGTTAACACTCGGAGATACAGAGATGAGGTACTGAGACCACATGTTCGACTTTTCAGAGGTGCGTTTGGTCCAGACTTCCTCTTAATGGATGATAATGCCCGACCGCACCGCGCTGCTCTAGTCAATGAATTTGTGGCTCGGGAAGACATTCATCGCATGGACTGGCCAGTGAGGTCTGCAGATCTGAATAATATTGAACATGCCTGGGATGCACTGGGGAGGCGAATTGCATCCCGTCAGCCTCCACCAAGGATCCTCCAAGACCTTCGCATTGCCCTTTCGGAGGAATGGGATCGACTGCCACAAGAGCTCTTGGACCATCTGATAGAGGACATGCCACGTCGCTGCGAAGCATGGGTGGCCGTTAGAGGTAACCATACACCCTATTAACAGCATATTTTGTTGTGGAAGACATTGCCAAATTTTGTTGTTGTTGTCAACGGTGTACCTTAGCTTTTAGAACCTTTCTGACACTTTTTCTGGACACGTTGTGTGACATATGGTGTGTGATTCAGGTTCCGTTTGTTCAGCAATCCGTCTGACATTCCTATCAGGCGGTATGGCCTCGTTCAGTGATTATGCTTAACGTTTGGACAGTAGTGTATATCAAAAGGCAAACCTATAATCTCGGAAGACAAGAGGAAACGAAGATCAGAGAGAATGAAGAAATACTGGGCACAACACACAGAGAAATGATTGTGTCAATGTACCCCAAAGAGGATGAAACGAAAGAAGGAGAAAATAATGCAAGCTAATTTGGTTCTTAGGAGGCGTTGTAGCCCCTAATGTTTATGCACGACTCATAACATAACCGTTACTCAGAGTAGGACCGCATCCTAACCTGTTACTCACTCTCCACTTATTACTGTACTTACAGGTCGAACGTCGTGCTGGGAACTCGTCTGTCTCCGTACCGTAACTGATACCGGTCCTGGGAGAGCCTCCTTCTACTGTACACTGGCACCTTCCACTTTTGCATAAGAACAAAAGTTCTCTAAATTACCTGCAGTTAATGCCATGCGTACGAATAAGGAAGCCTTCCCCTTCCACCGTTTCAGATATTTATGATGCTTGTAGTTTACAGAGGCCTAACATCTAGGTCATCGGCCCCCGGTTCATGTGAAAAAGTGCCCTGGCATATCACACCATCACATTGATGGAAATGATTTCAAAGCGGAAAACTTTACAATCCACTAATGACTTCTGACATAGAGCTATCCCACTTGAAACCGAAGGTAGGATCCTACAAGTTCCACTCAAGAATTTGGGCATATAAGATCATGTTATTTACCTTCTGAGCGATCTCTGTTCTGACCATCACGCTGCAGCGAGAACCCTATACGGAACAAGTAAACAGGTCAAGAGTGACAAAGGCTGTATATTGTCACTCGATTTATTCAAATTATATGCAGAGTATATTATGAGGAACGCCAGCTTAGAAGGAACAGAAATGGAATTAAAATTGCCTGCAGGAATATGAATACTCTTACACAGAATAAACTCCACCGATAATCTTTCGGGATAACTTGTGAGTATATTGGTACAGCGGACCAGTGGTCTCCGGTGGCTCATTGCACAGTAATTGCATTTCGTTTGGTTTGTTCCCCCAGTTAGATGTATTTCAGTGTACTGAGAAACGCCGGGGTGCCGGAATTTCGTCCCGCAGGAGTTGTTTAACATGCCGTGATCATGGTGGTTGACATCTTAAGGGAACAGCTCTGCATTGTTACGCACAGAGCAGACTGAAGACACCGTGATAAAGGTATATGTGTTTCGTCTGAGGGTTGTTGCACTACTCTGTGTTGTGCGCTTAGTTTCTCACTGATATGAAGGTATTCTCACAAAAATAAGGATGACTGTAACGAGCTCCTGCGGTTCGCCTGTACATGGGGATGATACTACCCCGGATCGCATAAAGGAAAAGAGCTAAGTTATCTTTTACTGTAGGTGAAAGAACAACGTGCAAATGCTGGACTAATGTTTAATGCAAAAAGACGAAATTCATGGCAACTGAACCTATCACTTCCTGGCTTTCAGAGGGAGAATCAATAGAGGTACTTCCTAGTCTGATATCCCTACCCTCCAAGATCACTGCTGATAGTGACAGTAGCCGTAAAATTAAAAGTCGCTGGCGCCTTGGGAGAAAGGCTATGAGCAGAGACATATAACATTAAGAACAAAGATGCGTACAGTTCTCCCAGCAGCGCCGTACGGAAGCGAGACTTCGATACAAGTTGCTTTACGTCGCACCGACACAGATGGCGTTATGGCAACAATGGGATAGGAAAAGCCTAGGCGTGGAAAGGAAGCGGCCGTCGCCTTATTTAAGGTAATCCCCATCATTTGCCTAGTGTGAAAATGGAAAACCACGGAAAACTATCTTCAGGGCTATCGACAGTGGAGTTCGAACTCACTATCTCCCGGATACAAGCTCACAGGTCCGCACGGCTAACTCGCCGTGTAAAATAGATAATGTCGAAGAATATACGCGTTCAAACTATGTCGTTGGAGAAAACTCCTGAGTCTCGAGGACTGCGAGGAGATCTAATAAAACCGCATTACAGGAAATCAACAAACGCTGCTTGTTGGAAGGTGTCTAGTTTCAAAATTTCAGTTTTGAGACAATCCGGGGAAATGTTGTAGAGACATGTACCATAGAATATTTTAAAAGACCTATGTGTGATCATTTTGCTGGATTAATGATCATTTATTGGAAAATAGTTTGAAATGGTTCGGTTTTGAAACTGGACCTCTCCAGTCTGAAATTCGTGTGTTCGACTTGTTCAGTTTTGATACTGGACGACTCAAATGCTGAAGCAAAAACTGAAATACTTTGAAAAGACATAATTCACTGGAAAATGCTGGGGAAGACTGATGGTAACAGGACAAGAGGGATGGCCAGGTGGTAAAGGATCTCAATCTGGAAAATCTTCTGGAATTAGTGCAGGACAGAAGGAAACGGCGCGCTTTGGTCTGTAGGGTCACAGAGTCTGAACTTCCACTAACCCTTAAGAACAAAGGTGACGAGAGGAGAAGACAAGCGAAAGACCAACACAGTAGTCACTTGCTACGGAGCGAACTTGTGTACGATCGATTAAAAAGACGCTCCTTCATATAAAGAGCTAACCACGCGTCTTTCGGAAAACACGAAGAAAGTTTGCTCAATGAAGTCATATTTGATTATGATGATGATGGTGCCTATGCTTGTTTAAAGGCGCCTAACATCTAGGCCATCTGGCCCTAATGGTACGAAAAGACACTAAATGTAATGACAATTTAAAAGTCCAAAACTCATCCACTGACCAGAATTCAAAACGTGATGGTGAAGAATCAATGGATGAATATGAATTTAAAATAATCAGCGGATACAACTCGCAAAATTTAAACTAAAAAGTAATTCCAAAATCAATCCACCGACTAGAAGTAAAAACGACGACGGTGAACAAAGATTCTGAACTTAAAACAATCAGTGAATTCCCACCTTCCCAGAAACTATCTTCAAACAATAATATGTACTGACCAACTTCCCGAATCGATAATGGTTGTCTAAAGGAGTCAAAAATCCAGATCAACAGCCCCTCATAATGGTACTAGGAAAGTAGAACCATGGTATTTCTCATGTTGAGGTAACGTAGACTCACGGTGTTTCACACATGGTACTACTCACCTCGCACAGGTAATGCAGACCTATGATCTTTCTCACGTGATGGAACCAGTCATACGCAACGCAAACCCATGATGTTCCTCACATAGGTGTATCAATCACAGGACTCGTACCATCCCGTGGTACTAATCATAGCTGACTTAAGCCCGTGGTATTCCGCAAACAGCGGCACTAATCATGGATACTGTAAACCCATAGTCACCCACCCTCTGTTGCTACTAATCGCAAACCTATTGTGTACCTAACATAGTGGTTCTACTCGCAAGTAACGGCATTCCTCGCGTGATGGTACTAATTACAAGCAGTCTCATGGTTCTAATTCTATCACATCTCTTACGATAGGTAGCGGATAGCGTGGGTGTATTCTTCGTCCACGCCCCACCCACAAGGGTTGTGTGTCTGGCCCGCGAGAGCTATTTCATTTCGGTCAAGTCCCCCGGCAAGCCGGTTTGGAACCCCTATCACCCCTCCCCCTGCTACGCCAGTGTAGTCGGTTCGTGGGAAATCATATTTAGAATGTCAAAACTGTTACTAACCACATCATCAAGAAATGTCGTATTCCCTTGGAACTAAATGAGATGTCTTAGAAGAATCTTAAGAGAACGACTTGTTGAAACTTGTTTTCAACAGAACATTTCACTTTTCTTTTCTTTATCCCGTTAAAACTTCTAAATACCCCGGAGAGTTTGTTCCACAGCGAGACGGACAGTGTGGCGTTGTCACGTCGCTCCGCGCGCAATTGGTAGCCGGGACTAATGACTTGGAAGAAGGGCCACTTTAGCCGTACGTCCGAGCAGTAACAGGGGGCTCCTACGAGTGGGCACACCCGCAATACGACAATCACTTCTACCTGGTCGACGGCGTGATCAGGCGAATATTGGTTATTCCACAGCATGTTTAAATGTCTCTCTTTGATCTCATAATAATAATAATAATAATAATAATAATAATAATAATAATAATAATAATAATAATAATAATAATAATAATAATAATAATAATAATAATAATAATAACAATGACTGAGAAGGACGTTAAAAAGCTATCTTCAAGATAGACGGTCTGTGCAACATACCCTGAAGGAAGTCCATCGATTTCCAGAAAAAACACGGTGTCCTCTGGACTGATGAGAGAAAAAAGTTACAGCGGCAGAAAATGCGTCAATACTGGGCAAAGGTTAGTAGTTGAACAAGCGTGGTCCAAAGTAGGCCCATTCGAACTAATAATAATAATAATAATAATAATAATAATAATAATAATAATAATAATAATAATAATAATAATAATAATAATAATAATAATAATACGCGAGTGAATGTCTAGTTCTGAATTACAAGCTGAATAAATTAGAACTGCTGGAAAGAAAACTTGCACGGAACACAGAAAACATAATAGAAACAATGCGGAAGAGGCGATTGATATTTTTTGAACATTTGTACACAACAGGTTCACAAAACAGATCTTGAAATATCTTTGGAACAAGAAGTCAACATCAAGATGGATTTATGAAGTCAACAAGGATTTGGAAAGAAACAACATAAGAGAAGAAGCAACATAGAGGGAGATTTTTAGGAACAAGGTTGTAAAAATGGAAGCACTCCAACGTCGGGAGGGAAAGGAAAGAAGCTCACAATGGTCAGAGGAGAGCAAAAGGAGGCATGAAGGGAGAAGGATCAACAACGCATGAAGCATTGAAATTACACTTGGTCCCTAAAAGAGCCAAACGGGTAAGGAATAATAATAATAATAATAATAATAATAATAATAATAATAATAATAATAATAATAATAATAATAATAAAGTTATTTTCCCACTGAGTACATTTTTATGTTTTTTGAGATGCCCAGGTGCCTGAATTTTGTCTCGCAGGAGTTATTTTACGTGGCGATAAATCTGCCGTGTTTGAGGGCCTTCAAATACCACTGAATTGAATTCGGTGCGAGCTACTCAACCGTTGTCTGCAGCCCGATACAAGTGATAACCACTAGACTGCGTGCCAAAAGGCTCACAGGATGCGGACGTAAAGCCTGGAGCAGTCTCGTTGGCGTCAGGAAGGGTATCCGGCCGTAAAAGTTCCTCACGAACATTCATTTCACTTCATACCGGAACGCGGGGGGAAAGAAGTGGACACGGGTTGATGGAGACTAACAGACTAACATAATATTTGTGTGTCCGCCTCTGTAGTGTAGTGTTTAGTGCGATTAGCTGCCGCCCCTGGAGGCACGGGTTCGATTCCCGGCTCTGTCACGAAATTTGAAAAGTGTTACGTGGACTGGAAAGGGAAGCAGTCAGCCTCGGGAGGTCAGTTGACTAGAGGGGGTTCGATTCCCACCTCAGCCATCCTCGAAGTGGTTTTCCGTGGTTTCACACTTTTCCTCCAGGCAAATGCCAGGATGGTACCTAGCTTTAGGCCACGGCCGCTTATGTCACTCTTCCCTGTCTATCCCTTCCAATCTCCTCCTGTACAGTATAGCAGGTGAGGCCGCCTGGGCGAGGTAGTGGTCCTCCTACGCAGTTGTATTCCCCGACCGAAAGTCTCACGCTCCGCGACACTGCACTTGAGCCGGTAGAGGTGCGATCCCTCACTGAGTCGGAGGGAAAACCAACCCTGGAGGGTAAACGGATTAAGAAAGTAAGTATTAACGGAAATAATAATAATGTTAGTGATATTACAGTTATCAGAATAGATTCCGTAACAATATAGAAATACACTGCCTTTTTTTACGACTTGCTTTACGTCGCACCGACACAGACAGGTCTTATGGCGACGATGGGATGGGAAAGGCCTAGGAGTGGAAAGGAGTCGGCTGTGGCTTTAATTAAGGTACAGTCCCAGAATTTGCCTGATGTGAAAATGGGGAACCACGGAAAACCATCTTTATTGCTGCCGACAGTGGGCTTCAAACGCGCTATCTCACGGATGCAAGCTCATAGCTGCGCCCCCTAACCGCACGGCCAACTCCCTCTGCACTATATCACTTAAGTGCCAGTATTTAACCATTTATTATGTACAGACATTGAACAGATGTACGAATATTAGCGACAATAGTAATAATAAAAAGTAGTGACAATGATAAAATCGAATCAGTAATAATCTGATAAATTAGCACAGAAACAAAAAGTGTGTGTCTTCTTTGAACGTCGCACTAAGACGAAGGCTTTGGGTGACTCAAGGTTGTGGTGAGAAACTACTCACTCGGTCTCTAGTATTTTGAACTGTACATAGGTTTGTGCCGTCACTTCTGAGGCTAACACCTCCAATGTGCCGATGTGTCTGCATGGTCCTCACTGTGGGTTGCTCTTTAGAACTGTGCTCCTTCAGAGTTGGTGCCCTGTGTGGAGTGCCTCTACGAATCAAAATTGAAATCTAAACGAGTCAAATTTCAGTTATTTTACTTGCATGGTGACGTTGATACCTAATTTCCTATGTTTGATGTTGCTTTCGTCTCTCGGCGAGCACTTAATTACCTCTCTGATTCCTTATTCCAAGTAACTATAATACCTGATTTGGTCCTTTTCCAGAACAAACCAAATGTGCCGTTCCAATGTCCTGATTGCTAATACACGGAGTTAAGATGTTTACCGCGAATGAAATTAAATAGTACGCACTTAATCGTCAGGCAAATATGATACAGGTGCAATTGGAATCATAGTGGCCGTGACCGAGACAAAATGTTAGCACCGACACTGAGAACAAGAGAATCATAGTGGCCGTGACCGAGACAAAATGTTAGCACCGACACTGAGAACAAGAGAATCATAGTGGCCGTGACCGAGACAAAATGTTAGCACCGACACTGAGAACAAGAGAATCATAGTGGCCGTGACCGAGACAAAATGTTAGCACCGACACTGAGAACAAGAGAATCATAGTGGCCGTGACCGAGACAAAATGTTAGCACCGACACTGAGAACAAGAGAATCATAGTGGCCGTGACCGAGACAAAATGTTAGCACCGACACTGAGAACAAGAGAATCATAGTGGCCGTGACCGAGACAAAATGTTAGCACCGACACTGAGAACAGCAATTGTATACATCCACACGTATCATACAAATATAATTTAATATTTAAGACCGAAAACAATTTAATTAAATAGAATAATAGAATTCATCTAGAACGGCAGAAGGGATAAGAAGAAGCTATTGAACGGGCCTGATGAAAAAAGGTTTCCTTAGGAAGCATATTAAGAAAACGCAATCATATTGAAAATACCATTGAATTAAACGAGATAAAGTCACGCCAAACATTTTGTAGTCTGTATAACAACTTACACATAGACGTCATATAAGCCAACATAAAACAAGAAGGCTTTGCATCTGACAAAATGTTTTCTTTAATATTGTCTTTGAATCTGTGTTTCCTGAATGCGCAATAAAACGACGTAATGGATCTGTAAATCGACTATGGGGTTGACGACCAGAGGAGACCAGCCGACATCAGAAGACATGCCAGATGATCGAGCCCGTAACACCAAAGGCGGTCCAGTGCAGCTGATGGTGTAGCTGGACCAACATCAATCCCGGCAGACGCATACAGAATAAGATAAGTTTTCAAGTGAGTTTTATATTTTCTTTGTAGAATGTAGATTGAGTACATTTAATTGGAAGGGAACAGGTCGTTATATCTTTATAACATAATTCAATATCGTGTATTTCTTCGCGAGTGATTCAAAACGTGACGTATGCAGGAAGGTGATAGGTAGTCTTTAGCATAGGGAAATGACCATATAACACTATAATGTTACGTCAGCGATATTCAGTCAATCATAATAAACCTTGGCATGTGATGAGAATAGGACGTATTGAGTTGTAGGATATCAAGTTCGTAAAGATTGATCATTTATCACCAGGAATAAATCAGAAGAGGTTAAATATGGATGCATATGTATAAATAAGATACATATTAATAGAAATGAGAGATAGATGTTGATCCGTGAAATGATATTGTGGTTTGGTGAGAAGTGAACTGAACTATTGTTACTGTGAATTAAATAAGAAATACTCACATGAGGTGCGGTAGAAATATATAAAAAGAAATATGAGGAAAGAAGTGTGAAATGATACAATATTGTTATATGAAGGAAATAATTGATGAATTATGTTAAATATGAAGAAATATGAGGAAGGATTTATATACATTAATAAATAGAGAGTAGTTTATTAGCGCAGACACGGATCAAAGGTCGATTTTGTGGTGATAATGATGTTTACGTAATAAATAATCCACTTCGCATGGCAAATGGCAACATGATACGGTACTTACGAGCTATTGGTCATCAAAAATAAATCGAACAACCCATGATCTTCAATCACATGCCAATTTCAATGGTAAATTTACATTATTTTAGTGGCTTAAGGTGATTGCAGCTAATATAACAAGTTATTAGTGAAATATATAGTCTTTAATGTCTTCTTAATAATATCTTATGACTAATAAGGACTTTCATGCATGGTATTCCCCACAAACTAATACAACATCGATTGAATTTTATGAGATAATAGACTAGTATTGCAATTTAATTATGAAGCTACCGTAATTATTTAGGACAATCTCACTCATTGCCAACGTAGATATTGAATATGTTGACTATTATATTATAATTTAGAAGAGACTAAGCGACATGTATCCAATGAGTGCTACACAGAAATGAAACTGATCTTAATCTGTATTCTGAAGACATTACAAAGCAGTCGTACTGCAAGTCCATGAATAAGTGGGAGACTTGTAAAATGTGGTCCATGTAATTTTTAAATGAAATGTTAAATCTAAACTGAATTAACTACCTTTTTCAATGAATATTGTGACTTATTACTGAACAAATAATTTAAAAGATAATATTTCAATTTCGTCAATAATTTCAAGCTTTAAGCAAATCATATATTTAATTTATCCATCATATTTATTTCTTGAATAAATGATAGTAAGATTTAATTTATTATCATTTATAGATGTTGGTGCAGTATATAAGTTATGATAAGATATAAACCGATACCGCAATTAGTAAGGGATAGAGACATCTAGCAGATTTATCTTGGGTGAATGGAAGCGATGCGCTGAATAATCCTCTCTGAATTCACGTAAATAATTACATATATTTGTTACAAACGCTGAGATGCCTACCGACCCTAACCGTGGATTTTTCTTTGACGCCAAGAGATGTGGACTCGGGAGGCGCACAAACTAAACCCATAGTGCCACAGCTTTAATGGTCATTGACCAACGCGTGTTCCACAGGGTACTATTTTCTTATGTATAATGATATAAGTAAAGAACTGGAATGGATATGGTGTAAAAACTACTGAATAATCTGAGCGACCGCAAAACGGTTGTAAGATTGACAAGAGAAAAGTCAGGTTGTAGGTTTCAGCAACAGGAAAAGTCCTCCTAGTTGCAATTGCCGTACTGACGAGGTAAATGCACCTCAAAGTACTTAGGTGTTATGAAAAGAAAAATCTTCACTGGGAAAAATCACATAAATGAGGTTGAAACGAAAGTTTACAAATCTCTTCGTGTGGTATTTAGCGGTTGTAGTAAGGATGTAAAGGAGAAGGGGTAGAAGTCTCAAGATATGACATGAGGATTACTTGATACGTCACCTGGGGAAGATCGGACAAACAAACGAGTAGTGATTATCACGCGAACACTCGGGAGTAAGGAGCCGAGCTATCAGTGGGCGTACTGAAATGCCCAAGTTATTTGAAATCTTTTAAGAAGGGACTAGGTAAGCCACCTGGACGACACACGTGAATGCACATCCGCTGTTCAGTTGGAAACCGGCAGAGCTGTGGTCAGCGCAACTTATCTCCTCGGTAATTACTTTGGGTTTCCTAGACCAGACAGAACTGAGTGGGCCTCAGAACAGCTCTCACAATCAGGTAAAACTCGCTCATGGAAAGAAATACAATGGTCTCTAAATAGAAAAATGAAAAATCAAAAATTTAAGTCGTGTGAACTTTTTCCAAAACGAAACCACTTTTCCTTTTCCTAAAATGAAATGACGGTCACTGGCAGATAACCTGCACGGACACATTATGTCACGTTTCGGACGACTCCCAGTCCCTCCCTCCACTGGACCGATTTGGTTTGATTCTCTCCGGAGTTACCTGCCAGTGAATCATGAGGCCTCTAAGTACAGCCAACTTTGAGTAATCTTTACATGACCACTCCAGTAATTACAATACATTCTACAGATCCCATCATGACATACGCCTTAGACATTATCTGGGAACGACTATCGAAGGATAACCTAGCTGCACTAGGAACAATGAAGGCCATGTATCTTTAAAAGTTCTCTGCCTGGCAAAAAGTGCTCCTTCGATACTAACCTATGAGCACACAAGACAGAACAGCGATTAAAAATACTATTTTCTTCTACGACACGATGCCAAGCTCTAGATCAAGAACAGCAGACGGCATGATGACGTCTAAATGGATGAATTCTGTGTACGAACTGCGGCATATATATGTTCATGAAACCATTGAAAAGGGCGGGCAAAACCATATGTCAACGACAGGCGGAGCAGCACGCGACCTCTAGTGAACACTTTGAAATGTACGACCAAACAAATGCTGGGTATTCTTTCTTACACTGAAACATGTAAAATTTAACCTGAGCTCTAATGAATGAAGCAACGCAACGCGCTCTCTGTGTCGAGCTTCTTGGAGACCAGCAGATGAGAGGGGAAGTGAATTAAGTTAACACAAGGAATGCAGGAAGGAAAAATGCTCGTGTGAGCTTAAAATATTCATGAAAGAGAATAACTGAAATGTACTTGTGCTGTAAGTTGTACCATGTCATGCTTATTTCGCACAAGAAATTATGTTCTCATGTTTTAGAAAGGTCGCGGGTAAAAGGTGGTTGACAAATCTTATTTCACGAGTTTTACAGCCGGATGTGCTTCCTAACTCAAGCCCTGTGTAAAGGGATCAGTTCGATCTTGGAATTATTATTATTATTATTATTATTATTATTATTATTATTATTATTATTATTATTATTATTATGTCAGACTCCATGGCTAAATGGTTAGCGTGCTGACCTTTGGTCAAAGGAGTCCCGGGTTCGATTCCCGGCAGCGTCTGGAATTTTAACCATCATTGGTTAATTTCGCTTGCACGGGGGCTGGTTGTATGTGTCGTCTTCATTATTTCATCCTCATCACGACGCGCAGGTCGCCTACAGGAGTCAAATCAAAAGACCTCCACCTGGCGAGCCGAACATGTTCTCGGACACTCCCGGCACTAGAAGCCGTGCGCCATTTCATCATCATCATCATCATTATTATTATATTATTATTATTATTATTATTATTATTATTATTATTATTTCATAGAGCCTGGCAGATACAACAACATAAACGAATGTCTTGGAATAAATGGCGAAAACATGGGGTTCAAAAATCTCTCTAGAAAGAAACAAATGTTCTACAAACATAAAAAAAACGGTCCAAAATTTTTGACAGCATGTATTGCTCAAGTAGGAAAAGTAAAGAAATTCAAATGCCTGGGAGAAATAATTCAAGAATATGGTATAGAAGAATTAGCTTTAGGAAAAACGTTACACAAGATGGAAGGAGCGGATAGCATTACTAAATTTCTTACAACAAGAAATCAGTCTTGAAAGAGGGCAGTACAGTACAGTGGTAAAGGCAAGTGAGCGTCTACTTTTGTTTAGATAAAACTGGAAAGAAAGAATCATGAGAAACATCTTATGTTCAGTGAAGAAAACAGCTGCAGTCGCTTAAGTGCGGCCAGTATCCAGCATTCGGGAGATAGTGGGTTCGAACCCCACTGTCGGCAGCCCTGAATATGGTTTTTCGTGGTTTTCCATTTCACACCAGGCAAATGTTTGGGCTGTACTTCAAGGCCACGGCCGCTTCCTTCCCACTCCTAGCCCTTTCCTGTCCTACCGTCGCCATAAGACCTATCTGTGTCGGTGCGACGTAAAGCAACTTGCAAAAAATACGGAAGAGGCAAAATTAATAAGTAATAAGGAAATAAAATATAACTGAAACAATAATAAATTGTAGATTGCTATTTTTGGACGCATCTATAGAAAGGATGATAACAGATTGACAAGAGAGATGTTCAACTGAGAAAATGTCTTCAAGAAGCTGGATACCAGAGTTAAAAAAAAAAAAAAATTCAGAAAGAAAGAAAATAAGAGAAGAGGAAACTATGGAAAGAGATATTTTAAAACAATTTAATAATGGAAGGATTCCAAGGAGAATGAAGGCGAAATTGTGTTTAAACCACACTTTTACCAGAATCTTTTAATTTGCCACGAAAGAAGCCATAGATCCAATGTCAACTCAGTTGAACACACACTATAGCGTACCTGTGAAACACATTATTGAACAGGGAATTACAATACACGCTACCAAACAAAGAATTCTTTGAACTTATGTGTTCGACAGAGTGAGGGCCTGAATCCTTTAATGTTAATTGTGGAGTTATGGTGCCGGAAAGTATGTTTATATGACTGAATACTCCTTAACTTGCCACAATTGCTATAAATCTCCACCAAAAATATAAAACGATCTCAAACAATTTTCGCTGACATTACTATACCTGTCTCGAGACTCAATTCTGAAGTTGTGGAGTTTGAAGAGCACGCCTTTACAGCCTTGGCTAGGCAACCCCCTGTACAACACAGCCTGCGTCTTCATTAAGCGTACTCCATAAGCTTTGACGTTCATCAGAACTTGTCGTTTATGAAGAATGGTTTTTGGAGCTGTGTTTTGACCAGCGCTGGAGGGTGACAACTTTATGATGGTTGTTTCCTCCCCTCGTTCATCAGAGGGACGTTCTCCACCGAGCATTAGTACTACTATACGTACAACAAACATCGCTTCGCTATACAAGCATTCTTCAAAATAATTTCCTATTTCAAAACACCGCGTTAGGTTCTGATAAACTCACAGAAAATAGAAAAATAACATTCCTTGTGCCGTATTTCAGTTTCATAAGATCTACTCGCACTCGGTGGTATTTGAACGTACTAAATTCCGGCACCTCGGCGTGTCCGAAAACCGTGAACGTAGTTAGCTCTTCTCTCCTTACGTCCCATGAAGTATGTCTTCCTCTTCCTTCAAAGTCGTTTACTAGGAATTAACTCTTCAAATTTCAATTCAAATATTAAAAAACATATTTACTCTCTGCAATGTTGGAAGAAAAGGGAAGAATGGTGAAAACCAAAGCCCATGGTGAAACAGCCCCTAAGAACCACCGCTCACCTGAAGGCCTGCAGATTACCAGGTGTTGTGTGGTCAGCACGACGAATCCTCTACCCCGATATTCCTCACTTTCTAGACCGAGGCCGCCATCAGATAGCTTCTCAATTGTTATCACATACGCTCAATTGACCTGACCTGGCCGAGAATCGAACCCGGGTCCTCCGCGTAATAGTGGTGGTGGTGGTGGTGCTGCTAGTGCTTATTGCCTTAACAGGAAGTACAAGTACGCATCCATACTCGCTTAACACTAATGAGAGAGAAAATATGGAAAGGGTCCGATACTTCGAAAAAATGTAGAAATCGACCAAAACATGCAAGGGCCGTGAAGGGCGTGAAAATAGGCGTCGTAAACCCAATGCCATCGGGAAAGGTAAATGACAAGTGTTGACCAAGGGAGGTCGGACAGCATGCACGAAATTGAGTATCCAGGATTCAGATAAGGGCTCCGTGGGCATCAACCCACTCTGCCAAGTTTAGATTCCCTCAGACATGTCGCGGGTGTTATTCTAGTGGCCCCATCCACACTGCTACACCACGCTGGCTATTTTCCTTATCCAAAATTAAGGAGTTCACAATATGAACGTTTTTAAGTACCTATGATAACAGGTTAATAGCAAGTGTTGTCCAGCCCGTTCTTCCGTCATGAGTAACATGAGTTCTAGAGGTTTGGATGTGCCGCACCCCTGATACTTGTTACACGCATTCTAACCTCTTGCTGCCTAAAAATATATGTAATTCCCCAATACCTGAGTATCGCCAGCACATTCCCCCTCGGTGTTCCTAGATCTAGGAAACTACTTAACGCTTGCTGAAAGTCTGGTCCTGACAGCTCCTCTGTGGTCTTAAACTACACAAATATTCTCCACCATTGATCGCACGTAGCAACACTTGACCACAGGAATGCCTCAATAGTTTTTGCAGCCCCTTCTGTTCCCTGGCTCACGGATTCTCTTCGACGTAAGCGAAAAGGTTAACAAACCTGCTAATTTTGGGGCTAATACAATATAATCTGTGGACACGTGCAACCAATCAACACTGTGAAATAACAGATTTATTTCAATATAAGAAAGTGTCTTTTGAAGATACAATAATAAGGGAATTTGGTGGCATTATAATAATTTCCGGTATAATCTGCTTTGTGAAACTGGTTGATACTATCCTCCTTATTACAGTAAATGGTGAATCTCACAATCCTTTCTGTTTGTAAGCTCCCTTCTGCTGAGTATTCCAATCCAAGCGACGTCAAAGAAGTCGCAGTTACAAAGGACACACTTTTATTAACGAAGAGGCGACTCGTATTGACTGTCTTCATGGAGAGAGACGGCACACACTATATTCGATAAGTAAATCACAACAGAAGCATTAGACACGCGACAGGAGCCCATCTCACAACACAACTGAAGGAGAAAGTTATTCGCAAAACAAGAGACTAATATGATCATCAGAGTAAGATTATATCAAACATCCAATAAATTTATGCAAACGGGAATGTGTAGAGCAAGTTATGCACTGCATTTAACTGCGCTTTAACTTCAGTATGGTATAACCAAATTAAAACCAGGAACGGCTATAAAAATATCTTCCTAATATTTTAAAACATTCTAAACGAAGGATTTGCAATTCATAAGGACTCGAGGGCCACATTAGCATGATCCCGGGCCGCACTTTAACAATAGGCCAATTCTCGTAAAATTCCGCAATTGAAATAATATGCATAGTTCAATTGAATTTAAGGTTTAAATGTTTTCATTGCTTGAAACTCAGTTTTACAATTGCATAAAATAGTGAAATTAAAAATGAACAAATACTAGTTTACCCAGGACTATTCAATTTGGAAGAAGGGCACCCAACAATGTCAGTTCATATCAATTATTTGATACATGGCAAAAAGGAAAAAAAGTACCCAAAGACAAACTGAAATTAAATGATGCAGTCATAACGAAACTTAGAGAAGAACAATGTATTGTGAAGGTAACAATGATGTACAGTTGTAAGAACTCAACAACGTACTTCCCTGTGCAGCACTGTGTGCCATCAATGAGAGAAGAACGAAGACGTGAAACCACTTTTTGCACCAATGGCAATTAAAGTATTTCTTGGTATTCACTGCATATTACGCTGCATAAGAGAGCCTTCGTGGCTCAGACGGCAGCGCGTTGGCCTCTGATAGGTGGATACCGTGGTTCAAATCCCGGTCACTCCATGTGAGATTTGTGCTGGAGAAAGCGGAGGCGGGACGGGTTTTTCTCCGGGTATTCCGGCTTTCCCTGTCATCTTTCATTCCAGCAGCACTCATTTCATAGCCTCTATCAGTCATTAATACATCACTTTTGGAGTGGTGACCCGGTCAATGACTGGACAACAGGTTGTAGGTTTTCATTTCTCTTACGCTGCATAAAGTGACCACAGTGAGTTATGGATCCCATAGCCATTTTTATAATGGTTAAGACCTAGCGCTGGCATTTGTGAGGGCTCATTGTCCGCCAAAGTTTGGATTTTAATTTTCTAAATCAAAAATAATCTACTCAGACCAAGTGAATACTGAAGAACAGGAAATAATATTAAAGAACGAATTAATTCTCACTATAAATCGTGTAAACATTAATACATTTTTGAACGAACTATGAAATAATATTTGTAAATTTTCTTCACATGTTAAAACATATGTTTAAACCCTCGCGGGCTACCATTTACAAACCCCTGTACCAACTGAACTGTTATTTACCGAAATAAAGTATTCACTGTACTTTTCGTATAAAAAAGACGGATGTCATCAGCGCGAAAAATGTTGCATAATTAAGAACAAAATCTACCAAAATAGAATGTGAAGTGTTTCCACATACTCTCACAAATACTTCCAGAGTTGAAGTGAAGGTTTCCGCACTCGATGCAACCACGAGTAATTTTGCTAAAGTTTTACAGCTACCTGCGGAGAGAGACAGACAGGAGGACATTGTTAAAAATAATTATTGCCTGAGAGTGAATTTGGGATTAGGTGGCGAAGTGTTACAGACAACCTACGAAATATCAGAGCCAAGGATATTGGGTGGATGCGGTGCTGAACATTTTGGAAACGGTAGGAATACGATAACACAGGTGAAAACTAAGAGTTCAGGATGTGAGCCTCCTAGCGCGCCAGCCTCTCACCGCTCGGTTCCGTGGTTCAAATCTTGACCACTGCGTGTGAAATTTTTGCTGGACAAAGCGGAAGCGGGACAGGTTTTTCTCCGGGTTCTCCGACTTTGCCTGTCATCATTCATTCCAGCAACACTCTCCAATATAATTCCATTTCCTCTGCCAGTCACTAATGATTGCCCCAAGAGAAGTGGGACAGGCTGTTCCTATCCTGGCCGCTTGACGGGACCTCATTCATTCCATTCCTGACCCGGTTCAATGACTGGATTTCCGTTTTTCGTACTTCTGAGAGTTAAGGATATCGAAACCGGGGCTATGGAACACTTCTTAGTTTACATTCTAACCTGTCACTCCATAAAAAATCCGAGTCTATTAATTACATATTATAGAAAATGGCTTAAAACTGCAAACCTGTCTTGCAGGAACTTCCTTTTACCTCATTATTATAATTAATAATCCTGGCGGTCACGGCGTGTTCCTAATTAGAACCCACTTAACATACCCGTGCGTCACTCCAGTTCATTATAAGTACAGTCTGATTAGATTCGAACGATTTCGTGCTGTCATTGCATAACACCTGGATCAGTGTCCGGCCCAAGATGCGGCACAGAAAGTGCAAACATGTTGTACATTGTAAAGATTTATTGCGATAGATTCACTTTTAATAATAATATTAATGTTATTCGCTTTACGTCCCACTAACTACTTTTTCGGTTTTCGGAGACGCCGAGGTGCCGGAATTCTGTCCCGCGGGAGTTCCTTTACGAGCCAGTAAATCTACCGACACGAGGCTGACGTATTTGAGCACCGGACTGAGCCAGGATGGAACCTGCCACGTTGGGGTCTGAGCCACTCAGCCCGGCAGATTCACGATTAAATCCCTCTCTCGGGAAGGATCACCTGCCTGTCGTACGAGGCGAGTAAGAACAGTATATTTCTCACTGGTAAAATCAAATTATCATAAACATGTCTTTGAGTAAATGAAACTCAGATTGATAAATATTAATTTATTTGCACCTAATGAATAGTTTTCGAGAAAAGATTTAAGAGTAAAGAAGAAGTGTAGGATTCCGCGCCACGCATCGACAGTGAGAAGCTGACTCAGTTTTGCTAGTTGCTTTACGTCGCACCGACACCTATGAAACTACCACCAATGAAATAATCACTTCTCTGATGAATACACTTCTCTCCGAGTCACGAATGACCACCATCTTGGGAGAGCGTATTCCTTTATCAATCTAAATTATTACATGGAGTTAGTTTTAAACGTACTTCAGAAATCCGAAGATATTCCAATTCCGGAAATATTACGCTAATGTGTATGTTACATACCCAGTACGAATGGACGGAGACAACTGGAGAAGAATAAACAACTTAACCCTTTCACAGGCTGTGGGAAACATATTTAATAACTATTTAACTTCCTGTGTCCATCGCAAGCATTCCTACCGCCGATAATTTATTGTATTGTGTCTACGGGAAGTATCATTCCTACCTGGTTTCTACTGGCACTAGGAGACGCGCCGATGTGAAGTGGCGGGATAGACTTAGCAATAGCAATTGTCTGTTGACGGAAGAACAATTAACACTTTTCAAGACAAACTAACTTTTTGCCTGAAACTTGTAAGACAACTCACAGCAAACGGAAAACATGGCCAGTTTTCTAGGGAACAAGAAACAAGTACCAGAGGATGTACGAGTTGCTGTTCTGAAGGTAATTTACAGGTCGCACCGACACAGATAGGTCTTATGGCGATGATGGGACAGCAAAGGCCTATGAATAGGAAGGAAGCGGCCGTGGCCTTAAGGTACAGCCCGAGCATTTGCCGGGTGTGAAAATAGGAAACCACGGAAAATCATATCCAGAGCCGACAGTGGGATTGGAACCCAGTATCTTCCGGATGCCCCCAACCGCACAGCCAACTCGCCCGGTTCTTACAGACTCTGTCGTTTATACTCAACTAAAGCGCATGACCAGAGAACAAGATGCATCTCCAATACATGTGACATTACACTCTGTGTATTAGATGCACGCTCTCATCGAAAGTAAGACAGGCATTTACATCTTTTTGCTTTTGTAATAGAATATCACCTACATACACGATATAACACTAAAATGTCTGGGTTTTTATTCATTTTCAATTTTATTTTAGCAGGCTTTGAACAAAATAAGCTATTATTTGTATGTAAATCAGCCTCCTTGGCTCAGGCGGCAGCGCGCCGGCCTCTCACCGCTGCGTTCCGTGGTTCAAATCCCGGTCACTCCATGTGATATTTTTGCTGGACGAAGCGGAGGCGGGACAGATTTTTCTCCGGGTACTCCAGTTTTCCCTGTCATATTTCATTCCAGCAACACTCTCCAATATCATTTCATTTCATCTGTCATACATTAATATTGTCCCAGAGGAGTGCGACAGGCTTCGGCAGCTGGCACAATTCCTATGCTCGCCGTTAGATGGGGCTTCATTCATTCGTGATCCGGTCGAATGACTAGAAACAGGCTGTAGATTTTCATTCATTATTTGAATGTGATTCAAAACGAGCCATGGGAAGAATACGTCCCTCCACATTACTAAGTTTCTAAAAATAAAAATTTGTTTAAATCAATACTCTTCATTTAGTTTCCCATTCCTAGTCGAGAAAATATTAAAAAAGCTATGTTACATTGCAGCACAAGTGCTAAGCCACAGTGGTTGTATACAATGGCATGGAGATCAATGAGGGCTACTTTACTTTGTTCGGATCAAGCGAATACTCACAAACAGGAAATAATATTAAAGAATGAATTAGTTGTCACTTTGATATGAAAATTAATATGAAAACTTACGTGTATTTTCTTCATTATCATGTAGACTTTCACGGCCCGTGTAACTATTCATGAGTTCTATTTTTGGGCTTATGCCGTGTAAATAATTGTAAACACACAACGTTTCAAAAGGAACCTTGCCTTTCTTCATCAGCCCAAAAATATAACTCATGAATATTTTCTTCATATTTCTTAAAATGTAGTTTTCGAAAGGATTTCGCGGGCCGCCACTTGGAAACCCCTGATCCACCCGCTCTACAGCTATGCAGGTCAGCTGCATAACTTACAGGGATTCTGATAGTTGAGAAATCTCACTGATTAACCGTTGTGCGGGCTAGTATACGCTTGCGCCTTGGTTAAATACGTTTACATTCCACATTAGTGGCTAACAACCCATGGCAGTGAGACTGGTTTCAGTCTCCACGTAACTCTGATGTCATCAGATTCCAGGCCGCTAAATGGCCATTGACAGAAATATTTTCCCTCTTTTATCGTATCTCTTTTGTTTTATCCCCCACCGGGAGCTGCTGTAATAGATCTCACCTCGAACTGGCGTCCCTCGAGGATAAGCGCGTTGGTGTTGGTGACGTCACGTAGTAAATACCGCCGGTTTGTTTTGCCAACAAGCAAACAAACAAGCCGACGGGGATGGCGGAATGCGATAAAACTGGTAAACGTATGAGCGTCATCACCATTGGGATGCGAGTCACTGCTCTACTAGGAGCTACTCGGTAAGAGTTGTAAGAGCCGGAGATACAAGTTAAGTAATATTATGAAAAACAACGAATAACTTACAAAACAGAATAAATAAAAAAGTCGAGATAAAACACAAAGTAGAAATCGACAGAGATTTGTGCAATACAGAACACAGATGTGATGTAAAATACAAGTAAATAAATAAATTAAATGAAACATGTGAACTAAACTAGGATGTCCAGCTATTGCAGCCACTGAATAGCCGTTGTTGAAGGCTCTATGTGTCGCATCCTCTGGAATTCTTCTCCCAGTCACAGCTTGGAGAATGTCGAAGCCCCCAAGAATGTATCGCAGAGCCACTTCATCCTACGTCTAGTAAGACCCAAACACTCCGCGGGAGATGAAATCCGAACGGGAGCTTTGTAGGGTCAAAAATCGATCTTCATCCGTCGAGGGGCCTTGGCCATCCATTCTTCATTCCAGGTTCGCAGTCCACACTAGTTTTTTTAGCCAGCAGCAGGTCGTTTGAAGCGATTATATCGATGTCTCTGTGAATTGCAAGTCATTTATTTGCTTCTCGGACGAGATTGTTCATGCGGGGCATATCTGGAGGAAGGTTGTGCATAAGAACTGGAAGCCAGTGCGGTGAGTTTGTGTTAATAACACCGCATCAATCCGTGTCAATTTTCTTGGTGTGGGTGTTATTCAGCCAAACGGAAGAGCAGTATTCAGCTGCTGTATAAACCAGAAGTACGTAAAGCTGCCAGATGTTGCTTCTTGTCCTTATTTTAGGTTTGGTTGTAAACTAAAATGCTGTTGCGGAGAGTCACTTTCAAGAGATAAAACTCAATCATAAACGCATTTTTCCAATTAAAGGATCATGTTACACAATGACATTAGCCAACGAATTCAATTCAAAACAAAGTAAGAAGAACGGTAATAGTCTATCAACTTACATTCATTTCCGTGTCCGAATCGAATAACATTTTGCAGTGAGTAGCAACAGATATCGGATTTTTAGACAGTAACAGGTCGCAATGCAAACTAATTTGGTTGTTAGGAAGTGTCTTCTAGCACTAGGGTTTCTGGTTATTCGGCGACTCAAACCCACCACGACTGTTGATGCTCGCCTCTGTTGTGACGAATAGCGGTGACCGTCCACGTGCAGTACCGGTCCTGGAGCCGGCTCGCTTGTCAGGTCTCCAGTGTTGCACAGCTGCACGCGTCTCGCTGCTCGCTCTCACAGCCTATATAGTTGAAACAGAGATTTGACAACGCTTTGATTCGAGTTGGGGAAATTCTGGCATTCCGTGAACAAGGAATGTAAACATAGCCGGCCAGCTAGGTTTCAAAAGCGTGCTGGTCGTAAGCGAGGAAATACCCCTAAAGTTCATGCACATCTCACAGCAAGATAGAGTAGACTTGTTACTCGCTTCAGTTGCTGCCAAAGAATGCGGGCACTTGTTCAGTATTTATATCCATAAGGTCTTCTTTTGTCTTTCTTCAAGAAGACTAGTGTGAACACCATGAACTAGTATTCCCGGCAACAACTATTAACAACAAATGCTTTACTGCATGACAACTTAGTGGAAGATTGAACGATTTAATACCAGCACAAGGATGTCCTACACGTTATTACTGTAGTTACATGGCTGGCGACTTTGGAATGAACAGCAAAGGACACGCACCTGCTTCCTTGTAGATCTAGTACATGTTGGTAATTTTTTATCTCAACACTCGTGTTTTATTTCTCAGAATATGTACCCTAATCTACGTCTGACGTCTAGTGGTTAGTGTGATTCGTTGCCACCCTGGGATCCCGGCTTCCATTTCCGGCTCTGAAACGAAATTTGAAAAGAGGTACGAGTACTGGTACGGCGTCCACTCAGCCTCGGGAGGAATGGGGTTCCAATCCCACCTCAGACATCCTCGAAGTGGTTTTCCGTGGTTTCCCACTTCTTCTTGAGGCAAAAGCCGCGATGGTACCTAAGTAATGCCACGGCCCCTTCCTTCTCCCTTCTTTCTCTATCCCCACAAGGATCCTGTTCAGTATAGTACGTGAGGCCGCCTGTCCTCCCTAGTTGTATCCCCGACCAAATGTTTCAAGCTCCAGGACACTGCCCTTGAGGTGGTAGAGGTGGGATCCCTCCGTGAGTCCGGGAACGAGCAACCTTCGAGGGTACACGGACTAAATAATTAAATAGATAAACTTGTACCCTATCCCTTTCGAGGGAAATATTTTGCACTGGGTGAAAAAATGCTTCACTTACATCCGTATGCAATTTCGAAGCCCGCAGGTCGGCGAGATTTGGATATGTTTATTTTTCTTTGGATGTTGGGAGGCATCAGGTCACCCGGTACCAAGATTTATATATTTGGGATGCCTGAAAATGGCTCATTAATTAATGTCCATTTCTATTTTGTACCCACCCACGTTCATTGATACCGGCCGCGCGGTGTAGGGGTAGCGTGTGCCTCTTATACGGAGGCCCCGGATTTGAATCTAGATCTGAGGGCTGGTTTGAAGTCTACTCATCCTACGTGATTTCATTTGAGGAGCTACCTTATTGTGAGATAGCGGCTCCGGTCTAGACGAGAGGATTCACCATGGTCCTGAGCACACGAAACCTCCGGGCTTGGCAGCGGTCACTTGGTAGGACTTCACCTTTTGTGGCTGTTGCGCCATGGCGATTGATTTGGTTCACCGATAGATTTCGTACCTTGCTTATATCTGGAAAACTATAGCCAACACCGTTTCGAGATTTTGTTGTAAATTTAATTTGGATTTCTAGGTAATTTTCACTTCATAAACTCCTCCCCTTCCCACTGGAATATGAGGATCTGTGAAACGTATTCATTGCACCCTTCGACATATGGGTTTTAACTTCATTCCAAGTTTTCCCCATTTTAAACTCCTCTTCCTCGAACGTATTTTTTCCCGTCTTCTCCGGACCAGCTCTCCTTGAGGGTCACAGTTCAAAGCAGTCTTCACCACTAAATAAGTGTGTTTCTGCAGTGTGTTGCCAATTCTCTTCCAATTTCGTCTTATTAATATCGACTGTGGGGAAAGCTATAGGTCGTCACTTTGGAAGACTGTGAAAATTTGTCACATTTGCTTACTTGTGCTTGTTGATTCTGAGGTCGTCGGTTCATTCTACTCTCTCTTCAATGCGTTCTTCTGCTGATCTTCGGAGTATCAGCTTCTGTTTTCAATTCTTACAATCCCTCAAAAAATCATTAATTCGTTCTTATTTTCAAGTTCATACTTTTGTCTATAGACGTCGACTTTAATTATGGGTTCTCATTGTTAGAAGTGTCACAACTCTCTATCTTTTTGTACTTTCCTTTAGATAATAATCACATTGGAGAATGTTGACATGCTGCTCTACCCTGAAGGAATGAGGTCAGTAATTGTGAATCTCCCTGTACCAATACATCACGTGGCACACCCGTCTCCCGCCTATCGACCAACCAGCTCTTCCCGTTCATATTTCAGTCTGATTCATTACTGGTCGCTCACTCAGATTTAAGCGAACGCTGCTCCGCTTACCTCCTTCACTCAGTCGCTCCCACCACCTTGCTCAATCATCTCCACACCAAATAAATCCTATTGCCTGGACCGCATGACTTCCTACTGCACATCGTGGATATCGGTATAAGACTGAGCTGGCCAACCTCCGTTGTACTGTACAATCCACGCCACGCACCCTTGACGAGACAATCGCAAATTTGTGGAACTCACCAACCAATTTCCGCCAGGCTGTCTTACTCTGGACGCAGCCCATCTATCGGAGATGCGTGGCAGCGGAAGAGGGAAATCACATCACAACAATGGCCAATGTAATGTTATTGTTGATCAGTTTTATGAGCTATCGATATTGTTTCCAATCGACTCTGTGATCACTTCTTTCATGACTCCCTTTTGTCTTGTCATTCAAGCGATCGTTCTTTTACGAGTTTTTCTCAATTCTTCACAATTTACCTCGTCGACAACCGCGTGGTTTAAGGTCACTTACCACCATTACATGTCAACGGCGTTGATATGGACTAAGCAACAAAAGTTCTATTATCATAGTCGGTGCGGTGAAACACTTCTCAATAGGACCAAAAACATACGTATTTTAAAAATTAAATTTTAGGCGCCGTTCCCTATAGGCTACTACCATATCATCGTGCGTGAATAAAATTATGTATAGCCTAGACTGTAGGACTTTACTGTATTTTATGACTTCACATACAGATTTCCATTAAATTCTGTTCACCTATTTTCTCGTGGTTCGGTGTTGACATAGACTTGGCTAAAAAATGGACATTCGTGAATCTCTCTTATCACAGCCGGTACGGTAAAAATATATAAAACATAAATGACCGGAAATGTAATTCTATGTTACTTAAGTTATGTAGTATTTATCGATAGGACCATTAATAACATAAATATTTGAGCAGTAAATCTTACGCCTTCCCCCACACTACCACTAATTATTTAAAACCTACATTGTAGTGCCTCATTCCCCGACTTTACGTGCCAATTTTCATTAAATTCGCTTCAACCATTTTCCCGCGATGCGCATACACACACACCAAGATGACGGAGAAGGAAAAGTCCGTTTCCTTGCTACTGTGCACCCCACCGATACAGAAATACCATTCTTTTTTTAAAATTCTGAACAATGTGCAGACAAAACCTTCTTACCAATTGCTTTACGTCGCACCGACACAAATAGATCTTATGGCGAGGATGGTATATGAAAGGCCTACGAGTGCGAACGAATTGCCCGTGGCCTTAATTAAATTACAGCCCCAGCATTTGCCTGGTATGAAAATGCGAAACCACGGAGTACTATATTCTGGGCTGCCGACAGTGGGGTTTGAACCCACAATCTCCCGAATGAAAGCTGATAGCTACGCCCTCCTAACCGCACGGCAACTCGCTCGGTTAAGACAAAACTTATTTTATATAGAGAGATGTATTTATTTTTTATACGTCCCGGGTGGGCTGATTAACGCTCGGGGGCGGACAAGATTTGCACCGTTTGGTCCTATTTTACATCTAACCAGATTATAAGATATAATGAATATTGTTTGAGTCATCACTGATCACTCCTCTCATTTCTACGTAACTATTGCATCCTGCATCTGCTCTAACCGGCCTGCCATATTTACACCTTTGCCTACCATTCTTACCACCTAAACTTGCCTTAAAAACCAACTGAACAAACTGAACAACGCCCGGGTTTCTAAGGATGTGTCCCATCGTTCTATCACTCCTTCTCATTAAATTTAGCCAAGCCCATCTCCTCTCACCAGTTCGATTCATTATCTCTTCATTCACGATGTAACACCACATTTCAAAAGCTTCTATTCTCGTTCTTTCTGAGCTAGTTATGTTTCACTTCCATGCAATGCCACGCTCCATACGCAGTGTTCGAAGTGAGCACATTCCTTGCTTGTGCCATCGTCAGTTATTTTACTGCCCAAGTAAGAATATTTACCTAATCTAATATTTTCTGCATCACCCGACTGCACTCCATTACTTTTGTTTTGAATTTATTTATCTTGTACTCCTTCCCCAAGACTCTGCTCCATACCGTTCATCAATTTCTCCAGATCTTCTGCAGTCTCAGATAAAATAATATCATCGGCAAAACTCTGGATTTTCATTTCCTCTCCTTGGATTATGATCCCCTTTCCAAATTCCTCTTTGATTTCCTTTAGCACCTGTTCTGTATAAGCGCTGAAAAGGTGGGAGTGCAAACTGCAGCCTTGCCTCACTCCTTTCTGGATTGCTGCTTCTTTTTCAAAGACGTCGATTCTTATCACTGCAGACTGATTTTTCTACAGATGGTAGATAATTCTTCGTTCTCGGTATTTGATCACGATCTCAAATAGGTTGGCGCAATCAATATTATCAAATACCCTTTCTATATCTACGTCGCACTGTTCTAATTCTAACTTCAATAAGGACTGCTGGAAAGTACAGTGAACTTCATTATTGCAAAATACACCAGCGTGCTACGCAAGTTGTAAGACCCAATCAATTAGTCCAGTCACGTCTCGCCTATAGAACGACTGAAAAGCCTCATGTAAATTCATGTTCCATTCTTTGAGGAGATCTCCTTAAATTACCATCATCTTACTTCACAGAGGAGAGAGTGGCACGTCCAGCTCGGACGTATCTTTTAAAAGTCTCTTTCGGCGTGCAATAGAATACTCCACTTGGTTAAGTTAGCGCTTATGTCATTCGTGCTACCCCTTTTTTTCATACAAAAAGTTTTGCTGTTCTACCCGGTCCGATCCACCTTTCGACTCCCAGTCAGGAAATTGACAACTTTAAATACGGAATATTCACTTTTAGACATTCACTCAGCCTGCAGCGTACCAGGTTACTTCCCAACAGCTAAGACGGTCGGGTATAGAGATAACCACTCTATCCATCCAACTGCTGATGTTCCAGTCCTCCATGGGCCTTCATTGTGTGTACAGACATGACTTTGCTCCAACAGGTATCCTTTCCTCTACCAGATGGTACAGTAAAACTGAACATCGAAATTGTCACACAGACAGCTTAAATTGGCCTGTACGCGCTAGTGGGGCTTCATTAGTCATTCCTTTATTCCCTGAAACAATGGTTGGACGAATTTGACCTCGAAACCAAGGCGCTGTCCTCGTACTGTTGGATCTCTGACTTCACGTAAAACGATTTTCTAGGCCTGACCGCTGAGGGCTTCGTGTTTAAAAACAGGAAGATTTTCGAGGTTATCGCCGATCTACTTTACCAGGTGTTCCCCCCAGCCAATCGTTTGTACTTTGCCGCCAGAGTAATGAGTCAGGTAGGCACTGTTCGGACTTCGGTACACGTGAACAGAAGCCACCGCAATCTCCGGTCTTGAATAATAATAATTTTATTTTGGACATTTATGCAGAATGGATGACAACAGGTTAACCAAACAAATCTTCAAATATCTTTGGAACAATAAGTCAACAACAACTTGGGTTCATCACGTCAAGAATGACTGGGAAATACATCAGGGCTGGAGAAGCAGCAGAGAGAGACAGAGATTTAGAAATAAAGTGTTAAAAATGGAAGCATTCCAAGGCCGGCAGGGAAAGAAAACAGACTCTAATGGTCCGAGGGGAGGAAAAGGACGCATAATGAGCAGATAAAGGAGTATTGTAGGAACAACAAAGGATGAAGTACTGAAATTGTCTCATGATCCCTAGAAGACCCTAACGGGGAAATAATAATAATAATAATAATAATAATAATAATAATAATAATAATAATAACTGCAACTCCATCTCTGGTCTAAGCAACACTGTATAGCCACATCTTTTACTGAAATCCTGTCGGTGACATAATGTTATACAGAATTCGTAATCTGTAGATGAAACCGTGCATGATAAAGTAGCGAGATGAATAGCGTAAGCAAGTGGCTTATTATATAAAACGCGAAGAGCCGTCATCATTAACGAGCTCAAAATATTTCATCAATTATTGTTCCAGCACATAGCAGTAGCAGCTTTCATAAGAAAGTTGTCACATTAATTGTGAAGCGGAGGCTTTACAAGGCCCGTACCCAGTCTAATCCTGTCGCACATTCATCCTTCTAATACAAAAGCAGTTGGTCGCCATAACTGTCAGATGCAGCGTGTCGCATGCAGAGTGGAAAGAATATAACACTTTAATGAATTCCAAATTCAATTTGGCGTCCCCGTGCTCTCCACTGCGGCACACTGGCCGGCTCTGTTGATCTCTGCTTTCTATTACAACTATTAATATCAACATCAGGTAAGTCATCAGAAAACTGGAACAATTTACGTCTGAGAGAGAGAGAGAATTGAATTCATTATGGCATACGCTGGATGGATTGGTTTAAAACAAAGTGCAATTGAGAGCTAAATACTTTGTGTACAGTACAGTATTTAGTAAGTACAGGAACATTCCACATTTATAAACGATTGCATTAATTAACCAATATCTATAACAATAGGAATTGCAGTGAAAAAGAAAATCCTGTCCTGACGTAACTATATAAAATTCACATTTTGTGGGACTAGTTTCGACCTGAAACCTATGCCACCTTCAGCCACATAATGTGATGATGGCATTTGTTGTTTAAAATGGCCTAACAGCTAGGTCATCAGCCCCTAATAGTTCGAGATGCAATGAAACGAAACGATAATTACAACTTCAAAATGTATCCACTGGCTAGAATCGGAAATGAGTGAAGGATAAAGAAAGATGATGAATCCAGAACAATCAGTGGATCCGATTCACAATGCCTTATTATCCGGCATGATGCGTGCTGTTGAAACGAGTCCAAAATCCGGCCTCTCATAACAGTACTAATCACTGGTAAAGCAGAGCCATGGTGTCCCTCCTATAGTGGGTACTGTAGACAGGAGCTGCTCAGAAACATGATGTTTCCTACATAGCGAAAGTAATCACAGGAAAGGCCCAGACCTGTCGTGTTTGTCACATAATGGTACTAATCACAGGTAACGCAGACACGTGGTGTTCCTTACACGATGCTCCGGATATAGTGTACAAATCACCCCCGACGATACTAATGGTGTTCCTCGCGTGATGCTACTCATCACACGTAATCGCATGGTTCACTTGGTCACCTCTTACGAGAGGTACTCCACCCACAGGGAGTGCCACATTATCTAAAAAAGGACAAATGTATTCACACACTGTGTTCCTACGAACTAAATTTCAAAGAGTAATATCATCAACGATGAGATCAATCACAACATTTATTACTTTTTAGCATATTATGAGTCGTGAAACGGAAGTAATTTTAATACGGAAGAATTGAAATTTAACTACTGTTGTTTATGAAGTAAATCATTATGTTTTCAGCCACATTACGCCTCCCAAACCAACAACATGCTCAAGCAGAAGGTGAGAGCGCAGGCCTGGAGCTTCACGAACAATAACGGCTCATTTATTCAAATAAATAATACGGGAAAATCAAACATCATTGCACTCTGGCGTAAAAGAAGTAAAAACAGAACAAACAGGTTCTCCTCGTATCAAGGAAACATCCGCAAAGCCCGCTTCCAGACAGTTACTTTAGATACACCGTAATAATAATAATAATAATAATAATAATAATAATAATAATAATAATAATAATAATAATAATAATAATAATTTCAATATGCCTTTAATATAATGCGCTTATTAGCATACAGTTCAGTAAAATTTGTTTCGGTCCATAAATAGCAGAGTTATAGGCATTAGAAGTGTTTGCTTGTTTCTAGAATCGAACTGATGTGCTGCGGATATCGGGATGTACGTAAGTGATAATAAATAGTCTATTTTGAGGCGACAGTTTGCGAGCCACGAACGTCCTCGAGCGCAGCACATATGTGGTCGACCGGAAGAGGTAAGAGAAAACGTGACTGTAAGGAAAAAGAATTGCTAAACTGCGATTCCACGGAGAAAACCCCTTTTCGAAGGCGGTGCCGGTTTTCTAATTTGACCCCTAGGGCTTTTTTACTTCGCATTCTTGAACTTACGACATGATTTCATCTACGCCAGAGATTCAAACACGTGCACACGTCGCTTCTCCAAATTATTCCGCCAAGGAATCCGTTCGTTCCCAAGCAGCCCCGGCCTAAACCTATCTGCTAACGACTCACAGGACGCAATGGCGGAATTAACCTATCTTCCTAATTACTCACCCCTTTCCTCTAACTCTGCCTCTGTTTTGCCCAATAATAATAATAATAATAATAATAATAATAATAATAATATCGTCGTCGTGTGGCCTCAGCTACCGTGTCCAGACATTTCAAGTTGACGCCATCTAGCTGTCTGCTCGTCAATTACCGTTTTTGCCCAAATTTTGTCGAACTCTTCAGATTCGAACTTGTATGTTAAAGAAAGGAAACCAACCTCGTCCAACTGAGCTATTGGAAAGGACAAGAAACGATATTGAAACAACGGATTTATTAAGTTACTTTCTTCTAAACATTGTTTTCGCTAATAGATCGCGGCACAACTACTATTATTTTCTGAAATATTCACCAGATGCCAGCAACTGTCGGGTTACCGGCAGCCATTACGTTTCTGTGGTTGAAACTGCCTATCTGTTATCAAAATGGCATTTCCTGCTTCAAGATAACTCCACCTCTTCGGCTTATAAAAGAAAGTGGTGGATAAATACGAGCTAATTCATGTAGGTAAAAAAAGCACTGCGCTATGCTTTCAACTACCCCAGTTTCAACTACCTCATATAACTACCAGGTTTCGGCTACATCTCTTTTTCCGGATTTCTTAAAATGTTAATGATGGACCTAGACCGGCTTTTTAAAAAAATATTATATTCATTATTATTTTTCCTACAATTTTTGATGATTTTAATGTTTTTAATTTTATAGAAATATTTACTTTTGATATTTTTTCCTAAAAATAAGTGATTTGGGGGGTAAAAGATATGAAATTCTGAGAAAAATACGCAAAATTATGCGTGAAAAGTTAAAAGTTGTAGGTGAGCCAGGATCCGTAAAATAGACCTACTTTTTTACTTTCACGGCTCGTGTAACTACTCATCATGTATTTTTTTGGGATTAGGTCGCGTAATAAATTATAAAACACACTTTATGCGAATTTCGAAAGGAGCCTTGCCTTTTCTTCGCTAGGAGAAAACAGAACTTTTGGTGCTCAACATAAGAATATTTTGATTGTATATCATGGTCCCGGGATCTTACGAGAAGGATGAGAGAAAAAATAAGACACCTTCTTGCGTCGTAATCTAAGAAATTTAAACGTCAATCGGAAAATATCCTCCCCACAGATGATCAAATTTAGTAGGTTACGACGCAAGAAGGTGTCTTATTTCCTGTCTCATCTTTTTTCTAAGATGCCGGGACCATGATATACCACCAAAGTTTGTTATGTTGAAGCATAACTTCAGAACACCAAAAGCGCGGTTTTCCCCTAATGAAGAAAGGCAAGGCGCCTTTCGTAATGCGTATTGAGTGTGTTTTATAGTTTATTACACGACACAATCCCAAAAATAATTGCATTATTAATAATATCCTGCGATAATCCTTTACTATCAGAACAGAATCTCTGTTGCTATTAAATTGATTATAACGGAGGTCTGTAGCTGCAGTCGCTTTATTGCGGCCAGTATCCAGTATTCGGGAGATAGTGGGTTCGAACCCCACTGTCGGCAGTCTTGAAGATGGTTTTACGTGGTTTCCCCATTCTCACACCAGGCAAATGCTGGGGCTGTACCTTAATTAAGGTCACAGGCCTACTAGCCTTCTCCTGTCCCATCGTCGCCATTAAGACCTATCTGTGTCGGTGCGACGTAAAGCAACTTATAAGAAATATATTATTTTAACAGAGCTGTACTACTTACGTATGTTGCTAGGCATGTGGATGGCTGGTCAAGTATGGGTGCCTTTGTATTTTTAGGCAGATACTATTTAAACTTTAAGTTATTAATCTTTTAACATGTCAGACTAATACACAAGAAGGAATTGTACAATTTGCTGTTGTTGACGACAATATTCACTTTGCTATTTACACTTTCTTAGAACACTTTCAAAGTTTCATATAGCGGCATGCACTTCACATGTTGTTGTGTCGCTATTATAACCACCTTTTATTTTTCAGAAGGCTAGACGCCAGTACTAGAATAACTTCCTGGCTGCTAGATTTAAAAACATCTGTCATCGCCTGTATAAGCAGTGAACAGCTCCACACAGCATTCACTCCACTACAGGACGTATACCAGCAATAATTCTCATGATTATGCAAAGAAAATTGAACGCTAGCGAAAAAAACGAAAAGATATCAGTCTCGAGCCATAAGGTTATGAATAATAGAGAAATCTAGCACAGTCTAATATAGACTGGCACGTGTAAGGTGTGATAATTCCATTACTTATGAATCGTTTAACATGGTACTGTGTAGTGCAAGAAACTGCACACCAGAGCTATCACAAATCTTGAACTACTCTTTACATTGTGAAGGTGTAGAAATGTAACTTCAAATAACAAGTCAATGATCCATAAATATAACTCAGTGAGAAGTTAACGCAATCGTAGTCTAACACGTGGCTTTAGGCTGACTTAATGAAGACATATTTGTACGATATCATAAAAGTTATGTTCGAATGATTTTGAAACAGCCACTTTGGTCAGCAGACAAGAAGAAATTGGCATAGAATGCAGTCCCATTCAAGATAAATCTCCGCCATTTTTTTTTCAAAACTGAAGTTATTGATTAGAGGTGCTCAAACCCGTGTCGAAGGAGCAGAAATTGTCTTGTTGAAAGTCGAGAACGCTTACGAGCTCACTAATGGAAATACCTCATTTTCCATATGAATGCTGCGAAATTATCGTTGAAACGAAGATTATATTAAATTTTCAAATTTTGCAATGAAAGTTTTCAGTGTCATAGAAAAAACACGAAGTACTTACCATTCAGCCATTTAGGCTGCTGAGATCTTTGAACGTTATTTGAATTGTTCTCAGTTCATTGCCATATTTTTATTCATGTTAAATTACCAAATTCACTTCAATACCAGGATTTCAAAAATGGCTAAGACCGTAACTACAGAGATGTGAATACTTATTCCTTCTGTATTATCACGCTTTAACAAGAAGTATCAGCGTGTTTTCTCAAAATGTACGATTAATATAGTTGTTTCGGTGGTTACAGTTTTCAATTTACGACACTCAGCTGTTGGGTAGAGAACTTGTTCTTGACAGTTGTAGCTTGCTGGCCATTGCGAGCGCTGGTATCGTCCCGCCTGTCAACAGGATGCCATTTTATAAGAAAGGAGTTTCGCGATTGTGTATCTAGGTATCTAGTAGCGGCGATTGGGAATTAAAAGTGCGGGGGCGAAAAAATATAGACAACAAACAGTACCCGGGTTTGTAGAATATAGAGAGAACAAGAAAAGCTACAAAAGGGTAAGGTTTTTTAATGCTCTCTGAGCGAATTTCGACACTTCAAGAGCGGTAATAAGAGCTCTTTTTGAGATTTTGATTCAATAGTATACAATGAAACTTTCATAAAAGGAACAATATTACACATTTAATGCAATTAGAAAAGAAGTACAGTGAGGTTATACAATTAAAATCATTTAGTATTTCACTACAAATTGGTTAATCGGGACGAACGATATTTTGTGCGTATTTCCGCTAATACTTGAGTTAATAATTAAAAAAATAAAGGAAAGAAGTCGCCGAAAAGACAACATGGCTTGTAGAAATTGCTGTTCTTAATAATTCATATGATTCCTAATTCCAGCTGGTCAAACTGAAATAAAAATTTAATATTTTCTCCAGAAAGTGAGGTCGCCACCTTAATTGGCGCTACTGGTGGTATCTACGACAAAGCGCCTCGTGACCAAGATAACACAAAGACGCGTCCCAAACAAATTACTATTAAAAATTTATCATGACAAACCTTGAAATATAAGTCATTTCAAACCTCCGGAATCAACGACAGCTACCAAAATAACCTTTAGAACTATGGAAATATCTTTTATAAGTAAGAAACTCCACATTTATAGCATCCATCTCCATTTGCTGACAAGTCAAAGAAAAGAGACTCAGGAATGTCAAGGGAGGGCACAGAGAAAACAAGACGTGACACGGGCGCCATCTGTCAAGTCAGAGTAGCACTCCACTTCTTGAATCAAAACCAGCCACGATGCTACACTAACCAGCAGATCGCGAACAATGCGAATTTATACAGGACATGAAAGAAACTACGGTAATGGTTCAACGTTCAGCTAATTTTCCACGAATTCTGTGGTAGGGGGGATAGAATTTGTCAGCCCCGTGGTGTAGTGGTAGCGTGTCTGCCTCTTACCCGGAGGCCCCGGGCTGGATTCCCGGCCAGGACAGGGATTTTTCACCTGGATCTGAGGGCTGGTTTGAGGTCGACTCAGCCTACGTGATTACAATTGAGGAGCTACCTGACTGTGAGGTAGCGGCCCCGGTCTAGAAAGCCAAGGATAACGGCCGGGAGGATTCGTCGTGCTGACCACACGACACCTCGCCTTCGGGGCTGTAGTGCCATGGGGTTAGGTTTGTTAGGGGGTACAATTTGCCGGGCCGAGTTGGTGGTGATTACTGTTCAAGTGAAAGTACACCTCAGCAGCCACTCTCTATTAACAGTAATGATAAAGACGCCAATCATATGTGCTGGTTTGTAGAGTGCTGAAGATGTGTACTGAGTAAAATCCCCGACGACGCCGGGAATCGAACTCGTCCACATACAGTTCATGTGAGGCCATAAACGTGAGGGAAATCAACATCAAGATAAGATGAAGTGTGGGAATACTCCAGGAAGAAGAAGAAGCACCAGCATAACAAATCACGGTCCGCCTCTCTGGTTTAGGGGTTAGTGTGATTAGCTGCCACACCCAGAGGCCGGGGTTCGATTGCCGGCTCTGCCACGAAATTTGACAAGTGTTACGAACGCTGGAACGGAGTCCACTCAGCCTCGGGATGTCAACTGAATAGAGGTGGGGGGTTCCATTCCCACCTCAGCCATCCTCAAAGTAGTTTCCCACTTCTCTTCTAGGCAAATGCCGGGATGGTACCTAACTTAAGGCTACGGCCGTTTCCTTGCCCACCCCTTCCAATAGCAAGGCCCCTGCTCAGCACAGCAGCTGAGGTCGCCTAGGCGAGGTACTTGTCCCCGGCCAAATGTTTGACTTTCCAGGCGGCATTCCTCGCTGGTCCGGGGGAAAACCCCAATCCTGGAAGATTCATATAGCCTCAAATCCGCTGCATTTTATGTCCGATGCCCTACCAACTGAGCTAAGAAATTATTTCGATAAAAACCTCAGAATGTACCTTCACACTATCTTCTATTAAACAAAGAAGAGTGTACATTTTTTACAGCTATGTTATGTGCTAGTGTCTTCGACAGACTGAAGACCTTGTATGTTACATAAACATGTTCAATTGTCATTGCGTGGTGGTGCATACAGTGAACAAACAACATTTCACAGCGCGAGTAGGAGGGTGTAAGGGGGTTTACGTGCCTGACGAACTGTAAGTGGAGCTGGAAGAGGAGCACTAACCAGAGAGAAAAATGCAACGGATATGACACTTCGAAAAATGAAGGTATCGACGAAAGAAGGGCGTGAAAATGAAAGATTCGACACGTATTACCTTTGGGGTCGGAAAAGGCCAACAGTTGACCAAGTGAGGTCGGATATAATAGATGAAAGTGAGGAGCCTGGCACAAGAATGAGGAAAGAATGCCAGGACTCGGGTAAAGGGCTCCTTGCTTGCCAACCTATGCGCCTCTTACGACAGGCAGGGGATACCGTGGATGTCAGTCTTCCTCGTGTTCAGTGGAGAGATGGCGGAGTTTAAGATCACAATATCAAGATAAAGTTGGAACTCCACAGAACATACGGGGAAAATATTAATTTATAGGAAGAGAAGTAAGGGATTTAACAAGAGACATTTAAGAGGTAAACAACAGAGAGTTCTTCCATCTGGGCGACACGACCGTCTTGGTGGCCCTTTAATTTGAAGAAGGTTTAACTGTCTTTATGTAGCACGGAGCTCACTTCAACGATACGCACGGGTAGCGCTAGTGTGAAAACAAGATGTAGACGACATGTGATCGTCTGTAATGCGCGCGTGACGTACGCCATAACAAACCATGCACCCAGCCTCATAACTTCAAATCGCTCTAATAATACAGCCCGCAGTAGATCCTGACTAGCGTCACGACACGTTTGGAACAAAGGTGACCGCAGCAGTCGGCCCTGAAAATATAAAATTATCCCCGTCCCCACTCATATTTTCTCTTGTTTCCATAGGAAGTACAAAAAGTGTACGGTAGTGCATTCTTAATATCAGGATAAGAAAATGGTTTTCAGTGATGTCGCAGTTTCACACCAAGGAAATAATAATAATAATAATAATAATAATACATTTCTTTGCTGGCAAGACCTAGTAGCGCAGATTGTTACTCGTCGCAGTCACATCGTTGGCTTTGACGATATGAAAGTGACTGAGGTATGAACAATTCCCTGCTATGGATGGTGTGAAAATGTTGCTCATAGGGTCGGTTGGTGCACTCATTTCAGTGAGCTATCCGGCTCAATGACTAAATGGCTAGCGTGCTGGCCTCTGGTCACAGAGGACCCGGTTTCGATTTCCGGTAGGGTCAGGAATTTTTACCATAATGGGTTAATTTTGCGGACACGGGAGCTGGGTGTATGTGTCGTCTTCATCATCATCATCATCACCACGACGCGCAGGTCGCCTACGGGTGTCAAATCAAAAGACCTGCATCCGGCGAGCCGAACGTGTCCTCGAACACTCCCGGCGCTTCATTTCAGTGGCCTTGGCAGACTAATATGTAATAACTTCTCGCTCAGTGAGGAAAGCAACTGAAAATATCTCACTGCTCATTTCGCTAGTACGCCTCTTCAGTGAAGCCTAGACCCTATGGCGGCTGATGGCGGAGGTGTTGAGGTCCAAACTTGCGTTCGGGCTGAGGACTGAAGATAGATACAAGAAGAAGAATAAGAAGCCTGGTGCAGACCTCAACATTTTCATTTACCAATGATCTCTATTTAGGACCGTCACCAAGGTGGCAGATACTACCTACCATTTCCTTAATAACATTCAAATCAGTTATTATTATTATTATTATTATTATTATTATTATTATTATTATTATTATTATTATTATTATTATTATTCTTTCTTTTTTCTTTCTTTCTTCGTTATGCCCATTCATAGAGCGCGTTTGAACTTGTTAGTTGGTTTGATGGTTTGTGCCTTCTTATCCTCCCAAAATCTCTTCATGAATGCACTGTGTTGCATCTTGCGTTCTGTCGACCACTTCCTACCAGTTGTCTTTTTTGGTTTCTCCCTAAATTTATGATTGGCTACTTTGGTTCTAAAAGCTCCACGATTTTCCATGATGTCGTCTGTAATATTTATTTCTTGGAGGTCCGCCTTAGTTTCTTCTAGCCATTTTATTTGACCTTCTTTGAGTTGATTACTTTGAATAATCTTTTAGTTAGTGTGTCGCTGTTCATTCTGTAGATATGGCCATAGAAATTAAGGCGCCTTCTCCGTACGGCATCAGTAAACCTGTCGGTGAAGGAGTAGAGGTCCGCTGTTTTCCTCTTAATCCAAGTTCTATTTTCTCTCGTAAGACCATAAATTTTCCTGATTATTTTCCGCTCCTGCTTTTCAATGTCTGTAATTTTAGAGTGACCACCTAAGCATATGGTTTCTGAGGCATATAAAGCTTCGGGCAATACAACTGTCTTGTAGTGTCGTAATTTTGCATTACGCGATATGACTCTTTTGTTGTAGTAATTCCACGTCAGTCTGTATGCCTTATGTAGTTTGGTGTTTCTTTCTACATTGGCACTACTGTCTAATCCTGATGGTAGTATAATTTCTCCAAGGTATTTGAAGGAGGGCACCTGTGAAATTGTGCCGTTTTCCATCTCTAGCGGAGTTCTTTTGCTATTTTGACGTAGATTTTCCATGTACTTGGTTTTCTCGTAGGATATCTGGAGGCCTGCCTTTGATGCTATATTGTGTAGTCTCTGTTTGGCATACCTTGTTTCATCCTTGGTCTTAGTAATGATTGCGAGATCATCAGCAAATGCTAAACATTTCACATTGACCTTGCTTCCCAAATTTCCGATGTTCACACCCTTGATATCCTTTTCCCACTCTCTAATAACTTTGTCTAGAACTAAGTTAAACAGAATAGGGGAGATGCTGTCACCTTGACGAACGCCCGTACATATTTCAAAAGGCTCAGAGATTTCTCCAAGGAATTTCACTTTAGAGGTCGTACTTGTGAGGGTCTGCTGGATAAGTGCTCTGGTCTTCTTGTCCACTCTGAGTTCTTCTAGAGTATCAAATACTGTCTGTCTGTCCACAGAGCCATACGCCTTCTTAAAATCCACAGAGGTGACGATCGTGCTGGCACTTCGGCGAATCCTTAATATCGTCTTCAAGTTCCATATTTGTTCTGCACATGATCGACCTTTCCTGAAACCCGCTTGGTACTCGCCAATCAGGTGATCTGTCTGTTTTTCTAACCGGTTCAAGAGAGCTTTGGAAAGGATTTTGTATGCGATTGGCAGTAGAGATATGCCACTATAGTTGTTTGGATCTGCCTTGTCACCTTTCTTGTGCAATGGGTGTATTAATGCACACTTCCAATCCTGTGGAATCATTTCCGTTTCCCATATTTCTACTAGGATTGCATGAATTTTGCTTACAAGATCATCTCCAAGTTTACACATCTCCGCAGTGATGCCGTCCTCTCCAGGAGATTTATTATTTTTAAGCGATCGTATGATCTCTGCTGTTTCCTGTATTGTCGGTGGCTGTGAATCGGGGTTGGGCATGGGCTTTCCTCTGGAGGATGACAATTGAGGAGGTCTCGGAAGTAGTCAGCTAGAATAGTGCAGTTCTCTTTGGTGTTCGTTTCTAATGTTCCATTTGCTCGACGGAAACATGGTGGTTGATAGCTAGATAAATTCTCACGGAAGGTCTTGTAGAAATTCCTGGAGTTGTTTCTAAGGAAATCTTGTTCGATTTCCAAGAGTCTATTTTTGTCATAGGCTCGTTTCTCCCTGCGGATTATTTTTGAGGAGATTTTCTGAACTTTTAGGAAGGTCTCCCATCTCTTAGTTATTTGATGTCCATTCCACTGATTCCATGCTTTATTATTATTATTATTATTTTGTAAACAATGCTTTTAAAGTTTGATGATGATTGATGTTTGTTGTTTAAAGGGGCCTAACAGCTAGGTCATCGGCCCCTAATGGTTTTAAGTACAACGTAATGAAACGATAATTAAAACTTGAGAATGGACTAAAATCTAAAACGAATGATGATGAAAAATGCCCGTGAATCCAAAACAATCCGTGGATATGCCTGAGATGATGCTTGTTGTCTGAACATCCAGGTGACTGGTAAAGCAGTTCACCCTACAGCAGCCACGTCTAGTCTTGGTGTTCCTCACTTACTGGTAATGTGGACCCACGGTGTATCACGCACGGGCAACGCAGATCCATAATAGTCACAAGAAGTCTCATGGTTCTAATTCCATCTTCCCTGGGTCTCCCCTTTTAGTCACCTCTTACGACAGGCAGAAGGTACCGTGCCCTCGCCCCACAGGGGGTGTATTACACTTTGTGGACGGCAGATGGACAAACAAGTGTCCCCAACCCCGAGTTATTATGGTGCCAAACTTTTAACATTTGTGACTAAAACCCATTTGGTATTTAATCAGAAATTAAAGTGAAGCTATGGGCAAAAGGGAGGGAGGTACATCATAGCCTTCTGGGTCGCAAGAGAAACGAAGAGACTTCGGATAGGGAAGAGGAAAGCGACCAGCCTACCATTCTCAACCGACACTCCCAATTCTGCGTTGAGCATTACACAATTGAATTGCAATCGCATTCGGAATCGAATTTGAATTTATAGGTTATGGATTCATTTCCATATCCCTGAGCAAGTAGCCTGTGGCTTTGTTAACCTTGTTATCCTCGTCACCACAAGGCAGGTCAACCCAAATGAATAGGCAATTGCTTTGTAACAGCAGTTTGCAATTGATGACACAAACACATCCATTACATAGTTGAGAGTCTATTCTGAATACTAATAAATGGAAGTGTAGCGATGTGTAAAAGTAGATACAAATAAAGGAAATGGTTAGAACTTACGAACACAGTAGAATTGTAAAACTTGGTACAAATAAATAGTAATACAGGTGTTACAAACTTTCACGGATGATGGAGGACTGAGATGAGGAACCGTAGTTCGGAAACGTTCGAGTCAAAAGGTATTAATAATCCAAGTTCTCCGTCAGTTCTTAACAGACACCACGGTGCCGGAATTTCGTCCCGCAGTAGTAGTGCCGGAAGCCAAAGACCAATGGCGTATCCCCTACAGCACTGTGGCCGGCAGTCAAAAGTTGGTGTGACTACACTACATTCCCGACGAGCAGGTGTGGCATGTTCATCATCCTTATCCGAATGGAGTTGTTATGAAACTTGGGACTGTAGTGTGACACGATCGTTTCCGGAATATGGTTCCTGATCCCAGTCCTCCATTATTCCTTGAAAGTCTGTAACATCATCACGGATGCAGCTGTATATTAACATGAATTTTATGCCCTACTATACGCTTTTAGAAACGCCGAGGTTCTGTAGTTTTGACCCGCAGCATCGACACAAGGCTACTGTATTTAAATAGCATGGGATTCATTCAGGATTCGACAACTCAAGTCCCGAAGGTCAGTGATCTACCAGCTCAGCGCAGCTGGTACCTCCCCAAACCTAGAGAAAGCGAAAATACCCTACATTTCCGGAAGAGGTTCAGTTCCGAGGCGATTCGACCTGTGGCTCAGAAGAAAACCAGCACGAGTGTGCTAACGTAAACATTTTGATAGTTGTGATTGTTGTTTTAAGAGGACGTACAACTGGAAAAGCATCCTTTCCTAACATTAGTCCGCCTCTGTGGTGTAGTGGTTAGTGTGATTAGCTGCCATCCCCGGAGGCCCAAGTTCGATTCCTGCCCCTGGCACGAAATTTGAAATGTGGTACGAGGGCCGGAACGGGTTCCATTCAGCGTCGGGAAGTCAAGTGAGTAGAGAGGGTTCGATTCCCATGTCAGCCATCCTCAAAGTGGTTTCCCGTGGTTTCCAACTTCTCGTGCAGGCGAATGCCGGGATGGTACCTTCCATCTTCCTTTTGTCTATTCCTTCCACTCTTCCCACCCCCGCACAAGGCCCCTCTTCATAATAACAGATGGGGCCGCCTGGACGAGGTACTGGTCTCCTTCCCAGTTGTATCACCCGACCCAAAGTCTCAGGGTGCAGGACACTGCCCTGTTGGTGGTAGACGTGGGATCCCTTGCTGAATCCGAGAGAAAAACCAACCTTACACGGGTAAAGGGGTTAACAAAGAAAGAAAGAAAGAAAGAAAGAAAGAAAGAAAGAAAGAAAGAAAGAAAGAAAGAATAATGTAGAAGAATGAGGGAGCAGACAAAAGGAACGGAAGGACCACGAAGACAAGAAGGCCCCTTCTGCAAGAGGTAGGGGGGATACCGCCCCAACCCACACCAAACAGCATCTGCGGGCTTTAAATATCGATAAATGTTCAAATCATTTTTTAACTTGAGCAAGTGTTGCGCGAAATATTCGAGAAACACAGGAGGCAAACAGTGCTCCATTGAAGTGATCCAGTTGTAAGATATATTTTATAACGACAAGTGGTTCTTCTTATTATTATTATTCTCTCGGTGCCTATCCGTTCCGGATGTTGGCGATCATGATGGTTATTTTCGTCTTGTTTGTGGCAGCGCGGAACAGTTCAACTGATGACATATTGCACCAGCCTCTAAGATTGTCAAGCCAAGATATTCGTCTTCTTCCAGGACCTCTTTTGCTGTTGATTTTCCCCTGGAGTATTTTTTGGAGTGATTGTATCTATCTGTGTTGCGCATTATATGTCCCAGATACTGCAGCTAGAAAAGAAACAGTGGGCACAGAGTAAGAAAATCAGCTTCTCCAAGACTGCTTTGTCAACAAGTCAATGAGACATGTACAACGAAGACCGCTCTACTGGCCCATGCAAGAAACATTTTACGTACAAGAAAGATGAAGAAGTTGGAGTGCTACGCTGCAAGGAAGGTGAATTAACCAACCAATTACCGCTGATCTGTTTTGAGTGCTCTCCCTATGTGTTGTTGGCGTAATCTTTCCTTAAATGATTTCAAACAACTTAAACATTCATCGAACATTTGCCTTGGTAGATTATTTCAATCCCTTAATTCCGCCTCCCATAAACAAATATTTGTCTCAATTCGTATTATGAACTTTCCCACGTTTATTCCCCTACAACGTCATTCCAATCCAATGCTGTTACGAAATATTCTATTCACTGTTATTTTCACCACAATATTTACAAAACAAAACCTTTCATTCTCCTAATGAAAATTTATCTGTCAAATTGTGCGACGAAGAATGTGCAATTATCAAATTTTCCAAGGTGGGCTGCAGTTCTGTACGATTACGGTGAAGACTAGTTTGTAACTCTCATATGCCCTTTAAGACGAATCGTAACAAATTGAAAGATCATCTCTCCGAATCTAGAAATAAGAACTAAAATAACCGAGGTATTCGGTCCAAACCGCTATCTGATCTTACTTGCTCATATCAAATGAAATGGCGTATGGCTTTTCGTGCCGGGATCGGCTCGTCACGTGCACATCTTTTGACTTGACTCCCGTAGGCGACCTGCGCGTCGTGATGACGATGAAATGATGAAGACAACACATAAACCCTGCCCCCGTTCCAGCGAAGTTAACCAATGGCGGTTAAAATTCCCGACCCTGTCGCGAATCGAACCCGGGACCCCTGTGACTAAAGGCCAGCACGCTAACCATTTAGCCATGGAGCCGGACTCCGTATATCAAATTCTCAAAGTAGACTTTTATAACTGAAGGAGAAATGTTGGCTTCATTTGGGGAAAGCATAAAGCACAAATTAACCCCTCGACATGTACACTATTGGCACTAGTTTCTATATAAATTAAGTGAAATCATTATTATCAGATTTTCCAAGGTGGACTACATTTCTACTTTGTCTCGCATACGCGCATACATCGTCATTAACCACCTTGCTGCACCGTTTCGGACGGATAATCCATGGCCTGATGTCATTCAGAAGTGCCAAGGAGGCAGCTCCACGCTGACCTCATATCACAGGAGCAGCAACATGTTTGTAAATCAATAATAATTATTAATATAGGTAAAATATTAATATAGATAACTCCTTTAGTGAAAAATGAAGAAAATTGGTGAGGGGATTGTAGTTTTAACAGACGTATTGAATGAAGCAGAAGAGAAAACAGTTTGCAATGTGATCCACCAAGCTGTTGAAAATGGAAAATAGTAAGTATGATACTGAATTTAGTATTCATAAATGTAGAAACAGCTTACTCTTTGGACATTGCACGCCTGTGTTACACATAGCTTTGCCAACGTGCTCAATAATGAATTCAGTACTCATTGCAATGGTCACACCTAAAGCACAAGAATTAATTGTGAGCGGACAGCAGCCATCTTGGTGCACCGCTTCGCCTGCCACGGGACGCTGACACAAGCAGTGTTCGGTTCGCTGGCAGTTCAATTTGCCCCTCTCACCTGCTCCTTCGAGATCCCAGGCTAATTATACTGTAGAAACGACACTGCCATACATTCTCGCTGGCGACAACTTGGCGAAATACATCTTATACATTCCCTCTTCAGCGCGCAAATAGCTCTTCTCGAGTCAAATGTTCCTGCCCGCTTACTTTACAGAGCGGCATCATCAAAACTCAGGGTTGTTTATGGTAGATGCACGTTCGGTTCGAAAGGAATGAAGGACGAGGATTCGATTCAGAAAGTTTAAAAAATTAGAAGCTAGATTGTTACTTGTGGAAGGATAGTTGTTCATGATGCAGACTGACCAAGTATCAGTTTAATTCCTGGGGATAAAAGACGTGGAGGTGGTAATTATTGTTTTAAGACGAGGTACAACTTGGCAACCATTATGTATTAAGGGGTCAGACACGTACAAAAATGAAGGTATCGGCCAAAATATTTTAATATTGAAAACATGTCTTAGCAATCAAGGTAGCGATCCCCTTCCTACGAAAAACGTAAAATTAATCAATTTTATCAATTGTGCCGGAATTTGAAGGGAAAGGTTTCAAATTGTGAGTCTTGGATAGCTCTGTCAAACTGAGATCACTTCCGGTCTAAACGCACTTCCGGATAAACAGCATGTTCCTTTACTAGCTTTGTTTTTGATTTTATCCTACTCAAATTAACTTATCTAGATAATTATTTCTATAATGTGTTCCTTGGTTCAATATAATGTCCACACCGAATTACCAATGGGCCGATGACCTTCGATGTTGCGTTCCCTAAAACAACAAGCATCACATTACCAATGGTACTGCTTGAAAAATCAAACTGCTAATCTAATCGACCGGACAACGATGATTGAGAAAATGAATGTCATTTTTAGGAATAAAAAAATAATATACTGAATCACAAAAGTATTCGACCACCCTATTATGTTTTTTAATTGGAAGTACTCTTCCAACAATTGAAGTGCAAAAGAAGCAATTACCAGTCCATCTAGTAATGTGAATATAGCACACACAAGTACCCGTAAAATTTAATGAACTATATCCAATTTTTAATAGAGCAAACGCCGGAAAAGCCATCCATCTAATTTTTGATCTGATTTTTGATATGCTCTATTGGTGGAAAAGAATCTAATTCTCTTCATGGGAACTTAGAATTTTCATTTAGTTTTAGTTATAAGACGCCACAATATGCAGCCACGTACACTTGTCGCGCAGGCATAGACGAGAGGAAACTGGAGTAATAAGAAAAATTAAGGAAAATCCAAAGTCAGCGGCAACGAAAATTTCTGCCGCAATGGGAATGAAGTTCACCCTGGAACTGCGCGGAGAATTATAGTGGCAGAGTGAACAGGAAGGAACCCACGGTAAATGAGAGAAATAGCAAGTAAAGATTGGACTTTGTCGGGACGAAGTACACTAAAGTCAAGTACAGGTGTTCTCCTCAAACAAGAGAACTATGGTTTGAAGAAAAGCAAACGAAGAATCTGTAGCCCACAGTTAAACATGGAGGTAAAGGTGCGGCTCCATGTTTTCATCTGGGGTGGGCGAATTAGTATTCATTGAATATAAAATGGACAAGCAGAAGTACCTGAATATTCTAAAGGAGAACTTACCGAAAAGTGCTGAAAATGTAGGGCTTTCGGACCAAGTTCAAATTACATCGAGACGATGACCCGAAACATAAATCGGATATTGTGAAGCTATGCCCTAAAGTCCGACTCGTTGGCTGAACGGTCAGCGTACTGGCCTTCGGTTCAGAGGGTCGCGGGTTCGATTCCCGGCCGGGTCGGGGATTTTAACCGTAATTGGTTAATTCCAATGGCTCGGGGGCTGGGTGTATGTGTTGTCTTCATCATCATTTCATCCTCATCACGACGCGCAGGTCGCCTTCGGGTGTCAAATAGAAAGACCTGCACCTGGCGAGCCGAACCCTTCCTGGGATATCCCGGCACTAAAAGCCATACGGCATTTCATTTCATTTATGCCCTAAAGTTTTTGATACACTTGCTCAACCCTCTATAGGATGAAGGCAAACGCCAGTGACATCAAGGCGAGCTTTAAAGGATAGAATGGAGACAAGTGACGCACTCACATCATGTCTAAGGGAGTTAAATGTATTGTGGTGTGTTTGATTCACATGTCGCCCGAAAACTTTTGTGGCTGCGATATTGGGCATGTTTCTTTAGGTGTTATTGTTTATGTTAAGTTTTCATGCATGAAAATGCTGTTATGTTATTTATTACATGTGTCCCATTTCAATTTATGCCAAGATTGTTCCTATATTATATTTTTCTGTTCATAAAAGTCTAAAAATAGCACAAAAACTAGTGCCCGATTACTTTTGTGGTTCAATGTATCCAAACTGCTTGCCTCCAACACAGACAGGTGTTATGGTGACGATGGGATAGGAAAGGACTACGAGTGGGAAGGAAGCGGCCGTGGCAGCATATGCCTGGTCTGAAAATGGGAAACCACGCAAAACCATCTTCAGGACCGCCGACAGTGCAAGCTCACAACTGCGCGACCCTATCGGCCAAACAAAGACGAAGGGCGTGAAAATGAAACACTCCCGAGGTCTCCCTCCACCTACTGGCTGGCGTGTGACGTAAGAACGAACAGTGGTCAGGCGCGTAAGACGTAGAGTGGACTCTATTCGTGAATCGAGGCAGAGGACGCTGTCAGCGCTATCTGCGAGCCACCATGCATAATATTGTAGGTATGCCAAGGACGAGTATTGTTTCCGTTTGCCAATGATGCACAGTGATATGATGTACAAAATGATGTTGGGATGCGGTAATGAACATCACTTGAAAGAACTGTGTACAGTTTGAAACAGTCGTTAATCTCGAAGCATGCATACGGTACCTTACCAAACAAATAAGTACGACATCACCAAATGCCCAGAGCATTGAACGTTGTGGACATTCGTTGTAATATTGAACAACAAGCTGTACATTATGTCACATTTACATGAATGCACAAGCAAACCTGATTGTAAAGTAAACTACTCGTGTCCCACTGGTCTGCACTACGACAATCATATTCGCCATATCCCCATTCAAACGATTTCGCTTGTGAGTCACTAGTGTTCCAGCCTTGAGAAAAGTCCTTCACAAGGAACAGATGTTGCTTGTGAACAAAAATATTTCCTCGCAAGTTTCGCGAGTGTTGGGAATGTCGTCGCATTGTGTCACCAATAATCCAATGGATTTACCGAGCGCGGTTCGTAAGGCTCTTTCAGGTATCTTTGTACCTCCACCGTAGCATCTGCTCTGACGTTTTGACGCAGGTTTCCGTCTGCGACACGGGCATCAAACGACCCCCAGAAGGAGGTGTCGAGTCCAGTTGTGTTCGATGGTGTGTACTGTAGTGGATGGCCATAATCTACACGCTTTGTTAATCAGTATATTCACTGCCGGAGCACTACACATAAAAGACAAAATCTTAAACCATGGATCGAGAATTGTAGGCAGTGCAATCGGTAGGAAACTTTCAACTTCCTTTTTATGGCTGACAACAAGTCCGTTAACACCTGTTTGGCTCCTCTTGTATGCGTCTTCCCACCGCTTCCTGTATTTGTCTGATGATCTTTGAGAAGGAGACTTGGCGTTCCGATTACATTTCAGTCGTCATATCGTCGCTCGACCGGTAAAAAGTTGTATTCCACAAAGCTCTTCCTATCAATTATTCTCCTTAAGACTGGTCACGCCTCCCAGCCACGTAAAGATATGCAGTCCATCAGAACAAATTTTGTTGTGTTCATTTTCCTATGCCCATGTGTAAAGGAAAATGAACCTTACAGTACCGTACTGTAGGAATGTACGTTTGCATTACGTATTTACGCACTCCTAGTGTACAATGCATATAAGGTTCATTTTCGTTTAATCATAGACATAGGAAAACGAACACAACGGACATTGTTCTGATGGACTGCGTATCCATATGTGGCTGGGAGGCGTGACCAGTCTTAAGGAGAATAAGGGATTGGAAGAATATTGTGGGATACAACGTTTTACCGGTGAAGCGACGATATAAAGGAGGAGCCCAACGCAATATTGAAGAAGAAGAAGAAGAATGGATTTAATTGTGTGACAAACATACGAAACGAATGGCATTTCGAAACAAATATGTTACGGTCCTATACAGCAGTTACGCACCGCGAAGAGTCGACTACTTCGCACGGGTTACTCGGAGAGGCTCGGAATCGCCTTTTTTTTGCTAGGGGCTTTACGTCGCACCGATACAGATAGGTCTTATGGCGACGATGGGGTAGGAAAGGGCTAGGAGTTGGAAGGAAGCGGCCGTGGCCGTAATTAATGTACAGCCCCAGCATTTGCCTGGTGTGAAAATGTTAAATCACGCAAAACCGTCTTGAGGGCTGCCGACAGTGAGATTCGAACCCACTATCTCCCGGATGCAAGCTCACAGCTGCGCTCGATTCCAAGCGTCACAGTGCGACAAGCTCCGATCTTTTTATCTTTATGGGAAACAACTATCAGTTTCCAAGATGCACCGAAACAAACTAGTTTGTATAAGAAATAAAGTTGTTGTATAACTCTTACTCTTACAATCACATGCCGCACTGTACTACCCGCAGCCCTTCCCTACCAATGACGTCGGGTTTCCCCTCGCCAGCACTTCTCAGGTACTTCGTGAGTGCGTGACGTCACACCTTGACCCTGCTCCAATACCGTCAGGGTCTGACCAGTGGAAGTCGCAAGTGAGGGGCCTAGCACAAGTAAGTGGGAGCAATGTCAGGACTCAGCTAAGGGCCCCTTGGTCGTTAACCAACGCCCATGAGTCCCCCTATAGTCGCCGCCTACGATAGGCAGGACCACAGGGGCTCTAACCGCACGGCCAACTCGTTCGCTAAATCTACATGTGGTATGATGAAATGAGGTAAGGGAAGGGTGAAACCCAGCGTCGGCACAACGAGTCTGCTCAACGTCACCATCCGACGGACGAATCACTAACAACAGCTGTATATACACATTCCAACTTCCGTACGAGATGAGATTGTCACCGTAGTAGTAAAGAAGAGTTGTCAAATTCTGAATCACCATCTTAATCCAGACCTATAGGTGTTGTTTCAAATGTATATCATATTATATTTCAGTCCGCCTCTGTGGTGTAATGGTTAGTGTGATTACCTGCCACTCCCGGAGGCACGGGTTCGATCCTCGGCTCTCCCACGAGACTTGAAAAATGGTATGAGGTCTGGAACGCGGTCCACTCAGCCTCGGGAGGTCAAATGAGTAGAGGGAAGTTCGATTTCCTCCTCAGCCATCCCTCTAAGTGGTTTTCCGTGGTTTCCCACTTCTCCTCCAGGCAAATGCAGGATTGGTACCTAACTTAAGGCCGCGGCCGCTTCCATCTCTGTTCCTTATCTACACCTCCCTATCTCCCGCCCCCCCACAAGGCCCCTGTTCAGCATAGCCGGCGAGACCACGTGGGCGAGGTACTGGTCTTCCTCCTCAGTTGTATCCCCCGACCCAAAGACTCTCACTCCAGGACACTGCCCTGGAGGCGGCAGAGGTGGGATCCCTCGCTGAGTCCGAGGGAAAAACCAACTTTGGAGGGTAAGCAGATTATGACACAAAGACATATTACTATATTTTAAAACTGTAAGTATAATTTTTAATGTTATTTATTATCGTCATGTCAGTATACTGAGTACTTTGGTGTACCTCCAGGCAATTTTGTTAATAAATAAATAGATGGCACATTAAACCGGACCTCATTTGGCTGATCTGTGGCTGCGTTTTAACCCAACATCGTACGGTATAGAGCGTCTTCCCCTTATCTTGGAAAATCTGTTATCTCTGCTAGATTGAAACTTGCTATCCTGAGACCAAAATTCAACCACTGATCCACAGAGGTAGCTATAGGAGGAGAGTGGAAGAGAGAATGCCAGACTGAGCTAGAGCTATCGTGGTCGCCACGGGTCTATTCCGACGGGCATACCACTCTTCGAGACAGTCACTAACATAAAAGTCAAAGTTACAATTGACTCTAACCTCAATTCGCATGTAAAATGCGAATTATAGCAATCAGTAAAATGGCACAGGTTATGGCACACACAAAACACAGAACGTACAAGCCTACAACTTCATAAGCACAATACATTTCAAACAAGAGAAGCCGCAATTCTTATCTGTTCGTTTCTGCAAACGCTTTCCTTAATCAAAGCAATTAGAACAAAATGAATGTTGTCCACACCTGAAGTTCTATACCTCACTGTATTATAGTCTGATAATCGTTACTTACAGGTATTGAAGACTCCTCCCAGTGGTTGAGTTGGTATGCATGGCTTGGCTGTACCAAAATTCACGCTGTTGCGAATATATTTAGTTCACATTTACACTCACAACAGAAAAACACACAACCCTCGGGCACACTACAACTCACACGACTGTCTTCACCTGTTGACAAGCTCCTCCCCTCCCCGGCCAAACACCACAGAACGCAGAGACATACTACCCCTTCAACAGCCACGCACAGTAGTCCAAAACTCTGTTTGCAGTAGCAGATAAAGATTATCAGTATGTATAGAATTATGGCAGAAGTAAGGGCGGTATAAAACATAGACTAATACAAGCAAGGAAGACCTTTGTTAAAATTGGAAGCGAAATATCTGAGGTTATATATATTATTGTTTTACGGTACTGTTAATGGTTTACATCCAGAACTAAATAGGAAGGTCGTAGGTTCAATCTTGGCTCACTATGGTGGTATTTAAGGTGGTCAAATACGCCAGATTAACCGCTACAATAAAGAACTCCTGTGAGGCACCTCGGCATCTCCGAAAACCGAAAACGTAGTTAATGGTACAGAACACCAATAACAATAATAGGCGTATATTAATAATAAAAATAGTATTACTAACATCAAATATAATCAGGACAACGAAACAAAGTTGTCTAACATTTTAGTGATGGTGGTGGAGGTGGTGATTATTGTCGGATACAATAGATGAAATTAAGGAGTGCAAGAAGTGGAAGTACTGCCGGGACCCAGCGAAGGGCTCCGTGGTCACAAACCTACGCTCCGAACTTGAGGGTCCCTGATGCCCCTTTCAGTCATATCTAACGACAGTCAGGCGTTACCGTAACTGTTATTCTACCGCCCCCACCCACAGGGGGAGTGTGGATGGTAAGAATGGTAGAAGAAGGCAAAGATCTCAATAAAAACGACTAAGATAGATGTTAATAATAATAATAATAATAATAATAATAATAATAATAATAATAATAATAATAATAATAATAATATCCGCCTCTGTGCTGTAGTGGTTAGTGTGATTAACTGTCACCCTCGGAGGCCCGGGTTCGATTCCCGCCTCTGCCAAGAAATTTGAAAAGTGGTACGAGGGCTGGGAGCCTCGGGAGGTCAACTGAAATGAAATGGCTGTTGGTGCCGGGATTAACGGAAGACATGTTCGGCTTGCTAGGAGCAGATCTTTTGAATTGATGCCCATAGGCGAGCTGCACGTCGTGATGAGGATGAAATGATGATGAAGACGACACATACACCCACCCCTGTGCCAGCGAAATAAAACAATTATGGTTAAAATTCCGACCCTGGCATGAATCGAACTCGGGAACCCTGTGACCAAAGGCCAGCACGCTAAGGCTCCTTTCACACTACACGGTTTCGACCGTACGGCAAAAAAAACCGTACGGCTCTTTTGCCGTGGATGTTGCTTTCACACTGCAATGGTTTTTTTTGCCGTACGGTTTTTTTGCCGTGGGAAGCTCAGTGCATGTCTTGATGCTAGTCATACAAGAGAGTCATTTCAATAATAGGATGATCTCTTAATATTAGTAGTTTGTGGCTGAATATTAAACTGTGAAATTGTATCATAAGTATATATTTGTGAATCTGTATTATGTAATAATATACACTATATATATATACTGAAAATACACTTAAGTTAGCAAACACACTTTTTTCTTTGTCTTAAATTAGATCAAAATCTGGTTTTATTTCTAAGTAAACTTCACGCCAGGCTTTTCTTGTCGCATTCCGATCTTTATAAATGCAGCAGCGGCGATTAGGGGACGAGGGGGTGCGATCGCCCCCGCCCCACTTTGTGGAGGAAGAAGACAAAGACACCTCCGTACAGGCCATGAAGGCCTTTGGAGGGGTGGAAGGTAAAGGCTTCTACCATTGTTAACCGCGGCCCGTGATGGGATAGAGTGGTTAGCTCTACGCCCGGCCGCCTTTGCCCCCAGGAAGTAACGTGGTACTCATTTTTGGAGTAGGCTGACTAAACCTCATGGCCATATGCACCTCCGAAAGTGAAAATCTCATTTCTTAAATTTTACGACTTCCTGACGGGGATTCGAACCCACGTCCTTCCGGGCGGACCGAGCACGCCTTTACCGCCTCGGCCAGGCAGCCCCTTGGTGGAGAAAACATTACATTATTATTCCATTTTAGGTGGCTGAAACTAGGACTTTAATTATTTAAAAAAGCAATTTGTACAAGCCCTGTTATCTTAGCAGATAAATCTTTCTTTTATTTTCTTTAATTATCAATAAAATTATTAGCGGGAATACGCACAGAATGTAGTTTGTCGCGGCTAACCAATTTGTATAGCGCCATACCAAGTAGTTGAGACTTTGCGTGTACTGTGAGGAAGGGTGGCAGGGGTATATTTTATTGCCAAGGTCATGGACGCTGAGGTACGATTCACTCGCTTGCCGCGCGTTTTCGTCTATCTGGCAATCTCGTTTAGTGTGTTAGTTTCGTAGTGTGTAGTCAAATTCTAACGAATTTTAATTGTATTATCACACAGTACTTCTGTTTAATTTTAGTGCATGTGTATAATTGTTCCTTTGATGAAAGATTTATTGTATGGTACTGAATCAAAATCTTAAAAAAAAAAAAAAACTATTACCGCACTTAAGTTGGTAGTCTGACAATCTTTACCTCTCCGTCGAAATTAGCTTACCACTTTGAGCTTTTCTTAAAAGTTTTGGTGTATATACACACCCTCACCTCCCCACGCTATACACCACAAACCCGGGTACGTTTTGTTGTTTGTACATTCCCCCCCCCCCCAACACACACGTCCAATACAATCGCCACTACTGTATAAATGTCTAGCGTTATGTCCCAGTATGGACCAGAGTAATAAGAATTTCAGAATCTGCGTCAGCCATTTCACAAAACCAACGATAAATCCTACAAAGCAATGCACTGAACATTTTACTAACAAAGTAAAACAATAAAACACTACGATACCAATAAGTATAACTTGTGTCTAGATACCCTCGCGTTATCTCCTCTACAGCTGCTCGAGAGCTGCCGTACGATTAAAAAACCGTGCAGTGTGAAAGCACGCATTTAGCTGCGTGCGCCACTGAGTCAACGGCAGCCGTCCATTCCAGTGGCAAGACACGGCTGCTAATGCTCTTCTTCACGCCACTAATGGAATGTCGCCGTACGGTCGAAACCGTCTAGTGTGAAAGGAGCCTAAGCATTTAGCCGCGAAGCCGGATAGGTCAACGGAGTAGAAGCGGTTAGATTCTCTCCTCAGCCATCCTCGAAGTGGTTTACCGTGGTTTCCCACTTTTCCTCCATGCAAATGCCGGAATAGAATCAAACTTAAGGCCACGGCCGCTTCCTTCCCTCTTCCCTCTCTATCCCTTCCAATCTTCCCATTCTTCCACAAGGCCCCTGTTCACCATAGCAGGTGAGGCCGCCTGGGCGAGGTACTGGTCCTCCTACCCAGTTGTATCCCTTCAACCCAAAGTCTCACGCTCCAGGACACTGCCCTTGAGGCGGGAGAGGTGAGAGCCCTCGCTCAGTCCGAGAGCAAAACCAACCCTGAACATTTTTAGGAATAAGAAAGATAATAATAATAATAATAATAATAATAATAATAATAATAATAATAATAATAATAATAATAATAATAATAATAATAATAATAATAATAATAATAATAATAATAATAATAATAGCTTTATATATCTCTAACTACTTTTACGATTTTCGGAGATGTCGAATGTAGTCCCTCAGGAGTCCGGGTCCAAGCCTGATGCAATAGGTACGTAGAAATGAAGGGATTAGAGCCGGAGAGGGAGGCATAAAGGGCTGCATTAAACCAGTCTGTAGACTGATGACCACAAAGAAAACGTAATTCCATATTGAATGCTGTACGTGAACTGTAGTGCTTGAACACGTGATAACGAAATAATTAAAAAGATCGAGCCACTAATGTCGTCAATAATATGTATTTATCTTGACAGTTGAAAGTAAAGTTGTCTGACGCTCCAAGAGCAAGGAAATCAAAATCGAACAGTTGAATAACGAGCTGAGGACGTCACTCGCTCTAAGGGAACTGTCGTGATTGACGACTGTGTTGTAGGCGGGAAGATTCAATTACGTACTTAAGACAGAATTTCATTCATTGTTCATGAAATTATGGTGTATCGTGTATTGTTTAATAGCGTATGAATCGGAGACGTTCCAGAAAAGGTAACGCCATATTTCTTTCTTTCTTTCTTTCTTTCTTTATTTCTTTCTTTCTTAATGGATTTATCCTCCAGGTTGCCTTTTCCCTCGGTCTCAACGAGGGATCCCACCTCTACCGCCCCAAGGGCAGTATCCTGGTGCATGAGACTTTGGGTCGGGGTGGAGGATACAACTGGGAAGCAGAACCAGTACCTCGCCCAGGCGGTCTCACCTGCTATTCTGAACAGGAGCCTTGTGGAGGATGAGAAGATCGGAAGGGATAGACGAGGAAGAGGAAAGGAAGCGGCCGTGGCCTTAAGTTAGGCACCATCCCAGTATATGCGTGGAGAAGTGAGAAACCACTTCGAGGATGGCTGAGGAAGGAATTAAACCCCCTTCTACCCACTTGACCTCCCGAGGCTGAGTAGACCCCGTTGCAGCCCTCCTATCACCGTTCAAATTTCGTGGCAGAGCCGGGAATCGAACCCGGGCCTCCGGGGGTGATAGTGAATCACAGTAACCACTACACCAGAGAAGTGGACGAATTTACTATTTACTTTAGTAAAACACTGACTTTCTCATGCTGACTCAGTTCGATGGTTTCCTAAAGTGATCAAATACGCCAGCTTTGTACCATGAGAATCATTCCGGCATATCGGCGTCTCCAGAACCGTATGAGATAAGGACGTAGATGATTTTAGAAACAATGAAGGTAGGTTTGGATATGAGCTCATTCATACTTCCTTTGTAACCAGTAACATCATTATTTACATATGTTTTTGGGCGATTGCGGTTATCAACTGAACGACATCTGGCGTTCCTGGGAAACGCAACCACTGAAGATGCCGTCTCGTAATATCGCAGAGAGCGCTAGTGACGTGTAGCAACACTTGGTCACTGGGGAGTGGTTCTCAGTTTAGCAGCCTAAAACTAGGATTTGTAAGATAATACGCCTTATCACCTAATAGTTCCCTTGAATTTTCTTTAATTATTAAAATCTACTTTGCGGAATTACGCACAAAATGTAATTGTTCGCGGTTAATCGATTCGTACAGCACCACAGCAAGAACGGAGACTCGCACAGGTGCTGTGAAGTGTCTCTTTAGGCAAACCCCCAATGGAGGTGAGCATTTTATACCAGCCCTCCGCCTGGCAGTTCTGGGACAGGCAACAAGGTCCCGGACACTGAGGTATGAGTTTGGCAGTTTCAGTCAATGTGCTTGTCCATAGTGACTTACTTCGTTAGTGTGTAGTCAAATACCAAATGACGGTATATTCTAAAATACGGCGTACTTCTATTTAATCCGCCTCTGTGATTATCTGCCACTCCTAGGAGTCCCGAGTTCGAATCCCGGCTGTGCCGCGAAATTCGAAAAGGTGTAGGAGGGCTGAAACGCGGTCCACTCAGCCTCGGGAGGTCAACTGAGTAGAGGGGAGTTCGATTCCCTCCTCGGCCATCTTCCAAGTGTTTCCCACTTCTCCTCCAGGCAAATGCCGGGTTGGTTCCTAAGTGAAAGCCACGGCCGTTTCCTTCCCTCTTCCTTGCCCATCCCTTCCAATCTTCCCATCCCCCACTAAGGCCCCTGCAGGTGAGGCCGCCTGGGCGAGGTACTGGTCCTTCTTCCCAGTTTTATCCCCCCGACCAAAAGGACACTGCCCTGGAGGCGGTAGAGGTGCGATCCCTCGCTGAGTTTGAGGGAAAAGCCACCCTGGAGGGTAAATTGATTAAGAAAGAAAGAAAGGCTTACATTTAATTGGAATACTTGTTGCTTTGGTGGAAGTTTAATTGTATTGTACCCCATGGCATTGCCCTACCAAGCGACCGCTGCTCAGCCCGAAGGCCTGCAGATTACCAGGTGTTGTGTGGTCAGCACGACGAATCCTTTCGGCCGTTATTGTTGCAGCCGCCATCTCACCGTCAAGTAACTCCTCAACTGTAATCACGTAGGCTCAGTAGACCTCGAAGCAACCTCCAGATTAGGGAAAAAATCCCTGGCCTGGCCGGGAATCGAGCCGCGGTCTTTGGGATAAGAGGCAGGCTCGCTACCCCTATACCGCGGGGTGTTTACTTCTCTGTCGAAATTCGCTCAGACGCCATGAAAAAGTTACAATTTCCTTGTCTACCTCCTTATAATCTGTTCCGTGAGACTTGCCACAGCAGTAAGATTGCCGTCGTTTAGTAGGGACATAGGTACTTTCATTAGCTCGTCCAGCTTGCGGACGGACGCTCGGTGTGAACGGCGCTGCGATAGGCGTTGAGAAAGACAGGAAGTACGTCGGTCCAAATTCTTACCGGTTTTGATTTTCCTTCCTTCTAAAATAACCGTGGAACATACTGGGTCAGGGTAGGGCTGAGTTCCCAGTTTCTACCTTAATTTTAAACCAAATACGAGAAGAAGATAGAGTTTTTCCACTATTTCTTTCCTCTAACCATCAACTACTTTTACGGTTTTAGGAGACGCCGATATTCCGAAATTTAGTCCCTCAGGAGTTCTTTCACGTGTCAGTGAATGTACCGACACGAGGCTGACGTATTTGAGCACCTTCAAATACCACAGGACTGAGCGACGGTCGAACCCGCCAAGTTGTGGTCTCAAGGCCAGCGCCTCAACCGCCTGAGCCACTCAGCCCGGCGCAGAAGGGAGAGAATGAGACACATCTTAAGACACCCAGGACTTGTTCAGTTGTTCAGACGGTAGAGCGCTGGCCAACTTGGCAGGTTCGATCGTCGCTCAGTCCGGTGGTATTTGAAGGTGCTCAAATACGCCAGTCTCGTGTCGGTTTTACTGGCACGTAATAGAACTCCTGCGGGACACCTCGGCGTCTCCGAAAACCGTACAAGTAGTTAGTGGGACGTAAAGCAAATAACATTATCAGTTGGATTTGAGGGAATTCTAGTGGTAAGAACGGTAGGGGTAGACCAAGGTTTCAGTCTGACAAGCAGGTTAGAATGTAGTAGTTACGTAGTAGCACAAGATAGGGGAGCTGCATCTAACCAGTATATGGACTGATTACACAACAACAAGCACTAAGATCTCTGTCACTCTCGCAAGTTTGAGTTCTGAACCGAGAGCGAAGACGGCTCTGTAAAGTTACGAACTTGTCATCTCAAATCCTATGTTAGTTGGCATTTTATTCGGAGCTCGGATCTTGCTAGTATTTTCCTACCGTGTATGTATTCATAAGGCGTCTTACTAAGCGACGCGTAAGGTTTCCGTTCTTTATAAAGTTATCTCGATGTAGCAGCAGTTGGATGAAAGATGGCGTGTTGTTACTCGGCGAGCAATAGACTGTAAGACTCGTACGTGACTCCTTGGGGCTCCGGGGACTGCGACAGGGTTGGTCCAAATGAAACATGGACGTGACGTCATCAATGGACTTTTATTAATAACTGAGCTGTACAGTCTGGTTTGCTCAATAGTTTACGATCGTGTGCCAGATCTTCTCAACATTGTTTTAACATTGTTTATTGATACACAACTGTGAGGTTTATATGAGTCGATATTTTTACAGGATAGAAAGAAACCAAAGAGATTACTGCCCGGGCGCATCATTCTCGGTAAATATCAGGCGTTTTGAAACCGTGGTAAAACTCTTAGCGTGGTATTGCCATTAACCACTGCTAATAATCCTTTGTTACGAAAATGCGGTCTATTGACGCTCGTTCTTCTCGTTATTATTCACCTCGGAAGTAATTCAAAGAAGTATTCAGAAGGCAGTAATGAGTTCAACAGCCACTTGTCTTTACTTTATCCAGAAGTCTATGATAAGTCATGTCTCTCTCCTTTCCGAGTTTACGTTTTCTCTCGTACCCTCAGCTGTCTTTTTATTTCTTGGACAAATATTAGTTAAATAATTTCACTTTCTATCTTTTTTCTTTCTTCCTTCCTTTCTTTCTTTCTTTCTTTCTTTCTTTCTTTCTTAATCTGTTTACCCTCCATGGTTGGTTTTTCCCTCGGACTCAGCAAGGGATGCGAACTATACCGCTTCAAGGGCAGTGTCCTGGAGCGTGAGACTTTGAGTTGGAGGATACAACTGGTGAAAAGGACCAGTACCTCGCCCAGGCGGCCTCACCTGTTATGCTGAACAGGGGCCTTGTCGGGGACAGGAAGAATGGAAGGGATAGACAAGGAGGAGGGAAGGAAGCGACCGTGGCATTAAGTTAGGTATCATCCCAGCATTTGCCTGGGGGAGAAGTGATAAATCACGGGAAACCACTTCGAGGATGGCTGAGGTAGCAATCGAACCCGGCTCTCTGGGGGTGGCAGCTAATGACACTAACCACAGAGGCGCACTGTCATATATTCCATTACAGCCCTTTATTACTACGATGAATTAATTTTGTTTCGTTATGGAAAAGGACGGGTGAAGGACAACGCCAAACGTTAGTGCAGGTGAAACTGAAATGCTCAGTGACTTGGAGAAAGAGTTGGTAACAAGGACGCGACAGTTTGTAGATATGTGCGCTGTCGCTCGCTCACACTGGTAACGCTTCACGACACGTTACTCGTGAGGTTAAAGCCGGTTTACCTGCCGTAAAACGTCACAAATTTTAAAACTGAGCTTGGAGCAACAGAAATTCAACTTTCCACGGTAAGCTATTCAGTTGACACACCAAGGGCATGAACGACACAGGGGAGCAAAAGCAATATTGTGTCTGTTGCATGAGATTTTTCAGCTGTTTCTATGTACTTTGGCATCGTCGGTTCCAAATATGAAGTCAGCTTTCCTACATTTCCGGAAGAGGTTCAGTTCCGAGGCGATTCGACCTGTGGCTCAGAAGAAAACCAGCACGAGTGTGCTAACGTAAACATTTTGATAGTTGTGATTGTTGTTTTAAGAGGAAGTACAACTGGAAAAGCATCCTTTCCTCCGCCTCTGTGGTGTAGTGGTTAGTGTGATTAGCTGCCATCCTCGAAGGCCCAAGTTCGATTCCTGCCCCTGCCACGAAATTTGAAATGTGGTACGAGGGCTGGAACGGGGTCCACTCAGCCTCGGGAGGTCAACTGAGTAGAGGCGGGTTAGATTCCCACCTCAGCCATCCTGGAAGTGGTGCGTGGTTTCCCACTTCTCCTCCAGGCAAATGCCGGGATGGTACCTAACTTAAGGCCACGGCCGCTTCCTTCCCTCCTCCTTGTATATCCCTTCCAATCTTCCTATCCCCCCTGCAAGATTCCTGTTCAGCATAGCAGGTGAGACCGTCTGGGCGAGGTACTGGTCAGTCTGAAGCTCCAGGACACTGCCCTTGGGGCGGTAGAGGTGGGATCCCTCGCCGAGTCCGAGGAAAAAACCGACCCTGGAGGGTAAAGAGATAAAGTAGTAGTAGTAGAAAATTTTATTTCTTGTTTTCGGAAAAAAAAACACTTAAGGGGGACGAAAAGGACTGAAAGGTGAGTTGAATTATTTTTATTAGAATAGTGATATGACAAAAACTGAGGATGTTACAGCGGTGAAAATTGGTATGTGGAGTATCCTTTAAAATGAAAGGAATACGTCTTTCTTTCTTTTTCCTTCTTTTTTCTTTGTTTCTTTATTTTCGCAAAATTCACGTAAGGGTGGAGTGAAAGAATTGAAAAATTATTTGAATTATTTGTATGAGGATAGTTATCTCAATATGTTGCAGACGTAAAAATTGGTAGACCCTATTTAGAATCTCCTTTAAAAGCAAGGAAACGTGTATCCTTTTGTTTTCGGAAAATCCACTTGGGGGAGGGGGTGAAAGAATTGAAACCGTGCCTGGTCTAGTCCCCGTTGGGGGCTGATTCTGAATTGAGTAAAAGCCAGTCAGTACTCTTCAGGAACAGACTGGGATGGGGGCCTCAACCCCGACACGGCTGAAGGGGATGTTCCTGTAGATAGCCTACGCAGGGCAGATGCGGATCAACTGCCTTGTGGATAAGGTTTGACCTAAAGTAAACCCAGAGAGAAAATCAAGCAAGGACAGAGGCTTTAATGGAGCACCTCTCCCACTGTCACAGGGTTAATTACCCGTATGGAGTGAGTTTCAAAACAATTCAGAGAAGTACCAGATTTGAACCCGGGCGGATCACGAGACGACGAATTGGCGAGAAACGGAACCTGGAATATTACCTCTCCGACAGGCGAGGAAGTGGAAGTGCTGGAGGAGATGAAGAAGTACAAACTCGAAATTCTCGGGATCAGTGAAGTGAACAGGGGAGATGGAACTGGACCAGGGATATGTTCTCAGATATTCAGGAGTAGATAAGAGAAGTAGAGCTAAAGAAGAAGTCTAAATTATCACAAGTGAACAATTAAGTAATAATGAGATTAGATCTGGATCTGGAAAATAACCGAAAAGTTGCTTTCATACAAATATGTGCTCCTACTGAAGATAGTGATGAGATAGAAAAGGAGATATTTTACTCTGCCCTCCAGAGGACATTGGACAAAGCTAGAGATACCATAGAATCGTTGATAATAATGGGGGACTGGAATGCTAGAGTTGGGAATAAGGTGAGTTCTGGTCATAGAAGCTTGGGAAGGTATGAGGCAGAGAGAACAATGGGAAGATAATGCTTGAGTTCTGCATAGATAGTGAAATGCGAATAGGGAATTCTTTCTTCCCTCATCAACAGATCCCCCAAATTATCTTCGAGGCAATAAGCAGAGACAACCGGCACTGTGATGTGAGGGTGCAACACCGAACATATGCGAGCATCAACAAAAATGAATTGATGTCAAAGTGAAAGTATCTCCAAGCCACGGGAGTATGAGAATAAGTTGAGCGAAAAACTCATACAGAAGGAGCAAAATCACAGAGGTATGCGGAACGTGGAAGACAAATAGAAGGTTTTGGAGGAGACGATTAACTAGGTAACTACAGAGGTGAGCTGGATCAGCAGAGTCAAACGAAATAGGAGACAGACAAGAAGTAAAGGAAGCGGTTGTAGCCAAGAAGAAAGCATGGAAAAGATATATGAAATCCAAAAGTGAGGAAGATATACACAAGTAAGAAATAGAGCAGGGAGAGCAGTCAAGGAAGCTAAAAAGGAATAGTGGGAACAGTTCGGAAGGGAAATAGAACAAAGTTAAAAGCAAAATCAAAGCAAGTTCTGGCATGCGGTGAAAAGCTTGAAGGCAAAATGGGAAAGAAAATCAGAAACAGGATAAAAATAACAGGCTGAAAACCAATATAAATGACATCCTGCAAGTGTGGAGCGAATATTACTTCAAGGAAAGCAATAGAATGGTGGGCACGACACCAATGGAAGAGGATAACAGTAGAGAGAGGGAAAAGCAGTAAGGAATAAGTTTTAAGAAGTGCATGAGGCAATCAAAACTTGTAAAGCAGCAGGCTGGGATAATTTTCACCCGGAGTTTGTGAAATTCGGAGGAAGAGAACTAGAAAAATGGATCTGGGATCTCTCCAAGTTAGTTTGTGGCTCTGAGAAAATACCAGAAGATTGGGAGCGGAACATCATAGTTCCCACTCACAAGAAGGGAAGCTCAACTGACTGTCATACAGGAGGGTTAAAGGTGTAAGAGGATAAATGGTCAAACCTCAAAGGAATTTACTACGGAAGAGGTGTCAAGCAAGGTTACGGGCTTAGACCTCTACTCCTTTATAATATTCATGGATCAAGTTATTAAACAATGTAAGAGGCGAACACGTATGTGCAAAGTTGGAAATTGCAAGATGAGACAAGTGTGGATACAGGCACTAGTGTACGCAGATGATATCGCACTTTGGGTAACAGATAGAGATAAAATACAGGGGGTGCGCACTGCAAGACAGCGAGTGGAAGTTAATGTTAGATGCACCTCACTAGGAAAGAACAAAAAGGCAGCATGAGATTTTAGAACAGGTTCCGTATTAGGCAGCGTCATAAGGAACGTGGGTTCTGAAATAAATCACAGAACTAACAATCTGTATTATAATATTAATAATACCATCGTCCGGCTCCATGGCTCCTTTGGTCACATGGGTCCCGAGTTCGATTCCTGTCAGGGTCGGGAACTTTAACTATCATTGGTTAATTTCGCTGGCAGGGGGCTGGATGTATGTGTCGTCTTCATCATTTCATCCTCATCACGATACGCAGGTCACCTACGGGAGTCAAATCAAAATATCTGCACCTGGAGAGCCGAAATTGTCCTCGGACACTCCCGGCACTAAAAGCCATTCACCATTTCAATAATACCATCATAGGAGAGAGAGAAGTTACCAGGGAAACAAAATGAGAATATACAAATCAGTGTTGACGTACGGATCTGAAAGCTGGACACTGCAGACTCACTGCCACAGAAATGAAGTATTTGCGTAAAATAGTTGCAAGGACAAGGAGGGATATGGTTAGAAATAATAGGACAACGAAAGAGTGTCTTAACCAAGAACCACTGATCAGTTTAATTGAAAAGAACGACCTTGGATGGCAGGACGTCCTGGTGAGGATTGAAGAGGAAAGGAAGCCTAAACAAATATTCCAAGGATGACCAGAGAGAAAAAGAGGGAGGGGACGACCAGGGCTGACACGAAGGAGGGGAAAGACTCCAGAAGATTGGCACTGGACCTGACTTCATATGGGAGTGGCTCAAGTACCCGATGCCTGTGAGGGCATAAAGGAAAGAGACAAAGAAGAAGAAGAAAGAGTTGAAAAATTAGTTGAATTATTTGTATGAGGATACTTATATCTAAAAACTAAAGGCGTTACCGGCTTGAATATTAGTATTTGGAATCTCCCTTAAAAAATAAGGAAACACGCATTGTTGGTGGAAAATCATTTTGGAGGGCGGGGGGTGAAAAAGGAGTTGAATTATTTTTTATGATGATACACATATCTCAAAAACAGAAGATGGTACAGTCACGATAACTGGTATTTGGAAGCTCCTTTATTAATAAAGAAACACGTAATATTCGTTTTTAAAAATTCACTTAAGGGGGAGGATGGAAGGAAGTGGAAAAATTGAATTATTTTCATGAGGATACTTATATGTCATAACTGAAGGTTACAGGCGTGAAAATTGATATTTGGAGTCTCCTTTAAAAATAACGAAACACGCATTCTTTTTTGGGGGGAAGGGTCAACTTAACGGGGAATGGAGGTGTCTTTGTAGGACGGTACACACAGAATCGCCAATGTGTGTGTTTGACAACTTATGGGCATTACATCAAATGTGGAGATTATCCTTAAAGGTAGTGGTCAGTAGTTAATTTCCAAGGATTAGCTGAAGGTAGTGGATGATGTGATCCACAACATGCTCTTTCACACATTTTATCCTCATACTAGAGGTTATATTGTCACGCTTCCATATTGTTAGGCAGGTATTTGTGTATCCTGCTCACCCGCTCGATTCAGTGACGGGTCGCCATGTGTCGGGTTGCCTCCTTTACATCTTACATTCACCTCCTTCACTCCTGAGGTGCCATTTCATTCCGGTATTCATCGTCTAATACACACATGGATCGTCCCTTCCGGCACTGATCGTCTAGAGCACACACTGTACTGTATTTGTTACTCCATAACCACGCAATTTCTCATTACATTCAAATCCAATTTGTACTCTAAGTGTTAAAAGGAAAATTGTTACTTTACCTTGCAATTTCTTTCCAGATATCCATGTTCAAGCCTAGCACGTACCCATGTGCTAGTTTTAAACTAAAAATGTTGTTCTCATAGACCTATCTTGCCACTTCATTTTACAGTTCCGTGTGTTCCAATATTGTTCAAAAGTCTGCCGACTTCTTTTCAGGTATTTGTACAACACTCTTCGTGGCCTGCCCTACCCTTCAGTTTTGATATAACATCCATCCCCTCTCGTTATTTACTCCGGGATGAATTAGAATGAACAAGTGCTTTAAACAAGCAGATTTTTAAATAATTATTTCAACTTTAATGTAACACGGCCCGAATTTTCTCAAGTAAATATGTAGTGTACAAAACACTAAACCCTCATGACAGTGGCTTCTCGCTATCAAAATCCTGCTATTTTGGTTTAGTGTTAAACGTAAAGAAGGCAGCAGACAACATACAAATAAAATAAGAGGATTTGAATCTGAACTTAGCGGATGCAGCTAGCGCTAGAGTTAGGAGAAGGAAACTAAATCATTTGCACCGTACCAGCTAAGTAACTTCTACAGTATGATGCTCGTATATCCACGGTCGAGTAACTGCGATAAAAATTAAACAATGAAGTAAATAAGTCTTTGAATATGGCAATAATAATACAGATCGCATGACGTACAAGGAAGAATGCCAAGTCCAAGTGTACAGTAGCGCGCATGCGTGATCGCTTACAACCAATCGGTAACCAGAAACAAATCTTGGATTTCTGGTCTGTTGATAAATGTACGGCCAAGGGCGGCCAGTGGTTGGGAACATGTCGAAGGCCGACCCCAGAGGGGAAACCGGAGCCATTACCCCAGCTGTCTAAAATACAGGGGGGACTCTATGTCGCTTTGTTTAAAAGTACGTACTTGACTCCTGCTGTGCGAGTTGCTTACCTCACAGGCGCTACCCCCATTTTCAGTTCAGCCCTAGAACAACTTCCTTTACTCATATCGTATTTCTTCAGAAACATTTCCTTGACATTCTCTCATCCACCATCCATGTTGCCGCCATGACACTTTCTACTCAGCTGTTCCTATTGGCTGGTCTCACTTCCTTGGTACTCTACGTTCATTTACTATTCAGTAAACTTTCTCCGCCCTACTAGGATATTAGAACCCAGTGTTCAGCATCCAATGCGTTACTTCACGACCGGACGTTGTCATTGAGATACTGCGTAATGAAGTTCTAAAGAGAAGGGAGCTATCAAGATCCATTCACTCAAGTGGAAGTATCATGAATTTGATTTAGTAGGCGCAATGTAGCAAAAATATAGACGTAATGAATGTATTTACTTAAAAAGAATGAGTTATTTGCTATTCAGGAGAAATCTCGGCCGAAATGAGATTCGAACTCCAGCGTTCAGCATTCACAACGCAGTGCGTTAAGCGGAGACCACACATCACTGTCGGACGCTGGTATCGACAAACTAAGTAAAGGCGGGCTAGTTGTTGGGAACACGTTGTCCGAGCCGAACTCTCTTAAACACAGAGAGGGCTCGGCGCTGTCATTGAACCCTACAGTGCGGGTTGCCTACCTCATGTTGAACTTTCAGCCCAACCCTTGGACCCAGTCCTTTACTCATATCGGACGGGCTAGTTGTTGGGAACACGTCAAAGGCTACTGTTGTCCGAGCCGAGCTCTCTTAAACACAGAGAGGGCTCGGCGCTGTCATTGAACCCTACAGTGCGGGTTGCCTACCTCATGTTGAACTTTCAGCCCAACCCTTGGACCCAGTCCTTTACTCATATCGGACGGCCTAGTTGTTGGGAACACGTCAAAGGCTACTGTTGTCCGAGCCGAACTCTCTTAAACACAGAGAGGGCTCGGCGCTGTCATTGAACCCTACAGTGCGGGTTGCCTACCTCATGTTGAACTTTCAGCCCAACCCTTGGACCCAGTCCTTTACTCATATCGGACGGGCTAGTTGTTGGGAACACGTTGTCCGAGCCGAGCTCTCTTAAACACAGAGAGGGCTCGGCGCTGTCATTGAACCCTACAGTGCGGGTTGCCTACCTCATGTTGAACTTTCAGCCCAACCCTTGGACCCAGTCCTTTACTCATATCGGACGGCCTAGTTGTTGGGAACACGTCAAAGGCTACTGTTGTCCGAGCCGAACTCTCTTAAACACAGAGAGGGCTCGGCGCTGTCATTGAACCCTACAGTGCGGGTTGCCTACCTCATGTTGAACTTTCAGCCCAACCCTTGGACCCAGTCCTTTACTCGTATCGGACGGCCTAGTTGTTGGGAACACGTCAAAGGCTACTGTTGTCCGAGCCGAGCTCTCTTAAACACAGAGAGGGCTCGGCGCTGTCATTGAACCCTACAGTGCGGGTTGCCTACCTCATGTTGAACTTTCAGCCCAACCCTTGGACCCAGTCCTTTACTCATATCGGACGGCCTAGTTGTTGGGAACACGTCAAAGGCTACTGTTGTCCGAGCCGAACTCTCTTAAACACAGAGAGGGCTCGGCGCTGTCATTGAACCCTACAGTGCGGGTTGCCTACCTCATGTTGAACTTTCAGCCCAACCCTTGGACCCAGTCCTTTACTCATATCGGACGGCCTAGTTGTTGGGAACACGTTGTCCGAGCCGAGCTCTCTTAAACACAGAGAGGGCTCGGCGCTGTCATTGAACCCTACAGTGCGGGTTGCCTACCTCATGTTGAACTTTCAGCCCAACCCTTGGACCCAGTCCTTTACTCATATCGGACGGGCTAGTTGTTGGGAACACGTTGTCCGAGCCGAGCTCTCTTAAACACAGAGAGGGCTCGGCGCTGTCATTGAACCCTACAGTGCGGGTTGCCTACCTCATGTTGAACTTTCAGCCCAACCCTTGGACCCAGTCCTTTACTCATATCGGACGGCCTAGTTGTTGGGAACACGTCAAAGGCTACTGTTGTCCGAGCCGAACTCTCTTAAACACAGAGAGGGCTCGGCGCTGTCATTGAACCCTACAGTGCGGGTTGCCTACCTCATGTTGAACTTTCAGCCCAACCCTTGGACCCAGTCCTTTACTCATATCGGACGGGCTAGTTGTTGGGAACACGTTGTCCGAGCCGAGCTCTCTTAAACACAGAGAGGGCTCGGCGCTGTCATTGAACCCTACAGTGCGGGTTGCCTACCTCATGTTGAACTTTCAGCCCAACCCTTGGACCCAGTCCTTTACTCATATCGGACGGCCTAGTTGTTGGGAACACGTCAAAGGCTACTGTTGTCCGAGCCGAACTCTCTTAAACACAGAGAGGGCTCGGCGCTGTCATTGAACCCTACAGTGCGGGTTGCCTACCTCATGTTGAACTTTCAGCCCAACCCTTGGACCCAGTCCTTTACTCGTATCGGACGGCCTAGTTGTTGGGAACACGTCAAAGGCTACTGTTGTCCGAGCCGAGCTCTCTTAAACACAGAGAGGGCTCGGCGCTGTCATTGAACCCTACAGTGCGGGTTGCCTACCTCATGTTGAACTTTCAGCCCAACCCTTGGACCCAGTCCTTTACTCATATCGGACGGGCTAGTTGTTGGGAACACGTCAAAGGCTACTGTTGTACGAGCCGAACTCTCTTAAAATCAGAGAGGGCTCGGCGCTGTCATTGAACCCTACAGTGCGGGTTGCCTACCTCATGTTGAACGTTCAGCCCAACCCTTGGACCCAGTCCTTTACTCATATCGGACGGGCTAGTTGTTGGGAACACGTCAAAGGCTACTGTTGTCCGAGCCGAGCTCTCTTAAACACAGAGAGGGCTCGGCGCTGTCATTGAACCCTACAGTGCGTGTTGCCTACCTCATGTTGAACTTTCAGCCCAACCCTTGGACCCAGTCCTTTACTCATATCGGACGGCCTAGTTGTTGGGAACACGTCAAAGGCTACTGTTGTCCGAGCCGAGCTCTCTTAAACACAGAGAGGGCTCGGCGCTGTCATTGAACCCTACAGTGCGGGTTGCCTACCTCATGTTGAACTTTCAGCCCAACCCTTGGACCGAGTCCTTTACTCATATCGGACGGGCTAGTTGTTGGGAACACGTTGTCCGAGCCGAACTCTCTTAAACACAGAGAGGGCTCGGCGCTGTCATTGAACCCTACAGTGCGGGTTGCCTACCTCATGTTGAACTTTCAGCCCAACTCTTGGACCCAGTCCCTTACTCATATCGGACGGCCTAGTTGTTGGGAACACGTCAAAGGCTACTGTTGTCCGAGCCGAGCTCTCTTAAACACAGAGAGGGCTCGGCGCTGTCATTGAACCCTACAGTGCGGGTTGCCTACCTCATGTTGAACTTTCAGCCCAACCCTTGGACCGAGTCCTTTACTCATATCGGACGGGCTAGTTGTTGGGAACACGTCAAAGGCTACTGTTGTCCGAGCCGAACTCTCTTAAACACAGAGAGGGCTCGGCGCTGTCATTGAACCCTACAGTGCGGGTTGCCTACCTCATGTTGAACTTTCAGCCCAACCCTTGGACCCAGTCCTTTACTCATATCGGACGGCCTAGTTGTTGGGAACACGTCAAAGGCTACTGTTGTCCGAGCCGAACTCTCTTAAACACAGAGAGGGCTCGGCGCTGTCATTGAACCCTACAGTGCGGGTTGCCTACCTCATGTTGAACTTTCAGCCCAACCCTTGGACCCAGTCCTTTACTCATATCGGACGGGCTAGTTGTTGGGAACACGTCAAAGGCTACTGTTGTCCGAGCCGAGCTCTCTTAAACACAGAGAGGGCTCGGCGCTGTCATTGAACCCTACAGTGCGGGTTGCCTACCTCATGTTGAACTTTCAGCCCAACCCTTGGACCCAGTCCTTTACTCATATCGGACGGGCTAGTTGTTGGGAACACGTTGTCCGAGCCGAGCTCTCTTAAACACAGAGAGGGCTCGGCGCTGTCATTGAACCCTACAGTCCGGGTTGCCTACCTCATGTTTAACTTTCAGCCCAACCCTTGGACTCAGTCCTTTACTCATATCGGACGGGCTAGTTGTTGGGAACACGTCAAAGGCTACTGTTGTCCGAGCCGAACTCTCTTAAACACAGAGAGGGCTCGGCGCTGTCATTGAACCCTACAGTGCGGGTTTCCTACCTCATGTTGAACTTTCAGCCCAACCCTTGGACCCAGTCCTTTACTCATATCGGACGGGCTAGTTGTTGGGATCACGTTGTCCGAGCCGAACTCTCTTAAACACAGAGAGGGCTCGGCGCTGTCATTGAACCCTACAGTGCGGGTTGCCTACCTCATGTTGAACTTTCAGCCCAACCCTTGGACCCAGTCCTTTACTCATATCGGGCGGGCTAGTTGTTGGGAACACGTTGTCCGAGCCGAGCTCTCTTAAACACAGAGAGGGCTCGGCGCTGTCATTGAACCGTACAGTGCGGGTTGCCTACCTCATGTTTAACTTTTAGCCCAACCCTTGGACCGAGTCCTTTACTCATATCGTATTTTTTCCTAGCCACTTCCAGGACCTCCCTTCTTCAGACTTGTTTCTAGCTGCTCTCGCCTCCATCATAGTTCAGACAAGCGTTTCTCAAGTCCTGTATATCGATGGCTGCTCTGCTCCATTCACGTCATTGACACTCTCTTACCAAAGGCTATATGCAGTAAAAATTATCCGCCTCACTGGGATTCGAACTCCAGCAATCAGCATCCGTACTAACTTAAATGCGTTACCCCGAGACTATGTGTTACTGTACCACCGCGGTATGGGTGATGAAATGCAAAAGAGAATGGATCTAGTAACAACCTTCACGCAAGTAGAACGAATTTGATTTAGTATTATATCTGCTTTATCTAAAACTTTACAATACAGAGTCCGAACATAAATGTCTGAGAACCTTCAAACTCACAATCTCCGTAATCCTTTCCAGTCCGGTTTCCGACAAGGACATGTACAACTACGGCCTCACACAAATAGACAGAGGACGAGTCACAGTACTAGATTACAGTATGGAAGGGATAGAGAAGGAAGAGGGAAGGAAGCGGCTGTGGCCTTAAGTTAGGAACCATCCCGGTATATGCCTGGAGGAGAAGAGGGAAACCACGGAAAACCACTTCGAGGATGGCTGAGATGAGAATCGAACCCCTTCTACTCAGTTGACCTCCGGAGACTAAGCTGATTCCGTTCCAGCCCTCGTACCACTTTTCAAATTTCGTGGCAGAGCCGGTCCTCCGGGGGGTGGTAGCTAATCACACTACATCTGTCTATATTTGACGGTCCATTCTAGAATTACCAGTTAAGTTTATTTTAAAGGTTCATGTGGTTAATTTATTTTGTATGAACTATCCCGAGTTTCGGAAATCTCGCGTTAAAATTTAAATTTGTATTCTCAAATCGAGGCAGTGTCAAGGACACACCCCTACATTCCAGTCCTGCCAATGTTAATTCGGCAGTGCCTGGGATCTACCCTGGTACTCCAAATACGCCAGCTAGTTACACTATGGAGGTGGGGCTCTTCAGCCGAATGGTCAGCGTCGAGGCCATCGGTTCAGAAGAACTCGGGTTCGATTCCTGGACGGTTCGGGTCAGGGATTTTAATTCCGATTCCCCTACTCCGGCACTGGGAGTTTGCTAATTAACACACTCCACACTACAAAGCACCGCAGATATACAACATCTTTCCGCATGAGGTAACGTCAGGAAGGGGACAGCAATAGGGCTTGGAAAAAGTCCTACAAGAATATTATTATTATTATTATTATTATTATTATTATTATTATTACGGCATGCTCCGTGGCTAACTGATTAGTCTAATTTGTCGTGGGCTCGATTTCCGCCCAAATCGAGTATGTCAACCTTCCTTGGTTTTTCTGGCTCGGGGACTGTGTATTTGTGCCGCCTTCAAACCTCACAGTCGTACATGTCAACTCGAGAGACCTGCACCAGACCTCTCTAGGACACATAATTATTAAGGTTTGACTCGTTTCTTGATACGGGGTCGGAAATTTGGTAGGATGAATTTACATGGCATGTTTTACAGACGGCTGCCCTTCATGACACCAACGGCACTTGAGAAGCCAATCAAATTAAATGATGATGGTGAATGAAATAGGGTAAGGTGGTGTCCCAGCATTTTCCTGGAAGTGAAAATGGAAAAACAGGACAGCCGACGGTGGGCATCTCCCGAATAGAGAGCTTGGCTCTACAGCCGTAGGGCGTTAACACGTGTGGCCACTCTTCCGTCATGCAGTGAGAGTAACATAAATTCTAGGGGTTCTGATGGGACGAACCCCTAATGTTTATGCAAAACTCATGGCATAAGCTGTGTGCAGGCCAGGGTACTTATTACTCGCACTCTAACCTACATTCGGGCTCCAATTATAATTATTAATAACATATTAATCATCATAAGTCCCGCTAACTCTTTACATGCCGTGGTGCCATAACGTTGTCCCGTGTGAATAAATTTACGAGCACAAGGCCTGTTAAATGAACACCGTCAACACAGACGTCAACTTGACCACAGCTACTCAAGTCAGCGTCATTAATACTCACTTTATTTTTAAATAATGTCCGAATGGCGGCATGTAGAGGTAGGTCTTACCTGTAATCCCCCACAACTCCTTAAGGCAGTCCTCCCGAAAGCGTTGGATATGACCTCTCTGTTCCAGCTCGTAGCCTGACTCCAGAAACTCGAAAAGCAAGGCTCCAAGAAGCACGTAACCCACGACAAGAGCGAACAGTCCGAGGTTCGAGAAGAGGTGAGCGAGAAAGATGCGGACACAACGACGCGCTCGCGAGGGAGTGCACGACGAGTGGTGGCCCAGCGCCGGTTTGGCGGCGGCCGGCATGGGCGGGCGCTGGGAGGCGACTGAACAGGCTTACATCCGTGTTTGGCGGGCTGCAGCGCTCTACGGCGCGCACAGGCGCACTGCACACTGGTCTAGGAGGAGAATTTGTAAACGCTACCGTGTTTACGACTGTGCATAGTGGGTTGCAGCGCTGCACGGCGTACGACACTCTAGTCGTCTGGGGATTCTAAAATCTTGCCATGTTTACCTGCGCGTTTGTATGTTGCCTACGCGACAGAGGATGAAGTTATCAGGCTTTGGTCTGCAGGGTGTTCCAGAAAGTTAGAATATTTATAAAGGAGATAGTAGACAGCAAAGAAAGAACTAGAAGTATTATAAACATGAGTGGCAAGATTAGTATCTTGTAAGAATTGAGAAAATGGTCCCCATCATTGTAAATCAGGATATCTCTCACTGTGAGGTGATTGGCAATAAACAAGTAAGGGAACAGAACGGTTTCGAAAATGACTGGTACGGTAATGCTGCAGTCTGATTAAGCTTACAAGGAAACAAACAAATATTTATTGCATAGTATGTCTCTTCATTTATGTTTTCTTGCGTGCCGACAGTAGAATTACAACCCACTTTATCCCACTTTATCCACTTTATCGGTCGGTAAACTTTATATTAATGTCAAAAATTATTTTGGGAAAATCGAATTATCATTTATCTCTTTCAATAAAATATGTGACGTGATGTTACCTAGCAACGGTGCAGGCTGTAATGTGAAGTATTCATATAGAGTTCCATGGCCTGTGCAGTTGTCAAGGTACTGTTGCTAGGTAACACATTTTGTTACATGACGCTATTTCGTTATACAATATTTCGGATGACTGACACCTCTAAGATATATTTACGCCTAAAACTGAGAAGGTTGGGAGAAGTGACTATTTCTTTGAATGCGCCACATTTTCTAACTGATACGAGAACGAAGGAGTGGATATCATGCGTCTCTGAATGTGTGTGTAATAATGAAGTTCCAGAAACTACTTTTACAATTTTCAGAGACGCGCCAAGGTGCCAAAATTTTGTCCCAAAGGAGTACTACAACGTGCAAGTCATAAGATTGATGTACTTACAGCGCTTTAACGTCTGAGCCAGATATCCAGACCTTCTAAATACGAAGGTGTTGTTTAGGAGGCCGGTTGGATCCTCAAACAGCATTACCAAAGGTTGTGCGGTTATAGCAAAATAATAAAAACCAATGTCAGTTCCAAATGAGGCATGTTAAGAGACAAATGAGTGAAGTAGTTTGCCAAACGGCTTTCAGAGACATCGAGGTACCGGAATATTGTCCCGCAGAAGTTCTTTTACGTACCCGTAAGTCTACTGACACGAGGGTAACGTATATGAGCGCCTTGAAATACCGCGGACTGAGCCGAGAAGGCCAGCGCTGTTCCGCCTGAGCTACTCATTATTGTCGTCACGGGGTAGAATGTGCTATTGTAACAAGAACGGCTCTACCTCTTTACTCAGCGGCTTCCACAGCCACAGAAAAGGCCGAGACTTCAGTAGAAGCTACATTATGCTCTGGCCTGTGCCAGCAGACAGATGAAAGATACTGCATCTAGGGGAGCAGAAGAATTCAGGAGACAGGAGCTACATTTCACAAAGCGATGATCGTACCAGTTCATTATCTGAAAGACATCCGACGAGATATTAGTAAAGTAAATGATGTCTTAGCAAATATAAAAGACTGGATTAAAAATAATTCTCTCAGAGTTAAATCATTAAAATCAAGCGATCCGTAACTAAATAGTATTAAAATTCCAGCGATCCCCTTCCAAGAAACACAGGATAGTGTAAGAAACCTTGGTTTGACCCGGGAAGACCACGTTCTGAAAATTTGCCACTGAATTGTTTTCTCTGCAGGCATTAGTTGACGGGAGCCAGCATCTACAACTTACCACAACCAAATGTGAAGCACAAGCAAGTTTTATTTGTATGTGTTGCATGGCAGAAGGTCCTTGCGGCTTTAAAGAACAAATAATCAGATACTTAGTAATAAGTCTGAGTTTTGCAGTCAGGTAATAACTATTGATGAGATACGTTTTCATTTTTCATACAATAGGCAAAAATCTAGTTTGGTGTTATAACATACAACTGAACTACTTTTAATTCCTGTACATAGACCACACCTCTGCGGAGGTTCGGACTTGCCACACCCCTACCTTACATAGAGAAATATTATCTGAAAATTTGAGGTGATTCTGATAAGAACTCTGACGCAACGATCATTTTGTGCACGGCAGAGAGCTAAAAATATGTTAAGCTAGAAAGTTTCCGTTGAATGTTTTAGGAAACCTACTTGCTTTCAAACTGCTGTGGACTCTCACGTCTCATGCAGAGCCTAGGCCTACTACAAGGTAATTATTGAAATGGTAGTCCGAACTGACAGCGTGTTAACGAGATGTAGCAGAGGAAGAATTGGGGGATTAATCCGATGTTTTGTTCATGAACCGCAGCATTTCACTCACGGGATTAAATAGGAGAATGTTACTTCTGCAGACTTTAATTTTCGAAATTGGCGTAATAAACACCAACGTGAAGAACTTCAGCGCGGGGTTATGAAACCTGTGTGTGCGTTATAGGGTATGATGCAAATACACTGTCGGAAAAAAGTTAGCACTCCTGGAAAGACGACATCGATTTTGATCCGATGACGGCAGATGCTAGCTGGCGGATAGTAGATGTACTGATAATGGTTCCGCCATACGTGTGCCCCTTAATACGGAATGTTTACAGCCATAAGGATCAGTGTGAACCAAACAGGCGCACTCGTGCTTCCTACAGCCAACTGAGCGAGTTTGACAGGGGTCGAATTGTGGCGCGGGATGGTCCTTCTTTCAGAGAATTGCCACACAAGTTAGACATGATGCTGGTTGCAATGGTCACGTGAACATTCTCACGCCCGTAGGCGAGGTTTGGGCGTCCACGCAGAGTAGACGTCCGCCAAGATCGTCGTATTGTAAGGGCAGCAGTTTGTGAAGTGTCAACACGAACCGTTACCAACCGGTTACTAGCAATGGGACTACGGGCACGCCCACCTCGAGCCCGTCTTCCACTCACGGCACGGCTCGACTGGTGCAGTCAGAGGATGGAATGGCGGGCCGTGGTCCTCGCCAGATTCTGCCTGCACTCAAGTGATGGTCGCTTGCGCGTACGACGTAGACCCGTCCTTGTGTCGCTCGCCCACACACAAGGTGCTGTGCAAGACGGGCAGCAACTTCCCTGGCCAGCACGATCTCCAGACTTGTCTCCCATCGAGCACGTGTTGGACGTGCAACTCGTCAAATAATGTGTGATGGAACTGATGCGCCTGCTTTGCCTCAGTACCGCTTGAGCTATTGATCTGTAAATGTACTCCATATGTACTGTTTCAGCTATAAATCTTGAGTGAATTGGAAAACTCTAAGAGTGGTATGTGGCAGTGTATGTTTCGAAGAAGACTTGAAGTTATCATATATCGCTATGCTAGTTCCATAGCTGGAAGATTTTCACTCGCCCGGAGTTCAAGCCCTGCCATCAGTTACATCTTAAGTGTCTCGCTGGATAAAGTCAAAACTAAACTGAATCAAGACCAACTCTGGAGTTTGTGCGGACTCTCTATTCAAGTGGAACAAGATACTGAACCTTCTGCGAAGAGCGATTGTGAAGCGGATAAATAAACAGTGAAGCACGTCGTTCAATATTGTCCCTTAAGAGTACCTAATAATAATAATAATAATAATAATAATAATAATAATAATAATAATTTTAAAAAATGCTAAAAGTAAACTTTAAAATTGCATAATGAGCAGGGAATTATGAAGGAGTCACTGCATTGATCACTTAAGTTCACTTCATTTAAATCAAAGCGAACACCTTCGATGTGGTAAAAGCTGAATGGATGATCATACGTATTTGGACAGCGTGGTAATTCAGTGGCGTATTCTTCAAGATTGTGAGTATAGTCTGACTAAGAGGAATACTGTGAGGGGTTCTCTACCACGGGACCCGTACGGGGTGTACCATTGATTCCACTTACCTGTGCCAATCTCTTCGCTATTATCCGCCTGTGCAAGGGGCGTAAGAATATCACCCACGGCAGCGCTGCTGTCGTGAGAGGATACTAAAAGGGCTCCGAGGAGCTCTCAACTTGCGAGAGTGGATTGGCAATCATGGGGCCCTTAGCTCGCATTGCTTCCACTTACTTGTGCCAGGTTCCTCACCTTCATCTATCCTATCCGACCTCCCTTGGTCGGCTCTTGTTCATTTTCACACCCTTGGTGGCCCTGTACCTCCTTTGGTCGATATCTTCATTTTCCGGAGTGTCACACTCCTTTCAGCTTCCCCTCTGATTAGTGTTATATACAGAATGGTCGCCCAGTTGTACTTCCTCTTAAAACAACAATAATCACCACCACCAGACCTTAAAGCTGCTCAGTACATTTTCATGTTGGGTGACGGTTGCTCCGTAATATCGATAATAACGTTATTGATTTTACATGCCATTAACTCCTTGTCTGAGACGCCAAGGTGCAACAAGGAGTGGCAGTAAACGTATTTTGGTTCAACCGGACTAAGCCAAGTGGAGCTACTCAGCCCGCTTCATTCCCTCTGACAGCAATCCGTTATTCTACATTCTGTAGTTTGGATATCAACTTGCCGATGTTAGTGAAATAATACTCAAATCTCTGAAGGTTCAGGTTTTGCTTTAGTTGACACCTTCTAGAGAATTGATGTTTTGGTGACCAAAGTATCGGAGTTGGCGGTTTCTTTCGCAGTTGCTCCATCACCTGGGAAGTTTTCACTCTCCACTATATTATAACTAGGACCGGGAATTCTAGGTATTAATAGCTTAGCATAGCCTCTTTGGCTCAGGCGGCAACACGCCGGCCTCTCACTGCTGGCTTCCGTTGTTCAAATCCAGGTCACTTCATGTGAGATTAGTGCTGGACAAAGTGGGGTGGAACAGGTTTTTCCTCGGGTACTCCAATTTTCCCTGTCATCTTTCACTCCAGCAACAGTCTCCAATAGAGTGCGACACTGCCACTAGAAGGCATTCCTGAGCCGGTCGAATGACTGTGGATATTTGTTTAACAGGTTAGCATGCAAGCTTACAGAAACTCAACGTGTGTGCTATAAGCATTGGGGGTACACAACTCTCACAACAGTAGTGAAGGGCGGGCTAGTCTACTTCTCCACTACTTCGCATTCCAACATCCGACAGCCTGCTAACTTATGCTCCTCTCCATGTAACAAACAGAGCTCCTTGCCATTCGTAAACTCCGGTTAAGATTTAGAACATGGTTACAAAGTAGCTTCATGATTGTTAATTTTTACTCTTGGCCCTCAATTCTTGATTGAAACAGCATCCGAAGTGCTTGTCAGTCTGTCCATAATAACTGCCTTTCTTGCGATCCTCTAGAGTTAGTTCTGGACAAAATGTATTCCACGTAAGTGGGGTTATCAAATACCTACTTTGGGGTCCATCGATGAAAATGGATGGTGATGACCTGGGGTAGGTTAGGTTATCCCACTTTCACACCAGGCAAACGTTGTCACTTGTAGCACTTTCGTCATAAGACGCTGTGTCGGTGCGACGTAGAGCAAATTGCTAACAAGTAAAGTTAGGAGTTCGCATTACATTCCCCACTTTAGTTACCTCCACAGTTTGGATGACAAAATAGGGATTTCCAACAATTACAAACGTTTGCGGATGTTCCCGTAGTCCAGCGATCCATTTAACACTTCTCCTGTAAGCTGACATTGAGTCGGACAGGCGTGTCATAGGTATTTGAGCTGAACTTCCGTTTGAGCTGAGGATTACCGGGAAGAGTGGCCTCAAGAATATTATTAAATTACTTCTTGGGAAAATTGAATGATCACAAATATCTCTTCAAATAAAATGTGTGAATTGACCGTGCAGCCGCGATACTGGATTCCCTTGACATCGCGGAACTGTTGTTAGGTAACAGTTTGTTATACCCCCTTTTCAGTAAGGAAGGACAAAATGAGAGAGGGAAATAAATATTCCAGCATTAGATTCCGCCGCCTCGTTTACTGTATAAAAGTGAACACATAAGCATAACATACATCATTATAAATACAATTAATATACAATGTTGATCTAAAAGACTATGTACATGATCACGACTACACTACAAGAGACAGGTACACATATTTGGTCGTAGACCTCCAGCTGCTAAGACCTCGTGAGATAATGAACAACGATAAGAACAATTGCTTTAGGGACAGTTTTAATCAGTTAGTTCATGTCAGAACTGTAACGTTTCTTGGTCAGTGAATAAACAAGGAATCAAGCTACATGCAACGCTTCCTACTTTTTCTTCAACAAAACCAGGAATTCTGAGCAGAAATAACTTAGGTGAAAATTAAAATTTATTTCCTTTTATAAATACGCTCTATCCCTAGCGTATCTTGTAATGAGATTTGGGGATGCGATCTTTATTGTTTATGCAACGTAACCGAAGAAAGGGCTAGAGGATATGTTATCCGCTAAACAAGTCTACAGTAGCGACTTCAATGGGAAATATTGAAATCAACTTCCTGACAGGGGCAATTAACTTTAAATGGTAAAAACGTCAAATTTTTAAAAGTTAAAAGGCACGAAGTTTAAGGAATTCTTGTTCCGAACATCAAATACACTAGAAATGTGCTTGAGTTAGCTGGAAACAGCCGTCTGTACGAAGAATCTAAATGAAGGTTTTCTTGCAAGAAGAGTTTATTTGAAATTTTATCTTTGCAAGGAATTCCTTCAAAATTCGGAGCCTTTTCTACTTAAAACACACTTTATGAACAATAATCAAACTATTGTAGTCCTTTCGTAAAGCAATTGTTGTGGAAGACTGTATTATTATAAACACAGTTTTAATGAATAGTGTATTTTTTCATTTTGGCATTAGTTTGTGGCACTGCTGGGGCATCACTGTTTTCCAGGAGCAATGTGCCCGCTGCTCGTCAGGGGCGGCACCGAAAGGCTTAGAGCCGTCAGGGGCGACGTATTTGTTCACTTGGTAGTCGAGTAGCACCTGGTACTTATACACGTCCGAGCCCAGTTGCTGAAACAGAATTAAACATCTCACATAATACACACACAAGTTGATCAGAAACTACCACTTGTATTATTTCGGAGTTTTAAGTTCGGTTGCCCGCTCAACCCTCCTGTAAAACTAATTGCATAAGCACACAAGCAGTAGGGGCAATACGTCAAGAAACTACCACTACTTCTGCAACCCCGTACACACGCGTGTTGGGGAAATTCTTATACAACTAAATAAGATTATTTTCCATTCTGCCACCACATAGAAATCCACCCAAGAAGAAGAATAAGAAGAAGAAGAACAAGGTATTTAAATCTTCTGTAATTGCTCTTGCTTATAACAAATGTCAGATTGACTGACTTTAGCCATAACGGGTTCAAAAGGCAAGTAAGCTTGTAGTTGGTAGCCATGATACTTGGTGTTTTAGCCTATGTCAACTGTTGCCTTGGCCGGGATTCGAACCACGGCCGCTTTCGTGAGAAATTAATTGCGTATATAGCTCAGTCATCATTCCCCATATATTTCTTTAAAAACTATTTCATGTTATTTGCTTTACGTCCCACTTAATGCTTTTACGGTTTTCGGAGACGCCGAGGTGCCGGAATTTAGCCCCTCAGGAGTTGTTTAACGAGCCAGTAAATCACCGACACGAAGCTGGTGTATTTGAGCACCTTCAAATACCACCGGACTGAGCCAGGATCGAACCTGTCAAGTTGGGGTCAGAAGGCCAGCGCCTCAACCGTCTGAGCCACTCAGCGCGGTCGAACGTTTCTTCTTAAAACAGGATTCGAACCGGTCGACCACGGTATCATAATATATATACATAATTGCCTCGAGGCGGTCTGTATAGAATGCCCTAGCTCCGGATCGGGTAGAGCGCATCCATTTGTTTGATACTTGTTGTAACTACTTCTGTATTACTACTTGTCTATTCCACCTGTTTTCTCTCTCTGTCGTACGACAAACCAGTATCACATACTTCGTTATTTCCTTTAGTGCTTATTTCATTTGTCCTTATTTTCCCTTTTCCATGCATTTTTTACAATAAGGAAAAATATTGTTGTTCTTCCCGGTGTAACACATTCCTTGTTCAATAATTTAAATAGTACTTCTTCTTTCGTACAGGCTGACTATGGACCACTACTGTGTTGTTCGGGAGGGTACAGGCCGACTAAAGACCACTACTGTGTTGTTGGGAGGGTACAGGCCGACTAAAGACCACTACTGTGTTGTTGGGAGGGTACAGGCTGACTATGGACCACTACTGTGTTGTTGGGAGGGTACAGGCCGACTAAAGACCACTACTGTGTTGTTGGGAGGGTACAGGCCGACTAAGGACCACTACTGTGTTGTTGGGGAGGGTACAGGCCGACTAAGGACCACTACTGTGTTGTTGGGAGGGTACAGGCTGACTATGGACCACTACTGTGTTGTTGGGAAGGTACAGGCTGACTATGGACCACTACTGTGTTGTTGGGAGGGTACAGGCCGACTAAAGACCACTACTGTGTTGTTGGGAGGGTACAGGCCGACTAAGGACCACTACTGTGTTGTTGGGAGGGTACAGGCCGACTAAAGACCACCACTGTGTTGTTGGGAGGGTACAGGCTGACTATGAACCACTACTGTGTTGTTGGGAGGGTAAAGGCCGACTAAAGACTACTACTGTGTTGTTGGGAGGGTACAGGCTGACTATGGACCACTACTGTGTTGTTGGGAGGGTACAGGCCGACTAAAGACTACTACTGTGTTGTTAGGAGGGTACAGGCCGACTAAAGACCACTACTGTGTTGTTGGGAGGGTACAGGCTGACTATGGACCACTACTGTGTTGTTGGGGAGGGTACTGGCCAACTAAAGACCACTACTGTGTTGTTGGGAGGGTACAGGCTGACTATGGACCACTACTGTGTTGTTGGGAGGGTACAGGCCGACTAAAGACCACTGCTGTGTTGTTGGGGAGGGTACAGGCCGACTAAGGACCACTACTGTGTTGTTCGGGAGGGTACAGGCCGACTAAGGACCACTACTGTGTTGTTGGGAGGGTACAGGCCGACTAAAGACTACTACTGTGTTGTTAGGAGGGTACAGGCCGACTAAAGACCACTACTGTGTTGTTGGGAGGGTACAGGCTGACTATGGACCACTACTGTGTTGTTGGGGAGGGTACTGGCCAACTAAAGACCACTACTGTGTTGTTGGGAGGGTACAGGCTGACTATGGACCACTACTGTGTTGTTGGGAGGGTACAGGCCGACTAAAGACCACTGCTGTGTTGTTGGGGAGGGTACAGGCCGACTAAGGACCACTACTGTGTTGTTCGGGAGGGTTGTGATGTTTGCCCAGTAACTGCGTATCGCCTGGCTGTCTTGTTCTTTCCTCTCCTTTGTTCAGAGTGTACCTGTCTTCCTTCCTGGTGGTTTCTCAAACGATACAGAATAATACGCAGTAAAAATATTGAAGGATGATTATTAATTTTTTAAGAAATATATCAGATTAAAATATATATATTGTGGGTCAGAGTTCATTCTCTATTTCTACTTTTCTTTTACAATCCTTCCCCAGTGCCTCAGACTCTCAAAAAGCGAGCCTCGACCATTATTTCTCCACAGTATAGACAACACTGTTTCCTTCTCTGTCCCTTGTTCCTTCATATATCCCCATTACTCAACACTCCTCAGTTGGCTTTATTAGTTGATAGTTCCACAGAATTCTCATGTTCTTTTAGTTTTGTATTGCGCCATTACCATTGCCTTCTCAATATCTTTCACTCTAATCGTGACATTGTTACACTATTTCCTATCTTCGTTCTGAATCTCTTTATCCCGCTATTCGCCCATTCCTGTTCTGTCAAGCACCACTTTAACTTTCATTTACACGTTTCATCTGGCGTTAGTATGCTAAATTCAATGTTTCCCTCCCGTCTCCCTTTCTTAACCGGTATTTTATTACGTTTCTTGCTATATCTGCTACTAGCTGTACAGTTTGGTACAACCATTTGTTACTTTGCAGTTTTTACTGCTAATTACATCTAGTTCTTTTCTATAAATATAATATGCACTCATGAAAATACTGAAGTAAAAGATACAGGTTTGTCCTAGAATATGCAACATTATTACATCTAGGATAAAGAGAGAAAAGGGGTGATAACTACTTCCTATATTCAGTATTTGACACCTTCCTGTCCAAACACATCGTGCGAGACAGAGCCTTTTTTTTAACTTCAAGTGCTATTTGAAGTTATAACTTCTAAGTAGTGTATTGACCCTTTCAACTTCTATACCTTCAATTCACCAACTTTCTTTCTTCTTTAATTAATTTACGCGGTCTGTCAGGGACAAATGAAAACTGATATCCTGCGGTGCCATGTCTTGTGTTTTAGATGAAAGTCAAGAATCACCTGTGGTTCTTGAATCAATACTGTATATTGAACCTAACTAGGCGATGCCCATCTCTTACCTGTGTGAGAGGGCTCGTGTTGGTGGTGAAGATGCCGGCAAATCCTCTGGACTTGGCGATCCTCAGGACCTCCTCCTCCATGAACTGCATCACCTCAATATTCTCCTGGTAGTTGAGGCTCTCGTGTGTGCCCATCATGAAGCTGTGCAGCACTTGCCTCTTGCCTTGAGGCAGTTTCTGGTCCCTGAAACAAGCGAGCATTACTCTAATGAGTGCAACTGGACTAGACTAAAGAGTGACTGAATGGGTGGCTATCAGAACTCGGAGAATTAGAGCGGGGGAAGGTATAACTCTAATAATTGAGAGGAGAATTCCTCAAGGCAGTATTATTGGACCTTGATGTTTTCTTATATATATCAATGATATGTGTAAAGAAGTGGAATCAGAGACAAGGCCATTTGCAGATGATGTTATTCTGTATAGACTGATAAATAAGTTACAAGATTGTGAGCAACAGAAAAATACTGGTTTCTTTTTTTTTTTAGTGGCTTTACGTCGCGGCGACACAGATAGGTCTTACGGCGACGATGACCTCGTTAGTGTTGTGAGACGGACGGTGGGCAATGGTATGGTGATAAACGGGGGAGGTTGTAAATTTCACAAATAGGAAAAGTCCTCTCAGTTTAATTACTGCGTTCACGGGACGAGAGTTCCTTTTGGGGATCATTGTAAGTATCTAGGTGTTAATATAAGAAAAGACTTTAATTGGGGTAATCACATAAATGTGATTGTTAATAAAGGGTACAGATCGCTGCACATGGTTATGAGGGTATTTAGGGGTTGTAGTAAGGATGTAAGGGAGAGGGCATATAAGTCTCTGGTAAGACCCCAACTAGAGTATGGTTCCAGTGTACAGGACCCTCACCAGGATTACTTGATTCAAGAACTGGAAAAAATCCAAGGAAAAACAGCTCGATTTGTTCTGGGTGATTTCCGACACAAAAAAAATACAGCGTTACAAAAATGTTGCAAAGTTTGGGCTGGGAAGACTTGGGAGAAAGAAGACGAGCTGCTCGATTAAGTGGTATGTTCCCACCTGTCAGTGGAGAGATGGCGTGGAATGACATCAGTAGACGAATAAGTTTTGAGTGCTGTCTTAAAAAGTAGGAAAGAACACAATATGAAGATAAAGTTGGAATTCGAGAGGACAAATTGGGGAAAATATGCGTTTATAGGAAGAGGAGTTAGGAATTGGAATATCTTACCAAGGGAGATGTTCAATAAATTTCCAAACTCTTCGAAAATTATTTAAGAAAAGAGTACATAAAAACATGTAGGGAATCTGTCACCTGGGCGACTGGCGCTGTTTAGTAGCCCTGATTCTGATCTGGCAAAAGGCGTTGAAATCTGTGTCACTTAGTGTTTCCTCCTATTTCCTACGTGACTGGAGCCCATATTCCTAGCGTAAAACGCCCGTTCTTATTTTGAAAAGAGCACGGCACGTTGTGTTTCCGCTATTCAGCGCTGAACATGTCTCTGGCCAACCAGAGCTCGTTCTTTCTTCTTGGTCTGGCCAGGAGCTTGTCAGAAGGGCTAGTCATGGATAATGGGTAAACATCCTTGTGCGAGGATGGTTTTCATCCTCAGGAACTCCAGTTTAATTTTACGTTTTCTGATCTACATTTCTCTTCTCTCGGATGGATTAAGTACAGCCTTGTGAGTAAGGAAGCGTCATGCAAACTCAAGCCTCTGCATCCATCGTTTCGAGCCGTAGTGACAGTTCTACTACTCCCATTGTATTTTGGTGTTTGGAGTGGCCCCTTTGAAAGTCGCCAGTTCCTTGGTAGTGAACTGTTTAAAAAACATTTTGGTCACTTCGTGTTTCATTAGTGAAAATGGGTTTCTTATTTGTGAAACTACTTAACTTACTCACATGATTTGGTTATTGTTAAATACTTAATGTTTTAATATAATACCCTAAAGAAATACGTTTATTGGATTGTTTAACGCCCGCACGAGTTACTCTACTCGGATTCGACCCCTTTCTTGCAATTCATTTTTGGGTTATCCTTATACTTTATTTAATCTTATTATCTCTAGATTCTCTTTTGTTCATATGTGAATTCTATTATTGTGGGACTGGTCATCGGTTGCCATGGTAATGTTTACTCATTTTGTGGATTGTTGATTCCTGAATTACCTTAAGATGGTGGTGATTATTGTTTTAAGAGGAAGTACAACTATTACCTTAAGAGGTGAAAACCATTTCCCTGGCAGCTTGTGCAATAATTCACGTGTCCCTTTTGGGGTTTTTAAAACCTTTTCCGCCATTATCTCTGTTTATTTCTCTGATGTTGTGTTATCACGCTTGTGCGGCACTACACTTCACAAGTGTACCTAATTTACTGAAGAGTAACCTTCTACATTTTGTAAGTCAGACGTTAAGAACGGGCGTCACTAAAGGTATAGATGTTGGATATACTTAATCGACTTCTAAACATTGTCTCCCTGTTTATTGGTTTAGGGCGACCGACCCAATTGAATTTTATAAGCTCTCAATTAATATAAATAACCTCTTAATTAATTTGAATAAGCTATACTTATGCTTATGATTTATTACGCCTAATCTAATGTAATTACTTCATTTCTCAGCAAAAGATATCCATTTTACGTTGTTCAACCCACGTAAGAAACCTTTTGGAATTAAACTCACTTTACTTAATCTAAGAAACTGTTTTGTTTTGTTTTTTTTCAACTAAAGTTAATCATTGTTATACCGTACCAGCTTTGTTTCACGGTCTCTGCGGTAAAACCTAGTGTAGGTATCCTTTACCTTTATTTGGTGTGTTGCATGTGCCTGGCGTTTCGGTTTTATTTATTTACCCTTGTCTTGTACTCCTACCACCTCAGATGACGGTACCGGCTGGTACACCCTGAATCCAGATCAATCGTGAATGATGATTGATGATATCAAAATTTTATACTGCTGAAAATGTTCAAACAATGGTAGTTTCAATCAAATTACGTTTGCGTACCTGATGGGTCCTTCCAGGTACTCTAGAAAGTCGAACACAATGGTGAGCTTGCTGTGGACCTCCACAACAGGTTCGTCATGAGCGTCGAAGTTAAGGCCAACACCCACGATATCTCCCTGAGGCCTCTTCACCACGAAACTGCAAACACACAGTGCAATAACAATGAATATAGAGCTACTTGTAGCTACGTAAGAAGCAGTTAACCTGTAGTTCTTCTCCACGATGGGATCCCACAGCTTATCCATAAGATCCGAGTAGTGCAATAACAATGAATATAGAGCCAGCTTGTTAACAGTAAAGTACCTGTAGTTCTTCTCCACGAGGGGATCCCACAGCTTATCCATAAGATCTGAGTAGTCCTCGCGGTGAATGTGGGGCAACAGCCACTGCTCCAAGTCTGCCTTCTCATAGAAGCTGGTAGCAACGATCCTACACGTACAACAAAATCCACGTTAGAATCTACTGGAGAGCACATCATACGCTCGAATCTTGCTAGGAGATGGTGTACCCACCTCGTAACGTCCGCCTTGTGAGAGTCGTTCAATTGCTCTGCCAGGTACTTGCTGATATCCTCTCCTGCCACCAGAGCCGCGCTGCTGTCGTCGTTCTCGCCAAGCGGGTACATGCGCTCGAGAACCTGCGCCATGTTCTGTGCCGAGATGAAGTCCGTGATGCCTAGAAACAGATACACCTAAGTTAATAGCAAAGTAAAATCTGTTAAAAATATATTTTATGCTCTTATTAGCTGTCGCAGCCACCACCAACTGGTTGAGCTGGTAACAAGAGGTTCCTATACTGATTCGGCGGATGCAGAGTGGGTGTCGGCTGATCCGTGGTCCGACAGCTCTGCATTGCGAGCAGAGGCGGCTCTATGCATCTGTATATGGGAGACGGAGATTTTTTTCCGTCGTTTTCCATTCCCCTGTACTAAAGCGAAAGCACCTTCTGCGATCTTTACGAAGCTTTCAGTTTTGCACAACGTAGATACACTTTGCTCTGAAAGTGCTATTGCTTTGAAAGTTTCAAATAATGAGTTCGTACATTTTTCTGAAGAATTGTGCATCTATTGGCCGCTTACTCTGATACTGCGCTAGGTTTCCTTCTTTAATCACGAGAGAAATTCCATTTTTGGCTACATTTTCCTCATTCTTCACAGTGCTCAGTATAAATTATCTATAATTTAAGTCTGCGAATCTCAGTCTGATACATTTCGTAGTTATACTATATTATGTAGAGTCCGAATTTTTATCCAATAATAGTTTAGAATGCAAATCTATTGAAGCAGGTAGCAAGAATAGACATCAGTTATGAGATAGCCCCTAGAGTGTATGTTACTCTCACTTCATAGCGGCATAACGGGCTAGACGACATTTCTAACCTGTTAGGGCCAGTACAGTAATTTGTACCTGACTGCTGCCACCATTCCCTCAACTGAGGTGACTAAACTCTCAATGTGAAAACTGTGCAAACTGTTACTTCGCTAGTCACAAATTGCGCGTTCTGTGCATTTTAAAATCTAGTGATATGTTTTCAGTTATAGGCCTACCCCCACCTAAATGGCCATGAAGGGATGGAAGGGCTATTAGACAAACATCCTCCCCTAACACTACAAAATGGAAGGTATCGGCCAAAGAAAGCCAAGGATCACGAAGGGCGTTGAAAAGAAAGACTCCCTTGGCCGCCATACGTAAAAGAAAAGAGTTGACCACGACAGGTCAGTGGATCGAGTAAGTTAGCGTCGCTCAGCTGTGAAGATACTGGCATCGAACCCTACTTTCGGCAGCCCTGAAAATGGTCATGCGTAATTTTCCATTTTCACACGAGGAAAATGCTGGGGCTGTACCTTAATTAAAGCAACGGCCGCTTCCTATCGCATCGCCGTCAACAGCTCTCATGCTAAAAAAGTGGACACGGTCCTGAATGAAACAATGCGTGTCATAAGTGGCACAGTAAAATCTACTCCTCTTTTCTGGTTGCCAGTGCTCAGCCACATAGAACCTTTAGAAGATGGAACAACTTGGTCAGAGAATACAACAAGATATTAACTAATCCTGGTCTCCCTATCTATAAAGATGTTAACGTCAGATTCAGTCGCCTCAAATCAAGATCCCCTCCTATTGAAACAGCACAGGAACTTGTTAGTAGGGATTTCAATGCAAAAACTGATTGGAAACACGAGTGGAACAGCGTAGCTCCGACTCAATGGCAGACACTGTTCAATTATAAGAATCTTCGAGGTGGCTTTGATTTGCCCTGTAAGACATGGGTAGCCCTCAACAGAGTCCGTACTAACCACAGGAGATGTGGATCAATGATGTTTAAATGGACTGTGAGATCTTCTCCACTCTGTTACAGTGGTACAGGTAAGCAGACTATCGACCAGATTATCACCGAATGCATTGGAAGGGCATTTGCTGGATCCAGCCAAGACTTTGCTGAGGCCATACATTGCCTTGAGAATTTAGATCTAACTCTTTGAACCGTTTTGCTTGCATGATTGTTTTCAATGTAATAATGTGTATATCTTGTAATTGTGTATTTAATAGTTTGTGCTTCCTGTTCATGTTTGTTTATTCTTTGTATTGTTTTGTGTATGTTACCATACACTAATAGTAATAATAGTCGCCATAACGCCTATCTGTGAAGCCAATTGTAAATAAGAAAAGAAGAAGAAGAGACAGAGGGTTAGAAAGTTCAAATAGCTCGGTGAAACCATACAAGAGAACGGACTAGAGAAAGGCGATCGTATCTCAGAAATGGAGAGAGCTTATAGACTAACTAAAAACATCTACAATAAGGCATTACAACACAGTAGTAAAAACAGAACGCCTGTATCCTAGCGAATGCCTCTCGATGAATTACAAGTTGGAGAAGCTTCAGATCCTAGAGTGAAGAATAATAAGAAAATCTGTGGCCCAGTCCAGACTGAAATCGGCTGAAAACTTCGGAACAACAATGAAGTCCACAAAAATGTGGAGAAAATCTCAGAGACCATGAAAAAAAGGAGATTATCATTTCTCGGACGTTTGCACAGAATGGACTCAACAGACTGACTGTGGAACAAGCAGACAACGGCGGCATGGATTAAGTAAAGAAATCAAATATCCGAGAAGTTCAGATGTTTGACAGGAAAACATTTCGGACCATGATTCAAAATTTGGAAGGATTTCAAGTCGAAAGAACTGCAAAGACGGAAAGAGCCTGGATGGATGAACAGAAGAAACAGCATAGCGCCCATATGAAGGAGGAAGAGGAAACTTCAGACAAAGAAACAATCAAACTGTAGCATGATCCTCAGTGGTCAGTTCGCAAATAAAGAAAAGAACTGGAAGTAATGCCATGAATCAGCTAAGGTCGCCGTAGTCGCCGAGTTAAAGTCGCTGGGGCCAGTTCATTTGCCTTTTACGGCAGGCAGGGGATATCCTGCCGCCCCCAGCCACAGGGGTGGAAGTCTCCGTAACCTCGGCACTTGTTGGGGTGGAGTGGTTAGTTCTTTGCCGCCAGGAATTAAACTGGTACCTGTGCACCTCCGGAAGTGGAAATCTCTCTCCTTAATATTTTCTACTTCCTGACTGGGAATAGAACCGACGTTCTTCCTAGTTAAGCGAACACGCCTTTACGAGGCCTTAAGCAGTTGAATTGAGAATGTATACTTACTTATGGCATACCCCTGGTCCCGGAGCTTGGTCACCGTGTACACGGAGTTGAGCGAGTTCCCGCCCAGCTCGTAGAAGTTGGAGGAGAGGCTGAGTCTGGAGCGGGCCGATCTGCCCAGAACAGACGCTACCGTCTCGAAGAGCGTCGTAGCAGCGTCCTTCTGCTTCTCCGGAACGTCCGAGTAGTCGAGTTCCACCCGTTCGCTGTCAGAGCCTGGAATACAAACACACGGTCGTCACCCAGCAGCGACGTGCAGCCATTCTCCATGCTCAACATTGTAGGAGAGAAATAAATTATATATATTCGTGTCACAAGTACAAAATATGAAACATGAAAAATCAAAATAAGAAGCATGAAATTTAGACAAGTCATCAAGTGACTTCAAATAGTTCCCGCCGAAAACTCAGCCACTTCGAGAACACTTGAATTAGCTTGAGTCAATTCACTCACTGAACATCTGCATGGGCACAAGCGACAACATAAGAGGTGCTATTTTGTTTAAAATTCGCCACAATCACATAGAACTGTCATCGTCGGAAAATGTCCCTCGTTCTTGCAACTTCAGCTCGCAGTTCGCTGAGGGACTTCCAGTTTGGCCAGGAGGTAGACATGGCCACTCGTGCTTTTGCAACTGTTCCTTGTAGTGGTTGAGTAGTTGTTAGGAAGCTCTTCCTTTCAGCAGGTTGATATCCGTAGAGTGGGTGTGAGCAGCCAGCTCTCTTCTGACATCAGGTGGTGCAATCTCAGCCAAATAGTTCAGAGAGTTGGCCTGTAACTCTCTACCAGACATTCTCCTGCTGGATAGCACAAGGCCAGTGCTGTTATCCTCTACGTTTGGAAATGGATCCCCCGTTACTCCTGGCCAGCTAACGGAGGAAGCAGTTCAATTATTGAACATAATGGATTCCCTAAATATCTAGGAGTCACATTAGATAGAACACTCTCCTTTAATCAACACCTTCGTAACACCCAATCCAAAGCAAGAACTTGCAACAATGGAATCCAGAATTGATGTGGTACAACATGGAGGTGAACTGTAAGTTACAGCTCTGGCACTTGTGTTTACGACTGCCGACTACCGTGCTCCTGTTTGGTTGAATAGCTAACCTCCTAGACACGCAGTTCAACACCACGATACGCGTCATCACCTGCACAATACATGTTGTCCACCTATCCTCAGCCAAACGCTCTCCTTAGGGAGTTCAGAAAAGTAATTAATAATTACCAATACATGCAGACATCTGAATAGTCTAAGGTCTCGAAATCCACCAGTAACAACTGGAATAGAATACCAAAGTCATCTAAAGAATGACGGGGAAGACAACTCTGCCACACATTGTCGCCACTGAACTTTCTTTTTGGACACTCGTTGATATGCTGGAAAAGAATTTCTAAACCTAACTGTGATTGTGGTGCGTGCAAACAGACTATCCAGCACATTATCACCGAGTGTCCGAAAAGAAAGTACACTGTCTTAGCAAATGTCATGGGATAGTGACCTAATAGCGTGTGGGGCCTCCTCTGGCCCTGCGAACTGCAGTGAGACGCCGTGGAAGTGAGTCGACAATTCCCTGGTAGTTCTCTCGACGCAGCTGACACCAGATCGTTCGCAGAGCGGCCGCCAATGCTGGTCTGTTCATGGATGCAGGATCCATGGCACGGAGCCTGCGTTCCAGGACATCCCAGATATGCTCGATAGGCTTCATATCGGGGCTTCTGGGTGGCCATGGCAGTCCTTGGACCTCCGCTGCATGTTCCTGGAACCATTCCCGGGCGACGTGGGAGCGATGTGGCGGCGCGTTATCATCTTGAAACACCGCAGAACTGTCTGGGCGCTGGAAGGCAAAAAATGGGTGGAGATGGTCTCCAAGCAGCTCAACATACCGCGTACTATTCAAAGTCTCTTCCAAAACAACAAGGGGGCCCATTCCATACCAGGAAAATGCATCCTAGACCTTAACAGAGACACCAGCGCCCTGGACCACACTTTCGAGGCAGGCGGGATCCATCACTTCATGTGGTCTGAGCCATACACGGTGCCTCCCATCGGCATGGTGCAGTTGAAATCATGATTCGTGCGATCATATCACGTTACAGTGTCCATCCCTGGTGACTGGCGACAAATGCGCGTCGTTGTGCCCGATGATGTTGGGTTAACAGTGGCACCCGTGTGCGGTGCCGGCTCCCATACCCCACAGAACCCATGTTCCTACGGATTGTCCACTCGGAGACGGGTCTAGCACGGCCTGTGTTGAATTGAGCCGTGATTTGTTGCACGGTTGCCCGTCTGTCACTATTAACAATCCGTCTCAGATGTCGCCGGTCATGGTCATCGAGGGTGGCTGGACAGCCGGTCGTTCGTCTGTTGTGGACGGTGACACCCGCATTCCACTATTCACGATACACCCTACGCACGGTTGATCGTGTGAAGCCGAATTCCTGCACCACTTCCGATATCGCATTCCCATCCGTCGGGCGACCACCATACCCCGTTCGAACGCTGTCAGCTCACGACGACGTTCCATGTTACAGCTGTCACATGCACAGCCACTGCTCACAGGTTGTATACAACTGCCGGTGGCACAGGGGGCGTGTGGTCCGCAGACAATACACCTGCGGATCAGTGCTCCGCTAACCCATGATATTATTGCTCAGTCAGTGTACATCATACATTAACAGAGACAATTAGTACATAAACAACCTGGACATAAAGATATATTCTGTCTTCCAAAATCATGTGCGTGTGCATTGTATCTGTAAAGCGATACCCTAAATAAACAAATAACGCTCAACACCTTTAAGAGCTTCCTTGAAAATAAATTCAGAGTACAAGTTGAACAGCAGTTGAAATACGGACTTGTCTTATCGCGACTAGCTTTCATGTCCTGCGATCAACATGCACCCTTTTTCCAGTGTATAACGTGTTCTGCCCTTAGGTGTTCACGCATTATCGCGTCATGCATTCCTGTCTTCCCTCTTTGGTGACTTCTTGCTTTCTTGACACTGTCCATCTCCATCCTCTTTACTAAACCTTGGAAAGCGTTCATCATTAAACTACTTCGCAGCCAGTTCCTTTTCCTTAGATGTGTGTAGGCTACTTTTAGTGTTTTGGTAGAACGCGTCTCTATTGAGCGACAAAAGAGCAGATTACCTGTTCAAAAGAAACTGCTCCATCCCGCGCTCCAGGAGTCCTGGCAACAGCGATGCTCAAACTTGCTCCATGTTCCAAGTACTGTTCCGTAAGCCAAATGCAAGAAGAAGATTCTATGCTTAGTATTTATACAACTTTTCTTGTGGAATAAGTAGAAATTACTAGGTCTGTGATTTAATAAGACAGTTAAAGATACCGAAAAAGGGTACTGCTTATTAGAGCCCGGATATCCATGCACTATCAAATTTCAACATATGCACAATAAACTGGAAAATATGCACTATCAAAATTCAGTTCCTTTTGAAACATTATACAAAATCTAATTTCTGCAAACTGTCTTCATTTAAGCTCATTCTTTTTATCTGTCAGCGCCTTTTCAAGCACAGAAAATGACTTTTCTACGCCACAAGAAGTGACTTAAATGAACACATCTGGGACAAAATGAGGTCAAATTGTACGTCTCTGCATTTTTCACCACAATAAGTCTTTTATAAGCTTGACGCAGCTACTTGTCTTCAAAACCTGCTAAAGATTGAAGCTGCGATAACAAACACGGGACGAGCGAGAGTTCCGGGAGGTTCAGTGCAGTAAGGTGCTATCTCAGTAACGCGGCAGAACTGTACAAGTTGTGTTTATTTCGTCTAACATAGAAAAAATGAGCCGGCATTTAGTTTTTATTTTTTTATTTTTTGCTAATTGCTTTACGTCGCACCGACACAGATAGGTCTTATGGCGACGATGGGATAGAAAAGGGCTAGGAGTGGGAATAAAGTGGCCTGGCCTTAATTAAGGTACATCCCCTGCTTTTGCCTGGTGTGAAAATGGGAAACTACGGAAAACCATTTTCAGGGCTGCCGACAGTGGAATTCGAACCCACTATCTCCCGAATACTGGATACCGGCCGCACTTAAGCGACTGCAGCTATCGAGCTCGGTTCCGTCATTTGTTGTTGTTAGTCGTTTAGTCGCTTTCGACTCTCCGTGACCCCATAGACCAAAGTGCGCCATTTCTTCCTGTCGTATACTATTTTCCCAAGTCTTTCTAAATTGAGAGCCGTGGCTTCCTCGATGCCATCAATCCACCTCATCCGTTGTCGCCCTCTTCAGTCTTCCCCAGCATTAAGGTCTTTTCCAGTGAATCATGTTTTCTACGACCGAAGTACTTTAGTTTTTGTCTGAGTATTTCACCTTCCAGTGAACAGCGTGGGTTGATTTCCTGTAATATGGACTTATTAGATCTCTTCGCAGTCCACAGAACTCTAAGGAGTTTTCTCCAACACCATAGTTCAAATGCGTCTATTCTCAGCCTTTCTTACTGTCCAGGTCTCGCTTCCGTACATTGCTACTGGGAAGACCATAGCCTTCAATATATGAATCTTCGTTCTCAAAGTTACGTCTCTACTCTTGAAAATGTTACCAACGTTGGCCATTGCCTTCCTCCCAAGAAGCAAGCGTCTCTTAATTTCATGGCTGCAATCGCCGTCAGCAGTTATTTTGGAGCCCAAGTAGATGAAACTAGGAACAACCTCCATTGTTTAACCATTTATATGCCAGGAGGTGGTAGGTTTAGTTGCCATGATTTTTGTTTTCTTGACATTCAACCTTACGCCAGCTTTTGCACTTTCTTCTTTCACCTTCATTAGTAGATACTTAAGTTGTTCTTCACTTTCTGCCAACAGGGTGGTGTCATCAGCATATCTAAGGTTATTTATATGCCTCCCACCAATTTTAGCTCCAGTTTCTGTTTCATCTAATTTGGAATTCCTCATCACATACTCTGCATATAAGTTGAATAAATAAGGTGACAATATGCAGTCTTGACGTACACCTTTATCAATCTTGGCCCATTCAGTTGTTCCATATAACGTTCTCACCGTAGCTTCCTGATCAGAGTAGAGATTTCTCATAACGCAAATAAGATGATCTGGTACTCCCATAGTCTTGAGTACTTGCCACAATTTATTGTGGTCAACACAGTCAAAGGCTTGAGCATAGTCAATAAAGCATAAGTATTGGTCTTCTCTTGGAAACCGGCTTGTTCTTCAGGTACTTCTCGATCTACATACTGCCGGAGCCTATTTTCCAGGATCTTGAGCATAACCTTACTAGCATGCGATATAAGTGTTATTGTTCGGTAGTTTGAACATTCTTTAGCACTGCCCTTCTTTGGAATTGGGATGAACACTGAGTTTTTCCAATCTTTTGGCCACTGCTGGGTTTTCCATATTTGCTGACATATTGAATGTAGCACTTTCACAGCATCCTCTCCTAGGATTTTGAACAGTTCTGCTGGGATTCCATCATAACCACTTGCCTTATTGTTTGCAATACTTTCTAGGGCCCACTTGACCTTACTTTCTAGCATATCTGGTTCTGGCTCTGACAACAGAGTATCTTTATCATCAGGAGTATTCCGATCTTTCCTATACAAATTGCCTGCATATTCCCTCCACCTTTCTTTAATCTCCTCTGCTTCAAGATCTTTTCCATTTTTATATTTTATCATTCCAATCTTCGCCTGGAATTTCCCTCTGATGTCTCCAATTCTTATGTAAAGATCTCTTGTCTTACCCAGTCTGTTATTTTCCTCAACTTCCTTGCACTATTCATTCAGAAAGACATTCTTATCTCTTCTAGCTAGTTTTTGAAACTCTGCATTTAATTTAGACATCTTTGATCTTTCCCCTTTGATTTTTGCCTTCCTTCTTTCTTCTGCTTCACCCGATAACCATTTCGCCTTCTTCTTGTTCTTTTCTTTTTGGAATATGCTTTTCCGCTGTCTCCTTAACAACACACCATACTTCTGACCATAGCTCTTCTGGAACTCTATCTCTTAGATCTAATCCATTAAATCTGTTTCTATCCTCTACTGTATAGTCAAGAGGTATGCTGTTTAGGTCATATGTGCTTGATGGTTTGGATCTGTCAATCCTTTTTAATTTCAGCCGGAATTTGGAAATTAAGAGCTCGTGATCTGATCCACAATCAGCCCCAGGCCTTGTTTTGGATTTAGTAACGTTCAATTTATAGCATTTTATAACTGGGAGACCTTATTCCTAAGAACTACAGAGACCTTCCGGCTTACGTCAATGTTTACTCAGGCGACAGATAAGAAAGTGGTTTATGGGATCTCTTTTGGTTGTCAGATATACTGTAAAACATGGAAAAACTGTCCCAAATTCACTTACCATCATTCATAAGGGGCATTTTCATGCAAGTCATACGTCCAAATATTCGCTAATAAATCCAAAATCTTCGAAATATCCATTATGCATGGATTTTCTCCTGAAAATCCCAAAATATGCAAACATGCAGGGAGAAAGAACGGTTATTTGGCATCATTAAGTAATAAAACGAATATATGTAAAGTGTGACTAGTTCATTTAAAAACATGCATTTGCATGGAAATCCGAGCTCTACTGACTGACTGACTGACTGGACTGACTGGACTGACTGACTGACTGACTGACTGGACTGACTGACTGACTGACTGACTGACTGACTGACTGACTGACTGACTGACTGACTGATTGACTGACTGACTGACTGACTGATTGACTGACTGACTGACTGACTGACTGACTGATTGACTGACTGACTGACTGACTGATTGACTGGACTGACTGACTGACTGACTGACTGACTGACTGATTGACTGACTGACTGACTGACTGACTGATTGACTGACTGACTGACTGATTGACTGACTGACTGATTGACTGACTGACTGATTGACTGGACTGACTGACTGATTGACTGACTGATTGACTGACTGATTGACTGACTGACTGACTGATTGACTGGACTGACTGACTGACTGATTGACTGGACTGACTGATTGACTGATTGACTGGACTGACTGACTGACTGACTGACTGACTGACTGACTGACTGGACTGACTGACTGACTGACTCACTGACTGACTCACTGACTCACTGACTGACTCACTGACTGACTGACTGACTGACTGGACTGACTGACTTATCATCGCCGGGCCAAAACTACTGGACATAAAGAAATGACATTTTGGGGATAAATTTATACTGGAGTTTGTGCTCACTAAGGGAGAACTTTTGGATATCTCATCGCTAAGAGGTCCGACTCCGTGGCTAAATGGTCAGTGTGCTGTCCTTTAGTAATAGGGGCCGCAGGTTCGATTCCCGGCACGGTCGGGAATTTTAACCATCATTGGTTAATTTCGCTAACACAGGGGCTGGATGTATGTGACGTTCTCATCACGCCATTTCATTTCATCGCTAAGGGGGTGAATTTTTTAAATGAGTGTATCCATACCTCAAAAACTGAAAAGTTTACGGACGTAAAAATTGGTATTTGGTATCTCCTTTCTAAAAAATATGCATATTTTTGGTATTCGCAAAATCCCCTTAAGGGGGGTGAAAAAGGGGTTGAATACCTTTCATCAGGATACTTATAACTCAAAAACTGAAGATGTTACAAACATGAAGTTTGTAATCTCCTTTAAAAATAAAGAAACACGGATTTTGCTTTTGGAAAATCCAAATAATGGGGAAGTGGACGGGAGTGACAAATCGAGTGAATTTTTAAAATGACTATATCTACAGTATACCTCAGAAACGTAACATGTTACATACGTGAAAAGTCGTATTTTTAATCTCTTTTAAAAATAAAGAAACATGTATTTTTGGTTTTCAGAGAAAAGCACTCAAGGGGGAAGATAAAAAGGACTGAAAAGTGGGTTGCATAATTTTTATTAGGAAACTGATGAACATGTCACAGTCGTGATAATTGGTATTCTTAATCTTCTTTAAAAACAGAAACAAGTATTATTTTGTTTTCGGAAATATCACTTAAGGGGGTGAATAGAATTGAAAAAGCCGGTGAATTTTTAAAATGAGTACCGGTATATTTACAGTAGGCCTATATGTCAAAACATAACTTTTTACAGGCGTGGAAATTCATATTTGGAGTCTCGTTTAAAAATAAAGAAGCATGTGTTTCCATTTGTTTTCGAAAATCTAGTTAGATGGGGGATGGGGTTGGGGGAAGGACTGATAAAGGGGTTGAATTCTTTTTATGGGGATACTTATACCTCAAAAACCGAAGTAGTTACAGACGTAGAAATAGGTATTCGGAATCTCCTTTAAAAATAAAGAAACATGTTTTTTTCGACTTGAGAGAAGACTGTTTGTCATCTTAGCCGCAAAACGTGCTTTACGAAGAGTTTCCGGGATATATGGAGAGATTCAGAGTACGATTACTTTTATCAAATTAGGAGCGGCTAGTAATGTACTCACCAGTATGATAGGCACTCTCGTATTGCTTGAGTAAGAGCTGTCGATCTGTCTTCCCGTTCACTAGTAACGGAATGCTGTCGAGCACAACGACCTGCAACAGTGGAACAACAAGAGTATGGTATGAAAAGCAAGGCCATGGTGATATCAAGAGGAGAAAGAAAAGTCTTGAAATGTTGATAGGGAGTGAACTAATACAGACATGGAGATGAGAAACCTTGTCTGGAGTAAGGAGGTGTATGCAGGCCAGCGAAATGAAATACTACCTCCTGAGGCGCGGAACATTTCTCATTTGGACAAATGTCATAAAAGTCTATACTTCTTTAACGGTGTCTCGGTGGGAGAAAGTGAAGTGAGAACCATATCACAACAAGGTAAATGAATTCCCAAAAAAATGGAACACCAACAAGAGATCAATTTTTATTTATTTTATTTTTAAATTATTTCTTTTACGGGATATTCTATTTTTAAGGAGTGTCCCTTTAAAAGGACGCCAGGCCTCAGGAGGTTTAGTGTGATAGGAAACACAGGGTAAGGAACAAGAAAGAAAGTTTGGAATGGGAAAGCTAAACGAGAGAATTGATAGGAGTAAACTAAGATGCGTTGGGACATGTAGAGAGGATGCAGGACGAAAACAAATTATAGAGATGAAGTTCGAGGCAAAGAGATTGAGAGGGAGATCTCGAACAAGGTGGATCGATTAGATAAAGAGGAGTGCGGACTGGGACAAAATTAATAATAATAATAATAATAATAATAATAATAATAATAATAATAATAATAATAATAATAATAATAATAATGTCTTTCTTCCCAACTTAATCCGTTTACCCTCCAGGGTCGGTTTTTCCCTCGGACACAAGACATCCCACCTCTACCGCCTCGAGGGCAGTGTCGTGGAGCGTGGGACTTTGGGCCGAGGATACAAGTGGGAAGGCGGACCAGTACCTCATCCTCTTATGCTCAAGAGGTGCCTTGAACGGGATGGGAAGATTGTAAGGGAAAGACAAGTTAGAGGGTAAAGAAGCAGCCGTACCCTTAAGTTAGGTACCATTCAGGCACTTTCCCTTCCGGGTTGAATCAGGTGCGAATCGAACCCCCTCTACTCCGCTGACTACCGGAGCCTGAGTGGGACCCGTTCGTACCACTTTTCGTGACAGAGCCCGGCAGCTAATCACACTAACCTCTGTGAAGATGGGGTTTACCTATGATGGTGAAGACGGCACACGAGAAATGAGGAGGACCCAAACACCAGCATGGAGCTGCACAGTAAGGCCCTTACAGGTAAAGCTTGTGGCAGAACTGCTGAGAACAGTCTCTGAAACGTATTAATTATTGGAACTTTGGGTATCTCGTAGTAGAGAAATGCAATCATCCCAAATAATACCTTTATATATATAAATCCTGATTGCATTTGTGCTATTTCTTTCTGGTCACTCGAAAGGACGAGGGTAGGATACTCCTTCAGGAAGTCCAATAATTCAGAAACAGTAGTTTCACTTCTGGAAACGCAGACCGCCCTGAGCTTTATGCAACCTACAACAAAAATTACTACGTGGTGAATTCCTGAGGGCGAAAGTGGCCAGGAATAGAGTTGGTCATTTACTGCGATAGTGTTGGGCTGTTACGTGCTGTCCTTTCGTCCAGACGGTTCTCCGTTAGATTCCCGGTTCATTCATCTGACTCGGGAGCGGATATCTTCATCATTATAAACCATCTTAGGTAGGACCCCAATGCAGATCGCCAGTACGCCGTCGGTATAGTGAAAACACTCTGACATACGTTCTAACACTTGACGCCTTGACCGTTAAGCGAGGTTAAAACATTACATTCAATATTACGTACGAACGAGTTCAATGACACCGTCCAGACGTTTGTGATGGTCAGGGACAACAGAACCTGCTCTACCATTCTTACCTGTGGCAGCATGTAGGAGGCCAAACTCTTATGCAATGCACTTTCCACGTGAGTAGCTGACACTGAAGATTCAGGCTTCGCCGTCACGAAGGCCAACAGAGCCTGGAAGGAACAGATATTACATCATAAGTAAAGAGATTAGCTCATATCAAAATACAGTACACACTGATGATCGACAGTCGTGCAAGTGAGACAAACTTACTACAGTAGACGAGACCAAGATGTCAATATAGCTATAGTAGACGAGACCAAGATGTCAATATAGCTACAGTAGACGAGACCAAGATGTCAATATAGCTACAGTAAAGGAGACCAAGATGTCAATATAGCTACAGTAGACGAGACCAAGATGTCAATATAGCTATAGTAGACGAGACCAAGATGTCAATATAGCTACAGTAGAGGAGACCAAGATGTCAATATAGCTATAGTAGACGAGACCAAGATGTCAATATAGCTACAGTAAAGGAGACCAAGATGTCAATATAGCTATAGTAGACGAGACCAAGATGTCAATATAGCTACAGTAGAGGAGACCAAGATGTCAATATAGCTACAGTAGAGGAGACCAAGATGTCAATATAGCTATAGTAGACGAGACCAAGATGTCAATATAGCTACAGTAAAGGAGACCAAGATGTCAATATAGCTATAGTAAAGGAGACCAAGATGTCAATATAGCTACAGTAAAGGAGACCAAGATGTCAATATAGCTACAGTAAAGGAGACCAAGATGTCAATATAGCTACAGTAGACGAGACCAAGATGTCAATATAGCTATAGTAGACGAGACCAAGATGTCAATATAGCTATAGTAGAGGAGACCAAGATGTCAATATAGCTACAGTAGAGGAGACCAAGATGTCAATATAGCTACAGTAGACGAGACCAAGATGTCAATATAGCTATAGTAGACGAGACCAAGATGTCAATATAGCTACAGTAAAGGAGACCAAGATGTCAATATAGCTACAGTAGACGAGACCAAGATGTCAATATAGCTATAGTAGACGAGACCAAGATGTCAATATAGCTACAGTAGAGGAGACCAAGATGTCAATATAGCTACAGTAGAGGAGACCAAGATGTCAATATAGCTATAGTAGACGAGACCAAGATGTCAATATAGCTACAGTAAAGGAGACCAAGATGTCAATATAGCTATAGTAAAGGAGACCAAGATGTCAATATAGCTACAGTAAAGGAGACCAAGATGTCAATATAGCTACAGTAAAGGAGACCAAGATGTCAATATAGCTACAGTAGACGAGACCAAGATGTCAATATAGCTATAGTAGACGAGACCAAGATGTCAATATAGCTACAGTAAAGGAGACCAAGATGTCAATATAGCTACAGCAGACGAGACCAAGATGTCAATATAGCTACAGTAGAGGAGACCAAGATGTCAATATAGCTACAGTAGAGGAGACCAAGATGTCAATATAGCTATAGTAGACGAGACCAAGATGTCAATATAGCTACAGTAAAGGAGACCAAGATGTCAATATAGCTACAGTAAAGGAGACCAAGATGTCAATATAGCTACAGTAAAGGAGACCAAGATGTCAATATAGCTACAGTAAAGGAGACCAAGATGTCAATATAGCTACAGTAGACGAGACCAAGATGTCAATATAGCTACAGTAAAGGAGACCAAGATGTCAATATAGCTACAGTAGACGAGACCAAGATGTCAATATAGCTATAGTAGACGAGACCAAAATGTCAATATAGCTACAGTAAAGGAGACCAAGATGTCAATATAGCTATAGTAGACGAGACCAAGATGTCAATATAGCTATAGTAGACGAGACCAAGATGTCAATATAGCTATAGTAGACGAGACCAAAATGTCAATATAGCTACAGTAAAGGAGACCAAGATGTCAATATAGCTACAGTAGACGAGACCAAGATGTCAATATAGCTATAGTAGACGAGACCAAAATGTCAATATAGCTACAGTAAAGGAGACCAAGATGTCAATATAGCTATAGTAGACGAGACCAAGATGTCAATATAGCTATAGTAGAGGAGACCAAGATGTCAATATAGCTATAGTAGACGAGACCAAGATGTCAATATAGCTACAGTAAAGGAGACCAAGATGTCAATATAGCTATAGTAGACGAGACCAAGATGTCAATATAGCTATAGTAGACGAGACCAAAATGTCAATATAGCTACAGTAAAGGAGACCAAGATGTCAATATAGCTATAGTAGACGAGACCAAGATGTCAATATAGCTACAGTAGACGAGACCAAAATGTCAATATAGCTACAGTAAAGGAGACCAAGATGTCAATATAGCTATAGTAGACGAGACCAAGATGTCAATATAGCTATAGTAGACGAGACCAAAATGTCAATATAGCTACAGTAAAGGAGACCAAGATGTCAATATAGCTACAGTAGACGAGACCAAGATGTCAATATAGCTATAGTAGACGAGACCAAAATGTCAATATAGCTACAGTAAAGGAGACCAAGATGTCAATATAGCTATAGTAGACGAGACCAAGATGTCAATATAGCTATAGTAGACGAGACCAAAATGTCAATATAGCTATAGTAGACGAGACCAAAATGTCAATATAGCTACAGTAGACGAGACCAAAATGTCAATATAGCTACAGTAAAGGAGACCAAGATGTCAATATAGCTATAGTAGACGAGACCAAGATGTCAATATAGCTATAGTAGACGAGACCAAAATGTCAATATAGCTATAGTAGACGAGACCAAAATGTCAATATAGCTACAGTAAAGGAGACCAAGATGTCAATATAGCTATAGTAGACGAGACCAAGATGTCAATATAGCTATAGTAGACGAGACCAAGATGTCAATATAGCTATAGTAGACGAGACCAAAATGTCAATATAGCTACAGTAAAGGAGACCAAGATGTCAATATAGCTACAGTAGACGAGACCAAGATGTCAATATAGCTATAGTAGACGAGACCAAAATGTCAATATAGCTACAGTAAAGGAGACCAAGATGTCAATATAGCTATAGTAGACGAGACCAAGATGTCAATATAGCTATAGTAGAGGAGACCAAGATGTCAATATAGCTATAGTAGACGAGACCAAGATGTCAATATAGCTACAGTAAAGGAGACCAAGATGTCAATATAGCTATAGTAGACGAGACCAAGATGTCAATATAGCTATAGTAGACGAGACCAAAATGTCAATATAGCTACAGTAAAGGAGACCAAGATGTCAATATAGCTATAGTAGACGAGACCAAGATGTCAATATAGCTACAGTAGACGAGACCAAAATGTCAATATAGCTACAGTAAAGGAGACCAAGATGTCAATATAGCTACAGTAGAGGAGACCAAGATGTCAATATAGCTATAGTAGACGAGACCAAGATGTCAATATAGCTATAGTAGACGAGACCAAAATGTCAATATAGCTACAGTAAAGGAGACCAAGATGTCAATATAGCTATAGTAGACGAGACCAAGATGTCAATATAGCTATAGTAGACGAGACCAAAATGTCAATATAGCTACAGTAAAGGAGACCAAGATGTCAATATAGCTACAGTAGACGAGACCAAGATGTCAATATAGCTATAGTAGACGAGACCAAAATGTCAATATAGCTACAGTAAAGGAGACCAAGATGTCAATATAGCTATAGTAGACGAGACCAAGATGTCAATATAGCTATAGTAGAGGAGACCAAGATGTCAATATAGCTACAGTAGACGAGACCAAGATGTCAATTTAGCTACAGTAGACGAGACCAAGATGTCAATATAGCTATAGTAGAGGAGACCAAGATGTCAATATAGCTATAGTAGACGAGACCAAGATGTCAATATAGCTACAGTAGAGGAGACCAAGATGTCAATATAGCTACAGTAGAGGAGACCAAGATGTCAATATAGCTATAGTAGACGAGACCAAGATGTCAATATAGCTACAGTAAAGGAGACCAAGATGTCAATATAGCTACAGTAAAGGAGACCAAGATGTCAATATAGCTACAGTAAAGGAGACCAAGATGTCAATATAGCTACAGTAAAGGAGACCAAGATGTCAATATAGCTACAGTAGACGAGACCAAGATGTCAATATAGCTACAGTAAAGGAGACCAAGATGTCAATATAGCGACCAAGATGTCAATATAGCTATAGTAGACGAGACCAAGATGTCAATATAGCTACAGTAAAGGAGACCAAGATGTCAATATAGCTACAGTAAAGGAGACCAAGATGTCAATATAGCTATAGTCGAGGAGACCAAGATGTCAATATAGCTACAGTAGACGAGACCAAGATGTCAATATAGCTACAGTAGACGAGACCAAGATGTCAATATAGCTACAGTAGAGGAGACCAAGATGTCAATATAGCTACAGTAGACGAGACCAAGATGTCAATATAGCTACAGTAAAGGAGACCAAGATGTCAATATAGCTACAGTAGAGGAGACCAAGATGTCAATATAGCTATAGTAGACGAGACCAAGATGTCAATATAGCTATAGTAGAGGAGACCAAGATGTCAATATAGCTACAGTAGAGGAGACCAAGATGTCAATATAGCTATAGTAGACGAGACCAAGATGTCAATATAGCTATAGTAGACGAGACCAAGATGTCAATATAGCTACAGTAGACGAGACCAAGATGTCAATATAGCTATAGTCGAGGAGACCAAGATGTCAATATAGCTACAGTAGAGGAGACCAAGATGTCAATATAGCTACAGTAGAGGAGACCAAGATGTCAATATAGCTACAGTAGACGAGACCAAGATGTCAATATAGCTATAGTCGAGGAGACCAAGATGTCAATATAGCTACAGTAGAGGAGACCAAGATGTCAATATAGCTACAGTAGAGGAGACCAAGATGTCAATATAGCTATAGTAGAGGAGACCAAGATGTCAATATAGCTACAGTAGAGGAGACCAAGATGTCAATATAGCTACAGTAGACGAGACCAAGATGTCAATATAGCTATAGTAGAGGAGACCAAGATGTCAATATAGCTACAGTAGAGGAGACCAAGATGTCAATATAGCTACAGTAGAGGAGACCAAGATGTCAATATAGCTATAGTCGAGGAGACCAAGATGTCAATATAGCTATAGTCGAGGAGACCAAGATGTCAATATAGCTATAGTCGAGGAGACCAAGATGTCAATATAGCTATAGTCGAGGAGACCAAGATGTCAATATAGCTATAGTAGAGGAGACCAAGATGTCAATATAGCTACAGTAGAGGAGACCAAGATGTCAATATAGCTACAGTAGAGGAGACCAAGATGTCAATATAGCTATAGTAGAGGAGACCAAGATGTCAATATAGCTATAGTCGAGGAGACCAAGATGTCAATATAGCTACAGTAGAGGAGACCAAGATGTCAATATAGCTATAGTAGACGAGACCAAGATGTCAATATAGCTATAGTAGACGAGACCAAGATGTCAATATAGCTACAGTAGACGAGACCAAGATGTCAATATAGCTATAGTCGAGGAGACCAAGATGTCAATATAGCTACAGTAGAGGAGACCAAGATGTCAATATAGCTACAGTAGAGGAGACCAAGATGTCAATATAGCTACAGTAGACGAGACCAAGATGTCAATATAGCTATAGTCGAGGAGACCAAGATGTCAATATAGCTACAGTAGAGGAGACCAAGATGTCAATATAGCTACAGTAGAGGAGACCAAGATGTCAATATAGCTACAGTAGAGGAGACCAAGATGTCAATATAGCTACAGTAGAGGAGACCAAGATGTCAATATAGCTATAGTCGAGGAGACCAAGATGTCAATATAGCTACAGTAGACGAGACCAAGATGTCAATATAGCTATAGTAGAGGAGACCAAGATGTCAATATAGCTATAGTCGAGGAGACCAAGATGTCAATATAGCTATAGTAGACGAGACCAAGATGTCAATATAGCTACAGTAAAGGAGACCAAGATGTCAATATAGCTACAGTAGAGGAGACCAAGATGTCAATATAGCTACAGTAGAGGAGACCAAGATGTCAATATAGCTATAGTCGAGGAGACCAAGATGTCAATATAGCTACAGTAGAGGAGACCAAGATGTCAATATAGCTATAGTATAGATGGCCATTGATATGAGTGTGACTATAAGAGAGGTGGTCAATATGACTATGACATACGAGGCCGAGATATGAAAAGTATAAACGAAATAGGAGAGAATATTTTTGTTGATGGGGTTTATCTTATGATCTCACCTGGTTGATCTCGCCCGGTCTGTAGCACAACACCACCGCCTTGTCGATCCCAGGAACTGCCACCACAGCCCGTTCCACTTCCGACAGGTCTACTCTGTGACCTCGAACCTTCACTTGGGAATCTGTCCGACCCTCATACAACAGATTGCCCTTTTCAAGACGAGCGTAATCTCCAGTGCGGTAAAGTCGGGAGTAGTCTGAAAAGAAAGAAACAAATTACTGTCTAAGTTCTCTAATTAAACTTTAGAACAGTACAATCTTCAACTTCAACGTTACGTCACTTCCAGACTGAAGAAAGTCTCCCTTACCCTAGTCGTATACCCAGATGGTTGGCGCCAGATCTTCAAGATTCCTACGAGCAAGAATACATATTTTCCTTCTAAGTGCTGATTTTTGTATCTGCAGTACTAAGATAGGAAATCCAGTATATGTTTTTTATTTCACAAAATTGCGTTTGCTAGTTCTTATCTACATGTATATTAATTAGATTCATCAGTTCTTGTCGCACGACTGCAGGAGGACTGTGAGCTGACTGTCGGTTGCGACTGAGAAGTAAGTTCCAAAACATTTAATAACTGTGGTCAAACTTGACGATAATGAAAGTCTCTATAAAGTCTTACGAACCAGCTCTGTTAATCATTAACAGTTTAATTAATGCTCTTAAAAAGAACAGGGCTTTCTTTTGCAGGTGGCCTCGACAAAGTGGTAAATCCCCGGCTATTCTTGTCTCCGTCGTATTCCAAGTGTGGTATAGGAAAAATTGGCGGACAAGCCCTTAAAATACGGTGTGAGCGCTATTAAGAGAGGACAACACACAACAATATGGAGAAAGGAAACGTTTTTCACTTACAACGGGGAGGAGGAATTGCGATAGTGAACTCCGTCGTTATCATGTTGGTACGCCCTGTTTCCTGTCATTTGACTGGGTCGGGAATGCAATGAACGTTCCAGTTACCTCTCATCCAGTATCACCTTAATTTTATCGGCGGCCACACTGGACCACTTGAGTCGTTCTTTGAAGGATGAACTGTTTGGTTCTTGTGATCTGCCCAGTAGTTTTTGATTCGTTCGGATCGTAATTTCTGTGCCATTCTTATCTAAAATCTGTGAGTCTTAAAAAGATGTACATTTTACTTTGTTCTCGAGTGCAACTCTTTGAGATCTTGCTAAATTTGATGGATCTATTGCCCTCGTGTCTTCTTGCCAAGATCTTGTATCTATAGTTGAAGGAAAAACGAGTACATTGGAAAGAAAGGAGACTGATAGAGAATATTTACATAAATCAAAGAGTTCGGGTAAGAGTATGGCAGAAGAAAGCAAATTGGTAAAGAGGTTAGACAAGCCTTGTTCAAGCTAGACCTTGAGGAAATAATTCCAAGTTGATACCAAGATAAACAAGGTAAGAGAATTAAATCCATCCGACATTGTTGGTCCTAGCAGAAATTGAGAAAATGATTAATATCATACTGACTAGATCGTGTGAAAACATTAGCGATGATTATGATAAGAAGAGGGATGTTTTCTCAGGTGAAGAAATAGTACAAGTACTTGCACTCAGATATTTAGGAAGCACAATCAGATGTGATCTGTCAAGAGCAGGAACGCAATGGCCAAGGAAGCCATGGGTACAATGAGTGGGCCAGTATTTGCTTTACGTCGCACCACACAGATAGGTCTTATGGCGACGATGCGACAGGAATTGGAAGGAAGCGGCCGTGGCCTTAATTAAGGTACAGCCCCAGCACGGAAAATCATCTTCAGGGCTGCCGACAGTGGGGTTCGAACCCACTATCTCGCGGATGCGAGCTCACAGCTGCGCGACTTAAGAAGTGCTTTGTGTGGGACTGAGACTTTGATTTTGAGGAGGACGTCGAAAAGAAGATTGAAATGTGGATATGGAGAAGATCAACTGGCAAGACAAATTAAGAAAGGAAGTGGCATTAGAAAGACTAGGTAAAGAAAGGACGACAATACTGAAACCATTCAAAAGAGAAGGAAAAACTGGGCTGGTCACTGTTTATTAACACAGGCAGTGGAAGGAAAAGTTGTAAAAAGAAAGAGGTATCAGCTGATGGACAGTGTGAAGATGGGCATGTACTTCTTCCAAGTCAAGTAAGAGCTGAATCGTCCAGGCAGTTTGTTATTATTGGAGGTTTTGATTGTAGGTGGATTGTCCTATTGCCAAAACTATTACCAATAATAATAATAATAATAATAATAATAATAATAATAATAATAATAATAATGTTCGCCATACTGGGGGGACCATGGGATTAAGGGTAGATTATTAAGATCATGGGCTCCAGTGAGAATTGAGAGTAGAACGACTTCTTGGTTCAGGGTACTTACAGTAATCTTTCACCTTTGTCGTTCGTAGTTTACATGGATCATCTGCTGGAAGGTGTTAAGAGGCAGGGAGGGATTCAGCTGGGTGGAAATGTAGTAAGGAGTCTGGCCTATGCTGACGACTTGCTATTAATGGTAGACTGTGCCAAAAGCCTGCAGTCTAATATCTTGGAACTTGAAAATAGCTGCAGCGAGTATGGTATGAAAATGAGCTTTTCGAAGACTAAATTGATGTCAGTAGGTAAGAAAATCAACAGAATTGAATGTCTGATTGGGATACAAATCTGGAACAGGTAGATAATTTCAAGAACTTAGGATGTGTTATCCCAGGATGGTAATATAGTGAGATTGAATCAAGGTATATGCAGTGAGCTCGCAGCTGCGATCAACAGTGTCCTGTAAGAAGGAAGTCAGCTCCCGGACGAAACTATCTTTACATCGGTCTGTTTTCACACCAACTTTGCTTTACCGGAGCGAAAGCTGGGTGGACTCAGGATATCTTATTCGTAAGTTACAAGTAACAGACATGAAAGTAGCGAGAATGATTACTGATACAAACGAGTGGGAACAATTGCAAGAGGGTACTCGGAACGAGGAGATAAAGGCTAAGTGAGGAATGAACTCGATGGATGAAGCTGTACGCAAAAACCGGCTTCGGTGATGGGGACATGTGAGGCGAATGGAGGAGCATAGGTTACGTAGGATAATAATGGACTCTATTATGGAGGGTAAGATAAGTAGAGGTATACCAAGTCGATGATGGTTCGACTCAGTTTGTAATGATTTAAAGATGAGAGGTATAGAACTAAATGAGGGCACGGCACTAGTTACAAATAGAGGATGTCGAGGTCTATGGTAAATTCACAACAAAGGCTTGCAGACTGAACGCTGAAAGGCATAACGGTCTATGATGATAATGCATATGTGTACCAATAATAATAATAATAATAATAATAATAATAATAATAATAATAATAATAATAATAATAACAATAATGGTGATGATGATGATGAGAGCCAAACGGATTAATTTTGAAGATGAGAACTGTTGGTGAACCTAAATTACCAGCTGTTTATATTTTAAAGTATATATTAAATGTGTTTTGTTTCTGGAAGAAACGTACCCAGGGTTTAAGTCTGGGAACAAATTATTCTTATTTTTAATGATAAAAACATTTCTCAGCAGACAAAGCAGACAAATCTAACATTAAGCAATGTCCTCAATTGTTGAAGGGTCAGAGGTCCCGGAGTCTTGGACAGCTAAAAAACACATTTCGAGAATCACTTCATGCAGTTCGCTCTTTTCCTTTTGATTCAGATCTTAGCCAAAATAATTATTTACATATTTTTTCTGCAATGTGTTCCTTGCTTCAATACCCTCAGGCTTTTTTTATTTTATTTTTTATTTTAGGAAAAAATCCACAGCGAATGTAGTTATAAGAGCTTAAGTGAAACTCTACATTGACTCTCATTAGCGCTCGCAGTGGCGGAATAAGGCAAACTAACCAAATCGACCGGATAACGATGTAATGTTTGGGAATGAATAAAGAACGTATTCTCATAGTTTATTTACGTGGCTCATATCCCTAGGATGTTCCTCTGTTCCTCGCTTCGCGTCGCCACTGTCACCTCATCTCTTTCCTCACTGTAAATATTTTACTGGGTAATTTATCTAAATATTAGAGCTTTTCTACCAAAAAAAATGTTTGCAGATAACTTTATGCTTTGCTGAACAAAACAATGAAGCTAGGCCGTTAGATGTCCTCCTAATAAAAAACAGTGAGAAAATTCTCGCTCGGAGAAACACACGCTCTATAATTGAAGATAATATTGAGATATTGATTCCTAAATACTGTGAAACGAAACAATTATTTCAATGTAAAGTACTGCATGAGAGATGGGGGCGTTAAGCTTTACGTCGTACCGACACACATACGTCTTATGGCGACAACACGGGAAACGGCTAGGAGTGGGAAAGAAGCGGCCGTGGCCTTAATTAGGGTACATCCCCAGCGTTTTCCGGCTTAAACAAATGGGGAATGGGGTACTGGGTTTCGAACCCACTATCTCCGGAAAGCAGGCTGAAAGCCATGTGTGACAAACAACATGGTCAATTGCTCCGTATTATTATCGCGGAAATAAACCGTTACCTCACGTGTATCTAGGGATTTATTGCTGTAGCAATGAGTGAAAGTGCTGCATTGTCCTGAAAGTACAATGAGACATGGCCTTCAGCCATTCGCCTCATTGGTCACAGACTCCAGAGTTTACCAGAGCTCTAAGTGTGACGAAAGGTGCCACAGTCAATAAGTCACGGTTTTTCTTTTCCTTAAATAATGTGTTAAATGGAGGCCGAATTACGTCCGAACGAGATACGTTTATGTCACTGGCTCTAGACACGTTAAGGCTATTCATTAGCATGAAATGTCCGATTCGATGGCTGAATGGTCACAGTACTGGCCTTCAGAGGGTCCCGGGTTCGATTCCCCTCCGGTTGGGCATTTTAACCTTCATTGGTTAGTCCAATGGCTCGGGAGCTGGGTATTTCTGCTGTTCGCAACATCCCTGCAACTCACACACCACACAACACTATCCTCCACCACAATAACACGCAGTTACCTACAAATGACAGATGCCGCCCACCCTCATCGGAGGGTCTGCCTTACAAGGGCTGCACCCAGCTGGAAATAGCCACACGAAATCATTATTAGCATGAAATAATATCATCACCTCGTCATCTGAAGGTTCGGGTTCGGGAAAGAGCGCTCGTGTGCACAGCAAATATATTCTCTCATATCTAAATTAAAGAACCTCAACAAGTCCTAAACACCAGGGCAATCACCAAACGATCCCTAGCTAACAGGACCTCCAGAGCTGAGTTCAGAGGAGAAATTTCAGGTGCTTTTGAGATAAAGACAGGAGTTAGGCAGGGAGATGGACTCTCGTCTGTGCGCTACAAATTGCGTCCTTGAGTCGTCCGCGAGTGACGCAATGAAATTAACAACCATGGGGCTCCAAACTGTGTGAGAATTTGAATCTGTCAATTGGTTGTCTACCTTCTGCAGATGATCTAACAATCTTCTGTGATTCTTTAGACATGGCTACACCACCTCAAGGCACAAAGCAGGCCTCAGGATCTATTTGGAGAAAGCGCAGTTCATAACTAACATGAAACCAGAGAGCTAAAAGTAAATCAAACGGACAGATACGTTTAAATGTCTTGGTGAGTGGATAGAAGCAAACATCTCTGAAAAAAGAAACTTTCGCGTCGCGCATGAATGAAATGGAAACAGCTTATCAACTGACCAAAGACGTTTACAACAAAATGTCCATATCCTAGAAAGCAGAACTGTCATAAGACCACAGCGGAATGCCTTGATATGAACAAGGAAGACCTGATAGAAAGTGGAAATTAACGAAAGAAAGAAAGATCTTGAAGGAAATTCCTTTTTTTCTTTGTTTTGTTTTTTTGTTTTTTTCGCAAGTTGCTTTACGTCGCACCTACATAGATAGGCCTTATAGGGACGATGGGACAGGAAAGGTCTAGGAATGGGAAGGAAGCGGCCGTGGCCTTAATTAAGGTACAGCCTCAGCATTTACCTGGTGTGAAAATGGGAAACCACGGAAAACCATCTTCAGGGCTGCTGACAGTGGGGTTCGAACCCACTATCTCCCGAATACTGGATCCTGGCCGAACTTAAGCGACTGCAGCTGTCGAGCTCGGTTAAAGATGGATTTAGACGTCGGCATAACATGAGCTGTATACTAATGTCCAGAAAATCTCTGATGTCATGGCCCACACGATCATCGAACCCGATCTTTACCTATTTTAAGGATAAGAAGACCCGGCCAGCTTGACTCAAGGATCGACAGGAGATGGGGTCACTTACAGTATATTCCCCCTCAGGAGGAAGCAGAAAGACCACCAGGGTTTTCAAGAAAGGCCAAAGTTGAAGACGGGAAAGAAAAGAGCGACACCGACAACGAATGGAGGAGCCCTGCATACGAACAAATAATAATAATAATAATAATAATAATAATAATAATAATAATAATAATAATAATAATAATAATAATAATAATGAGAAAGGAATGCTTCTAAGGACATATTATCATGAGATTATTAATTTCCCTCTAGAAAATTTTCCTAGTATAAATTGTCTTAGGCACGTAAACTTATCGTATGACGATATTGTTTGTTTTCTCGGGCACATTGCAGGAAAAAATCACTCGTGGCATGAAATGTCTTGATCAGAAAGAGTGTTTATCGTGCTGTTACTTACCAGGATCTACAGTGAGCGGATTGGGTACGAAGCGGTCAGGATCTCTGCCGTTAACATATCCTGCTGCCAGATTGAGTCCTGCTACGAAGAGCTCGCCGACCTCCCCGGACACCACGGGGCGGTACTGCGAGTCCAACAGGTAGATGAGGGAGTTGTCCAGAGGTCGACCTGGAACGATGCGTGAAAAATATTTATACAGTCAGAAACCAGTCCAAACTTACCGAGATATCCACATTACATCAAGTGGCCTTAGAAACGAGAAAGGAGGATTATTTACAACATATGTCTGGACTGAGGTGTGGGCTTGTCTCTTTCAATTCTGTCTGTAAGATCAGACGTAAAGCCAGTATTGCTTCAGGTATATCAGTAAAAGTAAATATGCATGGGTATGAAGGAGATACCTTGGCGAAACGTCAAGTTCACATGCAAGGGACTATTAGATTCAAAGTCCAAGGCATTTCCCTTCTATTGAGCGTCGCATGTCATCGCATGAAAGTTAAGAGGGTGGCTCCTTTTCCTGGGTCATATACGGTGCGTACTGGAATGTGTAGAGACTAATCCATTGCAGGTACTCCTGTTGACAATGACATTAAGAGCAAATTGGACGGCAAGAGGAGAGAGATGCAACTGACCTATTGGCACTTTGCCGGAGCTGGACACGTCGTCTGGCGAGTTCATCACGTGGTAGGTGACGTCACCCATGATCTCGGTGCTGCCGTAGAAGTTAGAGAGGGTGTGTCGCGGGAACCTGCGGAAGAAGTGTTGTACTAGGTCCAGGGCCAGAGGTTCACCAGAACACACCCACAGTCTGAGGTGAGGTAGCGGAGATGTGGAGGCCGCCAAGTCCAGCTGGAGCAGGATGGCGCGGAGCAGCGAGGGGACCAGTACGAGCCGCTCCACCTGGAACAGTTATTAGCCGCTCAGTATGGAACAGTTACTAGGCGCTCTGTATGGAACAGTTATTAGCCGCTCTGTATGGAACAGTTATTAGCCGCTCTGTATGGAACAGTGAAAATAGTAACAGTTGTTAGCCGCACTGTATGGAACAGTGAAAAGAGTAACAGTTATTATCAGCTCTGAATGGAACAGTTATTAGCCGCTCTTTATGGAACAGTGAAATAAATAGTAACATTTATCAGCCGCTCTGTATCCGACAGTAAAATAATATTAACAGTTATTAGCCGCTCTGTATGGAGCAGTAACATATTAACAGTTATTAACCGCTCTCTATAGAACAGTGAAATATTAACAGTTATTAGCCGCTCTGTATGGAACAGTTACTAGGCGCTCTGTATGGAACAGTTATTAGCCGCTCTATATGGAACAGTGAAATAGTAACAGTTATTAGCTGCTTTGTATGGAGCAGTGACATATTAACAGTTATTAACCGCTCTCTATACAACAGTGAAATATTAACAGTTATTAGCCGCTCTGTATGGAGCAGTGAAATAAGTTAGTAACAGTTATTAGCCGCTCAGTATGGAACAGTGAAATATTAAGAGTTATTAGCCGCTCTGTATGGAGCAGTGACACATTATATAAATAGAGAGAGGATACACATACGCTGCGACCTCTGCTGATGCTGTTTTTATGGTTGAAAACATCTCTTAGCAGACAAACTAGGGATTCCCACACTACGAAAAATGTAAAATTAATTAATTTAGTCAATTGTTGAAGGGCTAAAGGGCCCGGAATGATTTCAAATGTGAGTGTTGGATAGCTCTATCAAACTCATTTAGCCAGCATTTGAATATAAAAGAAACAAGCGATTATAGGCGGTTTTTCATTTAGGCCGGAAGTGTAATGTAATGTGTCGCTCAGTCGTTTCTTGAAGAATGTCCACACCGAATGTAGGCACTAGGAAAGTTTTGCAATGTCAGTGAACCACACCATACTTAATATACTTCTCCATACGTCGAAACCAACTCTGCCACTGTACAGCTCTGCCAGAAGCTCCTCGTCGGATGCAAAACTCATCTACACTTCTAGGAAGAGTGCGAAGTCACATGGGGCAAGATCAAGAGTGTATGGAGGGTGATCAAGCACAGTCAACACTGATCTGGCAACAAAATCCATTGTTACATTAGCACGATATGCTGGAGCACTGTCGTGATGCTAGAGCAGTAATTGTCCTTTGTGTTTCTAGCACAACCCGAGTCAGGATGTCCCGTTTAGTGAAGAATACTCACCTGACCTTGACTTTCACGCAGCCACACCTCGTTCTGGGATTTTGTTGGGACATCGTAATAACAAAGCCAAGTTTCGTCACCTGTAACGATGCTATTCACTTTACGCGAAGTTCCATTTTTAACTGTTTTAGCATTTTTCAGCACCATTTCACTCCATGTGCTTCCTGTTCCTCTGAAAGCGAATGGGGCACCCAAAGGGAACACACCTTCCTAACATGGAAATGGTCGTGTAGAATTGAATGAATAGCTGGTGCAGGGATGTGGAGGGTCTCTTCTACCTGTCGATATGGCAACCACCTATTTTGCTGCAACATTTTCCTCACAGCTTCAATGTTTTCCTCAGTCACTGATTCAGACGGTCGCCCAGAACGAGGATGGTCTTCAAACCCAAAATTTCCCCTCTGGAACTCTTTGTACCAGCGGAAAATTGTTGTCCGATGCGGACAGTCTTTCCCGAGTACAGGAGTCATTTCCTCCAGGCGCTGGTTAACAGTTAATCCACGACCAAAATTTACAGGGTAATTAAGCGATATTCACTTTTAGACCACACTGACATCTTAATTTGCTTTCAATCCCACTGCTTGGTTACAACTAGTGTGAAGGTCGCGCCATGCTGTCTTCTAGACCGGTTTTCACCCCTCTTTTCATCGCTCACCATAGCAGGGGTGTCCAGCCAACCATTTTTTCCCTGTGTATAAGGGCTTGACTGAAACTCTGTATTGACTCACATTAGCGCTCATAGTGGTGCTTAACTGAAACTCTGCATTGACTCACATTAGCGCCCATTGTGGTGCTTAACTGAAACTCTGCATTGACTCACATTAGCGCCCATAGTGGTGCTTAAGTGAAACTCTACGTTCACTCACATTAGCGCCCATAGTGGTGCTTAAGTGAAACTCTGCATTGACTCACATTAGCGCTCGTAGTGGTGCTTAAGTGAAACTCTGTATTGACTCACATTAGCGCTCATAGTGGTGCTTAACTGAAACTCTGCATTGGCTCACATTAGCGCCCATTGTGGTGCTTAACTGAAACTCTGCATTGACTCACATTAGCGCCCATAGTGGTGTTTAAGTGAAACTCTACGTTCACTCACATTAGTGCTCGTAGTGGTGCTTAAGTGAAACTCTGCATTGACTCACATTAGCGCTCGTAGTGGTGCTTAAGTGAAACTCTGCATTCATTCACATTAGCGCACGTAGTGGTGCTTAAGTGAAACTCTACGTTCACTCACATTAGCGCCCATAGTGGTGCTTAAGTGAAACTCTGCATTGACTCACATTAGCGCTCGTAGTGGTGCTTAAGTGAAACTCTGCATTGACTCACATTAGCGCTCGTAGTGGTGCTGAAGTGAAACTCTGTATTGACTCACATTAGCGCTCGTAGTGGTGCTGAAGTGAAACTCTGCATTGACTCACATTAGCGTTCGTAGTGGTGCTTAGGTGAAACTTTACACTGACTCACATTAGCGCCCATAGTGGTGCTTAAGTGAAACTCTGTGTTCACTCATATTAGCGCTCGTAGTGGTGCTTCACTGAAACTCTGTGTTCACTCACATTAGCGCTCGTAGTGGTGCTTAAGTGAAACTCTGCATTGACTCACATTAGCGCCCGTAGTGGCGCTTAAGTGAAACTCTGCATTGACTCACATTAGCGCTCGTAGGGGCGCTTAAGTGAAACTCTGCATTGACTCACAGTAGCGCTCGTAGTGGTAGAAAAGGGCAAACTGCTAATCTAATCGACTGGATAATGATGATTAAGAAAAGTATTGTAATTTTTAGGAATACTTTATTGTATTGTAAATAATAAAGATTTTACTGCAGCCAATGGCCATTAAAATATATTTACATGACTAATTACATGTGTCTCACAGTGCATTGGCATTGTCGGTGGCTCCAAGTAGCCTACGCAGTGGCCTCCGCAGTATGCACTAGTTATGCGTTTTGGTGCGTGTGCTATTTATCAACTGATGAGGCCAACTTATCACACTGGGGCGAAACGCCGGTAACCAGGAATAAGTTAGCTGGAAAATTTATAATGTCCAATAACGGTCCAACTATATTGGTGTCATAAATTTACTCATTCGGAACAAATATTTCAGGCAGGTTCCCTATGGGAATCAACATTTTTGTCAAGTTGTATATGGACAGTAAGAGGCTCATCAACAGAAAGTGGAACTGCAATGGCTCAATACGTGATATGCATGCCTTATTGTAGACCAGCTAGCAAGGTGGCCCTGTCTGTCTTGACGAGCTGCCTCCTCGACAATCGAAAGAAGGCACGAAGCTGAAATTATCGGCGAAGCAAAGGCAAGAGTGATGAAGTGAAAGCCCCCATAGGCCTCGTCCGTGTCGGGAGCAGGCTGGCACAAGTAAGGCCGCACTCAGCTCGGAGCTCGTGGTCGTCGCACCACGTCTCAAATAAATAAAAACCGGGAGATTGTCAAGAATATACGTGTATTGTAAGATTTCGCTAAGGGAAATGTGGACACCTGGGACTCTTACCTTGTGCTGGTCGAGCACGGCGGTGAGCCGCTGCGGATCCTGCGTCACGTTCTTCGGGACCACCAGTACGGCCCTGCCCTGCAGCAGAGGTCCCCAGAGCTCCGCCACGGAGTCCACGAACGTGAGCGCTGTCTTGAAGACACAGACCCGCTCTTCAGGTCGGTAAGGAAACTCCCTCCACTGCCAGCAAAGTCTGTTGAGCACCACGCGATGAGGCAGCCGCACACCTGCCACACACATGGATCAAAATTAACTAAACTCCGAACCAGTTGGTTGCCCAATACAGTTCCAGTTTCTCTGCCATCTGCTAGAGGAAAACTGAACGCAAGCAATCTAAATGCCATCAAATCAAAATGTTCTACACACTGTAGCCGAGGCCACACATTATTATTATTATTATTATTATTATTATTATTATTATTATTATTTCATTTCGTTTCAGCCAACTGCGGACTGTCTCTTCCTTTGCGCCTTGACATTTACCCAGTATTTCTGCATTCGTTCTCGGAGTTGTTCCTTTCCCTCTTGCATCCGTCCTTTTCCTGAAAACCCTGGCATGCTTGAAGTTTCTTCTTGAATGGGGCACGCTCCAGGTTGTCATCACGTGTGACCTCCAGTTCTTTGAGATCTCTTTCTGCCTCAGTGAACTTTGACTTTCTTGTCGTGATCCGATTGGCCAAACTTAGTGGGTTCATTCGAGAAGGTTCCCCTCTTTTCCGCATGGTGTCTCTCTTCTTCTCCACATCGGTGTGTAGCTCATGGTATAGCCTTCGCTATTCAACATTATCTTTGACAGGGCCGAATCTTTTCTCAAAATCTTTGTTTGATCTCCAGTTTTTGAGTCAGACCTTCCTTGTTCTTTGTGAGACATTCTGCAGCAGTGGCTGAGCTTCTCGTGGAGGGATATTGACTCTTTGTTTCAATAAGCAAGGAGAGCGGAGCACGTTAGCACGGGAGCTGGCACTGTGGAATGGAAAGTAGAAAGGAGAGAAAAGTGAAGATAAATGGCGAAAAAGGGGGATGTTGACAGCTCTACTGGTGGCGGCGGTCTGGGTGTGCTGTTCATAATAGGAGGAGTCTAAGTTAATCCTGGTCCAGGTCCAGTGGGTTCCATTGGATGGGAAGAGTTTGAAGCGATAAGAGAGGCATGTCAGACGGAGCAAATAAGACAAATGTTTCGAGAGTTGTCTAAGGAGTTTAAATACCTAAAGATGAGTATTAAGGAAGATGTGAGGAAGATAATGGAGGAGGAAGGGTGTAATAAAGATGAGCTGGAACTATTGAAGAAGAGGGTAAGAAGTTTGGAGCAAGACCTGAGAGAGACGAAGCGATTAGTAGTGAGGGGTGAGCAAGAAATTTTCAGGAAAAATATTTTCATATATGGTGTGCAAGAAAAGGAAAAAGAGACTAAAGTGGAACTAGTGTATAAAGTGGTGGAAGTGGTACAGAATAGGATGAAGTTAGCGAAGTTGATATAGACGATGTGCACCGGGTGGGGAAAGTTAAGGGAAGGAGGCCCATCAGAGTGAAATTATTATCTACATTGATGGCGGAGATTGTGTTAAGGAATGCGAGTAATTTAAAAGCCGGGAAAGTGTGGATAAGAAGGGACATGGGCAATGAAGCCATCAAAGAGAACAGAATCCTGAGCAGGCATTTAAGGGAAGAAAGAAAGCAAGGCCTTAAGGCAAATGTTAGAGAAGTAGCGATGACGTAGAGGAGAGTGTGAGAGAAGTCCACAGCACACCAAGAGCGGGAAGGGGAGAACTGCTGAATACCAGTGTCAGCAACCAGATTGTCGGGAATGCAGAGACCTTGGTGAGCCAGGACAGCGCAGAGGTGAATGAAGAAAGAAATATGGCACAAGAGTGAAGTGAAAGAGGTGAGTGAAGGCAATAGGGAGACAGGGTAATCATTCAACCTCACCGAGTGAAGGGAATACAGAAAGGAAAATGGAGAGGTGACAGGCGCTAAATAAGGGAAGATCGATAAGTTTGAAAGATTTATGGAGAGGGAAAAAGGGTTCTGGTACGTAGAAAGGAAACAAAGAGGAGAATAAGAAAGGGAAGAGGAGAGAGATGGGGAAGGCTTGCAGGGAAGAGTGACAAGAAGTAGGGGTGGAAGTGGAGAAACACAGAAGCAGAGGGGGAGGAAGAGGGAATAAATAATTAGAAATGACGATAGGGCTCCAGAATATTGAGGGGTTGATAGGGAACAAAGAAACTGTGGAATTGCCTTAGTGGAGACGTAGTTAGGAAAAGGGTTAGAAATTAAATGGGACGGGTATAGAGTAGTCAACGTGATAAGAACAAAAAGGAGAAGATGGGAAGGAACCCAGGGGGTATAGCAGTTTCAATAAAAAATGAGATAGCGGGGAGGGTAGAGAGGATACAAAGTCAGGTAGAAGGGGTAGAGTCGTTTAGAATTCAAATGGGAAGAGGCGCACAGGAGGCAATTTGTCTGGCTCTATTATATAATCATCCTAAAGATTCAGATTATGCAAATTTAAAAAATTGAGGAACTGGTTGAAGATATAAACATAATTAAGGTGCTGTATGTGGAAGATGGAATGATTTTAATGGGGGATTGGAATGCAAGAGTGAGTAATAGAGTACGAGACTATGGGAGACAGGATACCGAAGTGAGAGGGTACAGAAGAAGGAGTAAAGACAAAGGTATAAATAGTTATGGAGTAAGGCTGTTAGAGTTATGTCCTATGTATATATTGTAAACGGGTGGATGAAGAGAGATAGTGAGAGGGAACTGACGTAAATCAGATCAAATGGAGGGAGTGTAGTAGATATATTAGTACTGTAAGCACGGAGATAGCATTAAGGAGAATGATAAGTTTTGAGGTGGCAGAGTGTGGGGAAACAGAACACATGCCCATTGAGATAAAACTAAGAGTTGAGGACGATGAAGAGAGGAGACAGGTAGGAAAAAGGGAGAGATATAAGGAGGGGTGGAAGTGTATCTGGAACGATACTACGAGAGAAAAATGAAATTAGAGCTAAAAGGGAGGGGTGGTATCTTAAGGGTAGAAATTGAAAGGGCTTGGAAGGAAATTACATGGACAAAATGTTAAAATTAATAGAACTCCCATTATGGAGTGTGGGAAAGAAAGGGAAGATAAGAGAAGGGAGAAATAATAACAGAGTCACGGCGTGGTTTGATGAAGACTGTAGGAGGAAACGAGAGGTTGTAATGACAACTCTAGCGGAGTTTAAGAAGGGAGGGAAGCAGAGAAGAGGGAGGAATATTGTGAATTAAGAAGATATTACAAGAAGTTATTGAATGTGAAAAAAGGCTGGGAAGAGACGGAAGCAGAAAGAATAAACGGATATTGCAAAGTGAATAGATTTGAGAGGATTTGGAAATCTATAAATAAGGTAAAGAGAGCAAGCCCAATGAGGAAGGTGACAAATATGGGGTAAAATGAGTGGGTAGGATACTCTATGGGGTTTTTCGGCGGAGGATAGGGAAATGGGCAAGACATATATTGTAAGAGAACTAGAAGTAGGAATCCAGATACTAGACGAGGAGAAAACAAGCCAGGAAGTAATTAGGGTGTTAAGTAAGGCAAGAACAAATGCAGCAGGTTGTGTGAACGGTATTGCGAACAGGGTATGGATGAAAGCGGGGGCCAATGAATCGATGTTGAAGGTGATGGTTAAAATTTTTAACAGGATGTTGGAAACGGCAAAATTTCCTAGTGAGTGGAGAAAAGGGGTATTATGTCCAATTTATAAGAATAAAAGGGGATAGAAGTGGTCCTAATAATTATAGAGGAATAGCACTCCTTGACCCCTTGTCGAAGGTGTGTACAGGGATCTTAGCGAATAGGATTAAAACTTGGGCAGAGCAGTATGGGAGGATATCGGAGTATCAGAATGGGTTTAGGGAAGGGAGGAACACGGTGGATAACGTGTGGATTTTGGATAATTTGATCACGAAGTATGTGAGGATAACAGGGATGAGATTATATGTAGCAGCGATTGATTTAGAAAAATCCTTTGATGCAATGAGTCGGGAGGCGTTATTTAGTAGATTAAGGGAGATAGGGCTGTCGAAGAAAATGAGGATGGCAATAGAAAGAATGTATGAGAAAGTACTGGTGATGATTAAATTACAGGCGGGAGGGTTGAGTAAGTTTATTGAGTCGAAGAGGGGATGAGACAAGGTTGTGAGCTCTGTCACCGATATTATTTTTAATGTTTATAAATAATATTTTAGAGATACTTGGAGGAGAAAGGTGGCAATGTCCTTGGATGCAGAAGTGGGAGGTACCGAGCTGGATAGCTGCAGTCACTTAAGTGCGGCCAGTATCCAGTAATCGGGGGATAGTGGGTTCGAACCCCACTGTCGGCAGCCCTGAAGATGGCTTTCCGTGGTTTCCCATTTTCACACCAGGCAAATGCTGGGGTTGTACCTTAATTAAGGCCACGCTAGCTTCCTTCCGATTCTTAGGCCTTTTCCATCCCATCGTCGCCATAGGACATATCTGTGTCGGTGCGACGTAAAGCAAATAGCAAATAAGTGGGAGGTACCGAGCCTGCTGTTTGCAGATGATCTATTGATTTTGGCACTAACAGCAAATAGGTTGCAAACGGGATTATATGATGTAGTTGAATATACTAGAAGATGGTCGCTCAGAGTAAATGTAAGAAAGACGCAGATAATGGTATCTAGGAAAAGGAGAGCCGGGAAATGAAAGAAAGTCTGGTTGGTAGAGCAGGAAGAAATCATACCTCGAAAAAAATTGAGTATTTGGGTGGAATAATTAGTAATAACGGATTATGGAAAGATCAGTGTAGGAGGGTCAAATTAAAGGGAAGGGGAGCACTTGCAGCAGTGAGGGTATTAGAAAATAAATTCCCTGGTATAAAGTCTAATATTCAGAAAATGGTGTTCCAATCACTGGTAAAAGGCAAAATGTTTGGTGTAGAAGTATGGGCATTGGAGGAGGGTGGGAAGAACTGAACCAGGTGGTGGCGAAATTTAGCAAGATTATGATGGGCCTTCCAGAATGTACTGCAAATGTGGGAGCAAGATTAGTGTGTAAAGAATCTATGGAAATCACAATAGCTAAGAGGGTGATTAAGTATTGGATACGATTGGAAGAAGGGAAGGGATGGGAATTACTACAAGAAGCGTATAGGTTTCAGAAAAGTATGGAGAACGAAAGATGTTGCGCGAATAAGTGCTAAAAGTTACAAAATTTAGGGTTGGAGAGTTCGGGTGCGCGGGATGGGGGAGAGGAAAGAATAAGCATAGAAAAGGGTAAAGGGAAGATTATTAGATGTAGAAAGATAGAGTTTAATAATGGAATGTAGGGAGAGAGACTCGCTATCAGTATTAAACAAATTGGTGGAAGTAACGAACCCGAAAAGCGAGTTTGAGGGCAGAAGAGATAAAAGAGGTTTATATTGGTGGGTGATGGGAATTCCGAAAACAGGGAATGGGTAGGACGAGAAAATAAGAATAGATGTATTTTGTGTGGGATGGGTTGGTCACCCCTGCATATATTTAACCAATATAGAGCATTAGAGGAGATTACAAAGAAAGTGCCGAATAAGAATGAGATGGAAAAGGTAGAAAAGAGATAAAAGATGACAGCATGGTTGTGTAGAGGGTGGGGGAGAGGAATAAATACATCAAAATATTTAAATGCGGGTAGAGGCATATTTTAAAATAAATTGAGGGAACAACAGGAAGAATGGTGAGAGGAGAGAGATAAGATAGTAAGAAAAGGAAATGAAAGAAAGAAGAAGCAGGGAGGGTTGGAGCTATGTTTAGGAAAGGGGGTAGGAGATATGAGAAGCAGGGGAGACGAGTAGGAAGATAGGAGATAGGCGAAATGGCGAGTTTAATATGAAAATGAAGTCTTCAGAGAAAGAGGTAGTGAGATTTAGATGAGCGAGGGAAGCACCTTGCCCAGAGGAATGGTTATTTGACATGATCAGGATGCTGCTAAGTAGAACGAGAGAGTTGTATTAGATAGAAGGATATGTATTACGATGTGAGTGCTATAGTGTGTGCAGTAGAGTAGTGAAGTAGTGTAGTAGTGAAGTAGTGGAGTGTAGTGCAGTAGTGTAGTGAATTAAAGGAGGGTTAGTGTAAAGGGAGTGCGAGTGTGTGGGAAAGAATGAATTGTTGTATATCTAGAGTAGTGACTAGGGAGATGGATTGAGCAAGATTTTGATCAATGGGGGAGAACATCTTGCTCAGAGGAATAGTTATCCGCCCTGGGCAGGATGGTGCAGTATTATATTATATACAAGGTAGATATAATAAGAAGAGATTTGTATATATTGGTAATGGAATGTATTAAGAGACTAGTGGTAATATCTTGAGCGTGGTTCTGGTGAAAGACTTTGTAAAAGTATAAATTAGGCAGGAAAAGGAAAGCTGAGAGAGTAAATGTAAATACGGATGTATGGGATGCTACAGAGTAGATTTAAATAGATTGTAAACTTAGGGGAAAGTAGTGACTTGTTATCTTTATTACCTAACCGATGGTATCTACCGTGCTGGAAATAAAGATATGTGTGTACTGGCGCTTTGTTTATTATTATTAAAATTTATTATTACAAAAAGGGAGAGCAGCAAAAACTCGAGAAAGAGGAAAGGAAGATTCTGGAGAAAATTCTGGGAACGCAGAAGACTAGTGATGGGACTTGGAAGAAAATGGGACATGAGGAGCTCTACATGTACACGTACTGACCTTTGGGTACTCCTGTGCTGCCGGACGTGTAGAGTACCAGAGCTATCGGGGAGCATTGCTCGGCCGATGACAACATTTCAGATTTGGCGAGAGGAACACTGGACAATTCTGAAGCTTCCATCTGAAGTTCTTGATAGGAGAGCACATGATCGCAGCCAGAGAACTTGTGGTGGCCATCTTGACAGTCTGTGATCACCAGTAAAGGCCTACTTTCGTTGAGGATGTGAGCTACCCGTTGCTCTGGGAAGCTGGGATCCAAGGGCAAGTAGGCAGCACCTGCCTTCCAGATCGCCAAGAGCGTCACCACCAGCTGGTCGGAGGGGGCCATGCTAACGGCCACCAGCGCATCTCCATCGCTGTTGGCGTGTCGACCTGTGGAGAGGGCGTGGCGTACCTGAAACAAGCAAGAAACCGACCTTCTCTAATCCGACATACAACTGATTGATACTATTGAACAAGGGGAAGAGATACTGTCTCGTGCAAACATATGGAATTCTCTTCCAGTTAACGTCAGTTAAATCTGAAAGACTCCACTTACTTAGCGGCACAATGTTGGAAGTGTGTTGGTGCAAGTAGAGCCTATAATTGGTAAAACATGGAAAATTTTCTACGAACAGAAATGACTCGTACTATTTTTCTGAAAATGAGGGATCTCAGCTTGGAAACACGACAAAACTTCGTCACATGCTATATATATTCATTGCTTCAGTACGGAGCTGAACCATGGACTCTGAAATGTAACACTATTAAGATAATAAATGTGGGTGTTCCGAAGGATGTTACGGATCTCGTGGACTCACCACGTACTCAGACGCATGTTAATGTGTACAATCAAAAAAATTCGGCCTACGTTGGGCATATTATGAGGAATGAAAAGCACAAACTACTTATATTGATCATTCAGTGGACGTAGAGGTCACTGTGGAAGGAAACAGTCTTGGCTGAGGAGCTTACAGGTTGGACAGGACTAGATTCTAGTAGACTGACTGATCAGGACAGACTTCGCTGTGCTTGTGGACGTAGATGTCACTGCGGAAGGAAACTCTCTTGGCTGAGGAGCTTACAGGTTGGACAGGACTAGATTCTAGCAGACTGACGAGGACAGACTTCGCTGTGGTGTGGCCAACCTTCAGTCATGGAGAAGGCACTACAAGAAGAACAAGAAGAGAAAGACTGAAGAAATTAGAATAGAAAACATGAATAGTGTGTTGCCTTTGCCGAAACAAATACCTGCATGTGCAGATACGACTGATGAACACCTCAATGAAGACCAGTGTAAAGCGGCTAATGAAGACACTTTCGGCAATATTTATTTATTTTATTTATTTCCTGCTTTCGTTAGTGGCGAAGTTAGGGCTTGCAGCTCTTACACTTGTGCCACACCTAGTGATCTTAATATTTAATTCCCCAAATGGTCTTGTTATTCCAGTCCCTGATATCGATATCATATGTCTGTAATTTGAATATGGTATCTGACTTGACATCTACTTCCTCTCGGTTATGACAGATGGCGCCTCATGCCATTTCCAAAGCAATTCTTTCTATCCTATCTCTACTTTGTATGATCTCTATGAGCAAAGAATGGAAGCGTTGGTTAAAAAGATGGAGAGGCAGAGCTATGGAATGTGTTTCGCATAATTTAAGTGGCACTTTAAAAATATTTATACTTTTCCACACGTGGCTCTCTGCTTTGAGTCAGCGTGCGGGATAAGTTAATATGTGTGGATTCTTATTCCAGGTATTTAAACTTTTTACTACTTCTCTTCGCTGCCACAGCTATGTGTTCCTTGTGATACGTTCTTCATTTCACTTCTCCCTTTACTTTATAATTTGCTTGATGTTCCTACTGACAGAGGTGTGTGTGACGTTGTTTGATGATGAAGATTCTTCATTTGAGACCTGTTTCTTTCTCTCTCTCTTACTTGAGCTCTTGTTGTATTTAAAACGCTAGTTCCGTACAATTCATGTTCACTAACAGGGGCGATATGAATATGTTTGCTATTGGCTTGACGTCGTACCAACACAGATAGGTCCTACGGCGACGATGGGACAGGAAAGGGCTAGGACTGGGAAGGAAACGGCCGTGGCCTTAATTAAGGTACAGCCCTAGCATTTGCCTGATGTGAAAATCGGAAACCACGGAAAACCATCTTCAGGACTACCGACAGTGGGGTTCGAACCCACTATCTCCCGAATACTGGATACTGGCCGCTCTTAAGCGACTGCAGCTATCGAGCTCCGTGTTATTATTACGTTCATAGCGTATTTGTGGTTTGGTTATTGTAATGACTAGGTGAGCCTTGCCCTGTATTGCGGCCACCCTGATTATTTGATCTGGACTCTCAGATCGAGCGCATGAGTCTTTGACTCACTTTTCTCATGTTACTGCGGTTTTTATCGCGGTGTGTCTTGATTCTGCATTTTATGTTGCCTTGCGCATCTGGTTTCTACGTGTGCATGCGTGGATGCGTTGTATGAATGTCGGGTCTGTTGGTGCCTTATGGATGTAACATTCAGTTTTTCTTTTATGGTTGTTTAATTTATTACCTTGTCTCAGCTCCTGGCTGGTTTAGCCGTTTTATTTTTATATTTCTGGATCTTATGCTATGTCTTACACATCATCTTTGATTACGTTTATTTCATTTCTGTAGCTATGGCAACGCCCCCTTTTCCTCCCTCCATATAACCTCTTTGTGTTCTGTGATTATTCTTTTTGGCTGAACTACTTCTATGCCATTTGAAATTCTGAGAGAGGCTACTCTTTGGAGATTGTTGATGTCTTGGGGATTGAAGTTTGGCCTCTGTTCTGGAGCGGTTGCAATTACTTTTCGGGTTTAAATGCCGATATATATTATTAATCATATATGGTTGAGGTTCCACTTCCACGAAAGAGATGTTTTGAGACAAATTCAGAGTACTATTGTTTGGCATAAAAATATGAGATAAGTGAAGAAGTTTGATGAGGAAGTAAAAGACTCCTATGCATTTTAAAAGAAAATAGGCTCCAAGAATATGTATGTGAGTATGCATACTTTTGTTTGTTACGTGCCCACCTCATATCTGCTTCAGCCAATTTTATGATAATAAACCCTAATCTATTTAATCTATTTCTGTCTTGGGTTCTTGTCTTTCATGCTCTATTAATTTGTATAAGAGGCCCGGGTTCAGTTGCTGGCTGTCTTTCGCCAGTTTCGACCAGTCCCTGATTTATGTCCTCGTTAGCAAAGGGTAGTGGGTGGACAGTTGAGAAAGTAGCATATTTGGTTATCAGGAGCGAGGGTAACATAACTTCTAGGAGTTCTCATGGTCCACGCAAAGCTCGTAGTATGTGCAGTATGGGCTATACTTGTTAAGGTGGCATTCTAACGTATTACTGCCTAAACATTGGGGATTTCATGACCTGGAAATATCGAAAATCCTAAACATTCACACAAGCTGGTTACGTATTTAATAGGTAACGACTAAAGAGGTACAATTCGTAACACTGGAAATTAAACTCTGAGGATAGTTAAAGTATGAGAGTGGCGCCGATTACCGCTATCAGTGCGCTCAGTGCAGAGCCCGAGCCCGTGTACCGGTGGTAAGTTATTTATAATAGGGTGTTGAAAATATCAATCTAATATACGAGTTCATTGCCTTCTGCAGCTACATTGTTTGTTCCAGAATGGCGTCAGAGTAATTAAGTATCAGTAATATGAGGGTCTGGATAAGTGTAATCTTCATGTTGTGTGCAAGAAGTGATTGGCAAAGCTTTGAGAGAGTGAAGTGACGAATGAATGTTCCTTCAAACGATTGCGAATCACGATCACAAAGAAAGAGGAGAGTTATAAAACGTAGGCGTAACGCACAATGAAGCAGCACTGAAGTACATGAAGCAGACCCTCCGATCTGCCATGTGTACGTAACTGCGTGTTATTGTGCTGGAGGGTAGTGTTATGTGTGGTGTGTGAGTTGCAGGACAGCACAAACACCCAGCCCCCGGGCCACTGGAATTAACCAATCCCCGACCCGGCCGGGAATCGAACCCAAGACCCTCTGAACCGAACGGCAGCACGCTGACCATTCAGGCAACGAGTCGGACAGGAGAACTGATGAGTTACGTTGACGGCAGATTGAGCTCGGTGCAGGGGTACGGCCTAGTAGACTACATTACGCAAGAGTGATCTAGGTGACACACTGCCTGTTGCTGTCTAAAAATCCGGGCTCTCTCTATCACATATTAAATCTCTACAGGCATCTTTTCTTGATCCAATTTTAATGCGAATGTAAATATAACATATAACATCGGTGGCTCAGGCGGCATCGCGCCGGCCTCCCACCACTAGGCTCGGTCATTCAAAACCCGGTTATCACATGTGATTTCTGCTGTACAAAGCGAAAGTGGGACATGTTTTTCTCTGGGTTTTGCGCTTTTCCCTGTCATCTTTCATTCCAGCAACACTCTCCAATATCATTTCATTTCATCTGTCAGTCATTAATCATCAGCCCAGAGGAATGCGACAGGCTTCGGCAGCCAGCACAGTTCCCATCCTCGCCGCTAGATGGGAGCTTCATTCATTCGACCTAGGTCGAATAGGCTGTGGATTTACATATAAGGCATCATTCAAGATATTGTTTCTTTCTCTTTCCCTCTCCTGCTAATCCGAAGTCTGACCGATCCGTTCAGGTCGGATAACCGAATCATGTTAAATAAGAGGTGTTGAAAGCATGACCTACTGCTGTGAACTACAACCCGAAGTGCTGCAGATTACGTCGTCAGCACGATCTTGATCGTTATTCTTAACGAGGGGCTCTCTCACAGTCAGAATTGTCCTCAAGTGCTCCGATGTACGCTCAGTAGATGACGAACCAGCCCTCAAATCCAAGTAAAAATCGTTCAGCTGAGCGGGAATCGAACACTGGGCCCGCTCACTACCCGTAGATTGTGAATCCGGTGGAAGTACGTTACGCAGCCTAAGAATAATCTACAATGGAGGTTAGTGCCCATTGACTCCAGCTCAGAGAAGTAGACTAGTATTCTAATTGGCTTTTTGATGGTCCTCTTAAAACTGATACGTTATTTTCCATTTTTCGTACTGCACAAGATAACTGCTTTTACGGATTTTTCGAAACATTGAATTTCGTCCCAAATGAATTCCTTCACGTGAAGATAAATTCACCAACACCTGCTGGCGAATTTCGTCATCCTAAATTACCACTGGACTAAACAGCGATGGAACAAAATTTAATTTTTTTATTCATACACGTAACGACTTCATGCCGCTCATTCCATAAGTCAATACGTGACACTTCCCCGAAAACATAAACCCATGCCGAAACTTTATTATTATTATTATTATTATTATTATTATTATTATTATTATTAATATTATTATTATTATTATTATTATCATCTATTCCCTCCAATATTATAATAAAGTATTGCAGAAAGATCAGAACATATGAACAGAAAGATGAATTTGATACAGAGAGGGGTAACTCACCATGACTCTGGCGATCCTGTTGGCCGCCATGTGAAGCTGTGAGTGCGTCATGGGCTCGTTACAGGCGCCACTAACCAGGGCGGGCGCCGCACTCACCCCAGCTTCCTCAGCTCGGCGCTCGAGCAAACGGTGAAGCAGAAACTCGCCAGAGGGCAGTGGATGCGTCTCCCCACGAAGCACGGACAGTTGAGGGATGGATCCCATCTGAAATAAATAAATAAATAAATAAATAAATAAATAAATAAATAAATAAATAAATAAATAAATAAATAAATAAATAAATAAATAAGTGCCATCCTTCAGAAATAATGTTCACGCAATGTTGAACATTTAGTATATCACAATAACAGCTGTATCGCCTAGACCCGTATAACAGGTCTGCTACCCCTATATGAAAGGGTTGGACAAGCCCTATCCTTCCTCTTCTTCTTTTTTTCTTTTCTACAGGTTTCTTTTCGTCGCAGCGACACATACAGGTCTTATGGCAACGATGGGACAGGAAAGGGCTAGGAGTAAGAAGGAAGCAGTTTTGACCTTAATTAAGGCACACCCTCAGCATTTAGCTGGTGCGAAAATGGGAAACCACGCAAAACCATCTTCAGGGCTGCTGACAGTGGATACCGGATACTGGTCGCACTGCAGCTACCGAGCTCGGCTCTTTTTGATGTACCAGCTGAATTAAAACCAAATCTATTGTTACTGTTGCAAGAATTATTAATTTAAAAAAATGAAAAATAGTTTTGGCAAAAATGTCTGAGTAAGTATTTTGGGAAAAGGAACCAGTTTTCCATTTGCGAAAATCAAACGATGGTAAATATATCTTCCGGTCTGTTAGAATCATAAATGTAATGCGTGATCCAACAGGGTCCATACGCAAATAATTAATTAATTATCTTCCGGTCATGAGCATCCATCAACGGCTGCTACAACCAGCCATAAGACATAGCCTGTACGGTTGCTACGTAACAATACCTTACATCACTGCCTGTACCGTTGCTATGGTTACACCTCCGTTACACATTTTGTCGCGTCACGTTACACAAACCCTGGGAGTAAATTAGAAGAATAGTCTCGACAAGGTAGGCAAGAGAGCGAGAGGAATGAAATCCCTCGAAAGCGAAATAGAACGGACTGAGGGGGTAAAGAAACTCTAGTACCTCGATGAGACCATACAAGAAAACGGATGAGGAAAAGGCGCTGTAAAGGACTGGACGACGGGCGGATGGAGAGTGGTCATGGCTGGTCCGTGGTCCGACAGCTCTGCACTCGCAGCAGAGGAGGGGTGGACACGGCTCTATCTATTCGGGAGACAGAGAGCGGCTGGTGCCCAGCATCGTGGCTTTCCATTCCCCTGTGCTGTGCCGGAACACGTCACGGCCGCCAACCCCCTCACCTTCGCCGATCATCTTGCTGCCTGACCTCCTCAGGGAGGAATGAAAACTTTTGTACCAGTACGAGTAGTTCAAAACTACAGAGGGTATGCAAAAAAAAACTACCAGAGGTGCATCTTCAGAAATGCCAAAATAAGGGAGTACAACAGAAACAGAATGGCAATACGCCTGAACACGTGCTGTACCAACACAATAAAATAACATTTCAGTGCCGCATTCGGTAAAACCACTAATTATTTTCGTTAGAAAATGCTTTTTTGTTATTGCCTTGCAATTCAGGGTCTTCATTTCGGATTAACCGAATTTTCAGGTCAGAGTTTGGATTATCGGGACTTCACTGTATTAAAAATTGTGAACTATGATGGCCACATCATCGCCGAGCGAGTTCGCCGTGCGGTTATGGGCGCGCAGTTGTGAGCTGGCATTAGAACGCCAGTGTCGGAAGCGCTGAAGATGGTTTTCTGTAGTTTCCCACTTTTACACCAGGTAAATGCTGGGGCTGTACCTCAATTAAGGCTAAGGCCGCTTCCTTCACACTCCTAGCCCTTTCCTGCCCCATCGTCGCCATAAGACCTATCTGTATTGGTGCGATATAAAGCAAGTTGTAGAAAAAAGTGTAATTCTGAAACGAATTTGACAGTCTGTTGCTGCGTTGTTGATGTATGATATAAGGCATCAAATGTACTACGACACACACAATGCATCACGCCTGCTTCCTTGACACATTGTTCCAGATGCTATCAGAATGAAGCAGCCTTGTGTCCGTTCAAAATAGCGTGGAACTTCAATTTTTTTGAAATGCAGCACGTCTCCAAGGTTAAGTAAGTAGTCCATTGACAAATTAAGATGAGTTAAAGGGACAGAAAATTTACCTAATTAGGTTGAAGGCCTGCACTTGGGTTTGTCCACTGTTGTTAGCGGTAACACGACGCCGCGAGATTCCTTGCACTCTAGGGGGCCTTGACCGTTTTGAACGCGCAGGCAGTGTCCTAATTCTCTGCAAGTGCTCACAACAAGTGATAGATACTGATCAGTACAACAGCCCGCCTAGTGGCCATGATACCGTAGTTAGCTGGTTTGAGCCCCGCTGGTGCAAAAACGTCACCTTCAGAATGTTGGCCAACAGAAGAGGAAGTACAGTACAACCATCTCCATATAAAACTAATCAGACGAGAAAAAATTGAAGGGGTGGGACAATTCAGACAAGGGCTACGAAGGGCGTGAAAACGACAGACTCCCTACCCCTCTAGTGGTCTAATACTGTCGGGGTCGGAAGAGAAGAAGGGTTGACCAAGGGAGGTCGGACAGGACAGATGGAAGTGATGAGCCTGGCACAAGTAAGTGAAAGCAATGCCAGGACCCAGCCAAGTCCGCGTGGTCACACACCCACACTCCGAAGTTCAGAGCCGCTGGGACCCCTTTTAGTCGCCTCTTACCACTGGTAGGAGATACCATGGGTGTTATTGTACCGCGCATATGTGAGGCTGAGGTGCTACCTATGATGAATTCTAATGTTCCCAGTCGCCAATAGAAAGGAATTAACCAATCTTCGACATGGCCGAGAACTGAATCGAGATTCCTTGGATCAAAGGCCAAAAGCCGTTAAGTCGCTTCTTTTTAACTTCGCATGAAGGATTTCGGCGACGGAGGGATTTAAAGGGCAAGGAGTGGGAAAGTAGTGGCTGCCTATTATTCAGCTTAAAACAGTGCAGCGTTACAGGCGGCCCACGAGTGCGTTTAAAAGAAATATCTTAAGGAATGTGAAGAAAATTTACCAAACATATTTCATCAAAAATGTATTCATTCTTATACCATTTTTAGACCCAAGTCAGAACTAATTCTTTTTTAAAATATATATTTCCTGTTGTTAAATATTTTCATTTTAATAATTATAACGCAAACTTTGGCGGACAATGAGCCCTCGGAAATGCCAGTGCTAGGTCTCAACCAGTATAAAAATGGTTATGGGATCCATACGAAATCTTAAATTCCATGACACCTCACTGTGGGCATTTTATGCAACGCAGTGTGCAGTCAATACCACGAAATACTTTAGCTTAAAAAGCGGTTTCAGTTCTTCTCTCACACTACTCGTCCTTCTTTAAGTTTTGTTTTCACTACATTATTAATGTCAGATTGTATTCTATTTGTCAAATATTAATTCAAATGGACCGACGTTGTTGGGTGTTCTTCTTCCAAATGTAAAATGGTGTTGTAACCAGTTAAACCTCCGTTTCAATTGAACTGTGCATATTTCTGTTCTATGTGCAGAATTTAACGAAAATGGTCTATTAGCAAAGTGCGGCCCTCGAGAAAGTTCAGCTGCAAAATGATGCCAACTGGTTTACATGTATAGAACATTCATCTCCGACAAGATGGAACAGATCAAGTGGTGGTCTTAAACCAGAAAGTCAAATAAGAAAAAGAACAGCGCAAAGAAAGAAGGAAAGACAGTCATGAAGAATAAGACGGAAAGAAGAACAGCGGGAGACAAAAGAGCAGGAGGAGTAGGAAAAAAGAGGAAGAATAAGCAAATAGAAGATCAATGGAGAATAAACGAGAAAGAGAAAGCGTGTGAGATTAGCTGCAAAGTTAAATAAATAAATGAATAAATAAACAAGAACAAGTAAACAAAAGTACAAGGACGAGAGGAAAAATAAGAAAAGAAGACGAAACAAAAGAAATTGTTCTGATGGCGAGAGTATCTTGTGTGGATCAGTCCCACAAACCTTGAGCTAATTTCCACAGAGAGCGCATCAACTAGTTCGTGCTGGAAAATGTTCTCAAGATCGACCAGTTGTTCTCGGTATTTTCATCAATGAATACTCTTCTCTCTCATTCACAGATGAACAAGAACTGAAAAAGTAAAGAGTACGTTAAAAATCAGCATGACGATTAAAGAAACCCGGCCAGGAATAGAACCCGGGACACTCAACGCTGACCATTCAGCCAAGGAAACTTGAGTTCTCAGCCGCACCCCTCCTGTCTTCTAGCAGTACCGGGAATCGAACTCCCAAGGACGCTAGCTAATAACAGAGATGGACAATCATCATGCGGTTTAGTGGTACTCTCTTATAGACGAATAAATAAATGAACAGTCCGCCACTTTGGTTAGTGTCATTACTTGCCACCCCCGAAGGCTCCGCTTCGATTCCGTCTGTTACGACATGTGGTACGAGAGCTGGAACGGAGTCCACTCAGCCTCGGGAGGTCAAATGAGAAGAGGGGGTTCTATCGCCTTCTCAGCCATCCTGGAAGTGGTTTTCCGTGGTTTTCCACTTCTTCTCCAGGCAAATGCCGCGATGGTACCTAAGGCCACCATCGCTTCCTCTTCTCTTCCTTGTCTATCCTTTACGATCTTCCCATTCCCCCCTCCCCCAAGGCCTCTGTTCAGCATACCAGGTGAGGCCACCTGGACGAGATAGCGGTCCTCGTCCCTAGTTCTACACCCGACCCAAAATCTCACGCTCCAGGACACTGCCCTTGAGGCGCTAGAGGTGGGATCCCTCGGCGAGTCCGAGCAAAAAACCAACCCTGAAGGTTAACCGTATTAAGAACGAAAGAAAGAAAGAAAGAAAGAAAGAAAGAAAGAAAGAAAGAAAGAAAGAAAGAAAGAAAGCCCTTGACAGGAGGATACGCTACGTTCTCACACCGAGTTTCATCTTCTCTCTACCTTATTCACACTTCACAACACATAAAATCAGTCTGAAAACACACACACATACTGAACCATTCTGTTCATTACATAACAGGACGCCAAACATAAGGGCGTGATGTAGAAAATGGAGGTGAATCCCTAGGCAGGGTGTGGCCATGCATGACTGAAACAGATATGTTGGAGAAGGAAAGAGAGATCGGAAACGCCATGCCACCCCAACAACATTCAAAGCGGGAATAGTCAGGTTCACCACATCACGGGAATCGAGTGAAGGTTTTCCAGGAAAATAAAATGATGAAAATTATCTCCATAAGTTTAGGAAGCTAATGATACGTTTAACATCGTTAATAAGTAACGAGATTAATAACTTCGACCACCGTGGGAAACTGTTTAGTGGCTGCATGAGTCTTAGGAGGGAATTTACCTGGCGTGGCTTCGCTTTCTGCTCCCTATAAGAGATGAGAGATGGGGAAGATTGCTGTTGGTGCGTGTCGCGAGTCTGTCTGTGTTGTTGCGCCAAAAACCATTGTCTAAAACAAAGACTAAGATTACTTACGGAGTGTTGCGATGACTTCACTTTAACTGTAAATATGTGAGGAATAGTTCTCGTGAGATTAGCTTTGATTTGTTGTAGGGCGGTCGTGAACACTAATTCAATTACTATAAATTTCGCTAAGGGCGTAGACTTCTTTGTACAATCGGGCTACAGGTCAATTTGTGGTATGAGCTAGTACAATCGGTGTAGCTCCACGAAACAGGTTAAGAACTTATAGACCCCAGTGCGTGTTATATTTCTAACACTATACAAAACGATGGTGTAAATGCAGTACATTTCAATCTTGCCTAGTGTGCGCAGGAAACGGTATTTGTATAGCGACTGTGCTGTGCGAGTTAACTGAACATCTCATTCCAGTAAGTGTCGTAACGGGTTCGAGGCTGGTTGCAAGAAATCTTTAAGCTGGTCTTCGGGAAGACGACATCTGAATGGAGTCACCTACGCTGCTGGGAATAAGAGGATCGACCCAGGACGACATCGTTACCATGATGGGCTGAAGAGGCACGGCCTAACCCTGAAGGAGGGATGAGGAGGTCACCAAATGTCAGATAAGTGAACCAGACTTGTAAGCATGTGATAGGATTAGTGACAGTTACGCAGAAATTTAGTAATTAAGTATGTAAATATTAGTAGTGGAGCCCTCTTGGCAAGTAGAATACGACTTGGTCATAGCCCATCAGGCTATTTATTAAGATGGCTTTAAAATCACTAATGTGTTTAATGAACAAATTTTATAACTTATGTAGGGGATAGTGCTGTGCGTTATATTATTTTGTGGGAAGAAGAGAGCTAGGTGCTACTTAAAGTTGTATAGTTGAATATTAGAGCAGAATATTCCTTAGTATTTGTCTTCAGATCAAATTTTGTTGTAAGTAAGGATCATTTTGGTTAGTTTATCATTCTCTCTTATTTGGAAGGATATATAGATTCGCGTAACATAGTGTTTGCATGTTGCCTGAGTATGATTTATATACATGTATCTATTTGATCAAATCTTGGTCAGAAATTAAAACCACGTTCTATGATGTGTCATCAAAATCTTTGACTACGTTTCACACTGCTAAAACTTGGACTCGAACCATGGGCCAAGAGGGTATCAGGTTACGCCATATGTATAGAGTGTCGTGATTTTATGAGAAATAGTACGGTATATTACTCTGTATGAAATGAGTTACACCCGAGGCGGTCAGTCAAAGGAGCCAGATATGTAGAATGAGAATTGGTTCCTCACTTGTTATAAGAAGTTAAGTTACGGCTCATAGGTTGGTCGAGAAGACGGATATGAAGGCCCTTTGTAATGTCGACCCTAGAGGCACAGTGAAACGAGGTCAATGTCAGCTTTGTTTACGATTTTTTGTGCGATGGTGGGTGGCCAGGTCAACGGCCTAAATACTCCACCCCAGGGAGTCTCGGCCATTTTTAAAAAGCTGTGGGCTGTATTGGATTCTTCCTTTCAGGCCGAGAGTTATTTGTGACAATGATTCTTTCTTTTTGTTTCTCTCTTCTTTTCCACTTATTTGTCAATATTGATGTGTATTCATATATACTGTATGATATCTTGGTACTAGTGGATTCCGATTATTAGATTACCTAATAAGTATAAAGATTACCCATATGATATGAGTTCACATCCCTATGAATTTGTATATGAAGTCGGGGAACATATAGCTTCAGTTTTGGTTTATTCTAGTTGTCGTTTATAACGTGCGGTGTTGCTGTTTATATGTAAATATTTCCCCAAAATGTGAGGGAACCTTAGTAGTAAATCTATTTCTGCGAAACGTCTTTATTTTATTTTGTAGGTCCAAAGGTGTTGCTCCCTAAAGGGTGATACATGTTTGGTCCACTGATCTACTCATCAGCACAGCAACGTCACGTTATTTTTATCTTTATAAATTACATATGTAAGCCCTGTATGGCTTTTTATTTTCGCACCGTGAGTGCACTATATTATAAAAAGGTTGTGGCAACAGAAATTCATAAATTGATTATGCTTTGTCAATTAAATAGCTTAATCATTCTTGAGTTCCTCATTTCTTAAGTAAATTATCAGAGTAGTATCCCTGTCCAATTATACTCTCATCATAGAACCCGGTTGCAGCTAGGCTGGTGCAGTTTATTTTAATGACAGGTAAGCAGGTGAGTAATGTAACCCATTTTTGCTTTAGGTATTTAGGCCCTATAGGGTATAATACATTACACACACTAATGTAATGATCTTCGCCTCTGAGAGAAGACCGGGTGATTTGGCCGTGCGGTTAGGGGTGCGCAGCTGTGAGCTTGCATGCGGCAGATAGTGGGTTCGAACCCCAATGTTGGCAGCCCTGAAGATGATTTTCCATTGGTTTCTCATTTTCACAACAGGCAAATGCTGGGGCTGTACCTTAACTAAGGCCACGGCCGCTTCCTTCCCATTCCTAAGCCTTTCTTATCCCATCGTCGCCATAAGACCTATCTGTGTCGGTGCGACGTAAAACAAATAGAAGAAAAAACCAGACAATAAGTAACTATCTCATTCACCAATGATAAGGCGGAAAATTGAATGGAGTTCAGAAGCCGCGCATCATCAGTTTGAGTGGAGTAGAACACAGTCCCTCACTGAATGCAAATTCTCTAGTGGGTCGAGCGTGGGTTTGAGGTTCGAGGCCTGAGGAAGGTTAAATATTGAAATGTTTGCTACAGATAATTATCATCTATTGTCCCTCCAGCAGACCCTGATGTGCAATAAGAAGAAGGTGGTGAATGTGTTCTCTCACTATGCAAGGTCTCCAGTAGCTAAAGGCCGTGACTTCGCATATTTGAACAATAGAACATCACCATTAGTGTGACGCAGGCCTTGTAATCACGGTCTGAGCTAGTCTTCTTTCTCACATAAATCAAACCAGTGTCCTCGTTATCTGTTCATCTCCCTGACAAGGACATCAGAATGAATACATTTCACACCTGGTAAAAAGAATAACTCCCCTAGAGAATGCAGCACATTAAGTTTAAAACAAACACCAGTGGTCTGTTTCACGGCAGTCGCAGGTGTTTACCCAGTCTTTTCAAGAACTCGTCTTCCCATAAACAAGTATTGTGCTGCTTTGTCCTCGAATTCCAATTTTATCTTCATACTGTGATCTTCCCTACCTTTAAAAACTCCACGCCATCGAGAGTTCAGAACATACCGCGTAGACGAGCAGCTCGTCTCCGTACTCACTCCTGGGGATGGTATCAAATAGTGGCGGCGAGGAGCTGTTCCGGCCTCTCACTTAACCAAGCCCCCGGTGGTGTATTGTTGGTGCAAAAGCGACAATGGATGCAGCGATTTGACACCGATGAAAAAACTGCACCATAATTACACCACATTAATTTACACCAACAAAGTTGGTGCAAGAGAAGTGATATTTCTCACCATAGTTACACCTAAAATTAAGAACATTAATCAGATAATTTCTCCACCAATTTCGGGCCAAAAATACACCAAAGATTTTATTTCAACCTTCTTTATTGTCAAGACAGCTGTTGAACCAAATTTGCTTCGAAAATGCTCCAAAGTCACACTAAGAATGTGGGTGCATTTGTGGAATGAGCTTGGTATTATTTTAGTGCACAATTTAGCATTTTCCTTCTTATTTACCCCCACATATAATGGTTCAAAGCTGGTGTAAAGTTGGTGTATGTTCCGAAGCGAGCATTGTGGTACATTTGTGAAGTAACCTTTGGGCCACTTTGTTGCAAAATTAGTGCATATTCTTTCGCATTTACCTCAAAAATTACAGTACAAAATTGGTAATAACAACAACTGCTACACACTGTCCCACGCTTAACCTTGATTTTTTTGTTTTACTTTTTCAACAACAGAATTTCGTGTTCGTATTTATATTTATTTAAATTTGAAATTTTTATTTTTAATTATTTCTTCGGCCCGGGCACCCGGCGGGTCCTGCCCCTTTGTCCCCCAACCCCTTGTTGCCGGCTGCGCCTAAATATACGAAGGGATCTGGAACACCTCGTTTTACCGCAATTAATATCTTTCTCTCACCCATTAATTACAGGTGAGGCATTTCTTTCACCATCGTCTAGCTACGAACTCAGGGCACACAGAAAGAAACCTTCAAAGATGCATAATACATGTATCTGTTTCCCTTTCTACAAACGTTAAGGGTGTTTTCCGATTGTTGTGAGGTGACAATATCTTCAGTGATTGCGGTTTCGCCATCAACAGTGGTTTTCACCTCCTCCGTTTCTTTTCCTTACAGAATGGTCTTACCTAAAGGAAGTGACAGTGAAAGACTCATTTCGCACTCATGAATTGGATACCCAAAAAAGAGATACCAACAAAATTATTTTAAATTACGACAATGAAATATTTGAAATTGCCGTAGGAAAATCGAGTGAAAAACTCATGATTTCCCTCTTACCCCTGCCCCTGTAATTTTCTTCTCCGGCAGATAGAATCAGACGGAAACCTCCGATATTTGCAACGCCGCTATCCAACTAACCATTCTGACGGTTTTCGGAGCTACCGAGGTGGCGGAATATTGTCCCGCAGCTGTTCTTGAGGCTGACGTATTTGAGCACCTTCAAATATCACCGGACTGAGCCAGGATCGAACCTGCCAAGTTGGGCTCAACAGTCTGAGTCACTCAGGCAGGCCTCGCGCTGTAAGTGCCAACCGGAGATCCCGGGTTGGATTCCCGGCTAGGTTGGGCAGGTTCGAGGTCCACTCAGTTCACTGCCGACTGTAACAATACTTAACGTGGTTCTTGATTGCCCCAGCGAATGACGAAATAAATAAGAATGTTATAATCTGCGTACAAATTGGTCTAATTGAACTGTGCATGCCTTCGACTTGAATTCACGCTTCGCCAGTGGCCAAAAGCAAGAGTCCCACTACAATTCAAAGGCTGCCGGTTGGGCGTGGATAACACATCCACATCCACATGTGAGTTATTCGCTGACCCCACTGCCACCGCCTGGTGACCTTTTGGTCAGGCGAAGAGGCTGGTTCACCACATCGTTACATAACTGGCGGGAAGTGGTCATAAAACTGCCACCCCCCTCGCTGCAGGAAACGGCGGCCATAAAAACTTTCACCAATTGCTTCTAACGACACCAAAGGTACAGGCTACACCGGCAAAGTAGTTACTACAGAAATAGACGGAAGTATGCCTGGTGAGAAAATGGCACACCACAGAAAACATCTTTATGACTCCTAATAGCGGGTCTCATCTCGCCATCCTCCCTGAATACAAATTTAGCCACCATGTTCTCTATTATTATTATTATTATTATTATTATTATTATTATTATTATTTCGTTATGTCCATTCATAGAGTCCGATTGGACTTGTTCATTCGCTTGATGACTTTCGGCTTCCCTTTCTTCCAAAATCTCTTCACGAATTCTCTGTGTCGAAGATCCTCAATAAGAAATGTCATCTCCTGCACTAGACGGGACATTGCGTATTTTGATACACTTGGCACCTTGTTTTCTAGGTCTGCCGTGTCTCTCAAGGTGACGTGATCCCATATAAAAGTCACACTCGATAGGATTTTGAGTTAATCACCGTTTCTAGAGAAAGCTGGTTCAAGTGTGTAATGTCACTCATCGCAATACATTATCTTCCACATGTACTGCGAACGCATCCCCACGAGTCTGAAAGGTGATGCGAAGACATTTGAAATGGTTCAAAATTTCATGCTTTTCTCCGATATGAATATGGATCATCAGTTGAGCTAATATAAAATCGAGGGTAATTAGAACACCCACGGTGAGTATGACACCAATAAACTCAAATAAATTACGAGAATGTGAATTTTAGAAGCAAAATTCAGGAGTATGTCTGTACAAGGAGTTCCCTCCTACAAAGAGCTCGGTTAGAAACCACAAAGGGCTTTCCAGCACGGAGTGGAGAGACGCGTTGCACCCCTAAAAGATGTACTTGGAAGGTCTTTCGATGGTAACCGTGCATAAAACTTTTACCCATCTCACTGCAGAACAGAATGAAACTTTACCTCACGTCTTGGGTTCCGGTGCTTTCGGTGAAGCTCATAGAAACAGCAGACATCACAACATGAGTCGCTCTCTGAGAAAGGATTCAAGTGCATGGCAGCACGAGAAGGATAGACAGGATCGCCATTAAAGTGAAGAAGACCACACAGTAAGATTTGAAACGCACTCGGACCAACCACGCGATGCCACAAGTGTGTCTACCTGCCTACAGTGCAGTATTATAAGAACAAATACGAGCTGGGCAGTCCTTAAGAAGACCTTCAACATCAGCTGCAAGGAGTTGATCGACTTTGGGCTGAAAGCGGTCAGGGGTTCTCTATTGATACCACTTGTATTCGCCAGACTGAGACATACATTTCTTATTCTTTATTTTTGAAATAAATTGTTTTAGTGTATTATTTGTCTCCAAGTGAAGGAGGATTTTAAAAATAAGAGATACTTGAACATGTTTGTTGTGCACAGCAACTGGAATAGCAGGTTTCTACATGAAGACATGTAGGAGAGCAGAACGACCATTATTTCTCGTATTGACTATCTAGGCTCATGAAGCTGAATAATTACCGCTATGGGCAATAAACATTCATTTCTCTCCGTCGTACTTGATTGTATACTATAATGAGTGAACACTCCCTGCTAGACCGGTCGCTGCAGCTCCGAGCTGCTAGACTGTCGACTGTCTATAAGGAACACTTTATCGTCAGTGAATTATCATCATTTGAAGACTGATGCCATGGCAAGAAAAACGGATGTTGCACTTTTAAGAACTTTACATTAGGTAGTTTATCTCATCAGAGTAGACGTTAACATACGTGGAATGTCTTTGTATGTGTCGACGTTAATCTTCACGGCCCTCATACACATCATTTGAAAGATAGTAAGCCTGGATACCGTATCTAGAAAGAACCTTAGTTAATGAAATAACATTACGTAGACTTTCACGACCAGTAAATGGCATTACAATACTTAATTTTGGGATATTAGGTCGCGTAATGTTAATAATCTGCTGATCCTGTGATCGGAATCGTCTTCAGGGCAATAACAACTGTCACTCGAGACTCTAGACAGAGTAGTTCATTCCAGAGTCTCCAGAGTCAAGGAGGAAGGGATCTACTCACCTTTGTTAAACGCGTTTATCGCGTCACGAATGATTCACCCGGTACGTAAGACTAAACTAGTTACATACTAAAATCACGAGAGATAACCATCAACAAAGTAAGCTCAATGGTTCCGTTACCCAAGTAAATATTGATAATGAAGTGTGTTTTCAAGCTCAATGAGGAACTCTCTCACCCTCAGTCAATTTAGTGTTATGTATTTCTGCATTTGGAGTCTCCGTGACTCAAGCGGTAGCGCGTCGCCCTCTCACCGCTGGTACCGGTCAGTCCACGTGACATTTGTGCTGGACAAAGCGGTGGCGGCACAGGTCATTCCAGCAACACTCTCCACTAGCATTTCGTTTCATCTGTCGGTCATTAATCATCGCCCCACAATTGCTATCCTCGCCGCAAGATGAGGACTTCATTCATTCAATTCCTGACTTGGTCACTGGCATGTTGTAGGTCTTCTTGAAATGTGCTACTACTTGTCGGACTGAAGTGAAACCACGCTGTCTGCAACCCGTACCAAAGTTCGTGACAACTTAGGCTCATCAACAAACTTGCTTCCATTTGAACTGAACTGATCTTTATAGCGGAGCTTTCCTTTTCGGAGGAGTTCTTGCAGATTTTTCTTGCTTGTTAAGACATCCTAATCGAATTCTATTCTTCAGTATTGAACGAAATAGCCCATGATTAATAAAATGCTCCCTTCGTCATTTCACAGCAACTAAGTTATTAAATGAATTATTCCAACTTGCGACAATTCGACTTAACTCGTATTACCCAAACACATTAACAATCCCACAGATATGCTATAATTATACCCGCAAATGTGATTTTAACAAGACCTAATTCTCGCAAATCACGAAATAAACCATGGCTCTATAGCGCCAACGTGCCAGATTAACAGTAACTGCCTGGTTAGCGATACACCAACAGTTAGACAATCACTACCTTCAGGAGAAGGAGTGGCTTACGTGCCAGGGAGTATAAATGAAAGATTGCATCAAAAATGTAAATTCGCTCAGAGAGTATCAAATAACTCTCCCCCCCCCCCCCCCGCCGCGCGCTATATCCCACACACCCGAGCAATTTTTGTTGTCTGTACATCTCTCCCAATTCCCACTTTTAATTCCCAATCGCCGCAATTAAAAGACACGACATACTAGCGGCCGTCTTCCACATCATTTGTGCCACCGTGAGCGTAAACACCGGCTTAGACAAGTGAAATGCTTATAAGCCTCGCGAATGTTCTAACACAGCGCACTAATGACTTCACTTGTTTTCGTGTGTTGCGAACATGACTGTGTTCAGCGTTGCTGCGCGTTTGTTTACAACAATTAGCGCCTTGTCAATCTTCATAAGAGAGGCGAGGGACAGACAAGGACGTGTATCCAGTGGATTGTCACTCAATGTGTACCGCGTCAATTCAATTCATCCGCCAACTAATTATCGTATTATGTGATTATGTAGCACCACTTCTTGCTCTGTATTATTTGAGCCCATTTGCCAACATTACACACTAGCTGTTTAAGCCATTTGGAAATGGACCAAAAGGTCTGGAGTATCCATTTTTAACTAAAATGTTTTAATTAGTCGTGACCTTAAGTGCCCATCAATTGGATTCCCGTTTTTTTTTTCAAATAAATCAATAAATTGCCGCCACTGTGAAAGGCTCTATTGTCACTATCATCGCCGTCACAACTGAGGTTGCTTCCACAGGATTTACTTAGATTTAACTGCTTTGACGAACTGGCGAGTCTGATGGTGATCCACTATCAGAATAAAAACACGTTATTTTCTTGATGGACGTTCGATTTCTCAGTCCTCCAATCGTCTTTTATGTACTTAAATAGTTCAAGTTTCTTCCCTCGTGTTGCTTTACTGAAGAGGAATACTTCGGGAAAATCCATAGGAGAGGAATGAAGAAACAGAGATGTTTATTTGACAATCAGAATGAAACTCGCTTTGAGGAGTCGCTAATTCAGCCCCAAGGATTAGGAGAAACCACGTATGAACCACCTGTTTTACACTTTCTAACGTTTTAAAGGGATTACTGTCATTTATTTCTAAAATTCTTCAAAATCTGATGCGCTATGGGAAAAAAAAGAAAATAGCATCCAAAATAAAATAACAGAGATGATTCAAAACTCAGTGGCTATTCTAAAGAGCCAACTACACCAGGATTTCGAGGCCCCCTGAGCATATCGCATGCCCCTTAGCTACAGAACATAAAACTGCATTCAGTACACAAAAACCGGAATTTTGTAATGATACCGTGTACCACGTACTAGCCTCGTTCGTGTAATTTACGACTAATAATTATTTTCTTTGGGAGTTTAATTTAACTTTATTTACATAAAGATAATAAGTGCACAGAGATTACAAAAAAAGGGCACTTGGGTAATAATTACAACAGTGTGAACTGGGGTGCTGTTGTACAAGCGTAGTCACATTGCACGTTAGCTCTGTTTCTGTACTTCGCCTTCATTTGTGTGCACTCACACAGGTATGTTGTCATTATTTCCTTTCTAGAAACTGTAGTGTATACGGGATATGACGACCGGACACGTGGAGTCTCATGGCCACTCCACCCATATCACACTTCAATTTATTTCTCGCTTTCTCTCTGCCAAGATACTAGTTGATCTTCCTCAAAGGAAGGCAGTTCGTGCTTAATTCCAAAGAAGATATTTCTAATCCGCGAGATTATGTCAAGCAGAAGCGGAAAATATGGACTGAGTGTGGACACTAGCAATTCTCTCACTGCGTTGTAGTATTTCTTATTTTCCTGCTGCTAACTTGTCAGCTATGGGCGAAGTTAAGAGTTACATATACAAACGTAAAGACATAGTTATTAAATGTAGTGTTCACTCTTCAAATACAACTTGGATCAATACTGCGGCTCCCCAGGGCCCGCGGGCCACCAAATTTCAGCTTAACCGGTTCAAGCCTATTCCGAACAAACAAACACTGACTGATTGTTGTCAACACGTAGTCTGACTTGGGTCACCCCTGCACGAACGAGGCTAGTACGTGGAGTGAGGGGAAATTGCCAATATACTGATGTTGCAAGACCAACAACAGCGCGGTGTGTGTAGTGCGGCAGATAACAGGTTCCATTGTCAGTGCTGCACGTGGGCAAGGCAAAATACACCATCACACACCATGAATCTGCATTTAGAGCCATCACTAATAACACCAAACTCAGGCTGGTCTCCTGAATATTGGGATATACGAGACCCCGGTGCAGTGAGAGGGAAATCTGCTTGCGCGTGTTATGGCAGTGACGGATCCGTCTTCTGTCTATCTATTTGAACGTACAATGACACACAAACACACAATAAGATGGATGACTACAGTTCCCTAATTAGTGCGTTTACATCCCTTGTCCTCACAGCAGGTCTTTACAAGGAACGACGGTCCCTTCCATAATCTTGATTGACAGCTCACCTTTCACTTCGCTTCACAAGCTCAGCCTCTCCAGTCAGTAGCTTCACGCACAGAGATTCGAACACACAATCTGTTAACAATCACGACGCTCGACTCCAGACAAGTCCGTCACTCATACAATCATTTCACGTGACCGCTTTACACAGTAAACTACTCGGCAATAACACAACACACATTTTACTCTCCGTCGTCCTACTGGAATACACTCAGCGCCGACAACCGGTACAACAACTAGTGCTCACTCACTTCAACAACAACTACTATTATCCAGCTCCACAACGTGACGAGACCAACACTGCTGACAATGACACAACAATGACCACCAGCGGACGACAAAAGTAGCTGATATTTTATTTCCAAGGGCTTTGCGGGTAATTGTTAACTCCTAGAAATATTTCTGTCGCCCAAAAAAATGTCACTATCACAAAGTCATTAGTCTTAGTAAGTTCACGAAGACAAGTCAGGCTGAATTATCATCAACAGCTGTTTGGGAAGTGTTTGTCAGCAAGCCCTCAGGAATCAGAGTGTAATTTGCTAGCAGCGAGATCATTTAGCGCAGATACCTCCCTCCAGGGCTCCGTAATAATTTCTTAACTAATGTAGAGTTGCGTAACATTATCTGGCAAGACCTGGTTATTGACCAACCCATGTGACACAGTAAGTCTACTGTATGCGGACTTCGCCCTCTCAGTTTGTTTTAATAAACTAAAAATAAAATCTTTCTCTCCCACGCTCAAGTTTCTTCACCCATATTTGTAGCAAGACCCTGGATATTTAGGCACTAGTAGGTTAGAATACAAAGTTACTGAAGTGAGTAGCAAGTATAACGGTTGTGCTGTGATATTTGCCTATAGGCGACATTACGGGTACTCATATCAGAACCCCTAGAATTTAGGTTACTCTTGCTACATTTAGTTTGTATTTTAACTTATAACTGCCTGAAAATTGCCGCCTGGTCGCGATGAAGTCTAAACGCTCTGACACCGTGGTTCGAGTCCCGATCAGAATGTTGGCCGACAGGGTAGGGAAGGTGGTGGTATACACTGCACCTACCGCACAGTGGTAAGACCGCTGAATGCTAGCCTGAACACGCAGTTCTTGCAATGGAAATGAGGATGATGTGACGGTCCAGGATCTTAACTCGACGGGAACATTTCACGAACGATTATGTTGGGAGGGTTATTGCAACCAGAGAAAAAATGTGAGAATCACGCCTGCGATGGTACGGGCAGTAGCAGTAGAACCTCATCTTAAAGCAAGCGTGGAGGTTGATCGGGGTGAGAGATAACATACGGCCCACAAAACTCAGCCGTCACGACGCTATGAATGGACTGCAGTGGAGGAAACATTGCAAGGAGGCAGACTCCACATAAACCGGAAAATGCAAAGATGATGTATTTTTTCATATGTGTTTGCGACAAATCTTACGGAAGGTTATCGTAAAAAATGTGTCATACTTCAATTTCGACTTGTGCAAAGAGGACGGTCTGTGCTCATCCCTGTTTTTGTCGAACTCTTATGTTAACGACTCACGATCCACTTGTTCTTGGGTGCCAGATGGACTCCTTTCACTGGCGTCCTCAGGTTACGTTCGTCACGGCACGAGTTGTAAGAGGAAATAACACGTTGTGAAATGGAACGCGCGAACATTACATCATTCTAAACAATTAAAGCCAGCTGATTATGGCACCAGGTGGCGGAAAGGAATCCCGATGCAACGAGAAAAGCGATGGAAGCTCAAAAACGTCATCTTATCATCATCATCATTATTATTATTATTGTTATTATTGTTGTTGTTACGGAGTCCCCTTTGATGTTGTCCAGCTACTTTGTGCAGGGCTCGATTTCCGGACTGCGAGAACTCAGTTGCCTGATATGAGAGGTAGCGGAGGATGTATCCTCCAACGTCTGCTGATAATCAAAGTTCCGCTATGTGTCACGACATTCGGCACTTGAAATGATGACAACACGGAACACAGTGGCCATGCGCTATTTTTACAGGGCCAAGCTCTGCATTCGGGAGATGCGTGGGTTCGAACCCCACCGTCCTGACAGTGGCTTTCTGTGGTTTCGCATTTTTACTTCCAGGCAAATTCGAGGAGAGTTCCTACTCGTAGAACACAGCTGATTTCTTCCACCTCGTTATCCAATATCATTCACCCCGAATCATTTCATGTTCATCAGCTCCTCATCCGAGCTCGTTGTCAGGAAGGGTAGCTGGTCGTAAAACACGCCAGAAATTTCATCTTACCTCATCTCTGACGCGGTATCTGGTAACGGTACTAACATACAAATCCACTTAAAATTATGATAATGTAATTAGTTTTCACTACACTAATTAGTCTGGAGACCTGGTGGAATTTGATCCCTATTTGTATTACGTGCCAGTTAATTTACGGACAAGAAGCGCAGCAGCTGTGGAGCTGACAACTACTCAGCCCTGCATCGTCAACCGACAACGGAGCCAGTCCGCTCAGTACGAGCACGAGCACAAAACATGTGCAAAGAGCTGTTCCCATTAGATCCAGGCACCGGGCGAGCTGGCCGTGTGGTTAGGGGCGCACATCCAGGAGATAGTGGCTTCGAACCCCAATGTCGGCAACCCTGAAGATGGTTTTCCGTTTTCACACCAGGCAAATGCCGTTCATTAAGGCTTCCCTCGCACTCTTAGAGCTTCCCTATCCCATCTTCGCCGTAAGACCTGTCTGAGCCGCTGCGACGTAAAGCAGATTGTAATAACACACAAGTAAGCTCACCGATCTCAAGCTGAAGACCTGAAAGAGCCCGAAGGTCCTGTGAAGCAGACGTACACGAAACATGTTTTAGTTTGCTTTCACAGTCAGTAACACAAACGTTATTCTGAAATGTGATGTAAGAAGAACTTGTATTTTCTTGACATGAGTGCCTTAATAATGCTTCGTAATATGTATCCTATTGGTTCCACATGGGCCATACTCCAAAGAAGAAGAAATAACGATATTTTAATAGCAGCATTATCTTCTTGTGTATGTATGTTCAGTGCTGCGTTCTTCCTCGATACGAGCGGAGCAAATACGGTACAGCAACGAGCTGAAGTCCCATCCTGTACCAGGCTGCGTTTGTTATTTTGGAACACGTGACTGAAATGGTCTGCTTTCCTGGGTTTTGCAATTCCCCCCTCGATGGTATGATCTCTGATTGAATTATACCTGAGAACACTAACATTCTTACAGAACTAAACAACAAGTCTGAAGAGAACAGAATGCACATAGTTTTAAAAATTCATGATACTTGGCTGTAAAGACGTTAAAGCTACAAATAAGATAGGGGGAGAAGCTACTGAGCAGAAACACTGTACCTTAGAAGTATCGAAGAACGGATATGAACAGACCAGCGCTACTCGACCCTACAGAATATTATATAGAACGAAAAGTGCAGGGGATAAGAAGTAGCCTTGCGTAACCCTTCACTTGTTCTGTTACTATATCAGAAGTGAACGATTGGAGGAGATTCCTATGTACTTTGTTTATAACGTCCACGCCTCCCTAGCAAAAACATACACCGTTACCTGCAACACAGAACTGTACTGCCTTGTAAAACTTTCTCCAGTGACCTTTGCGGCAGAATGAACCTGGTTGGGAAAGCTTGTTGCTACAACCTATCAGACAATCTGATTCCAAAAACATGTTATTGAGCCACGCCAAGAGACAAGATCAGTGTGCCTTCGGCGTAGACGCAGATGAACCAATAACAGCTTATTTTCATTTTCAAAACCTTCCTCCACTTGGATGCTGCCTAAGAAACAATACACTGAAACAATTAAAAATAAAGATATAAAAAGTCCATGATCTCAGTATGTCGAACACAAGAGGTGTCTGAGCTTCATAAGAGAACCTCTGTGATTGGATCGGTGGAAGAGTAGCATCCGTTGAGTGGACATTAACTTACCAAGATGCTAATGTTGATAGCTTATTTCCAATTTTAAATGGATATAGGACAACGCTACCATACTATTAACCTAAACAGTGGAGTTGATCGAATAAGGATCAGTAAGGAACAAAGAATCTCACGCTGTGTCATGTCCAACACGGGCCAATGTTCGGTCCCTGGAAAGTTATGTTTCACAGTTACAGACTTTCAACCATCCATGTTTCGACATTATCAACTTGTTTCTTGGAATCAGAACTTGTATGGATATGGCCCAGTTTTATATCCGGACGCCCTTCCTTTCAGTAACTTTATTGCGCTTTTCGGTGGTCGTTGGTATTGTGTGTTGTGTGTATGTGAATGAAGACGAACACAAATATCCAGCCCCAAGCAATAGGAATTAACCATACGCAGTTAAACTCCACGACCTGGTCGAGAATGGAACGGGGAAACCTTTCAACCGAAGGCCACCACATTAACCATTCAACCAAACAGGCACGGCCCGGCAGAATATATATAGAATGAAAAGTGCAGATCACAAGAGTACCCTTGTGTAACCCCTCGTGTTACGGACCTCTTCGATGGTCGGCCAGGATCGAACCATAAAGCCAGCGCTCTGCCATCTGAGCCAATCAGCCAAGTTATCTATACAAAATCCAATCGAAAGTCTTGTATCGTGACACTCCGATGCTCGCAGGTCATCTCAGTCGTCTTGATGATCAGCGCAGGTCACGCACTACGCTGCAGCACACGTCACAACGTGGCCTTGCTGAAGTGCGCTCAGCTGAGCAACCAGACAAAACCGAACTATCGCAAGCGAGTGAAACTAGGGTCACTGGCCATAATGCAGACACACTATTTTATGAACTCTCAGTGACGTCTGGTTCAGGTCAAACATGTGATAATAATTACACCTTAAATTTGTAACACGAAGAGTAATAAAAACAGTGGCACGACTTCAAGGCGTAATGTGCAATGGCTGCGTTCGACGCTAGGCTCGGGACTATTCACATGGGATGAAATGTCCTTAGTATATCGGCCAACATTTCTAATTTGCGAGTGATACAGAAACTGTCTATAAGACGATGTCAACCTGTTTGTTTTACCCGCTGCACTTTGCGAGAGACCTGTACCTAGACCAAGACAATGTACATGGCCCTCAAAGTCACCGGACCTCAATCCCATCGACTTCATTCGGGATGCTGTCTAAAAGGGTGTGCCCACCCTTAGCCCTACTCGGAACAATCCCAGTGCATTATGAGAGGCTGCCCAGTGATTATTCATCACGATGGCTCCCCAATGTTTGCAGCGCCTTGTGTAGTCAGTATCTCACTACATCAGTCACGTCATCAGAGCGTCATCACGGTAAAAACCAGGCACCGGATTCAATTGCTCATTAATGCACAGTACGTCATTAATTATTATTATTATTATTATTATTATTATTATTATTATTATTATTATTATTATTATTATTATTATTATTATTATTATTATTATTATTATTCCTAAAAGAATCATATCAACCTCAAGAGAGTCGAGTCAGGATATGAGTAATAGCACGTAAGGTGAAACCTTGTGTGTTGTAAATCAGAATTTTAATTATAAAGAAAAGGTCATATTTAACTATGATGCCCGAAGCACGGGCATGACAAATAGCACGTTGTGCATTATGGAACAGAAACTGATAACTGGCACATTCTACATCCCTTCTAATCTGTCACTGTGATGACTGTCTTTCTGGCGTATTCTTATCCCATACGCGCCCCTCCAAAACTAAGTGAACTAGTGCCACAAGGTGACCAGCCCAAATTGATTCAAATGTCGCCCACGGTGTAACAGTACTGCTTTCGTGATGAGATCTAGGCATTCTTTTGTAACACCACATTTCTAGGCTTTATCCACACGATGAAGTGCCGACTACAAATAAATGGGAAAACACCCGTTAACTTCCTTTGCGAAAGATTCGTATCAGGGAGCGGATGTTGTTGCAATAGAACGTCGCTCAGTTCTACGATGTAACGAAGGATAATTCAGTTCTGTGTTTTTATTTTGAGTCTCTCTATTTTTTGCCGACTTGAGCTGATTAGTCATTATTTTACCTTTTAAGAAGTTTTTAAGTCAATACATAGAATTTGAGAATTTTTTGAACATTTAAAATTGTTCTTGAAGTCATGCATTCTTTATTATGAGAGTCCGACTCCTTGGCTGAGTGGTCAGGAGAAGCCTTCGGTTCAGAAGTTCCCGGCCTGGTCGCGCGTTATAATCGCGTGTGATTAATTCTTCTGGCTCGTAGACTGGATGTTCTTGGTTGTCCGAACACTCTCAGATAACACACGACATACGAACCACCACAGAAACACGCAATAGTAGTTGGGTTGGCGTCAGGAAGGGCATCCCGTCGTTAAGCAGGGCCAAATCCACATGTTTGACACAGTTTTTGTATTTTATTTTTTGCACAGTTCGCACGCTCGACGCCACAGGTGTGGGAAGAGTGGTAGAAGGACAAGGTTCTGATAAAAATCCATAATAGGAACATTATATTTGTATCTTACACATCGTTGAATTTCCTGGCCAAGCAGTTGTTGGTGACATATCGCCCGCCCCTACAGCGAGTCACTTCCTCCCAACTGTGTACACAAAGAGTATTCTGAAATCAGCCAGTGTGCCCGTGTTTTATTTTGCAAATCGTGCACTAAATTTGCTTGTGTAGAAACTAGAAACTAGAACAGGGCAATATTTCTCGTTGTTGCACAGTTGCGAGAACTCAGTGAAGACAGAAATACTTATCATGTGCAATTAGTATTACTAACTTATCAGTTATCGATTATACTTCATGGTTAAGTTTTTGTGGCAGTTTATTCCTTGCGATGTCTTTTAAGGCTGCAAATTCATTCCAAGCTGTCGGAAGGGCACCCTCGGAAACTATTCATGTGACATGAATGATATCTTTACAGACCATGTAGCTACAATCATCATATTTGGTAAAATAGCATTTTGTAGGAAAATTTCAAATATAGTTATTTACATTTTCTCAAATTTGGTCGAATATTTTATGGCCCATTTTTCATAAATAAGGAACTATATTCTTAATTATAGTTCACCATTAAGACAACTGCACACTTAAACAGCGTGCCACATTACAATGATCTATCGTTAATAGTTAACGAGAGATACTGACTTATATTTTTAATTCTGTATCATTTTATTCTGAAAGTATATTTTTTAAATACTAATTTTATCATCTCTGTAAACATTAATCACAGACACTGTTTAAGTGTACTTTATTTTGTTCTACCCAATGAAGTACGCTACACATCAGTTGTTACGTCCACCTTGTCTCCTTGTAACTGTCTGCACTTTTGCCACCGATGTGTCAGTCTCTCCAGACCTCCCTGAAACCGTTTTTTTTGTAGTGGTGCGTACCCACGCCTTGACAGCTGTGTCCGCAAAACGGCGACCACGCAGAGGTGATAATCACTTGGTGCCAAGTCGGGAGAGTATGGTGGCAGCGGTGGTCTCATGGCTACTGTGGGACTGGCCATTGTCATGTTGCAGAAGGACACATTTAGCCCATTTTTCTGGCCGCTTAGTTTGAATGGCACGACATAAGCGCGTAAGGGTTGCCACATATTGCACTGTTAATCGTGGCTCCAAATTCCAGCCAGTCAATGAGGATGACGCCCTGTCTCCATTCGCTTGCCAACTGATGGCACTGTTCGACATTTCTTTGGCGGTCGACTGCCCCTATGCTTCCATTGCATCGATTGTTGTTTCGTTTGTGGCTCATGGTGGTGGAGCCATGTCTCATCACCAGTCACAAGCCTAGCCATGAAGTCGGCTGGATCTTGATCATGGCGTTGCAAAAGTTCTCTGCACACGCCTCTGCTTTTCGTCTGCAGACAAGAGTCTCGGCGTCCACCTGGATGACACCTTCCCCAACTCTAAGTGGCCGTGCACGATACGCTGCACCGTCTTTCGGCTAACTCCTGTGGTTGCCTCCATTTCCGTAAATGTGATGCATTTGTTTCCTTGGATGGCCTGTTCGACCCGGGCAATGTTGGATTGCCACATTCCTTCCAGAACTGGTTCCCTTGTCCTCCGATGTGCGCCCTGTTCTTCAACCTTCCACCCAGTTGTAAACTGTTTTCCGTGACGACAAATAGTACGCCCCTCGCATTAAAAATGGACTGTAATCATTAATGTTCCGGTAGCCATTTATAAAAATAAGGGCAATGCAATTTTTGTAAAAATGTATGAAAATTTGAACCGTAATATTTGAAGTTTTCTTGACAAAAAATATTTTACCTCATATTGTTATTGTGGGTAGTAGTTGCAAAAATATACTTTATGTCGCATGAGTTTAGCCTTCCGACAGCTTGGAGTGAATTAGCAGCCTTAAAAAACATCGCACTGACACAAAACTTAACCACGAAATATAATCAATATCTGATAACTTAACGTGTTTATTCATTGTGCATGATAATTTTTGTCCACCTGGAATAAGTAGTTCTGTTCAAATTATGATCGAAATTGTGACTTTCTACTTCTCTTCTATATTCACAGCCCTATGCTCTTACGGTCATTTTTTATTTATTTTATGGCATTTTTCCATAAATATAAGGGAATTTTATTGATCGTTTTCAGTGATTTTTAGGTCTTCATGGTCTGGCCCTAGTCTTGATAGAGTGCAAGGTGTTACCGAGTGGCGCAGCTGTTCAAACGAATCCGAGGGCAGTAAACATTGACAGAGGTGAAACTACAAGGACGCGTGCCAATGGGCCTTGTCTCGCATGTTTAGAGAACACACTTAACACGTCGAGTGGATACGGTCTCCTAACAGACATCGAGTAGAAGCAGCCCGCCTTAAGGCGTGAAGTCTTTATGGTCCGACCCCGTGGCTCGAGTTCCGTTAATAGAAAAAATGTCACCCTCAGAATGTTGCGTGCCAAAAGCCTGAATTCATTTCGAAAGCTCTCCGCATGTACTCTTCTTAAGCTGTCACCTCCGACTGAATGAACAGTGAAGAACTTCCGAAAAGGAACTATGGAGATGTGGAAGTTATTATCGCCTCGAAACTAATTGGCCCTTGCTCAAGAGAGTGTGTTCTGCCTTACGTTGTCCTGTGTCACCTGCTAATCTCCCTCATGTCAGAAGTACCGCAGCAACAAATTAGCAATTAGCATGTACCATCAATTTATTTCGCATGTTAACTACTCCTGTATGCAGCCTCTACCTTACATCACTTCCCAGTAAAGTCTGTCACAAGATACAGCCCTTCGACCAGTAACTTGAGACAAGTCCGCCTCTTTCAAGTGCCAAATTTATTTCAGGCAGTTGTACCAATATCTACTTCACAGTGGATCACATGAATACGAATGCTGCTGCAGTTAGAGCTCGAGACGGTACCCGGTACAGACATGGCTGCCCGGAGAGAGAACCCCTTGGACACTGAGCCCCTGGAATGCTCCTGCCAAATGCCCGACATCATAATATTATACGATCAAAGATTGCTGCAGCTTTAAAAACTAAAGGTTCGGAAGTTATTGACTAATGTTCCTGTGTTCCTAACAATGCCTCAACAAAACCTACAATACTAAAACTAGGCAGGGGTTTATTATCGGTCCACCAATCACTTCGCAGCAGCCGGTCATCAAACTTATGACATGGAGAGTGAAACTATATTTTATAATCCCACCACTCCATGGAGAAGTTAAAATTCGAAGAGTTGGGTATCCTAATTACGCCGTAAGGAACTATTTCAGAATTGTTTCAGGAATTTAGAAAGCAATCCGGCTTACTCATTAATGTAAGATAGGAAATCCTACATCTGTACTGAAAGAGTCATGCCAAATTTTGGCCCATTATTTTAGTCTGACAAGGAGAGGCCAGGCCAAACGATTTCAACGAGCTTGAGGGAGAGGGGGCACTCAACAGTAACTCGTGTATAAGGGTTTAGGTCAATTAGCTTTCGTCTTCGGAAAAAATGAGGTCAAATATCATGACCCAGGATCCGCTTCGGATAAAGTGGAGGTGACAGAACACTAAAAGGTGAACACATTTTACTGAAACATGTCAGGTCCGCAACGTAATGGCTGAATCCCCGATTCCAATGCAGCAGTGGTGGTCACCGTACTTGTCTCGTCGCAGATACATTTGAGCGAAAGTGCACTAGTTCAGTAAAGTATACCTATGTGGAACTGGTACCTATTCGTTCTTTTGAGCGGCTCTATATGAATGATCTTGTATTTTTCCCTATGTCGGCCCCATGGTGTAGGGTTAGCGTGCCTGCCTCTTACCCGGAGGCCCCGAGTTCGATTCCCGGCCAGGTCAAGGCTTTCTACCTGGATCTGAGGGCTGGTTCGAGCTCCACTCAGCCTACGCGATTAGAATTCAAGACCTATCTGACGATGAGATGGCGGCGCCGGACTAAAAAGCCAAGAATAACGGCCGAGAGGATCCGTCGTGCTGACCACACGACACCTCGTAATCTTCAGGCTTTCGGGGTGAGCAGCGGTCGCTTGGTAGGCCATGGCCCTTCAGGGCTGTAGCGCCATGAAGTTTGGGTTTGGTTTGGTGATCGACTATGTCATATTACAATCGCAAGTTGTTTAACAAAAATACAGTTATTATATTGTAGACTCATGCAGCATTCTATCCAGAAACCTTGTACTCGGGGTTTTGAAGAACTTTCCACCGGCTCGGTGGCTGGGTAGGTCCCCGCACCAGGCATCGTCGCAGGCCACACACCACCGCCCTATTTTCAGGTTGTATGAAGTATTTAAGAAATCTTAAGCGAGTCAGGAACAGACAGACGAGTCCACAGTAAAAGAAACGAAAGTGAATGAGTTCGCGCACCAAACAAATAAGGCTGGTCATACTCAGAGATTGTGAATAAAAAGTAGGCCATTTCAGATGATTAAGGATGTAAACTTTCTTACTTCAGTGAGTTTATGACAGAGTTTACGCGTTAAAAGTAATTCCAGGGGTTCCACAAGGTTCAAATATTTCCCCCTTATTGTTTACAAAGATCTTTTACTATTGTCAATAGAGGTCCGTCTCTTTGGCTGAAAGATCAGTGTAGTGGCGTATGTTTCAGGGGATCGTAGGTTGGATTCCCGACCAGACCGTATACCTTAGCCACATCGTCCAGCTCGAGACCTGGGTTTTTATGTTTCTCTTAATACTCACAAGACATAGCACCAGAGTAACATCCCTCCATATAGGGCAAATCCACGTGCGTCCACCACATTATCAGAGTGTGAGAATAAAAGAAAGTAGAAATGAATTTTCAGATGGCCTAAACCGATCATCTGGTGATTAGAACGAGGCCTTGCAATCTGGAGTTTAACGTCACACTGAAGACATGAGAAGCCGAGGTGGTGTAGTGTTATACTAGCTTACCGAGCTCGATAGCTGCAGTGCGGCCAGTATCCAGTGGGTGGAACCCCACTGTCGACGGCCCTGAACATGGATTCCGTGGTTTCCCATTTTCACAACAGACACGCCTATCTAATTATTTTTCATGCTTAATTAATAATTTATATGATGTATTGCTTCTGATACCAATACATAAATAAATTAATAAAACAGGCACACACCTTAATTAAGGTGACGGTGGCTTGCTTCCCACTCCTAGGCCTTTCCTGTTCCATCGTCGCCATGAGAGCTGTGTGTGTCGGTGCGACGTAAAGCAACTTGCAAAGAAAGAGTGGCATGTTTTATAGATTTGGAAAAAGAGTTTGATAGCTAAATGTGATGGACCTGTGTTAGCAGAAGGGTGGGAATGAAATGAAGGCTGCCGTCTCTGTTTAACATATACCTGGAAGCTCTTGTGAGGAGTATGGAATGAGGATTAATTAGAAGAAAATAAAGGGAAGGAGAGGGAAGACGGCTGCCAACAAGTGCTAGTACGTTGGCTGTGTGAAGATCGAAACTACCACCAGGACATGAAAAAGCGCATCGTTATCTTTTTAATCTTATTCTTCTTTTTGTACCGCTTTTCCCACACCTATGGGGTCGCGTGCGCGAACTACGTCGCACATGTGGATTTGGCCCTGTTTTACGGCCGGGTGCCTTTCCTGACGCCAACCCTATATGGAGGGATGTAATCACTATTGCGTGTTTCTGTGGTGGTTGGTAGTGTAGTGTGTTGTGTGAATATGAACAGGAAAGTGTTGGGACAAACACAAACGCCCAGTCCCCTGGCTAGAAGAATTAATCAGACCCGACCGGGAATCGAACCCGGGACCCTCTAACCGAAGGTCTCAACGCTGACCATTCAGCCAATTAGTCGGAGAGAATTTGTAAAGGAAATATTCAACAGGAAAGGCAAACTTGTGTGGGGAAATGGATAGAGAAGTGAGTTATACGAAAAAATAAGAGCAATGGGATTGGACATTAGATGAAACTGGATTGTTTGCTCTTGAAGATCTGCTGAACGGAAAGAGGGGAAGAGAACGGGAAAGATATAGGAAGCTGCCTCAGTACCGAACAGGGATCTTACCTCCGACATGGGCTCTTCACACCAGGCAAATGCTAGGGCTGTACTTTAATTAAGGCCACGGCCGCTTTGTTTCTCAAACGGATTTTGAACAAGTCTAATGCACAGAGTTTTCAATAATATTCACAAGTAAACAGAAAAATACCACTTGATTCATAAATACATATTTTGAAGGAATATCTTATGTCCGAAGCTCTCACAAGTAGAACGTGCTTGTATTGTGTAGCTTTCTAATCTCATTGCTTGGTATAAAATGTTGGTAGGCCTATCAGCGCAGCTGTGGGCTGCGAAGACACATTTTAAGGGGAATTAACATCTAGAAGGAGAATTGCGGGTGGGGGGAGAAATGACACTCTGCCCCTACGCCGGGGCCCCCCGCCGCTCCTAGCCGTCGCCGTTCACAAAAACTGCCAGTAACGTGTACGTGAACGTGTTAGCCTCGTGAGGGATGGAGCTCATATTCCTCACACTTACGGAGACTGCAGTTAAACAATAACGTGCAGATTTGCCGGCGCTACCATGTTTCCTCCGTTAGTCGGAAGAATACTCATTTCTTCACTGCTGAAAGTACTTGTTAGGTACATGGAAGAAGTCATTTGATGTTCCAGCTTTTAAAACCGATATTGTAGCAGAATTAGCAATCAGGCATAAAGACGTCATTCCACAGTTGCAACTCAGTAGGCATATGACGTTTAGGAAGATATTGTTTATTCTTTCCTAAAAAGTCAATCCTTTTCTTAGTCATCGTTACCCGATCGATTACATTGCTACTTTTCCACTACGAGGGCTAATGCACAGGTTCACTTAAGGCCTTATAACTACATTTGTTATGAACATTTTTCAAAAAAATAAAAACGCCTGAGGATACTGAACCAAGGAACAAAGTTATGTAAATAAGTTAATTTGCCAGGATTTGAATTTAAAAAACGAATAAAGAAACAAGCGATGTCAGAGCTCATTTGTCTGCTAAGACAGATGGAGTCACCATAAAACAGAACAAAATCCCACGTCGAGAGCAGAAATACTTTGGAAATTGCAGGCTATTTTATATCGTTGGAATTAAACTGTTCGGGTTAGTTCTTTGCATGTCTCCACTTTGCGCTCACTTCCAGTATGTTCCAAACGTTATAGTCCATCTTCGAAATTATCTTCAAATCTGGCAGCCATATATTGTTCAACCTCTCCAACTTTAGCCGACAATAATCAGGCATTTAAAAATAATCAGTGATTATTTTCCGCACCTTAATTTAAATAGGGTTTAGGAAGAATCTTAAACGCTGATTTACGGGTTCGAGAACAAGGCCACTGCATTATCGTCTCGCCATGCTCGCTTCCTTCCTACTCGTAGTAGCTATTTGCGACACACCGTACGCTCCATCTCAACGGCATTCTCGTCAAATCAAAACAAAAATGTAACGTGATGCGCGTTCAGGAGCAGAGCTGGTAAAGCGGTCATCTTCTGAGCCAAAGTCAGTAGGTTCGATTCTCGAAGGTGTTAAAATACATCAGTCCTGTAGTGGAAAGGGCAGAAACCATTCTCTTTCCGAAGATTTTATTATAGACTTGTGGACTACAAGGCCTGATCCCGTTCTGCTTTCTAAAGCTGCCCGACAGGAATAGCTCTTGGTGTGGCAAAACTAACTTTCCCTGTTGTGACATCAGCTGTTGAAATGTCACCTCCGTACTAGAAACTGTTTTTGAATATGTGAAGTAGTTCAAAATAAAACTTAAAGCAAACGTAAGTTATTTTCGCTAATCATCATTATCAACTCAAGCAAACAGTCTTCATTGATCTTAGGACTGACTGCCAGGTATCAGTCATGCCTAGTCTTTTCTTGAATGTAAATTTGAAATTTATCAAACATTATCCTTGATCAATTAATAGTATCCCTAATTCTTCCTCTGGCAGCATTTCCACCCAATCAGAATTGTCCACTTCCTCGTAACCCATCCAGGACTTCTTTACTGACGATCTTTCTCTTAGATTTCTCGCCTTGACTTCTTGTTTTATTGCTACACGACTGAATGACATTTAAAAAAGTGAAGATCTTAGAAGACAAGGTAACAAAGATTAAAGCCAAAGAAACTTCCTAGCACTGACAAGCTCCTGAACTAACCCCACGTGTATGTTGATTACTTTTCTCCTCAGGACAAAAAGTTCAAAATAGTAACAAGATCCCGCGGCCTGTTTTCAAACGTAAATCTCTCGTTAACAAACATACTGTATTTCCATTTCAGACGTGCCGCACATGACCATTCTTGAAGAGAAGTTCACGGCTACGAACGACGGGTTGCACAAGGACCCTGACTATCAACGATTTACATGAACCACTCATTTATCGCATAACGTGACCTTAATCCTTTATTGCAGTGCACATGTTAAAAATACCGCAAAAAAATGCTTTCAATTGACTGTTACAGTGGTTGACATCCAATGCATGTTTGTTGTTAAGTCTGTCAAGTGTATAAAGAAATTTATGTCGACTGTTCTTGTAGTCTGCAACTTTTCTTCTTGGTCTCTAGTAAGAATATTTGCCTTATTTAGAGTTTGCCTGTTCACTGTCATAGAGAGCGTGTGCTCAAAGTGGTAAAAACACTTACGATTGCAGACTTATGAAGAAGCCCCAGTGCACAGGTGTTTTTGAATAAATAGAATATGATTTTATATTTTTAGGGATTAACAGATTACAATGCTTGGGAAGTGCCATTTAGCCCACTGTATCGAGAGTAATAAAGGCCGCACCCCTACTGCTCGATTGTGCTAGCGATTGTTGCTGTAAGAGGAAGTACAACCGGACAGCCATCCATTAGAAGAAGGGCTCTGACACTTGAAGGCATCGGCGTGGAAATGAGAGACTCCGTAGGATTTGTAAACCTAATACCGCTCGCTGGGAACGGAAAAGAACAAGAGTTGACCAAGGGAGGTAGGGCCATCATTTGGTGTTGAAAGGAGACCTCTGCAGTCCACAACAAGACTGTGTCATGCTTGTAAAATCTCCCTGTGATGTTCACGAAGACAAGTGCTGTAGGTGTTCATAATATCAGTACTGTTCTATTATTTTTACAATGAACTGTTGTGACTGCAATTTCTTCCTGTGTCATTCTTGCACTAATATTCAATCAATCAATACTGATGTTAATATTGCTTCTGCATTCATACTGAGAATTGGATTTACACCTTTCAAAAAGAAATGCAAATACGTGTTATTATTCATGTGGAAGTTGGCATTCAAAACTTTACTCCACAAGCGGACTTCTGGAGTAATAACAAAGGTATCTATGAGCTGCATTCTGTATTTTCGTGCAGTGGATTAGTACAAGGATCATTCACTGGCAGAAGCGACATTTTCCATTACCTAGACAGTTTTTCCTTCTCTTGGAAAAATTTGGAAATGTTCACAAGTCCCCTTTCGGCATCAAGCGATTTATATGTTCTCAAGACTGTTAGGAAAAGTCTTTCTAAACAAGTAGAATACATACAATAGTTCAATTCTTGTATAGACTGCATTCTCTCTTTGACCTATGTTATAGATATAGGGAGACAACGATTAAGGAGTTGGAATAAATTATCAACGGAAATGTTCCATACATTTCTAAGTTGTTTTAAATGTTTCAGAAAAGGCTAGAGAATCTGCACATTGCTGACATAACTCTCCTATGTGTTAATAAATAATAATAATCGTATGGCCTCAGCTACCGTGTGCAGACATTTCAATTTGACGCCATCTGGCTGTCTGCTCGTCAATTTCGACGTTCCGTTTTACTCTAGGCCCCCACTAGATGGCAGACCAAGTAAACCGAAACTCTCTTGGGCGTCTATGGCTGAGATTTAATGAATTTTGTCGGGTAAACACCAAATGTGTCACCAGAGATCTTTTACATGCCGACATCATACGACAAGGAGTGTCGAATGGACTTTTTTCCGCCCTTCAAAAATCCGACTACCTCTGCCGGGTTTGAACCCGCTATCTTGGGATCCGGAGGCCGACACTCTACCGCTGATCCACAGAGGCAGCTCTCCTATGTGTTGAAGTTGATGGACTGAAGACTAGTTTCTTTAACATCGGATAAACTGTAGTGAACGTTTTCGGGGATCGTGCGGAATGACATTAACATGTCTACGTGAATTACAGACTCTAGGGAAGCATTAGATATCGCTGTAAAACTCAGCGAAAAGAAAATAATCCTTACTCTGTGGCTCCTGACAGAAACTGTTAATGTTTATACGTATTCTTTGCATCTGTTCTATATCGAGGAGCTTCCTGAAATAGACGTGTGCTTGCTTACACGAGCCTTGTCCAACATTCTTGGAACTGACCATCAGAACCGCACAGAAGTTTTCGGAGCTCATGAGGATAACTGACACGAAACCTTCCGGGATGAACAAACCAGATGCCAAAGAATTAGTGTAAAGTGTGACACTTGCCAATTACCTACAACCCTTAAAAGTTAGATACTACACGAGCGGTTTAAATGCTGCAGTGTGTTCGTTAGAAAACTGCACCTTCAAACATCCCCTAGCTAGAGGAATGGAAATACTGTTTGTTGTCCGAGTAAGCAGCTACAGCCGGTAGAAAGGCGTACAGGAGGAAGTAATAGGTTGGTGAAAAGCGCCCGCTAAATCAACTACTTCACTGACGACTGAAAGAACGTGTCAAGCACTGAGAAGGAAGTGCAGGAGATGGGTGCGAACTGAGGACGGTTGTATCCGTGCACTTTTTAAAGGAAATGTCGGCACAAATGTGAGTAATATGTTTCACAGTAATAAGATAACTCTGGAGATGTCTACTATCAACGAGATCCTAGAAGAATATGGCATAGGACTCACTAGAATTCCAGTTAGCTTACTCTTGAGTAATCAAAGGAATGTTAGGTTCTTACACTAACATACAGATGTTCTCTATTTCTGGACTCATTCATGTCAATAGTTTATCTGATCCTTTGCCAAGATCCAGGTTGGCGAGAATGTTTAAAGCAGTTTAGCTTTAGCTGATGACTCGTTTGTAAAGGGAAATGTCTCAGAAAATGTAGCATGTAATATTTCTAAACTGCCGAGCTGGATAGCTACAGTCGCTTAAGTATCCAGTATTCGGGAGATAGTGGGTCGGCAGTCCAGAAGATGCTTTTCCTTGGTTTCCCATTTTCACACCAGGCAAATTCTGGGGCTGTACCTTAATTAAGGCCACGGCCGCTTCCTTCCCAGTGCTAGCCCTTTCCTCTCCCATCGTCGGCATAAGACATATCTGTGTCGGTGCGACGTAAAGCCAATAGCACAAAAAACTAAAGAACATGTGCAATGTTACTTCTATGAAGTCCTACCTAGTGATGGGAATATCGAATGTTTTAAACTATCGTGAACCGTGACTAAAACATTCGGTATGAAACTGGATAGAAAGTAGTAGGCCTAAAATGCGTTTTGGTACTGCGGTGTTTCACTGCCAGTAACTAGTGACAAGTCACTGCTAGTAACTAACAATGAGCCATTTGCTAGTAACTAGTGACAGGTCACTGCTAGTAACTAACAATGAGCCATTTGCTAGTAACTAGTGACAAGTCACTGCTAGTAACTAACAATGAGCCATTTGCTAGTAACTAGTGACAAGTCACTGCTAGTAACTAACAATGAGCCATTTGCTAGTAACTAGTGACAAGTCACTGCTAGTAACTAACAATGAGCCATTTGCTAGTAACTAGTGACAGCTCACTGCTAGTAACTAGTACAAGTCACTGCCAGTAACTAGTGACAAGTCACTGCTAGTAACTAACAATGAGCCATTTGCTAGTAACTAGTGACAAGTCACTGCTAGTAACTAACAATGAGCCATTTGCTAGTAACTAGTGACAGCTCACTGCTAGTAACTAGTGACAAGTCACTGCTAGTAACTACAAAGATCGAATGTGTATTGATGTATTATAGTACCGATTGTTTGTTTTGTTGGTAGTGATATAAGACGGCACACAATGATCGAGTGAGTGATTAGAAACTGAAATACGTTAGTCTATAAAGTAATGTAATTGTGGTCATGGTGTTATTTTGAATGAAATGCATTTTGTGTCCCTATGATCGTCTTTTAACAAAAGTTAGGGAATTTCAGACGAAGGTAATCACACCCCATATTAAAATAATGTGAATACAGCAAACTGAAATATACGTAAAGTCAACATATTTTGCTACTGCATATGAAAACCTAGAACTTGTTTTCCAGTCAATGACCGGGTCAGGAATGGGATGAATGAAGCCCCCAACTTGCGGGGAGGATATGAATTGTGCCGACTGCCGAAGCCTGTCGGACTCCTCTAGGGCAATGATTAATGACTAACAGATGAAATGAAATTATAGTGGAATGTTGCTGGAAGGAAAGATAATAGGAAAAGCCGGAGTACCCTGAGAAAAACCTGTCCCGCCTCCGCTTTCTCCAACACAAGTCTTACATGGATTGACCGGGGTTTGAACCAAGGAACCCAGCGGTGAGAGGCCGGCGCGCTGCCGCCTGAGCCACGGAAGCTAAATCCAAACACGCTTTATTAGTTCACGTTCGCGCCAGTCAAGAGGTTATACTATCAACTCTGACTTTACTCTATGGCGAAAGAAGCGGCCGATTTCAGCCCAGACAAGTGGAAACAATTCGAATTTGCGATCCGAAGGAAAAACCGAATGTAAACGGAAACGATCGATCGTAACGGTAGTGGACGACTACGGTCTGTTCTTCCATACGCCCACCCTCAGATGAATCTCTTCCGTGCTGTTTGAGATGTCATCAAGTCAAGGCTGAAAAATGGTTTCGTTTGTAAATCAAGCGGTGTAAATAAATCCACACTTGTTATTTCTCTCTACTCAATCCGTGTTTCGTAACTACTAATTTTAATGTCCTTACAGCAATTCTGACAGTAAATGTCCCGTATTATGAGACAGGCTTATTCTATGCCCTTTCTCTACAAGTTGCATTCACTACGGAGATGACATACAGTTCGCGCTCGATAAAATAAACAGAGATAAATATGTTGGATGAGTAGAGATGGGCACGAATACAAGGCGCACCGGGCGGGCAGCTGTGAGCTTGCATCCGGGAGATAGTGGCTTCGAACCCCACTGTCGGCAGCCCTGAAGATCCTTTTCCGTCGTTTCTCGTTTTCACAAAAGGCAAATGCTGGGGCTGTATCTTAATTAAGGCCACGGCCGCTTCCATCCCGGCCCTAGGCCTTTCCCAAGACGTGTCTGTGTCGGTGCGACGTAAAGCAACTATCCGCTCTACACTTATGTCGGTGAGGTACATACATTTTAGGGGTTGAGATCGCAAAACGTCATGCGGGTATACGACACTCGCGTTTGTATTCGAAATTGTTCGCGCCTCTAATTGCTATACGTCTTCTAATAGCTGTTACGGTTCGAGGACTGAGGGAGGCTCGACAGACTGATGGGCACCAAGTGATCGCATTCCAAACGCGCTTCGATAGGGTAAATGAAATGGCGTATGGCTGTTAGTGGCGGGAGTGTCCGAGGACATGTTCGGCTCGCCAGGTGCAGGTGTAGGCGATCTGCGCGTCGTGATGAGGATGAGGACAAGACATAAACCCAGCCCCAGTGCCAGCGAAATTAACCAATCATGGTTAAAATTCCCGGGACGCCTGTGACCAAAGACCAGCACGCTAACCATTTAGCCATGGAGCCGGACTTCGTTACGGTAATCAGCCATAATAATGGTAACAGTAGCGGACTCCACAAAAGGATTCGTGAAGCGAGAACAAGTACATTGTACTGAGCTAGTTACTATGCAGTAAACCGCACTAGTACTCATTCTCTCTGGGAGATAACGGACCGTCCAGCCATGCCGATCATTGTCACTCAATCTCCTCTTACCTACCGTGTGACACACACTCTTGTTGACTACTCATCACTCAGGCATCCGCAATGTCGGTTATTCTCCGTTCAATTATCATTGATCTCATTAAATTGGAAATGAACATTGCACTCGGCGTGAAATTATTAGCTTCCAGGTGCAATCATACAACACCCCCACCCAGTTGGAGCCTCAGGATATACTCTTCAGAAAAATCCACACTCAATCGCCATATTAATTCATCTGCCTCTTCCAAGCATAACATGGGATATCTTTCTAGCAGCAGATTGTGTGCGACTCAGCTCGTGAAATGACATACTACAAGGCGTATTTGGGTTCCCTCAAGGATCAGATTCTAGCCCGCTGCTCTTCATGTGCTTCATGCGTTAGGAACTGGCGATAGGTTTGCAGATGACGTAGTACTGTCTGCTGAAGTGCAAGGGTGGACACACCGGGAAAGTGAGTCAAGACGCAATAAGCGAAAGGAGAATTGCCTTTTTCTGCCACATATCGAGACTAGAGGAAACAACTTTTGTAAAAAATAAAACAAATAACAAGTACGCGAGTGGAATATTACAAAAGGATTCTAAAGTAAAAACATACAAAACACACTCAAAATTTTGCAACGGAAACAATACGTCATATCTGATGAAGGAAGGGCAGCCAACTACAGTTGTCCTTCGTAGCCCAGATCGAATATTGTAATAATAATTCTTAACAAAGGATTTTCGATAGAGCCTGTTTGTGCGACGAGTTTGCTCAAACAGGGGGCATGTGTTCTACGGACATGAATTTTAGAATGTCTTATTCTTCTTCTTCTTCCACCGGTTTTCCCCACACCCTGTGAGATCGCGGGTGTCGTACATGTGGATTTGGCCCTGTTCTTCGACCGGATGCCCTTCCTGGTGCCAACTGTATATGGCGGGATGTAATAAGTATGTTGTGTGTCTGTGGTGGTTGGTAGCATGGTGTGTTGTGTGAATATGAAGACAAGAGTGTTGAGACAAACACAAACAACCAGTCCCAGAGCCAGAAAAAATAATCAGACACTATAAAATTTCCCGACCCGTCGGGAATCGAACCCGGAACCCTCTGAATCGAAGGCCCCAAAACTGACTATTCAGCCAAGAAGTCGGACACAAATGTGACAATGAAATCTTCTGTGCCTAATGCCACTTTGCTTCCCATTCATTTTAAATACCAGGTGTGCAGGATTCGTATCTTGAAAGGAGCAGTAAACCACCAGTCTCGTACTTACCGTGTGACATACACTCTGCTCTCTGGTATTACATGCTGACTGGCTGGGCCCGGAATTCGATCTCACGAGCCTTGAGCTAAAAAGATGAGAGCCTCAACAAGTGTATACCTGAGTATGTTATGTTTGAATGCACCGAGTGAAAGGCCAGGAGATGTCGACAGAAAGTTACGAAACCGCTTAGCTTGTTACAAGCCTCGCGGCAGCTCCGATATAAAGTTAACTGACCGACTGAATACATCGAGCGAAATATCCCTGCCTTTATGTTTCTAAGGTGTTATATGGCCTTTCCCCATCATTTCCATACTGCAGATTTTCACTCTAAAATCGGATTCATAAGTTCCAAAATATTAAACAGCAAGTGTCTGTGAAATCATTCATAAAATGCTCCTTTGGTAATTAACCAAATAAGATACAGTAAATATACTCGACCCAGCCTGGAATCGAACCTACTCAACCATGGAGCCAGACAAAGTTCGTGTCCTCCCGAGGTGGTGTGACTCTTTTCAGGCGCACCCCTAAATGGAGATGAGTAGCGTGTACTTTTTTTTTACCATATCTGCACTCTCGATAATTTTACTTTTCTGGTAGTAGGGGAATCGAACCCAGACCTCCAATGATGATCATGACGACGACCATGATAATGACGCTTCATGGTTGTTTAAAGGGGCGTAACCTCTAGGTCATCCGCCCCTAAAGTTACGAGATGAATCGAAATGGAATTTACCCACTGACTGAAATGTAAAAGGTTATGATTATCCTGTAATCTGCTTCACAACGCTTTATTTTCTTATAAAATGATTCAAGAATAGATTAAAATGTATTGAAATGGAATGAGGCACTGTCTTCGAAATGAAACCAAATATTTCATCAAATTAAAAGTATTAAAAAATTGAGTGAAAATACACAAAGACAGACTAAAAGAGAATCAACAGAATAAGAACGCGGAATTAAAAACAATAGAAAATTCACTTTAAAGAGAAGCATGAGGTCTATTGACATCTCGCAGGATGAGGGAGATGCTACGGCGCAGGTCCACGCACTACCGAGAGGTTACTATGCCGTGACCGATCCGAAGACGACATAATACCACACATTCTCTCAGCGAAACCCGAAGGGAAGTCTTCCATACTTTCGTAGTTCATTTTATCGTTCTCAGCTAAGACGAGTGGCCTGCCACTCCACCTCCCAATGGGCCAATACCACATGTCTCAACTGAGAAGGGCAGCTTATACTACCAAATATAGAACACCCTTCTATTTTCATAAACATGGAGAACTCGTTTTTGACATTTTGTTCCAGCTATTTTCTTCAATCTGATCAACACTTAATACAGCATATAATGGAATACCATCCTTCTGCTCGCAAGTGTGTCATTTCAATGACAGTTCACAGTAAACATGATTGAAATAAGAAACTTATGAATATAATTCAAAATAATAGACCATTGTTTGAAATTCTCACAGATAAATGTCACCTTCTGCACTTGAACACTCGATGTAGCACTCCAAGCTCTGAATTCCCTTCTGTCGCTGGAATATTCCCAGTTAGATGAGGCATGTAGCATTAGCATCTTCGTCACTTGGATCCACTTTTCCATGTTCTTCTGTCTCGAGATCAGATGATTCGTCACTCATGCTGATTGAAGACGAACTGTCATCTCGTGTAGGCTCAAACCACTGCACTGACTCTTGCCGCAGTCTAGCTTTCTTCCAGGAAAGTACATTTCGTCTGCTGTTTTCTTTCTTTGTAGCCAAACTAAACGAAGTTGTTCTTGGTACACCATATGCTCTTGCTACTATTTTGTACCCCATTTTCCATAATTGGAACGCCTCAGTATTCCATATGAGATACCCGGCCGCATTTAATTACATGTGTCAGTTCATCGAATATATCTGTCGGCCCCCTACGCATAGCTAACAAGCGTTTTCATGTTTACCTTTGTGAAGGACTGCAATTCTTACCTTCCCAAAACTTCCTGGAGGCTGGAAATCACTCGGACGACTGACGCAGACAAAGAACGGAGCTCAAGTGACTTCAGTCAACTCGCCAACACAGAACCCTTCCTTGTGTATTTTCCATGCAACGATGCCAAGTTTAAGTTAACACATATTCGGGTATTCCGTATCTGGCACTCTTCCTCTACTGCTAACCGTGACACTACGAAGGCGAGCACTTGCTGTATGTCGTACTCACGCACCGGTACAGTAGGCAAGGCACACTACTACAGCATACAATAGCACAACACATAATAATAAGAAGAAGAATTGCATTTACATTTTATGGCCACTCTAGTCGATTGCTTCAACTGTTGTGGCCTTGTGTTGTCATGGTAATGCACGATGTGCTGACGCGCTAAACCGAGTGTCTGCTGTACTTCTCAAGGTGCCGAGTCTCGATATTTAAATTCTGCTTTTTAATAGTTTTATTTTTTCACTGTGTTGATATTTTATTTCATTCAACTTGGGCATTTATTTTTACTATTCATGGTTAGCTTACAATGTGTTTGTTCGTCGTTGAATTTTAGGTTCTGGTTTAGTTTGCGAAAGGATAGGGTAGGATTGTGTAAAGGGACAATGCTCTCAGGCGGGCTGTTTTTCTTGGGAGACAGGAGTAGTATGTAACCTTCCTCCTTCCTTTACTCTTTTAATCATCGTCACAGTGTTCTTGTCGATGTCGACCAATGAGCACGTGACAAAAGCAACATGAACAAACCTCGGCAACAAAAGCCGCTGTCGTAAAACTGAACAACGCAAATGATCGGACATTTGATTCTATAGAACTTCAGTTATTTATCAATAGGACCACGATATTTGAGAATTACACGTTAGGTCTTCCCTACTCGGCCTAGATTGCAGTGCCTCATTCTCCGTCTTACATGCCGCTTTTCATTAAATTCTCTTCAGCCATGCCCTTACAGACAGAGATGAAGGGAAATTAAAAAGTGCATTTCTTTGTCCCTGACGACGCGAACCATTAAAAATACCATTCTTTTTAAATTATGAGCAATGAACAGACACAACTCTTATTATAGACTAGCAAGATACCCGTGCTTCACTACGGTATTAGACTGAAATTTATAATTAAATGCTTAACGTTTTATATATAATCCTCCGAAATTCGCGATCTGACTCATTATCTGAGAGAATCCGCCAAAATTCGCGATCTGACTCGTTTTCTGAGAGATTACGGCAAACTCCCTCACATTTTTCAATCTTTATTTCCAGCAATCGATTTCGTACTTCCCGAGGTAGGTCCAGGTATTCCACGCGGTCAGTTCGGCCCCTAAATCTTTGCCATCTTTTCCTATAAGCATTTTTAGTATGGATCAAATCCTGAAGGAGATCCGGCGTGGTGTCGTCTTGGGTGCCTTGGCGGTACTGAACCCGCGGCTTGACTGTGTTCGTAGTCATTACCAGGCCAGGACCCGTTTCCAGCGCGGTCCGCACAATTTGACGACGGTCCAGAACATTATTATAATAGATGTTCTCGACCCCACAGCAAGATGCAAGACCGCTACTTGGCGGTAAATTACATCTGCTACCATTGTCATTGTTGACATAGTGACCAGCACCATTGTCGCGCGTAGGCAAGTGTGCGGGATTTCTGGCGATACGAATGACATACTTCCGTGCATTATTGACCTTATTATAAAGGTGAATAATTTGACGGTCAATCTCATTCCTATCGTTTATTTCAAATGTGCTTAAATTTTTATTTATATGCCAGGAGAGTCTACTGTAATCTAAGAATGTTCTCCGAAGGAAAAGATGGCTGTTGAAATCGAACCCAGGAAAGATTAAAAATGATCGGTTTATGATCAGAATAAGTACATCGAAAATCTACAGCCTGTTTCCAGCCATTCGACAGGGTCAGGAATGGAATGAATAAAGCCCCATCTAACGGCGACAATAGGAATTGTGCCGGCTGCCGAAGCACTCCTCTGGGGCAATAAGCGATGAATGACAAATGAAATTAAATATTGGACAGTGTTGCTAGAATGAATGATGACAGGGAAAACCGGAGTATCCGGAGAAAAACCTGTCCCGCCTTCGATTTGTCCAGCACGAATATCACATGGAGTGATCGGGATTTGAACCACGGAACCCAGCTGTGAGAGGCCGGCGCGCTGCCGAGTGAGCAAAGGAGGCTCCTTATAAGTACATTATGAACAGTAAAATCAATTGGTCTCACCTCCTTTTACACACCACCGCCGTTAAGTTTATTTACCTCCCCCCCCCCCAAAGAAAAATTAAAAGAAGGCGTGTTTCTTTATGTTTAAAGGAGATTCCAAACACCAATTTTCACGTCTATTATCTTCAGTTTTGAGATAAAAGTATCCCCATAAAATAATTCACCTTTTTTCACTTCCTTTCACCCCTCCCCCCCGCGCGGGTGAATTTTCCGGCAAAAAATACTTGTTTCTTTAATAGTAAATGATCTTCTAAATACCAATTATCACGACTCTTAACTTCTTCAGTTTTTGATTTGTGTGTCCTCATGAAAGGAATTCAACTCCTTTTCACTCCCGCCGCCCAAGATGGTTTCCCCTTCAAAACGCGTTTTTCTTTGTTTATAGAGATCCAAATACCAATTTTCAAGCCTGTAACAACTTTAGTTTTATTAGATGTATGTATTCTCATACAATTAAGTCAATTCATTTTTCAATTCTTTCACCCCCCCCCCCCCCCTTACATTTTATTTTCCGAAAATACGTGTTTCTTTACTTTTAAAGCAGATTCCAAATATCAAATTTCACGTCTGTAACATCTTCATTTTTGAGATATCAATAGCCTAATTAAAAGAAATCGATACCATTTTCTGTCACTTTTACACACACACCTCCTTCTACCCAAATGGTATTTCCGAAAACCCCTCCTATTCGGATTTACAGAAAACAAAAAATACGTGTTTCTTTATTTTTAAAGGAGATCCTAAACACCAATTTTCAGGTTCTGAAATATAAGTAGCCTCATTAAAGTCATTCAACCCATTTTCACCCTTTTCCACCCTCCCTATTGGAATTTTCCGAAAACAAAAAATAAGTGTTTATTTTTTAAGGAGATTCTCAATACCAATTTTTACACCTATAAACTTTAAAAGTTTTGAGATATAGATATCTCATTTTAAAAATTCACCCTCTTTTCACCCCCCCCCCCCCCATTAATTGGATTTTCCAAAAACAAAAAAATACGTGCTTCTTTATTTTTAAAGGAGATTCCAAACACCAGTTTTCAGGTCTGTAATATCGTCAGTTTCTGAGATATAAGTATCCTCATTAAAGGCATTCAACCCTTTTTCACCCTTTTTCACTCCTCCTATTGGGATTTTCCGAAAACAAACAAATACGTGTTTCTTTATTTTTAATGAAGATTCTAAATACTTATTTTTACATCTGTAAACTTTAAAAGTTTTGAGATATAGATGCACTGTTTTTAAAAATTCACCCCCCTTTTCACCGTCCCATTAATTGGATTTTTCAAAAACAAAAAATACGTGTTTCTTTATTTTTAAAAGAGATCAAAAGTACCCATTTTCAGGTCTGTAATATCTTCAGTTTCTGAGATATAAATACCGGTATTCTGATTAAAGGCATTCAACCCCTTTTTCACCGTTTTTCACCCTTCCTATTGGGATTTGCTGAAAACAAAAAATACGTGTTTCCTTATTTTTAAAGGAGATTCTAAATACCAATTTTTACATCTGTAAACTTTTAAAGTTTTGAGATATAGATACATTCATTTTAAAATTTCACCCCCCTTTTCACCCCCTTAGCAAAGGAACATCCAAAAATCCTCTCTTAGCGAGCACCTACATCTTAATATGAATCTATGCCCAAAATTTCATTTCTTTATGTCCAGTAGTTTTGGCTCGGCGATGATGAATCAGTCAGTCAGTCAGTCAGTCAGTCAGGACAAGTTATTGTATATATATAGATATAAGACTCACAGCCGTGAATAAAGTGACACCTTAAGGTTGGCAGGGCGCGAATGAGAACGAGAGGGCAGATCGCTTGGTGATTCCACGAGGTCCAGTTCCAGCGAGAAAGAGAGAAGCAGTGTCCTCCCCAGCGGACAGATGAGTTTGTTTTCGCTTAGGGGCACTTGTAGGTTATTTTCTGAACACAATTGTCATTGAGTCACGAACTGATTATTGTGATTCTTCTGTTCCGCGCCACACGTTCCCTTGCGGTACTCAAATACGGACTGGTTGTTTTTTAATTATGGCGTCACATGTTGACCGCGAAATAATGCGAAATATTTGAACTTAGAGTTTAAAAGTGGTTTGTCGACAAAGGGAACCGTTTCTAGTGTTTGTGTATATCGCCGAGAGTATGTCTCGATCGCTACGAGTTTTAGAAAAACAATTCTGAAATGTAGTTTTCATGAAATAGCGCTTCAAAGTAAATGTGTGACGTCACGCCTATACTCTGTTACAAGATGGCGCTCAAACAGCGTGATACTGACAACCATTCGTGAGCGATCTACGATGTAGCTTTAGAGATTCAATCATGACTTTCAAAACAGCGAGAGTCCATGAGAGCGCCGTGTCACTGCTTACTCTCGGCAATAATGTTTGGTGCCGTTTCTTTATTTTCTGTAGCTGAGCGTTTGTCGGTGAATGAGACCGTGGCCTCCACTAGGAACAGTTCGTTTAGTGTAGGATAATGGAAAACCATTCTCAGGACAGCCGACGATGAGAGAGTAGCCAGAGCCACTGGCCTAACGAGTAGAGTCCGGAGTTTTTGACAGTTAGTAGGAAGTGTCGCTTGTCCACGGTAAACTATAGTGTACTTCTTATTCGCATTGTAACGTCTTACCGACTCGACTAGGGAGCAACTATGAAATATGCTCACTGCACCTCTTACATCCTCGTCCTAAATACTTCAAATGATCTGACATGCTCCTTCTTCCTTATTGAAAATGTTAACTTTCGTATCATAATCGGTGCTCCTATTTTCAAGTTATTACAGGCAAGTCGTCGATGACTACATGTCCATCTCCCTGACACTTTATACCTCGTGAACGAAATAAAAGTGGCCCAGGAAATAGACTGTCGCGGAATCGACACTTGTTAATGAACTGCCCTTTGCTGCAAGCCGCGATTTCTATGCACCAACAGGCCGCTGGATTCCGTGGTCACTCCATGTGAGTTTTTCCCTGTCATGTTTCATTCCAGCAACACACTCCAATATCATTTCATTTCAGTTTTCAGTCATCAATTATCGCCCCCCAGGAGTGCGACAGGCTTCGACAGCCGGCACAATTCCTATCCTTGCCGCTAGATGGGGCCTTCATTCCATTCATGATCCAGTCGAATAGCTGGAAACAGGCTGTGGAATTTTCACTAGAACAACGATTGCTAGAACGTATCGATTGCAATAAATTAAATTTCAAAAAGGAAGTTACGAGTGAACAGTAATGATTCCAAGTAAATATTGCTATTCCTTACGAGTAACTTTTCCTCAATCACTTGCCAACTCCCTTCTCAACGTAAGTTGTTTTGCATACTCAGGCGGCTCCGTCACTTCCCGATAACACAGCTACGCCATTCAAACCACGTGACAACTTCTGTAACGTGCATTCGAACCTTAGTGTAACAAAATCATGTCCCGCGGTCGGGAACTGAACATACGATTCGCATAGTTCAGGTAACATTCGAATGAAAATGTGATGATGATGATGATGATGATTGTTGTTTAAAGCGGCCTAACATCTAGGTCATCGGCCGCTAATGGTACGAGATGAGGCGAGGTGTAATGACAATTAAAATTCCAAAGTTCATCCCCTGACTAGAATTCAAAACATGAACAACAATGAATATCAATTTAAAACAATCCGCGGACTCAACTCGCAATAATCGATCCACTGACTAGAATTCAAAAGATGGCCAATGATACGACCTGCCATGCCGCCCCCCCCCCCTTTCCATAAAAGAACATAAAACTGTGCTATATACTCAACAAGAAAGGAAGGAATGCAAGGACATCTAGACAAGTTGAAAGAAAAGAGTGTGAGGGATTGTTTCAAGGAACATGTTGCACAAGGACTAAATGAAAAGACTGGAGGAAACACAATAGAGGAAGACTGGAGAGTCATGAAAAATGAAATCAGTAGGGCTGTTGAAGAAATGTTAGGAGGGAAGAAAAGATAAACTAAGAATAAGTGGATAACTCGGGAGATACTAGACCTTATTGATGAACGAAGAAAATACAAGAATGTTAGAAATGAAGAGGACAGAAAAGAATATAGCTGATTAAAGAATGAAGTGGATAGAAGGTGAAAGGTAGCTAAGGAAGAATGGCTGAAGGAGAAGTGCAAGGATGTCGAAGGTTTTATGGGCCTAGGAAAGGTAGATGCTGCACACAGGAAAATCAAGGAAACCTTTGGAGAAAGGAAATCCGGGTGTACGAATATTAAGAGCTCAGACGGAAAGCCACTTCTAGGGAAAGATTGCAGGAACATATCCAACAGTTGTTTCCAGGTGAAGGTGTACACGATTTGGTTCTGGAAGAAGAAGAGGCTGTTGATACTGATGAAATGGGAGACCCAATTTTGAGGTCAAAATTCGACACAGCGGTAAGAGACCTAAATAGGAACAAGGCACCTAGGATTGATAACATTCTCTCTGAATTACAGACTGCCTAAGGAGAAACCAGCATGTGTAAGATGTATGTTACAGGAAAAGTGGCATCTGAATTTCGGAATAATGTTGTTATACCTATTCGCAAGAAAGCCGGTGCTGACGAGTGTGAAAACTACCGCACCATTAGTTTAGTATCTCATGCCTGCAAAATTTTAACACGTATTATTTACAGAAGAATGGAAAGACAAGTTGAGGCTGAGTTGGGAGAAGATCAATTTCTTTTCAGAAGAAAAGTAGGAACACGTGAAGCAATCCTGACTTTACGTCTGATCTTAGAGGATCGAATCAAGAAGGACAAGCGCACATACATGGCATTCGTAGATCTAGAAAAGGCATTCGATAATGTTGATTGGACCAAGCTATTTATGATTCTGAAGATGATTGGGATCAGATACCGAGAACGCAGAATTATCTACAATCTGTATAAAAATAAGTCTGCAGTGATAAGTATAGAGGGTTTTGAAATAGAAGCAGCAATCCAGAAAGGAGTGAGGCAAGGCTGCAGTTCGTCCCTCCTCCTTTTCAATGTTTACACAGAACAGGCAGTAAAGGAAATCAAAGAGGAATTTGCAAAGGGAATCACAAACCAATGAGAGGAAATCAAAAGTCTGAGATTTGCTAATGATATTGTTATTCTGTCTGAGACTGCAGAAGATCTCGAGAAGTTGCCGAATTGTATGGACGAAATCTTGGGTAAGGAGTACAAGATGAAAATAAATAAGTCCAAAACAAAAGTAATGAAGTGCAGTCGAATGAACGCAGGTGACGCAGGACATATTAGATTAGGAAATGAAGTTTTAAAGGTAGTAGATGAATATTGTTACCAGCGTAGTAAAATAACTGACGATGGCAGAAGTAAGGAGGACGTAAAATGCAGACTGGCACAAGCAAGGAAGAGCTTTCTTAAAAACAGAAATTTGCTCACTTCAAACATTGATATAGGAATTAGAAAGATGTTTTTGAAGACTTTAGTGTGGAGCGTGGCATTGTATCGAAGTGAAACATGGACGATAACTAGCTCAGAAGGAAAGAGAACACAAGCTTTTGAAATGTGGTGTTACAGAAGAATGCTGAAGGTGAAGTGGATAGATCTAATCACGAATAAAGAGATACTGAACCGAATTAGTAAGAGAAGATCGATTTGGCTAAATTTGACGAGAAGAAGAGAGAGAATGATAGAACACATCTTAAGACACCCAAGACTTGTTCAGTTGGTTTTTGAAGGAAGTGTAGGTGGTAAGAATGGTAGGGGTAGACCAAGGTATGAATATGACAAGCAGATTAGAGCAGATGTAGGATGCAATAGTCACGTAGAAATGAAAAGGTTAGCACAGGATAGGGTGGCATAGAAGGCTGCATCATGGACTGATGACTCAAACAATATACACAACAAGGGGTGCTTCCGAAGCAGAATCCTAAATCGATAATGCTTGTTGTCCAAAATCCAGGTCAACGGCCCCTCATAATGGCACTTACCACTAGTAAAGTAGAATTTGTCGTGTTGGGGCACTAATCAAAAGTAGCGTAGACTCACGGTGTTCCAAACATTATGGTACTACTCACAAACATTGTCTGTCGCACAGGTAACGCAGACCCACGGTGAACCACTCTCTGCTGCTACTAATCACAAACCTGTTCTCTACTTAACAGAGACTCATTGTGTTCCCCGCGTGATGGTACTGATCACAAGTAGTTTCATGGTTCTAATTAATCATCCTCTGGTCACCCTTTTTACTCACCTCTTACGACAGGCAGAGGATACTTTGGGTGTATGCCCCACCCACAGGGGGTAGAGAGAGAGAAAGAAGGGAACCGTCACTTCGAAAAAGGAAGTAACAGACGAAGAAAGGCAAGGGTCTTGAACGGCGTGAAAATGAAAGAAAACAGCAAGAGTTGACCAAGAGAGGTCGGACTCGCTGCTCTTCCTCATATAGCGGTAGTATCAGAGGTGTTCATTGCATCACAAATAATGTCATCCCATGGTGTTCCTCGCGTAATGGGTACTAATGGTCCCTTGGTCGCTGCTTATTGTCGCCTCATACGACAGGCAGGGGATACCTTGGGTGTCCCGCACCTACAGGGGGTGTTAAGTTTTGTTTAGTGTCACATTCTTAAGTTAAATATGTGGCTTAAAAGTGACGATTTTGAAGTGCAAAACTGGCTTGCGATTAGTAACTTCAGAACCGAAAGAAGACATACGAAGATTGTTAAGATTGAGTACTGGCGCCTTACGCTCACATACAAAACTGGTGCAAATTCAAGAAAATTAACACGGAAAAGCAGGGAACCAAATACTGAATCTCCATTTTTTTTTTTTTTTTTTTTTTTTTTTTTTTTTTTGAACCTGAGTTGTTATTCTTTTTCTTGATAAATCGGCTATTTGACCATTACATATTAATTCCAATCCCTGACGTGGTATAGTTGTTAGAAGGTTTTGGTACCACAGTGGCTCCTGTTCAGGGACAAAGTTATGGCGGGGTCGAAAAGGAGAGAATTTCATAATTTACTTTATACCGACTTCTGAAAATAAATTCTGCCTCATGATGTGTGTAATAATGGAGAGATACTGGTGCGGACTTAAAGCAATTAGAGCAGAATGTACATGGTGAACAAATGTAGTGCAGTGGTTAGTGTGATAAGCTGTCACCTCCGGAGACCCGGGTTCGATTCGCGGATCTGTCACGAAATTTGAAATGTGGTACGAGGACTAGAACGGGGACCACTCAACCTCGGGAGGTCAACTGAGTAGAGAAGGGTTCGATTCCCACGTCAGCCACCCTCGAAGTGGTTTGCCAGCCGGGCTGGGTGGCTCATGCGGTTGAGGCACTGCCTTTCACACCTCAACTCGGCACGTTCGACCCTGCGTCAGTCCAGCAGTGATTCGCTGGCACGCGAAGGAACTCCTGCGGGAGGAAATTCCGGCACCTCGACGTCTCCAAAAATTGTAGTGGGACATAAAGCCATTATTATTATTATTATTATTATTATTATTATTATTATTATTATTATTATTATTTCCGACTTCTCCTCCAGGCAAATGTCGGGATGGTACCTAACTTAAGGCCACGGCCGCTTCCTTTCCTTTTCCTTGTCTATCCCTTCCAATCTTCCCGTCCCCCAACGAGGCCCCTGTTCAGGATAGATCCCGCGCTGAGGTCGGGGGAGAACCAAACCTGGACAGTAAAGTGACCAAATAAATAAAAAACAAAATGTTGAAAATCACCCAGTTTTAAATCATTTTCTCGGGCTATATAATCACTAGACACGAGCCAAATAACTTACTTGCTACAAATAAGAACAACACAGCCGGGGGCGTAGCTAGGTTGGTGCAACCGGTACGCTACATCGGGGCCCAGAACTGGGGCCCCCAATAAAGGTGGAGTTCTTGTTCAAAACAGTTTTCAGGCAATCCCATTGTAACAAACAAACTACACATCAAGCGAATGTTTAATTGAGAGAGGAACAGTGGTTCTATGACTAAGAGCCCCTCCCCTCCAGTGGTTTGGCTCTACTGTCAATAGAAAATACACCACAGATTAAAGTTAACAAAATTAGCCTTGCCGATATGAAATGACGGAAGAAAATATTCAAATTTCAATTTTAATGAATATTTTTACAGTTTAATAAATTCGAGTAACTTATTTTCCTGATAGGAAGAACCTTAGTCTGTTTTTAATTTGGCGTGTTGAAACTGTTTGACGTTTACAAGTTGCTCACGGAACAGAGGAGCCCAGCTCAGGTGCTCAAATATGCCAGCCTCGTAGGCACGTGCAACTCGTGCGGGACAAAATTCCGGTACCTCGGCGTCTCCGAGTTAGTGGGCGTAAAAACCATAACGTTCTTAAGTCATATTTACCAATTTAAATATTATAAAAATTCAATTAACATATTTATTTTGAAAAAACAATTATTATTGTTTTAATTTAGTAAGACCTTTAAGTCCTAGATAACGCCTGTTCGAATCCTGTTGATCTTATTGTGACGATAAGCAAGTGGCTAACTTTTTAGAAAAATGAAAAACATCAAACTTTTTTTTTTTGCTATTTGCTTTACGTCGCACCGACACAGACAGGTCTTATGGCGACGATGAGATAGGAAAGGCCTAGGAGTTGGAAGGAAGCGGCCGTGGTCTTAATTAAGGTACAGCCCCAGCATTTGCCTGGTGTAAAAATGGGAAACCACGGAAAACCATCTTCAGGGCTGCCGATAGTGGGATTCGAACGCACTATCTCCCGGATGCAAGCTCACAGCCGCGTGCCCCTAACCGCACAACCAACTCTCCCGGTAATCAAACAACTAACATCTCATTATTTGACACCATCCAGCCAAGGCACTGGACAATTCAACCGTAGAAATAAAATCAATTGACCGGTTTTGGCCAAACAATTTTAATGGAAACATTTCTAAATGATTTCAACACCACAAAGCTGTTTGTGAGGTTACAAAGTAACAGGACACTTTTATTTAATTCATGATGTAGCGGACTCTCAACATTTTCTTGAGAATGCCCCCACGTGACAGTGAGAAATGGTACAGATTATCGGAAAGCCGCCTCCATTAATGATAGTCTTTATATAAGATTCGTAGCGACTGGTGTCTCGGGCATTTCACTTATAGAGAATCAAAACAAGCAATTTCAGTTATTGTGTCCGAGGTGTTCGAATCTTCACACAACAATCTCCACGAACTGGTACAGATAGAAAATGCTCATTTAACCTAGTTATTTTGATTATATACAAGTGATTGAGAAAGGTTATTAGGTTATTCAGAGAGGAGCGAAGCTGGAAATGAATCTACATTAGAACACAGCTAAAAGAATATCATAAGTACTGTATATTAGGGCTTTGCTTGCGATTTGATTGTCAACTTTTAGAAGAAATAAGAAAGCATCGCATTCCGCGCCACGAATTTCCGTGCTCTACTTGCGTACATGCGCATGTTAGGGAAAATGCAGGTAAAGTTTACGAACACTCTATGTTGTTTATTAACAGTTCATAAACCTTGTTCGTTAACAGTGTGGACGCACCCTGAGAGGCGAATGGACTGCGTTATAGAGGGTAAGAGAAGTAGAGGGAGACCAACACGTCAGACTCAGTTTCTAATGATTTAAACATGAGAGATATGGAACTAATTGAGGCCACAGAACTAGTTACAAATAGAGGATGGTGGCGGCGTTTAGTAAATTCACAGAGGCTTGCAGACTGAACGCTCAAAGGCATAACGGTCTATAATGAAGATATATGCATATTTGTTGTGTTTTTTCTTCATAAATTTGTAGGTCCCTTGTAAATATTATTGTACTGAATTGACGTGTCGTTCATTTCGCACGGTCAAATTTGTGTCGGGAGAGGGACAGTCCCTCGCCTATTTTCACCTGCTTCTAAGGCGGCTCTGAAACATCATTTCACACTGTATTGTTCAGCACGCCATGTATGGGAATGTCTACTCTTCTATAGCACCGGTACTGCTACAGATTATTGGTTTGAATATTCAGGGGCCTGGTGGGCATGATCGTTAAGGCGCTGAAGTCTAAACGGTTTGAGACCGAGGTTAGCCGGTTCGAGTCCCGTTGGTCGAAAAAATGTCACCATCAGAATGTTGGCCGGCAGGGTAGGATAGGGGAGGTGGTGGTATACAATTTCTAATCAGTAGATTCCGTGCCAAAGGCGTGGATTAAATTCGTAAGGAGTTAGGGCATATGACGCTGTTGATGGTGATCCGTCTGTCGGATGGCGACGTTAAGCCTTGGGGCTATTCGACAGGAGTAGGCTATGTGCCGGCACCGGGTTTCACCCTCTCCCTACTATCATATATCACGTCATCCATTTCATCACATTAACTCCTCTGCTGAGGTTGACGTCAGGAAGGGCATCGTGTCACAAAAACCCGCCACGACCTCATACCCGACCCCGTAGGGGGTTTTGACACTTTCCTCCGGTATAGGTTATAGGAGGCCATGCATCATCTAAACCAATAAAGAACACTTGTTTCTTACTCCAGATCAAAAAGTAAACACATGTTCTTATCTTACCTTATCGTGTTTGAAGCACTGTAGCACTCTCGCAAACACACGTCGCTACATTCACGAGTGAACACGTACTGAGCCCGCAGTAAGAACCACTCCTATCTTATCGGTCTCAGCCACGCTCTCCCATTGGTCAGCTCCCTCCCCCCACCACGAGATGGCTCCATCTCTCTCTTCCCGCCGAGTAGGTACTCGCTCGTGCGTGTTACAAGTGTATGGGTGTGATTCCCAGCAACTCACCTCAAACCGCACGCAACGGGAATTTCACGACAATTACTTATGAATATTGTGCCGCTACCGGCCTCGTCATTGTTGACGAGACCAACACGTCTGAACAGAGCAAAATACACCGAGCTCGATAGCTGCCCAGGATCGGGAGATAGTGGGTTCGAACCCCAATGTCGGCAGCCAGAAGATGGTTTTCTGTGGTTTCCCATTTTCACACCAAGCAAATGCTGGGCCTGTACCTTAATTAAAGCCACGGCGGCTTCCTTCCCACTGCTAGCCCTTTCGTGTCCCATCGTCGCCATAAGACTTATCTGTGTCGGTGCGACGTAAAGCAAATTGTGAAAACTCTTCATTATGGACCGTCATGCCTTTCAGCGTTCAGTCTGCAAGACTGTGTGAATGTATCAGACGCCGCCACAATTAGTTCTGAAGCCTCGTTTAGTTCTATACCTCTTATCTTTAAATCGTTATAAACCGAGTCTAACCATCGTCGTCTTGGTCTCCCTCTACCCCTCTTACCTTCCATAACAGAGTCCATTATTCTCCTAGGTAAGCTATCCTCCTCCAGTCTCCTCACATGACCCCACCACCGAGGCCAGTTTATGCGTACAGCTTCATCCATCGAGTTCATTCCTAACTGAATCTTTATTTTCTCATTCCTAGTAGGCTACCCTCCTGCCATTATTCCCACCTGTTTGTACAAGCAATCCTCGCTACTTTCATGTATGTAACTTATAACTTATGAATTAGATAACTTGAGTCCACCCAGCTGTCACTCCCGTAAAGCGAAGTTGGTCTGAAAACAGACCGATGTTGAGATAGTTTCGTCCGTGAGCTGACTTCTTCCTTACAGAATAGTGTTGTTCGCAACTGCGAGCTCACTAAACAATTTGATTCAATCTGACTTACTGTATTACATCCTGGGAGAACACACATCCCACGTACTTGCAATTATCTACTTGTTCAAATTTGTATTCCCAATCTGACATTGAAGTATCTTGGATTTGTTACCTACTTAGATCAATTAGTCTTGAAAGGTTAATTTACAATAATAATAATAATAATAATAATAATAATAATAATAATAATAATAATAATAATAATCAGCAAAAGTAGTTACTAGGACTTAAAAAAGAGGGTAACATTAAAATATTTATGTATTAAGGTTCAGCGGCAACCATGGGCGCCCGCAGGATCTTTTCCAGGGGGGGGGGGGCACATTAACAATTTTCTTGAATATAGAACCAATATAACGTCAGCAACATTAAATTGTTTACAGAAATTTCCGGTTATAACAGATGCTAGATGACTGTCAGTAAGTTCATTTTATGAAATAATCTGGTATGATATTAAACAATTGAACATCAACATTTTTAGAATTCCAGGGGGCGGGGCAACTGCCCCCCTTCTCCCCCCCCCCCCTTGCGGGCGCCCATGGCGGCAACTTTTACCTGGTGTGAAAATGGGAAACGATCTTCAGGGCTCGAGTTCGAACCCACTGTTTCCCGAATGCAACCTAACAGCTGCGTGAGTATTTCTTAAAGTTGTCACATGGTTGAAACGTTTTTCGTGTCAGCAGCAATAAAGATGACATAGCGAGTACAGATCCTCCGTTCTTACTAGCCTCGTACGACTGGACTACACCCACAGCAGGAGATGAAGAGTTGCAAGAAATTTAAAGAAAAACTACTGTGTTGTCAAAAGATTGGTAAGGCCCATCACTGTAGCAAAATGACCTCGTAAATATAAATTATTATTATTATTATTATTATTATTATTATTATTATTATTATTATTATTATTATTATTATTAGCCAGCCCTGTAGTGTAGTTCAAAGATTTTTTCTTTTGGACTGAGGAGGAGAACGGGGTTCACTCGATACAAGCTCTTAGTTACAGGAAGAAAGCGCACAGCGAGAAGATGGCGGTAGTGTACATAGATGACCTCTAGTTGCCATCGTTATAATGGTGTCCGGAAACTGATGATGATGATGATGATGATGATGATGATCTAAGGAGTCAAACACCGATGTCTCCATTCACTCAATGTAAAAGAAGAGAGATTTCTCTCACATACCGTTTCACTGTGCGACGTGATACATTTCCACTTGCTCTGTTTCACGTACCTCCCACCCTGAATATCCAGTCAATCAGTGTGAATACTCACCTGGAACAATAGAAATTCGTATTAATAATAACGCAAGAAATCGCTTACATGGGCTCCAAAATTAAACATTATAAAACCAGAAGCACTAAACATGAATTTCAAAGGCCAGATGGAAAAACTTTAAGAAAGATCATAAGACCACAATGTCAGGATAATAAGAATGAAACACTCTAGAAGATTATTGAGAAACCTTCAGACACAATGCGAAAAAAGAAGGATAAAATGTTACTGCCATCTTCTCAGAATGTTCTCTAATAGATTAACCAAATAAATCTTTCACTTCTTCCGCAATCTAAAAACAAAACCCAACTGCTTTAAAGAAAGTAAAAAAAGACCTAGTAGAATTAAAAATGACAGAAAATTCGTTATTCAGTGGAACAGCTAAAGTAATAACTTAAGAGGAAAATATAAGGTCCCAAGACAAATCTACAAACCTGTTATCTCGGAAGATGAGAGGAAACGAAGATCAGAAAGAATGAAGAAATACTGGACACTAAGAAAAGAACAAATGATTGATTCAACGTACCGCAAAGAGGATGAGACGAATGAAGAGTACATTTAATTTTCGCGTCAGAAACACAATGCACAGTTACAACACAACTTCACCACATCCATTGCAACCTGGCTGACTCGAGTGACCTGTGGAGTGGTCAACAATCCTGCTAATTAGATGGGGGGAATGGAAAATGAAGGTATCGGCCAAAGAAAGGCAAAGTTCTTGAAGGCCGTGAAAACGAAAAGGTCCCTAGGCCTCGAATGCTCTCATAGCGTCGCGGTCAGAAAAGAACAATACTTGACTAAGAAAGGTGGGATAGGGTAGATGAAAGTAAGGAGCCTGCCAAAATATGTGGAAGCAATGTAAGGGCCCTGAGGTCACCAACTTTCGCTCCCATATTAGAGCCCCTGGTGGCCCTTTGACAGGCGGAAGATAGCGAGGATGCTATTCTAGCGCCCCCACCTAGAGGGGAATGTAAGGCACGGTTCATTACTTTCAAGCTGCGATGCAAATGTTCCACCGAACCACTTGCCTGTGGGCTGGTTTAAAATACCTGGTAACATTCTGCACACGACTTGTCCATACCTGTATAACTCTCTTGCAATTATTTTGCGCTGTTAGTAATGGATTCACTTTTTAAATTGTGTGTGAATTTTCTATTCGACTGCTTGCCGTCTGTTACACTGCTCGTAAGTCATCTTTAACCGGGCGAGTTGGCCGTGCGGTTAGGTGCGCGCAGGTGTGAGCTCGCATTCGGGAGATAGTAGGTTCGAACCCCCACTGTCGGCAGCCCTGAAGATGGTTTTCCGTCGTTTCCCATTTTCATACCTTAATTAAGTCCACGGCCGCTTCCATCCCATTCCTAGGCCTTTCCTCTCCCATCGTCGCCATAAGACCTGTCTGTGTCGGAGCGACGTAAAGCGACTAGCAAAAAAAAAGTCATCTTTAATTCCGGTGTGCTGGGCTCAGTAGCTCACGTGATAGAGCGCTGGCCTTCTAAGTCCAGCTTGGCAGGTTCGATCCTGACTTAGTCCGGCGGTATTTGAAGGTGCGTCGTGTCGGCAAATCTATTGGCACGTTGAAGAACTCCTACGGGACAAAATTCCCCCACCTCGGCGTCCTAGAAAAACACAAAAACGCAAAATATTATTATTATTATTATTATTATTATTATTATTATTATTATTATTATTGTACCGGTTGGTACACCTATATGCTGCACATTTGAATTTTCCGCCTTAAATTACTTTCTACCGGAGAAACACTGAACTTTAACAACTGAATTAATTCAACAGTTCCTCAAAAGATGCCACTGTGTGTATTTCGATTTTTTTTTTTGGTTGATCAAGAAGTGTGGACCTTCTCTGACAGATGTCTCTACTAAAAACTATGATTATGCACCCTGGTGCGAAGGGAAGGAACTTTTTGAAGAAATTTTGTATTCGAAAGTTTGTCTTTACTAAATTTTGTTCTTTCATTGTTTGGGTTGGCAATATTAATCTTTCTTTCCGCCAGTTTTCAACTCAGCCAATCCTGGATTTCTTTAATTAATTTTTGACCAATAGTGTCTTTCTTCTTCGATGTTGATGTATAACTTTTAGCGACCCAATAAATTTTAGTGGGTGTGTCTTAATTATTCATGAAAGGTCTCGAAGCTTCCACGAGGGTTTAAAAACTGCTGATTTTCCTGGCTCTCCACCACTTCAACAACATGTTCGAAACCTTTTCAAGTACCCTACCTGTTTAAAATGTAACTTAGTGCCGGTTTATGTAAACATTTTCTTATTACTTTAAATGTAAATCGGGGATAGAGTGTGCTTTACCCTCTCGAGCTCCCCTTCATTTCGACTTGAGGTGACTATGTTTTCGTAACTGATTTTCTAATCTTTCCTAATGTGTTAAAATTTTCTTATACAAGTCACCTATGTAGTGTGGGAATAGCCCCTGTGTATCGGCCTAGCGGAACTTAGGTTTTAAAATGTGTATTTAGGAGTGTTAATTCACGCCTCCATTCCTTTTGCGTTTTGGGCCGTTTTTAACCCCTATTTGTCCACTAAGGCCCGGTAGAATGGGTACAAGATACCCCTGTTTCTTTGTAAGTGTGCCTTGAGGGCAGTTTGTAGTAAAGTCCGTTTATGGCCTTTTGATAGGCTTGAAAGATTGAGAGCGGTCAGCTCTTTCTGGTATTTTGAAAGGTGCCTCTAGGAGGCTTGACATTACGAGGTGGGAGCAAATGCTCCATATAATTAGGGGTTTTCTGCCCTTTGGTAATTTGTGGTTGTGAGCTGAGAGGTCAGAAATCGTTAAACTTGGGGGCTCGTAGCCCAGAATTGTAAAAACCCCTAAACTTGTGCTTTCGTTTGTAAAGTTGCATTGTACCTGATTTTTCGTTGTTATTTCACCTAGTGAAAATTGTTAAATCTTGTTATCAGTTGAAAATATAACCTTTATTTAAATTTTAAATTCATCTTTCGGACTTGTAGTTAGACCTATTCCAGCGCGCACCTTCTTTCACCTCTGCTGATCCACCAAAAACACGGTAACAATTATTATTAGCCCGCCTGGTGGTCATGATCGTTAAAGCGTTGAAGTCTAAACGGTCTCACACCGAGGTTAGCCGGTTCGATTCCTGTTTGTCGAAAAAAAAATCAGCATCAGAATGTTGGTCGGCAGGGTAGGGGAGGTGGTGGTATGCAATTTCTAATCACTAGGTTGCGTGCCAAAAGCTTGGATTAAATTCCAAACCTCTCCGCAGTGCTCATATGGAGTGAGAGCATATGACGCTGTTGATGGTGATTGGTCCGTCGGATGGGGACGTTAAGCCTTGAGTAGAACCCTTGGTGCTGTTCCACAGGAGTAGGCTATGTGCCGGTACCGGGTTTCACCCTCTCCCTGCTATCATATATCACGTCATTCATTTCATCACATTAACTCCTGTGATTAGATTGACGTCAGGAAGGGCATCCGGTCATAAAAATTGCCATCATCTCGCCTCATAACCCACCCCGTGAAGAGAGGGGTCAAAAGATGCTGGAGAGTTGGAGAGTCTGCATGATGTGGGTCTTAAAGTCAGCAAGGCGTGAGGTGTATGTACGCTACAGAGTGCCTTATTTTAAACAAAAAAGCGGAGCTGCAAGAACTGTAGAAAGAGGAAAGGATGATTCTGAGGAAGGAGCGCAGAAGACTAGTGAGGAGCTCATGGACACAATGTGGTACGGACACCTGGGAAGAATGGAGATCTTCAGATAGATCATGGGGTCAAGATATGAACAACAATAGAAGAGAGCCTAGAACTGGACAGTCTAAAATCATTTGAAGAGAAGCATGGGCCCGAACAGGTCATTTCGCAAGAGGAGAGAAAGATGTTTTGGGAAGAGACGAGAAAGGTGCGCAACTCTCTCGGTCATTGCCATGCACACTCCGTCAGATGCCATAAATCACTGGTCAGCAGAGGACAGGAATGCACTTTGTAAATGAAGGTGATCTACTCCGGAAGAAGTAGATGTAGGACACTCGCCGACCTCTCCACGTGCAGTTGGATCCACGAGCTTCAAACAGAGTCAAGGTTGCAACGTACGAGTTTCGACGCCCTGCCCTAAAGACCGCTTGATTTAATAGCAGATCTCTCATTGACAGTTCCTGTAGCGGGAAATTAGCACGTTTTTTTGCTTTCTTTGCAATCGTATTTACGTCGCACCGACACAGAGAGCTCTTACGGGGATGATGGGACAGGAAAGGGCTAGGAGTGAGAAGGAAGCGGTTGTGGCCTTGATTAAGTACAGCCCCATTTTTGCCTGTTATGAAAATCCGAAACCACAGAAAACCATCTTCAGGGCTGCCGACAGCGGGGTTCGAACTCACTATCTCCGGAGTGCAAGCTGAGAGCTACCGAAACCGCGCAATCAGTTGCTGGGTCAAAATTATTTTCTCCCCATAATAGCGTGCATGTTGTGATGGTATAAAAAGCAAGACCTATGACACTGACAGAAGGGAGAGGATAAACAGTCTCACCCGGATCGTTATACAGTAACGCTTCACACAAATGTTGAGTGGCTCACCTATACAGTCAGGCAGGCGTCGTGCTGAAAATTAAAATCCGCATCCTGTTTCCAGTCATTCGAGCGGGTCAGGAATGGAATGAATGAAGCCCCCATCTAGCGGCGAGGATCGGAATTGTGCCTATCGCACTCCTCTGGAGCAATGATTAAGGACTGACAGATAGAATGAAATGGTACTGGAGATTGTTGCTCGAATGAAAGATGACAGGGAAAACCGGAGTACCCGGAGAAAAACTTGTCCCGCCTCCGCTTGTCCAGCACAAAATCTCACATGGAGTGACCAGGATTTGAACTACGGAATCCAGCAGTGAGAGGCCGGCGCGCTGCTATTCCATCGTATTCTGAGGCTCAACAAAATAGCGAAGAGATCTAAACATCTTTCTTTCATACCCTCTTTGATGGTCACTACCCTTACCAGTATTTCCCGTTAGATAGCTTATCCACGCTACTATAACAAATGCTTTTTGTGTATATCTATGGACCTTTAGACCTTGATACTGAGAACAAATTTAGGCCGTACTTCTATGGTAAAAATGTCTTATGGCACGAAAAATATGGGAGATTCTGGTTCTATCCCTGTGACCTCTTTGATATGATTCTGGATGGTGACGACTGTTCAAACGGGGAGAGGGGGCATAATGAACTAAGCATAATGTGTGTCATCAGTCCATAGACGTTTTATGCAGCTCCCGTGGCACCCTATCTCGTGCTAACCTTTTCATTTCCATATAATTACTACATCTATATCCACTCTAATCTGTCATATTGATCCCTTTGGCTACCCCTAACGTCTTACCGGCTACACCAGTGAACAAGTCCTGGGTGTCTCCTATCACTATGTCTTATTCTGCTGAAACTTGGCTAAAACGATCTCCTATCACCAATTCGATTCAGTATCTCTTCATTCGTGATTCAATGTAACCATCTCACGTTCAGGATTCTTCTGTAACACCACATTTCTTTCTTTTTTCTTTCTGAGCTAGTTATTGCCTATGTGTTACTTGCAATGCCACGCTCCAGATGAAACACGAAAGTGTTCAAAAACATCTTTCACATTCCCATGTGAATGTTCAAAGTGAACAACTTTCTTACTTGCGCTAGTCTGCATTTTGTGTCTTCCTTATTTCTGCCGTATTCACCAGACTTCGCTCGACGGCACTCCATTACTTTAGTTTTCATATTTTATTCCTTCTCCGAGATTGTGCCCATGCCCTTCATTAATTTCTCCTGATCTTGAGCAGACTCAGAAAGAATATCATCAGCAAATCTCGGACCTTTGATTTCGTTTCCTTGGATTGCGATTCCCTTTTCAAATTCCAATTTACAGCGGGAACAAACTAGAGTCCTTTATGGATTGCTGCTTTTTTCGCATACCCCTCAACTCTTATCACTGAAGAATGATTTTTGTACAGATAGAAAATATTATTCTTCTTTCTTGGCATCTCGGCCAGATCACCTTCAGAATCTCAAATAACTTCGTCCAATCAACATCGAACGCCTTTCGTAGATCTTCGAATGTCATGTGTGTGGGTTTGTACGCCTTAATTTGATCCTCAAAGTCAGCATTCTCTTGATGCATTTCTTTAGAAGCCAAATAAAGAAAGTGGACCAAGCAGTTCTCAACTCGTCCGTGAAACCTCATGTTCGCCCTTGTGTCAAAAATAATTTGATATACCTCTCACATCTCGTGGATATGACCTTCAATACGCATCCAGAAATGAGTTGGCCAAGTCGCTGTCATTCTGTGAATCGCGTTGTACAGAAATCAAAGCTTAATCGCTCGCTATTGTGAAAGGAATTTCCAGTCATCTTGAAGTGGAATATCACAAAAACAATGTAGAGACGCAGAAAGACAAGTTATCAGTTATAGGAAATGTAACATTCACTGGCTATCCTGAAGAAACCACTTCCTGACAACGTTAACCGCTCAAGGCGACACTTGTCCTTCTGAGTCCCATCAAGGTGACTAATATCGGGTGTCGTAAATAAAATGTTGCGATTTTGGAACAAAAATCGAATTTTCAACTTTAACCTTTAAAAATCTGCCAGTCTCTTTCAAATCCCGCCAAACACCACGGCCGCTCCTCTCACACAAACCTAGCTTTGGGGTACCGTTTCAATGCAGTAGGCCTAACAGGAGAAACACATCCCAGGACAGTTTTAAAGCAACTTTCAGCTCGTTGCGACAGAGTTCACCTGAAAGTTTCAGATAATGTGAAAATGAATGAAAACCTACAACCTGTTTTCCAGTCATTGACCGGGTCAGGGATGTAATGAATGAATCTGATATAGGCTGTTATTACAATGGGGTCGCCACTCCCAAGGTGATTTATATTAATGGGTGATAAATGCTATGAAATGATAATTGAGAGTGTTGCTGGAATGAAAGATGACAGAAAAAACTGGAGTACCGGAGAAAGACCTGTCCCGCCTCCGCTTTGTCCAGCACAAATCTCACATGGAGTGACCGGGATTTGAACCACAGTATCCAGCGGTGAGAGGCCGACGCGCTGCCGCCTGAGCCACGGAGGCTCCCTCAGATAATGTACTGCATGTTATTATCAGTTGAATACTCCTGAGGTAGATTTTTGACTATTGAATAAATAATGAAAAATTGAAAAATGGTATCACCAATAGTTTATATCTGCCTGCATAATCCGCAGTTTTTCTTAAATATACTATTATTTTTTTACAAGTCTGCGAAATTATATCCGAAAAAATTGAAAGCTGTGCGGGAAAGAACATTTTCCACGCAACATATAAAAATAAAAATTATTTCTTAATAACATTGCAAGCTTTCATGTGGGACTATACCTTGTTAATATGGTAAAATGGAGAAGTTCAACATCTCAGTCTTGGCTGCCTTTAAAGGATTTCTGTAAATGACTTTCCTCCTTGAAAAAAAAAAATAATGTTACGTCCGATTCCTTATTGAACTGTCAACATGCAGGCGTTCGGGGTTCAATTCCTGACACGGTTAAATACTTCGGCTGCGACTCGTTAATTCCCTTGGGAAAGACTGGATGTCTATTTGTCCCCATAAAATTTTCTCCATACATACACAGCTCCAACCACTACAAAGAAAGAACGCAATAACAAATCCATCCTGGAGTTAGAAAGTAGGCCAGGTACACATGTAGTTAGCGGAACAAAGAGTGTTGCGAGGGGAGGGTGATTCTTCTCCTTAAAACCCCTTAAGGCGTACAGTTTTATAGTGGTATCATGTACTGGGGATATTTATGATCAAGAGTGCTGATAGGAAAGGGGGAGAAAATGTATTTAATTTGATGAGTTAATGTAGTAGATTTCCTCTGAATTAATTATTCAATATGAAACAGGATAATATGACGGTAGGATCTTCCCTATTGCCTGTGGACAATATTTTAAATGTGCGGATAGTAATAGGACTCTTTTTATAATGTAAAGTTGTAGAGTTTATTAGGTTAAAAAGTGGCTGTATGACTTGTGTGTGAAGAGTTCGTCATGCCTGACAGTAGCTAGGCCCCTGTGTAAATTTTTGTTTGTACTTTTATTGGTAATTAAGTTAATTTATTTCGTTTGATATTAAGTGCCGATTTACTGAAGGTAGATTCACTTCATTTATACAGTCTTATATATCTGTTTGAGGAAATGGTAAATGTTAGCCTGTGAGATGGGGAAACCATGTTAACTATGCGATGGAAGGAACTCTGGCCTTCTGCGAGGTTGAAATGATATAGCGGTATGATATTAAAAAATATATATAGGATATGATGAACGCCTAAGCGGATTTTAGCATATAATAAGTGTATCAGTATGCCTTTGCTGGCGGGACCTAGTGTTTACAGTGCACTATGTCTTCTGGTATGGGCTATATCAAATTTGTTACTTTTATTGACCTGTCTCAGCTTTATCCTTGGCTTTGACAATATGAAAGTGACTGAGGTATGAGTGATGCTAGTAATGCCATTCCTTATGGAGCCAGTCCCTGACATGAATGGTGTGAAAATATTGCTCATAGGGTCGGTTGGTGTATGCATTTCAGTGGGCTTGGCAGACTGATATGTAATAACTTCTAGCTCGGTAAGGAAAGCAACGGGAAACGATCTCACTCCTCATTTCCCTAGTACGCCTCTTCAGTGATGCCTAGGCCATGTATGACAGCTGATGGCGGAGCTGTTGAGGATCCAACCAGCCTTCGGGCTGTGGACTAAACATACATACAAGTGGAATGAGCCGCTGACGATGTACTGAGTATGTATTTATTTGTGGAGAAGTTTGTTTCAAAGAGGTGTGAGCGCTGTCCAAGTCTACCCGAGGGTGAGGAGCGTTTGAAAGGTTTCTATACTGGCTGTTGGAGAAATGAAGGTTTTTCAGACACAATATTCATCTCTAGTAGTCGATATATTTTTAATTGGTTTCCACATTTGTAACAAGTTATGATAAAAATAATAATTGGAATATTTAATTGTTACCCTTAAGAACGCAATAGCTAGGGATTTGTTTTGCAGGGTCCCAAATAATGTCGAAACCGAGGCCGCCACTTCGAACCTTGCAGGCACGATGAGTCACACAGCAACGTGTAAATAGCAATGCAGCCAATGTGTGTGTTATATGTTTTCTCTTCCAGGTTGTAGGAGTGTTTGAATATGATATTTTGATAATCATTGTTTTATTGAAGCTAGATTTCGTGAGAATCTATTGGTAGTTTATTTCAAGTGAAGGGGTTGAGACTCTTATGACAAGTACAGTAGGTTCATCAAGTGTGGTGATTCGTTTCCACCAGAGTTCTGCTTACTTTTCTTATTTGTGGGATTATGTTGTGATTATGTGGAATTTGTTTATTGTTTTCTTTTAATGTATATTTTACATAATAATTCATTGGTACTATATTTAAATTAGGCGGCCACTCTAAGACTAATCTCAGAGTAAATCAGTGTTTCGAATATGTAAACTGGGAGTCTTCCTGCGGAAATTCGCAAGGTTTTAACTTATCACTGTAAATAGTCAAATGTTTTATTATGATATGGTGAAAGGTATTCTCTTTTTTGTCGTCTTCAACAGCTGGAATGAAATGTAGGGTCGATCAACAACAAAACCAGTTATACAAAGTTAAAGTTTAGAAAGGTAATTCAACTTTCCTCAAATTGTTTGAATCGAGTGAAGGAACAGTAAGGATTGTTTTGTCAATAAGTGAAATTCGACACCGTGATTTCAGTCATCCACACAGAGACACTTGTGAAGATGTGGACACTTGACAGCACGGAATTGCTTCACTGAGTGTCAAATATATTTGTGAAAATTAATAAATTTAATCATCAAGGTTAGAGAGTGTGAATTATATGTTGCAACGAGAGCTAATTAAACACTTTATTTGTGCCTATCTTTACCGATAATTGCATCCCTATCTCTTCCGTTCATTTTATGCCTGTAAGTTAGATTGAAGTTGGTTGTAATTCATAGCCGCGGACGAACCATGGCCATGAGGGGCTCGTGCTCATATCTCGGAACGGAAGGCTCGCTATGTTATAAGGATAGTTGTCATCTCATGTGTTCAGATTAGTCATTTCAATCCAAATGAGGCGACATTTGTCACGAGGCAGGAAAAGTCCCTTGACTGTTAATTTCTGTGGCGCGTGGTCCCATGTGTTCATCACCCGGTCGGAATAAATTTGCGTCGTCACATGGCCCCATGAGCTATGGGGGTTGATGGGAAAAGTCCCAATACAGACATACAGACAGACAGACAGACAGACAGACAGACAGACAGACAGACAGACAGACAGACAGACAGACAGACAGACAGACAGACAGACAGACAGAAATTACGGAAAAGTAAAAAGTGTATTTCCTTTTTAGTGTGGACGTGACCGATACAGAAATACCATTCTTTTCAAATTCTGAGCAATGTACAGACAACACTCTTATTATAGATAGATACCGGTAGGTGTATTTTAAGTTACATAAAACAGTTTATAAGTCTTTGGAAACACGAACAGAATGTCACGGTCTACAAGCCTGTTGAAATAACACGCAGGGTCATCATCAACACGATCGGTTTCTCTCGCGCGATGTCGAGAGGGCGAACAGCGTTCTCGATATCGGCCCGTCTGATGTTAGGTGCACGTAGGTCTCGTTTTAAAGTTTGGCGCCATGTGTTTTGTGGTCTCGGAAGCGAATAACATGGCTAGTTATACACATTCAACGTTTCGTTCCAATATCTCGCAATTTCCTGGATCCACGCTGCCGCAATAATGTCCTCACTGGTGATTCGGTTGCACCAAATGACATTCAAAGTTTCGATAAGCAACGTAGGTGAGCTTTCGTGCCGTAATTTCCCATGTTTCACTGTCGTAGATCGCTGTTGTGTTTCATCAAGTTCGGGTTTCGTCTCTTTATCGACCGCTCAAGCGTGGCGAGTGCTCAGAATAATAACACTGCGTCGTTCAACCACACATTGTTCATAACGATTCTGAACATGCTGAACAAAGCTGGTTGCTATAATGACACTAGAAATGACGTTATCTCCTCACGTAAAAGAAACTTATTTCCGAACCGTACAAAAACTCAAATTTTACAGGAGAGACGAAATTCCACTTACAAACAACGGTGTGGCGAATTTAATTTCTCAGTGATTAATGGCTTCGGATATGGTATAATGAATATTCCAAAAAATACACTTTTACAGGAGAGCAGTGCGAAGTAAAATACGTAAGTCCGGTATCTCGCTACCTTTTAATGATATACCACACTATTTTAGTGTACAATTATCTTAATCTTTAAGTACAGTCATGCATGAACTTCTTAAAAAATATGCCATAAAATATTCGACAAAATTTGATTAACAATATTTGACATTTTTCAAATCCACAGTTGTAGCCCTTCACGCAAGCTACTAGCGAAATGAGTTACGAGTTTTAGGCAAATAAAATATAATCAAGTATGAGAATATATTCTTTATTCATAAAAATTGCAATCCTTTTCTTAATTATCGTTATCCGGTCGATTAAATTAACAGTTTGCCACTACCAACGCTAATGCGGGTCACTTAAGCCCTTACAACGACATTCGGTGTGGACATGTAAAAAAATCAAAAAATACCTGATGGTAATGAACCAAGGAACACATTACAGAAAGAATTATGTAAATAAGTTAATTTGGCTAGGATTTGATTAACAAATTAAAACGAGTAAGAACCAAGCGATTTTACTGCTTTGGGCCCGGAGCTATCCAGGACTTACAATTTGTAGCCCCTCAACTTCCGGCAAATTGCTTAGTTTTAAGTTTTTCGTAGTATGTGGGGTCCCACACTGAGAAATGCTTTCAACAATAAACAACTGCATGATGATTCACGTCACGCCCAGCCAACGGCCTCTCTAAATATTATCCATGAAATACAATCATCGCACATGTATGTCTGATCGCAAAAATAGTGATTTTCTACTACTTTACTGTGCCCTAAGAAACCCATATAATTCACAAACTACTCGCAAACTTATCCGCAGTTCACATTATTTGCTAAATGGGCTGTAACTTTGATCTACTGTACTGTACTGGGGCTCTTCCCAGTGGGGATTCCGGAACTGCTCCAAGGTAGAGTCCACTACGTGTGTCTCATGACAACCTGTTGAGTGTTAAGTGTAATTGCAGCGGATACTTTCATCTATTTGAAACAGTTGTTATACCAGTCAGCCGACTGCAGAGATTTAATCCACAACAACTTAAGTCTGGAGGGCATAATAAAGTGTGTACTCTCATGGCTGATGACGAAAGATGACAGTGTACACATCGTATCGACAGATGACATACAAACTGACGTCAGAGAGAAGGAAAACCTATTCTTCACAGTAGCAAGCTAATTAACTTCTAAGAATATTTCAGGAGGCCTTTACACACAGTGACTTTGAGGAAGGGAACGACAAAAGCACTTTAATATCGAAGTCGTCCGCAAGTGTTGTCATTGGTTAGATATTGCCGAAATAAAGTGTCTAGTCGGTGGATGTCTCAAATGTTACTGTTGAAATTTGACTTCTTAACTCTTGGAGCATATTATTGAGAAATATATGAAAGTCAAAAGAGGAGTTCGAGTTGGTGGTAGGAGGATAGGCTTCATTCTTTTGTTGATGATACGGTGATATTGGCAGAGTGAAGGAGCTATGCTTCGAATGACAGAAGATTTAAATAAGACCTGCGAGGAATTCGGAATGAGAATCAATAACTAAAAGTTAAAAAAAAGTGCAAAAAAATTAAGGACAGGGAAATGTAATACAAGTAAGTGCTTTCAAATATCTGGGAAGCATAATGACGGGAGATATACAAGTCTCGATCGACTGAATTTTGATACACCGAGTGTTCTCTTGTGGAATGATAACTTCACTTCCTCTAGGGTTTCTAGGTAGCTTATTTTAAATGGTCCTACAAAAGTTCTATTCCGTATGTTAAATCCGGATTAACTTCGCTTCAATAGCTTCATTACGGTGGTCAAGGATACTTTTTCTGGATTTGGGATGTCCTTCATGGCTCTAATCGCTGATGTTGCCTTTTCTTTATCATGCGGTGGTCCGGGTCGTTTGGAAACAAATGCCCAGATATTTCAACTGATTTACAATCGCTAATTTGTTTCCCCTAAGTATGACTTTTTTAGGCACATTCTTTCCTCCTTTCGGGAATGTCATTTGAACTACCTTCTTAGTGTTAATTGTGAATTAATTTTCTGCTGCCCATTCCGAGAGTCTATTGAGTGCATCTTGCACCTCTTTGCACGACTTTCTATCCTTCTCATTGACGATTCTTGTCACATGGGATGTCTGTTCATTGCTCAGAATTTAAAAACGATGGTATTTCTGTGTCATCAGTCCTGCCCACAGTAACAAGGAAATGCACTTTTTACTTTTCCGTGGTTTCCCATTTTCACACCAGACAAATGCTAAGGCTTTATCTTAAATAAGGCCACAGTCGCTTCCTTCCCACTCCTAGCCCTTTCCGTCCCATCGTCCTCATAAGACGTATCTGTGTTGGTGCGACGTCAAGCAAATTGTTATGTCTTTTTCCAGCCTCGTTCACAAACGTCAGTTTTATTCCATTTTAATGAAGTGTGGGTTACCCCGCTTTACCGGACAAGTCTTTCTTTCTTTTTCAATTTATTTATTAATTTTTTCTTATTGTATTATTTCCTCTTTTATTGTTTTTGTTTGTCTTGTTTGTATTCTTGTATTTTTCATTTTTGTTTTCTGTTTGAATGTTTGTCTTTTTACATTGTTTTTCTTTTGTATTTATTGTTTCTTTTATTTTTGTTTTGTTCTTTCTTATTTTTATTTTACTTGTAATTTTTATTTTGTTTACTATCTTTATTATTTTTTGTTGTTCCTTGTTTTATTTATTTGACTTTTTATTATTTTTCTAATTTGTTATATTTGTTGGTTATTTTTTGTTTTGTAATTATTTCTTATTTTTCCCTTTTTCTTGTTGTTTATTATTACTACTTCTTTTTACTTGTGTACTTTTTCTTATGTATTTTTTATTTTTCCTTTGTTATATTCTCTTTGTTTTAGTTGTTTTATTCTTCCTTCTTCTTCTTGTCGTTTGGCCCTACTGAGGACTATAGGGCTCGTTTCGACACCTTGTATGGAGATTCTGTTTCTTCTTCGCCCAGAAAGCTTTCACCTTCTGGCTGCGTGCTTGTTTCCTTTCCTCGGTCCACTTCGGTCGGGTGGTGCCTGTACCCTGTCTGCTGGTGAGAGACTCTGGAAAGACACCTTGAAAGGTCAACTGCCGGAAAAATACACGATCCTGTACGGTCTGTTCTGAAATCCCCAGTCGGACTTCACTGTGGTGATCCATTTATTTTTGGACGCTTTCCCTCTGCCTGTAGTGGTAAAGATCTTGCTGGTAAGTCTGTAAGTACCCATACGAGTCAAATGCCCATAGAAAGTCAATCGCCTCTTCCTCATGGATGTAACTATGTCTTCTTGATGGTGCCTTATCCTGTAAGTACCATCCCCTTCTCTTATTGGTCCTAAATTCCTCCTTAGTATTTTTCGTTCCTTGAGCTCTAGCTTCCTCGGTGGACCTTTTCTGTTAATCAGAAGACACTCAGAGGCGTACAGTACGGACGGTCTTACTACTGAATTGTAATGTTGGAGTTTAAGGTTCTTAGAGGGGCACTTGGATGTATAGATGCTCTTACAGGTATGGTAGATGGTTTCCAACTTGGTGCATCTGGTGTCTATTGCTAATGTCTCATTCTCGGTTGCTGAAATCCACTCCCCTAGGTACTTCACGGCAGAAACCTTACGAATGGTGGTGTTTTCGAATGGCATAGTAGATGGGACTCCCTTTATGTTAGTCATGAACACAGTTTACTTTATATTGACCCTCAAGCCGGTTTTAGCTGCTATGGTATAGAAGCTCTGTAGCTGGTCAGTAGCTTCTTCTATGTTGTTGGCTAATAAGGTAAGGTCGCCGGCAAAGGCCAGGCAAGGTACACTGAGATTATCTTTCTTGTAGCCAATTTTCAGCCCACTTCCTGGAGGTAATGTGGCAGTCCATAAGAGGGTCTGCCTATCTATTGTGATAGTACATATATCACACCCCCGAATTATATGTAGAAGTTATAGATATTATTGTCAGTATTCGATTTTTATTATTATTATTATTATTATTATTATTATTATTATTATTATTATTATTTCATTTGTATATTTTGCCATTTATATTGGTAAGCTGGAAGATATCCACATATGTAGGTATGAGTAATTTGTTTTGCACGAGTGGGAAAACATTGCTTTAATAACTCTGGTAATTTGAATGAGTCATATGGCTACCCCAGTGTTTGTTGTGATGTACTTGTGTCGGGAAATTCATGAGTCATGTATATATCCCAGCCTGATGAGATGAGCTTGTTGTTGTATTAGGAAAGTTTGGTGATTCATGGAATATACCCCAGAGTTTGTTATTGTCTTGGGAGGAAGAAGTAGTTCAGGGCTTGGTCTTGGGCTTGAGAAGAGGACCACCCATGATTGGCTGGCAAGCAGCAATCCAGACGTATCATCTGAGAGGAGGGGGATGTTGATGTCTATAAAGGTTGATCATACGGCGGCAACCTGGAACATTGTAAGGGTGATTGTAGAGGTGATTGTAAAGGAACGAGAAGGAAGATAACTACAACTACAACTGACGCACTGTACGGGAAGGAAGTGGTGCTGATACACGGTACTGGAGTGACACGGCAGCAATGGACTGGACTTCAAACGTTCGTGGAGCGTAGTCTTGTTATGTTCGTGGAAAGTGGCTGATTGTGGAGAGTGCTTGCGCATTAAGTATTGTAGCACTTGTGGCGGCCTAGCATTATATGTTGGTGAAAGCTATCTCAGACTTTCCATAAATTTATATGTTGAGGATCGACAGACGTGTGTATATATCTTTACAACAAGAGTTAAAATATGTGAACACAGTAGTACAAGGTACAGTATCTGTGTGATGTGATAACTGCCGATTATGAGAATCGGTAAGTCGAATTGATATAGAGACAGTGAAGGGTATTTATCTTCATACATGTACATTGTTCATCGGACTATCTACAAATGGTAGCTTAATTCTCGCTTTCGTTTTCCCACGATTTTCATTATTATTGTTGTTGTTGTAAATATGGAGTCTTCCAGCAATATTTTATGTGTGTATTATATGTATAATGTTGTATGTTGATGAGATGATCATGCACGGAATTTGTTAAGAATATAGTTAGCTATTTTAGAATCAGTGTTATTGATGAACCTAGGTGCAGTTCCTACCTAATTAGTCGTTTTCAGGAGGTTAGGTAAGGCCTGCAGCAGATGTACCAGTACGCAGCATTATGTACACGACCTGTGATATACAGTTTATCATGCTCTTATCTAAATTCGAGGGATCCATTCTGGTGAACTCTGGCGCCCATACTACGGACATTTCGGTTAATTATGCTTATTAATTTTATTAAGTTTTTGAGTGATTTTATTTATATATTTTATTCATGATATTATTTATCAGTAGTCATAAAAAAGTTACAACTGGCACCCAACGTGGGGCTGAATGATCGGTACATCTGTTAGGCTTATAAGCGAAGGTGCACTTGTCAGGTGTGGTTGGAATTCTGCAAACTATGTCAGTGAAGTGTTTTATATGTACGTGATTTGTATGTTGGAGTATGAAGAAATGTTGTAGCGAGTCGAGTATTATAAAATTGAGAAGTAGAGAGGTTGTTATAGTTGTTGGTACTATGAATCAGGATAAGGGAAGTCAAAAGAATTCCACCACATTGAGTTTATCTAATTTAAGTGAGACTAGCGAAATGGCTGATAGTAGGAAAGATCAATCGGCAACGATATGTGAGGAACCGAGTAACCCGTCTCAAACTCAGAATGTAGGGGATCAAGGCGAGTTTTCAATGCTCTGTATGATTAAATCGCTACTTAATGAGTTGAAGGGGGAATTGTCCAGTAAAATCGATAATAATAATGTTGAATTGTCTAGTAAAATCGATAATCAGAGTGTTGTTTCTAATAGTAAGAGTGATGAATTGTCCAGTAAAATCGATAATAATAATGTTGTATTGTCCAGTAAAATCGATAATAATAAGGTTGAATTGTCTAGCAAGATTGATAGTCAGAGTAAAGAGTTGAAGAGTGAATTGAGTTTTTTAAGAAATGAAATATACAGTATTAATAGTGAATTAAATTCAGTTAGTACGGAACTGTCCAGTAAGATTGAGAATCAGAGTAAGGAATTAAATTCAGTGAGTGTTGAATTGTCTAGTAAAAATTGATAGTTTAAGTATTGCTGTAAATGGTAGAATAGATGAATTAAACCAGAAGTTCGACCATCAAAACAGGGAAATTCAGGAAGTCAGTGATAAAGTAGAAGCTCAATGCTTGGAACTGACTGAGAAAATTGAATGCCGATTTAATGTAGTTAGGAAGGAATTTGTGGAAGACATCAAGGAATGTGACAAGAGAATAAAAATAGTGGAAGATAAAGTCGAAGAAATAGATAGAATTAAAACCAGCCAGAATGTTTTAGCGAAGCGAATAGATGAAAAGACTGAGAAATTGGAGAAAGACCTCAAGTCAGTAGAAGGAAATGCCAGAATGGTAGTGGAAGAAGGAATTAAATCATGTCATGTGAAATTAAGGCAGGAAATCAGTCAAATCCAAGTAGGTAGCAGTATATGTAATAGGTACGTATCTTGTACAAAGGACTCTGAATTACCCAAATTTAATGGCCGGCAGTTTAATCCGATGGAATTCTTGAAAACAGCGGAGAAACGGTTTTCCAAGAATCTTGACGATGGTTTGATTGAGTGGAGTATGGTTGATGAGATGTTGGATATTGCATTTGTTGGAGAAGCGAGATCCTGGTTTCAAGTTTATAGACAGGGTATTTCGAGTTTGGAGGAATTTAGGGAGAAATTTAGTTCTAAATTTTGGAGTGATGCTATTCAGGGAAGGGAAAGAGATCGCGTGCTATTTGGCAAATATAGACCTCAGGAAAGTGTGTCTATGACGGAATATTTCTTGGCGCATGTTCTGATCAGCCAGAATATTGAAGGTCTAGCATCGGAGAGAGATACAGTCCGCCAGATGTTGAGGCATTTTCCTGAGAAGGTCGGATTAGCTGCATGTATGCAGAATATTGTTAAGATCAAGGAATTAGAGCAGCTGTTAGAGAGGTTTGATGCTTTGGAAGGGCAGGGGAGGACTAGGCAAAGTGAAGGTAGGAATTACGGGGATAATGGGAGACAAGGTAATCAGGTAGCGGGAGATAGGAATAATCAGAATTTCAGTCATTCTAGGCAAGGGAATCAGGGTGGTAATTCCGGAAGGGGAAACAGACAGTCTAATCAGGGAGTTAATCACCAGGAATATTTTGGCAGAAGACCTAATCAAGGGGAATCAGAAATTAGGGGGCGTACGGATCAAAGACCTCCAGGTCAAGTGCCGAGACATGATAATAGTGAACAGGTCATGTCAAGTGATTTAAACCGGAATCGGACATCTTAGTTGGGTCAGATAGGCAGTCCGATACCGAAATTCCTATTCACGCGATGAAACAGGTAAGTTACGAGGTAGACGTGAAAGAGGAATTATTGTATGACCATGTGTTTTGTGTTCAGGGAGATTTTGAGAATAGGGGGCGTGATGAAGGTAAGAAAGCTGTGTCGGATGACTTACTTTGTGCTAGTGGTGATGGTAATAGCGGTGTTGCGATCGATAATCTTGTGGAAGTTTCTGAAATTGAAAGTGAAGTTTTTTGTGAAGTTGATGAAGGTTGTTTTGTGAGTGAAGTGTGTTCACAGAGTATACATCATGAGGATGTTTTTGTTGATGTAAGTGTACGTGATGAGAGTAAAGTTAGGCCCATTGTGTGTGAAAATGGTGACTTTGAGATTAATGAAACTTCTGATAAGAGAGTCGAAAGTAGCAGTGTTGTTGGCATGAAAGTGGTGCAAGTAGTAGCTGATATGGAAGGTGGTGAAGATGACTTGACTGTTGAGTCATTAAGTAGTAATGACAGCAATTTCAAAGTGTATTATTGTAAGAATTTCAGTAATAGAGTGAGCGTGAGTGAGAATGGAAATGTGCGTGAGGTGAAGGAAAGTCTATCCAAGCGTGTGTGTAAAGTTTTATTTAATTCTGAGAGTTGTATGAATGATTTGAACGACGTGCTGAGTGATATCGATGTGGAATGTATGAAAAAGTATGTGATCTGTTTGCTTGCATTAATTATGGTTTTGTGGAAGAGGCAACGTTGTGAGATTCCCACGCATTTCAGAAAGAGGGATTTCTTTGTTATGAATGTTCTGAATGAAAGTTTGTATAATTCTTGTGTGACTGCATGGGATGAATGTTTGTGTGTGAGATAGAATGTATTCTAGACGTAGTTAGATTTTATTGCGGTACGCATTCCTCGTCTATCGATGCCAATGTTAAGTTTATGTATAGTTTTTTTCATTTACATTAGGGTCCGTATACTGTGGACAGTAGAATAGGCAAGTGTGCTTATAGGCTCCTAACCACTGACAACAAGGTTTTTGGAACATTTAATATCTATAGCCTTCGCAGATATAAGAGATAGGATCTGCACCTTGGATGTATATACACTGACTGACAGAGCAAATGCAACACCAAGAAGGAGTGGTCAGAACTTTATGCCAATTGCAGGGTAGACTGATGTCACTGAGGTATGCTCATGATGTGAAATGCGCCGCTGTGCTGCGCACGTAGCGAACGATAAAAGGGACACGGCGTTGGCGAATGGCCCACTTCGTACCGTGATTTCTCAGCCGACAGTCATTGTAGAACGTGTTGTCGTGTGCCACAGGACACGTGTATAGCTAAGAATGCCAGGCCGCCGTCAACGGAGGCATTTCCAGCAGACAGATGACTTTACGAGCGGTATGGTGATCAGGCTGAGAAGGGCAGGTTGGTCGCTTCGTCAAATCGCAGCCGATACCCATAGGGATGTGTCCACGGTGCAGCGCCTGTGGCGAAGATGGTTGGCGCAGGGACATGTGGCACGTGCGAGGGGTCCAGGCGCAGCCCGAGTGACGTCAGCACGCGAGGATCGGCGCATCCGCCGCCAAGCGGTGGCAGCCCCGCACGCCACGTCAACCGCCATTCTTCAGCATGTGCAAGACACCCTGGCTGTTCCAATATCGACCAGAACAATTTCCCGTCGATTGGTTGAAGGAGGCCTGCACTCCCGGCGTCCGTTCAGAAGACTACCATTGACTCCACAGCATAGACGTGCACGCCTGGCATGGTGCCGGGCTAGAGCGACTTGGATGAGGGAATGGCGGAACGTCGTGTTCTCCGATGAGTCACGCTTCTGTTCTGTCAGTGATAGTCACCGCAGACGAGTGTGGCGTCGGCGTGGAGGAAGGTCAAATCCGGCAGTAAATGTGGAGCGCCCTACCGCTAGACAACGCGGCATCATGGTTTGGGGCGCTATTGCGTATGATTCCACGTCACCTCTAGTGCGTATTCAAGGCACGTTAAATGCCCACCGCTACGTGCAGCATGTGCTGTGGCCGGTGGCACTACCGTACCTTCAGGGGCTGCCCAATGCTCTGTTTCAGCAGGATAATGCCCGCCCACACACTGCTCGCATCTCCCAACAGGCTCTACGAGGTGTACAGATGCTTCCGTGGCCAGCGTACTCTCCGGATCTCTCACCAATCGAACACGTGTGGGATCTCATTGGACGCCGCTTGCAAACTCTGCCCCAGCCTCGTATGGACGACCAACTGTGGCAAATGGTTGACAGAGAATGGAGAACCATCCCTCAGGACACCATCCGCACTCTTATTGACTCTGTACCTCGACGTGTTTCTGCGTGCATCGCCGCTCGCGGTGGTCCTACATCCTACTGAGTCGATGCCGTGCGGATTGTGTAACCTGCATATCGGTTTGAAATAAACATCAATTATTGGTCCGTGCCGTCTCTGTTTTTTCCCCAACTTTCATCCCTTTCGAACCACTCCTTCTTGGTGTTGCATTTGCTCTGTCAGTCAGTGTATTATCAATTATGAGTTATGTGTACAGTAGTAAGAAGGGATTGTATTCAATGGCATATGAAACAATCGGAGTTGTGTGTATATAGCCATACTATGATTATTATTATTATTATTATTATTATTATTATTATTATTATTATTATTATTGTTGTTGTTTGGACAAATTGTATTTCGTGTGAGCGAATACAATGCAGTAGACGCAATGTATATATCATTATTACAGTAAATTATGTGTTCAGTTATGCCATTATAAGGTTATGTATGAAGTTCTGTTTTATGGTGAATCATAATATGTGATATCATCGATTCACCAAGGGGGCGTTATGTGATAGTACATATATCACACCCCCAAATTATATGTAGAAGTTATAGATATTATTGTCAGTATTCGATTTTTATTATTATTATTATTATTATTATTATTATTATTATTATTATTTCATTTGTATATTTTGCCATTTATATTGGTAAGCTGGAAGATATCCACATATGTAGGTATGAGTAATTTGTTTTGCACGAGTGGGAAAACATTGCTTTAATAACTCTGGTAATTTGAATGAGTCATATGGCTACCCCAGTGTTTGTTGTGATGTACTTGTGTCGGGAAATTCATGAGTCATGTATATATCCCAGCCTGATGAGATGAGCTTGTTGTTGTATTAGGAAAGTTTGGTGATTCATGGAATATACCCCAGAGTTTGTTATTGTCTTGGGAGGAAGAAGTAGTTCAGGGCTTGGTCTTGGGCTTGAGAAGAGGACCACCCATGATTGGCTGGCAAGCAGCAATCCAGACGTATCATCTGAGAGGAGGGGGATGTTGATGTCTATGAAGGTTGATCATACGGCGGCAACCTGGAACATTGTAAGGGTGATTGTAGAGGTGATTGTAAAGGAACGAGAAGGAAGATAACTACAACTACAACTGACGCACTGTACGGGAAGGAAGTGGTGCTGATACACGGTACTGGAGTGACACGGCAGCAATGGACTGGACTTCAAACGTTCGTGGAGCGTAGTCTTGTTATGTTCGTGGAAAGTGGCTGATTGTGGAGAGTGCTTGCGCATTAAGTATTGTAGCACTTGTGGCGGCCTAGCATTATATGTTGGTGAAAGCTATCTCAGACTTTCCATAAATTTATATGTTGAGGATCGACAGACGTGTGTATATATCTTTACAACAAGAGTTAAAATATGTGAACACAGTAGTACAAGGTACAGTATCTGTGTGATGTGATAACTGCCGATTATGAGAATCGGTAAGTCGAATTGATATAGAGACAGTGAAGGGTATTTATCTTCATACATGTACATTGTTCATCGGACTATCTACAAATGGTAGCTTAATTCTCGCTTTCGTTTTCCCACGATTTTCATTATTATTGTTGTTGTTGTAAATATGGAGTCTTCCAGCAATATTTTATGTGTGTATTATATGTATAATGTTGTATGTTGATGAGATGATCATGCACGGAATTTGTTAAGAATATAGTTAGCTATTTTAGAATCAGTGTTATTGATGAACCTAGGTGCAGTTCCTACCTAATTAGTCGTTTTCAGGAGGTTAGGTAAGGCCTGCAGCAGATGTACCAGTACGCAGCATTATGTACACGCCCTGGGATATAAAGTTTATCATGCTCTTATCTAAATTCGAGGGATCCATTCTGGTGAACTCTGGCGCCCATACTACGGACATTTCGGTTAATTATGCTTATTAATTTTATTAAGTTTTTGAGTGATTTTATTTATATATTTTATTCATGATATTATTTATCAGTAGTCATAAAAAGAGTTACACTATTAAATCATACGCCTTCTGTAAGTCCACTACTATGACTACCCATTGATGTCCGCCTTGTACCTCAGGATTGTCTATATCTGCTCTGAGCAAGACCTATTTTATTCTTTTTTAATTAATTTGTTGTTATTTTCCCGTTTTTGGTGGTAATTTTTTAATAATGACATTTGTATTTTCATCTCCATGAGGCGTTACATAAAAACATACAAACACCATTACAAATACAAATAAGACAGTAATACCAAAGTCGTGCTAGACACAGAAATCGAACCCGCACTGTTCATAAATATTAATCAATTACCGTGAAGAATTTAACGAGATGAATGAATAGTCTTGAAATACAAGAAGTAGAAGAAATAAATCGCAGTAGTCTTAAAGACGAGCTTCTGTTTTGAAATCAAGGAGGTAGACGGAAATGTTTTACTTTGTGGTACGGAGACGAATATGCAAACATCCTCATGGTAAGGAGGGAGGAAATGGCCCAGCAAGAAAAGGCTATTTGTTTATTTATCCTCAATCAGAATTATGCGACGAGGCAGAATACCTGAGTAGGGAGTAAAGAGACGCCATTTCTTCTGTAGATGGGTAGTTCAGGGGGAGAAGCTTTTAACTTCATAATCTCTCTGACTATCCCTGAGTGTCATAAAACAGCGCAGAACGCGTATTGCTGTGGGAGCCAACCTGTACAGGAATTATTTCGAACCCCAGTCAATGGTGGGGCACATTTCTTGCACCTCCAGTTACATCACATGGGGTGAGGTGAGGGAAATGATAACATACTACTACAAGCTGTTTAACTTCCTTCAAAGTAATATCCTAGATGTTCTGTGGTTCGTTGCAAACTATGAGGGAGACGGAAGGCTACACGAGATTCATCGTCACATGGAAATGCTCGTACGATGTCAGGGAATGCTTATTTCACTTTGTGATTAAGATCCAAGTCACACGGATAAAATCTACGAACGCTTCACGTCCACAATGATGCAAACATTACGAACCATACTTTCAAATGTATATGTTACATGTCTGGCGTTGGCACATTTTCGGGAAATACAGATATTCCTTGACGTGGCTTCTCAATGAAGCCTGGCGATTGCATCTCTTTTCCTTTTCATTTTGATTTACGCGCACAGATCGTAAGGGGACGACAGGCTAGAAAACGGCTACGAGTGGGAGGGAAGCAGCCGTGGCGTAAATAAATCCATGAAAATGGCAAACGACGGAAACCATCTTCAGGTCTGATGATGATGGTGCTTGTTGTTTAAAGGGGCCTAACATCTAGGTCATCGTCCCCTAATGGTACGAAATGAGACGAAATGTAATGACAAATTAAAAGCCCAAAATCCTCCACTGACCAGAATTCAGAACGTGAGGATGAAGAATGAATGGGTGGACATAAACAATCAGTGGATCCGACCTGCAATGTCTTACATTCATAGAAACCGACGTAAAACAATAGTAATATTGACCATCTATAACATAATACTGAATCGATGATGCTTTTAGTCTAAAGGGGTACAAAACCCAAGTCATCGACCCCTCATAATGCTACTTATGGCAAGAAAAGTAGAACCATGATATTTGTCATGTTGCGGTACTAATCAAAAGTACCGTAGACTCGCGGTATTCCACACATTATGGTACTACTCACAGATAATGAAATTCGCACATGCAATACAGACATATGGTGTTTCACACATTGCGGCGCTATTTACAGGCAAGGCAAACCTATGGTGTTCATCACATAAGTGTACTAACCACAGTATCCCGTGGTGTTCCTCATTTAGTAGGTACTAATCACAGGTACTGTAAAAGTCAGCAGCGCACTCTGTTGCTACTAATCGCAAGTAAAAGCGACCCATGGTGTTCCCTGCGTGCTGGTACTAATCACAAGTAGTTTCATAGTTCTAATACAATCATCCCTTTTAGTCGCCTCTAACGACAGGCAGGGGATACCGACGTAAAACAATAGTAATACTGACCAAGGGACTGCGTCTATAACATAATACTGAATAGATGATGCTTTTAGTCCTCCACCCACAGGAAGGTTCCAACCTGGTAGCTTAAGCGCGCGCTCATTCCATCTTACCTCATCCTCGACGTGCTATGTGGAAACGGCAGTAATACGATTATAATCTTGCCAGAGCGACAAAAAAATACCCACAAAAATACGATCCAGAACTCGAACATAGCAAAATCGCTCTATTGTTTGACAAATGATGAAATTTACCAATTAAATCAAATCCATGGTGGTGGAGGATCTATCCAGTCGCCTTGGCTACGCCCCTGAATCTTACTGAGGGCTAGCGCTCTCAGAGAAAGAGGGTATCGTAGCACGAACTCGGAGTACTTCAGTTTCATTTGTTTACAGTACGGTGTTATTGGTTCAAATATGGCTTTATTTTGTTCATGCACTTCCAGGGGTTCTTGAGCGTGGGTTTAGTTATCCACTGACACGCCTACACATCCTGGTATCCAGAATAAAATACGACACTCGGGTTTAAATCAATTGTTACAGAAGCAATAACGTCATGAATAAATGTGCTTTGGGCCTTCTTCCAGACAGGCTTACTGGACAGAATCACAAAGATTTCTTGCGAACTACCTAGCACGCATCCTCAGCTCCCCACTGTACTTCATGCATCGTGGTGCTCCCACACATTTTAGCCCTTTTGCCCGAATGTCACTTCTTAAATAGCAGAGTTCCTTCGCTGAATTGTTTACTATTCATTCAATACGCATACCCTCCAGGGTTGCCTTAATTAAGGTATGGCCCCAGCATTTGCTTGATGTGAAAATGAAAAACGACGGAAAACCATCTTCAGAGCTGCCGACTGCGAATGCTAGCTCACAGCTGCGTGCCCCTAAACCTCGCGGCCAACTCACTTAGTGCTCGATAAGACAAAGGAAAAACCTTGCGCGTGTCGTAAAGTTGTGAGAGTGGAAGAGGAAACAAGAGTCATCAATTTCCGCAATATACATCCTTATTCACCAAATGAGTAGGACAGTCTTCTTGCTGCATGTGTGAACAGTTACATGAAACCGAATGAGAAATTCTATGCTACTGCACATAACGTTGTTAATATCCTTGCCTTCCTCTAATGTGAAAGTGTCTTGAGACAGTTATGTAGTGGATATCCTCCTTGATTCCCTGTCCTGAAAATCGTGTTTCATCTGCCTTGCTTGACATCCGTTCGTCTTCTTCCATCTATTTTTCCCTCCAATCACTCACTCTATGTTGAAGACAATTCCTGATCGTATGTGACCAAATCAGAATATTTTCCTCTTTGTTATCGTTTTCATCAGCTATCTCTTCTCTCCTAATCTCACTTTATCTGTTCACTTGACTTCTCCACAAGCCATGTTTCGTCTCCGTATGACTCCACACAAACACTTTTCAAACATCTTGTTGAATCGATTGCCTTAGATGTTAAAATCCCTGTCTCCATTCCGAAAGCTTCTTTATCCATAGGTAGGTATTCTGCTTCTCACTTCTTCTGCACAAACCCTCCCTCTACGGTATTGTTATATTAACAGCAGTTTTCTACTCTTGTTGCAATGTTGACCGAACTTTCAGCATTTTCAAACATCACAGGGCAATCATCATCATCATCATCATCAAACATGACTTGCAGATCTTTCTTTGATGCCGCTCATCCACGTATTAAAGCCCTTGTTTTTTTCTCCTAACAGTTTTTCAGCATATGTATTGAACAGCGCCGGTGACACTCGTCTTCCGATACCAATTTCCTCCTCATGAACACACAAAATAATCAGCTTTGTGCAAAATCGTGTGTGTAAGTGCAAATTCTTCGTCAGCTGGGCCAGTAGATAAATATGTAATGAAGTAACAGTCATTCCTGTAGATAATCTTGTCATCTCATTGAACGTTGGAATTTTATTATTGTGATTTCGGTACCTCTGATGGAATAGGCCTATTTTAATTACATTTCGGTAACTGCGAGTGGATTCCTATGCAATAGCTAAATGGCGGATCAAATGGTTTCTTACTAATATTTTGAAAACAGTCAACTTTATTTGTACATTTTTCAAAAGAAACTTGCTCTAAATATCGTTTTGAAAATGTTACAACCTGATAGTCAACCCTGATTGACAGAATTGTGAACAACGCAGGAAATGGTCGTTGTACCATTATATCACTCATCCCGGGGAAAACCAGAGAAGTCTTTTTTTTTATTGCTTTGTTAAAGTGTTGTAGTATCTTAAGGTCAATGCTCTGACCTCATCTGTTTCAAATAACACAGAATGGTTTCACAACATTTGCTAATTCCGAGAATTCGTATTGATTAAAAACAAAAACTTGAGAACTAACTTCTTTTTACTTATCTTGTTATTCTCTGGACTATTTGTGAGTGGCGAAGTTATGGCTCCACAATATAATTTATTGTTCACAGTGATATAACCTGAAAGTTACTACACCAGGCTCTATAATTATCTTTAATTACGAACTATCTAGAGTAATGAAAGGAAATGGCGTATGACTTTCATTGCCGGGAGTGTCCGAGGACAAGCTCGGCTCGCCAGATGCTGGTCTTTCGATTTGACGCCCGTAGGCGACGTTCGCGTCATGATGAGGATCAAATGATGAAGACGGTACATATACCCAGCCCCCGTGCTATATGGTTAACATTTCCAACCCTGCCAGGGATCGAACCTTGGGCCCCTGTGACCACAGACCATCGCGCTAACCGTTTATCCATGGAGACGGACTTTTAATACTGATAATGTGAAAACATAACAAAACGTCTGGTTTTTGTGTGGCCGTGAATCATGGACAGTGAAGGCCAAGGACAAAAAGCATTTGCAATGCGGTGCTGGCGGAAGATGCTACGGAGAAAAGATCTTGACTGTTAGACGGAGAACCCCGCAGTTCTTTGGACATGTAAACTAGTTGCTCAAGGAAAAGTAAACGGCATCAGGCCGCATGGAAGATCTCTCGCACCTCTTCGAGTGGCATTCCTGAAAGCAGAAGAGCGTTGACAATGACGATTGCTGGTCTTCAGAGCATGATCCTCATTTATGTCAATAAGAAGAAGATTTATTTAGTCCATAACAGGATACTCCCCCAATTAAAATAGACTCATTTCTACTACATAACATTTACAGAAATAATAATAGTAATAATCCGGTCAAGAAAGCCAAGAATAATGGCCGAGAGGATTTGTCGTGCTGACCACACGACACCTCGTAACCTGCAGGCCTTCGGGCTGAGCAGCGGTCGCTTGGTAGGCCAAGGCCCTTCATGGGCTGTAGTGCCACGGGGTTTGGTTTTTAGTAATAATAAAAATAAATTATTAATAGTACGCTTATAGATAGCAGAAACACTTAACCTACTAATAACAGGAGAACTGAAGAGGTTAGAAATGGTGGAACAAAAGATTCTCCGAAGATATTGGGACCGCGAAGAACAGAGGACGGTGAGTTCAGATGCGGAGCGTGTTCTTCCTGAGTCTCTTGTGAACGAGAGGGCCAAAGTACGCTGGATCCAGAGATATAGAACAGTGATTTTACCGGGCGAGTTGGCCGTGCGCGTAGAGGCGCGCGGCTGTGAGCTTGCATCCGGGAGATAGTAGGTTCGAATCCCACTATCGGCAGCCCTGAAGATAGTTTTCCGTGGTTTCCCATTTTCACACCAGGCAAATGCTGGGGCTGTACCTTAATTAAGGCCACGGCCGCTTCCTTCCAACTCCTAGGTCTTTCCTATCCCATCGTCGCCATAAGACCTATCTGTGTCGGTGCGACGTAAAGCCGCTAGCAAAAATTATTATTATATTAAATGACGATAATACAAACAAGTTTAGTGACTGCTCGGAAACTGCGTGAATATGAGCGTTTGGTCATACTGATAAATAATTTGAAATTACGTTCTTCCATGGCAAATGTTTTGTTTTTCGACACTGCGATCTGAGCAGCAGCGGTTCACCACAGATATTACATCACTGTTATATACAGAAACTGAGCAGATGTGCGAATTTTAGCCATGATAGTACCAATGAAATAAATGGCTTTTAGTGCCGCGAGTGTCCGAGGACAAGTTCGGCTCGCCAGATGCAGGTCTCTCGGTTTGACTCCCGTAGGCGACCTGCGCGTCGTGATGAGGATGAAATTATGATGAAGACGACACATATACCCAACCCCGGTGCCAGCGAATTTAACGAAATAAGGTTAAAATTCCCGACCCTGCCGGGACCCCTGTCACCAAAGACCACTTAGCCATGGAGCCGGACATAGTACCAAGAAACGATAATGGCAATTAGGAGTGAAACAAGGAGAATAAAGAAATAAAAATATGCAAACATTGAATTAAATTAAAGAAACTGAAACTAATGATTATCCACTTTCCCAGTGTCACTGTTCTGTTTTATCTCTTCTATTCCGTCCATTATTTTTGAAAACATTCTGATATTTAGGAAAAGGTACCGCAAAGTCAAATGCATTACAGTTCTATAAACTGCTTACACATTCTTATAACAGGTGAAGCAGTAGAACGGTCGATGCAAGCGTAAGTTAGACACTAAACTAAAAGTATTGAAGAAACTGCCTCCTAGGTGGTGACGCCGCCTCTGACGCCAGGAAATGTATCGGTGAAGGAGATGCTCGCAGAAGGTCACGGGGTTGGCGGCCGTGGCCTACACTAGGAACTGTCCCAGCATTCGCCTTAGTGCAGCAGAATGAAACCCTCCTCTGCTCGGTTGGTCGGCCGAAGAGCAGAGCTGTCGGACGACTTATGGGCCGAGGCTCACTCTCTAACAGGACCTCTCCACTATTGAGAGGGAGATAATTCCATAACCTTTGCATTAAACAACTGACGAGTGATTAAGAGTAGAACGCGATCTGGTGTATACACCCATAGAAAGATAACATCACGCTGGTTCCCTATTCTTGACTGACGTGTTTTCTCGCTTTCTTTTCAATTGATATTCACCATCGCCAGAAAGCATTACTCCAAAGCTAACCCGGGTACAAGAGGTACATAAAAACTGGCCTCGACTGATGTCAGTATCCATAACTGGCTATCATAAGAGGCTCTACGGAAGCGTCATAACAGCGTTCCCTTGATTCGAACAGAAGTAATTATATTCTTGAACAGTCTTGCGGCAGACAGGTCAACAACCGTGTCAATATGTAGCACATTTTATTCCTAGTTCATCAAACTGAGGAAATAATACGATAGCTGCTGTTTGGTGATAGGGAATCGTTCACGTTCACCCCTGGTACATTTGCCAACCATTTGTGAACGATATAGGAACCTATTGACAGTTCATATCCACCCACACAACCTGAAGAAGATCTATATCAGGAGCAAGACAAGGCACCAGCTTACTGCCCCAGAAATGTCGCCGATTGGATCGATGAACACTCCACCAACATGAGGATACTCGTCGGGCCTCCGAAGTCACTCGACCTCAATCTTATTACTCTATGAACCCATTTTATCCCTACCTTCCCATTTAGGTCTAATGTCATCTTTTCCTGCTGCTTATGAAAATGGAGTTTGTTTACTATCCTTTCCACTTCCTCAAGCATAATTTTACCAACATCCTTTTCCTCCTCCCCATGAGCTCGTCTGTTCGCAACGTCGCCAGGATATTTCCTTTTACGTTGGGAAGATATTCGAAATATTCCCTCCACCTCTCCAATGATTTCCTGGGATCTATTATGAGTTAATCTGAATCACCCAAACACTTCATTTCCTCCCCCACCTACCCCCGTTTCTAATATTCCATTCTTACTCTCCAGAAACCTTTCCCTGCTGCTTGACCTAGTATTTCCAGGTTATTACCAACCACTCCCGAACAAAACAAGAAGTTTCATATATGCAGACGACCTTGCACTAGCCTGCCAGAGTGCAACTTTTGAAGAGGTAGAACTCACTCTTGACAGCGCTCTGAAGGAATTAGGCACATATTACAAGGCTAATAGCACCTCAAGAACAGAGAGGCATCAAGAAAATTACATGTCTCCTGGAATGGAACCCACTTGGAACATTCTTTCACCCCAAAGTACCTAGGGGTAACGCTGGACCGCTCCCTCACTTTCAGAAAACACCGTTCCAACATCATACACAAAGTCAGGGCCAGAAACAACATCCCGAGGAAGCTGAGAGGTACAAACTGGGGTGCAAAGCCACATGTTCTCAGAACCACTGCATTGGCTCTGTATTACTCTGCTGCAGAATAGGCATCCACTGTGTGGTATAGATCATCCCACGCCAAGACTGTGGACCCTGCCCTGAATGAAGCTTGTAGATTAATCACAGGATGCCTGAAACCTACCCCTGTTGAGAAGCTAGACTGTCTTGCTGGCGTTGCACCTCCAAGTATTCGTCGAGAAGTCGCTGCCGATCAAGAACGACTGAAGGTTGAGAACGTTGAAGCTCACCCGCTGTTTGGTCATCAACAATCTCAATCTAGGCTGAAATCCAGAAAAAAACTTCCTCCAGACATCAAAGCTCTTGAAATGACCACCAGATAAGGCAAGACTTTCCTCGTGGAAATCTAAGCAACAAGAATGGATGGAGCCGCGTGAACAACTTCCGGCTGGCTACAGTGAAGACTGGAGGGTTGGAGGTTCCGTAACCTATTAAGAACTGGTGCGGCAGGGACGGGTCTTCACATCAGAGGACAGCAAGTACGACTGCGGTGAACCATATGTATCAATGTGCTCTCTGCCCATTTTCATGCTCAGAGCAAGATTTAATGCTTGCTAATGACGTGTGGCTCAGTTTTGGAAAAACACCTAGATGTACAGTAAATTTGGTCAATTTCATTTGTCTGTTAATTTTTGTAAATAGTTTAATTATTATTTTATGTTTAACTTATGATTAAGTATGCTTCTGACACGAGTAAATAAACCAATATCTTTCCACTTCTTCTTCTTCTTCTTCTTCTTCAATTCGCGCTGTTTTGGTACAATTCCCTGTCTGCATTAGTACTTCTCTGGAGTCATTCCTGATACACCTTTTTACGTTTACAAGCTGCTCTTACTTCGTCATTCCACCTAACTGTTAGCTTTTTCTCGTCTTTAAATACAATTGTTTCTACGCATTCCCTTGCTGTTTCTACTACAGCATACCTGTATGCCACCCATTCACTTTCTATATCCTGAACCTGCTTGCTGTCCACTGTTCGGAACTTCTCACTAATCATATCCATGTACTTTTGTCTAATTTCCTCTTCCTGGAGATTTTATACCCTTATTCGTTTGCACACAGATTTCATTACTTAGATCCTAGGCCTAGAGATACTTAGTTCACTACAGATCAGATAGTAGTCTGTATTATGGAAAAATTCCCGGAATACCCGCACATTCCTAACAGATTTCCTGAATTCAAAGTCAGTTATAATAAAGTATATTATGGATATGGTGCCCCTACTCTCGCATGTGTAGCGGTGATTAGCCTTATGCTTGAAGAACGTATTCGTAACTGCTACTTGCACAGAAGTCCAGTAAACGCTTCCCATTTCTACTAGCTTCCATATCTTCGCCATATTTACACATCACCTGGTTGTATCCTTGAGTTTTATTTCCAACTCTCGCATTGAAATCGCCCATTAGCACTATCCTATCCTAGCTGTTGCCCCTGACTACGACGTAACTCAGTGCTTCATGAAACTTTATGTGCACCCTCACATGCTGAGTGGATGGAGAGAGTTCTCGTCCTAATTCCTTCAGCCGCCGAATTTACACATATCATTCGCTCAATTCCTGGTGAACAGTCCTACCCCACACTCTGTTCAGAATCTCATATCTCTTGCTCGTAATCTCCCCTGACCCGAACATCATTAACTCTTAACACATCCACATGCATCCTCCTTTTCCGCCTCAGCCAGGTCTACTTTCTTTCTTCCATAAGCTCTACTAGTGTTGACAGCTCCCCACCGAATTCCATTTCGTTCGCCATGTTGTTTCCAAGGTGTCCCTCGACTATCAAATGGGAGTGGTACTCCGCTACTCCCATAGGTCCGAGGCTTGATTAGAACGTTCTGAGTGTGCTCGAATGATAATAATAATAATAATAATAATAATAATAATAATAATAATAATAATAATAATAATAATAATAATAATAATGTTGCCGGGCTGAGTGGCTCAGACGGTTGATGTGCTGGCCTTCTGGCCCCAACTTGGCAGGTTCGATCCTGGCTCAGTCCGGTGGTATTTGAAGGTGCTCAAATACGTCAGCCTCGTGTCGGTAGATTTACTGGCACGTAAAAGAACTCCTGCGGGACTAAATTCCGGCACCTCGGCGTCTCCGAAAATCGTAAAAGAGTAGTTAGTGGGACGTAAAGCAAGTAACATTATTATTATTAATAATAATGTCTCAGCCGTCATGTGCAAGCACTTGTTTTTAATTTGACGCCCTCTGGCTGGCGGCTCGTCAATTTCGATGGTCTGTTTTACACTAGACCCACTAGGCGTCTATGACTTTTACTGGGTGACACTAAATGCCGACATCGTACGACATGGAGTGCGGAACGCCTACCTCTGCTGGGTTTGAACCCGCTATCTTGAAATCCGGAGGCCGACACACTACCACTGATAGTTACATGAGGCAATATGATCATTAAGTATTTCTGTATACCCTGCTGTTTCGAGTGTGCTGGCAAGCTGGACTCTAGGGAAACTGGAACAAGTAGTCCCAAAAGTCTCACAGGATACGCTGTCAGGGAGAAATCCCCAACAAACTTCCCTCAGTTTGGCTTAAACCAGGCATATTCTATGATGGCAAAGAAGAAGTCCTCATTCGAATGACCTAGTTTCAAAATCTTACACAGTAGTTTTCTACTTGCAGCTATGCAGTCCAAGGAGCCTCTTTTCATTTGCGACTACACTTTTCACTGCAACAACTGGGGTTGTGGTGCAGTGGTTTTGCAGACACGTCTTCACGTATTTCTCAAGGTTAAATCGATGAAATGGTGAGGTTATTCATATAAGAGGAATAACAACTTGGCAATCATCCTCTATATAACTCTAATCAAAGAGAAAAAGTGGAAGGGATCCGACACTTTGAAAAATGAAGATATGAGCCAAGGTGTGGAAATATAAAACTCCCTAGGCCTCGAGTGCTCTGGGGGTGGGAAACGAACAAGAGTTGACCAGAGGAGGTCGGATAGGGTAGATGAAGGTGAGAAGCCTGGCACAAGGAAGTGGAAGTAATGCCAGGACTCAGCTAAGGCCCCCGTGATCGCCAAAGTATGCTGGTATTCAGATGGCAGTGGACCTGTGCAGGATCATGATGAGCCACGATTGTTAACATGGTGGTTGGCCGGCTCGAGTCCAGCTGGATGGATGGTCGTCTGTCTCCGAAGTGTTCATGTGGGTTGAGGGCAAATGATGCTGTCGGATTGTGCATGGAGCAGACTACATCACCATCTCACAGCCGGGCAGCTGAATCACGCGAGCCGAACATGTCCTCGGACACTCCCCGCACAAAAAGCCATAATAGTTTTATTGCCACAGTCTTATAATTAATTCATTTACCGTTAACATCGCCAAGTTGTAAATCTCTCCCTTTCTCTCTGGTAATTTCACTCATGGCTGAGTATCTGACGCAAGAACCTTGTTGTTTCTGTCCATTATGTGCGATCTTGAGTCTTCCGCGTCTTTGTGCGTACATTTTAAATGTATTTATTTATTTCCTTCACTGTCCTTTTCCGTTTACCGTCGAGAAAGAGTCGTTCGACGTCAATATAAACAGAACTGAAGATTAGTGGACAGACACGGCCAGAACGGACTGGCAATGGGGTGACGGTTATGGTTTCTCGCAAGGTTTAATATCGAATGCAATCACCAAGTTTAGCGTCAAAAGCGCAAAATCAGTGCTGCTGACCGAAAGTATGTGTGGTTATGCAGAACCGGAGGGCGTATTTGCTTGTGGGAGCCTCACTTGATACGGCCACTGGGAAAGCAGCGCGATTTGTTCAGGGTGATTAGTGTCGCGAAAAGTATTGCACACTTCGGACTGGGAAGACTTGCGAATAAGGAGACGAGCTGCTCGACTAAGTGGTATGTGAGTGGAGAGTTCGCGTGGAATGAACTTAGTCTGACTGGTGTTTTTAAAGCCGGCCCCGCGGTGTACGAGTAGCGGACATCCGGGTTCTATTCCTGGCCAGGTCAGCGAATTTTACCTGGATCTGAGGGCTGGTTCGAGGTCCACTCAGCCTACGTGATTAGGGTTTAGGAGCTACCTGACGGTGAGATGGCAGCCCTGGTCTAGAAAGCCAACAATAACAGCGGAGAGGATTCGTCGTGCTGACCACACGACACCTCGTAATCTGCAGGCCTTCGGGCTAAGCAGTGGTTGCTTGGTAGACCAAGGCCCTTCGGGGCTGTTGCGCCATGGAGTTTGCTTTGCTTGCGGTGTTTTTAAACGTAGCAAAGATCCCAATATGAAGATAAAGTTGAAAAACAAGCCGACAAATTGCTCCTTACGAGGAGTAAACGTAGCAAAACTACAAGTTCTTGGAAAGTATTGAAGAAAATAATTGATACTCGCTCTGGCAGCGGGGAAACGCAGGTCATTGAACAGAACCAACTTGTATTTATCAGCTACGGTCACTTTGCAGTTCTCTTCCAATGACAACATTTGCAAGATTCCCAATCTAAAATGTGCATATTAATCACCATCTTCATATTATTATTATTATTATTATTATTATTATTATTATTATTATTATTATTATTATTCCTGTGCCTGTTTCCTCACACCTTGTGCGGAATTGGCTCCGTTTGACGCCCAGATGCCCTTCCTGACACCAACACGCCGTGGAGGGTTGTATTTATGTCGCTGTGGTGGTCAGTAGTGTAAATGAAAGGCGTGTATTGGGACAAAGACAAGTACATAGTCCCCGAGACAGGGGAATTCCAGGGGTTCGAACTCAAGACATTGTGAACCAAAGCCCACGATACGGATCATTTAGCCAACGAGTTGGATGTGATGTGTGTCTGGCTAATGACGATGACGTCGGGACACGCAGACTGTCGAATGCTACCCGAGCCTTAGGGACTGCATCCGACAGACGAATCACCTTCAACAGCGTCATAAACACTCACTGCCGAGAGGTTTGCTTTTCGCAGGCAATCTCTGTGCTGGTGGTGATTATTACTTTAAGAAGAAGTACAACAGTCAATATTCTTATTTTCACAATTTGCTTTACATCGCACCGACTCAGATAGGTCTTGTGCCGACGATGGGATAGGAAAGGGCTAGTGGTGGGAAGGAAGTACCCATGGCCTTAATTATGGTACAGTCCAAGCATGTACTTGGTGTGAAAATGGAAAACCACGGCAAACCACCTCCAGAGCTGCCGACAGTGGGCTTTCAACCCACTATCTCCCGAATACAAGCTCACAGTTGCGCATCCCTAACTGCACGGTCAACTTACTCGGTCACCCTCTATTAACACTAATCAGAGGGAAAAACTGAAGGGGTCCGACACTTCGGAAATGAAGGTATCGGCCAAAGGAAGACAAAGGCCACGAAAGGCGTGAAAATGAAAGACTCCCTAGGCCTAGAGAGCTCTAATACCGTGGGGGTATGAAAAGAACAAGAGTTGACCAAGGGAGGTCGGATAGGATAGATGAAAGTGAGGAGCCTGGTACAAGTAAGTGGAAGCAATGCGAGGACTCAGTGAAGGGTCCCGTGGTCGCCAAACCACGTTCCCAAGTTGGGAGCCTCTTACGACTGGCAGCCAACACGACCGTGTTCAGACTTGTAACGAACAGAGCCCCCGGTCTGTGGCGTCACCCTCCTGCAGGGTTCTGGTCTTATGGCGACGATGGTGACAGGACTCCCTCACTTTAGACCACTTGCAGGGTATTTTAGCCCCTGGCGGCGGAGATTGCTGTATTTGTGGTGCGAAAGCGACAACACCAAGGAAAAAGCAACAAACCTGCACCATAATTACACCACATATCATTTCACGCTAATTTACAACATTGGAGCAAGAGAAGTGACAGTTTACACCAAAATGAGGTACCTGCACCAAGTTCGCGCCAAAAATTTACCAACGTTTTTCTTTCAACTTTCTTTATTGTGAAGACCACTGTTGAACCAAATTTGGTTCAAAATGCTCCAAAGTTACACCTTGCTGCGAAACGTGTGTAATGTTCTTCCTGTTTTTGTAGTACTAGGCATACAGGATGTCTGACGGACCTGGAGATGGTAAAGGATCAGTCATCAATGACACGGGAAGCTGTGAAATAGAGATATCATGCTGCAATGGTTAAACTCACTAAGATTTGGCAGAACCGGGCAATATCAAAAGCTACGAAGATGCGCTTGGTGGAATCACTAGTGTTCTCCGTCTTTTTGTACGCCTGTGACACATGTACCGTGAATGCCAGACAAAACTCTAATTGATGCATTTGAGATGTGGTGTTGGCGGAGAATGCTGCGTGTACCCTGGACAGAATGAAGAACCAGTTCTGAACGAACTGAGCATCAAGAAACGTTGAGAGTGTTACCTCCAGTTCCTTGGCCGCATTTTCACAAGAAAACTTGGCAAAGATCATTTTACAGGGCAAAGTTGAAGGCAGTAGAAGAACAGCAAGTAGATGGTTAGATCACTGGCCTACCTCTTCAGATGGTATTAAGGAAAGCTGAAAACCACTCTGGATGGAGGCTGGTTATGAGGTCTCGACACTCAGTAATCAGCAAAACGACTAATGATGATGATTGAAATCATTTGTATGTTTAATTCACTTCTTTGGGTCCGGGCCTGGGTTCGAACCCACGATGCAAGCGGATAGCACAACCACCTTTTTGGTGATTAATTGGTTGATTATGAAAGCAATATTAAAGGACAAAAAGAACATTGTGCTTTGGGCAATTTAAGATCATTTGCTTGAGACTGTATCTCAGTGCTGTGCTGAGAGCAGATAACTGTAGTTGACCGCCAGAAGTGAGAGTAGTTGACGGAAACAGCGGGCGAGGCCTTGCAGCAAGGGTATCCCAGTCGGCGACCGGTACTAAGGACGCTGCAATCTCAACTCCTTAATTAATAGCCTACGTCCAGTGTCATTACAAAATCTCTTATGCTAATGTTTATGTCCGTGAGATGATTTTATTTAAAGTTTTTACCTGCCTAAAACATTCAGGAGCCACACGTGTACTCACAGAAGGTCATACAATCCATATTAACATTATAAAGAGCTTATGTGAATCTGTGGAACTACTTCAGTAAATCCTTCACCACTAGAAAATTCATTTCTTCTAGATTATTATTGGCAATACATAATTGCGCTAATAACCGTCGGTATATGTAGTTCGGACATAAAATAGCCAACAAACTAAAACAATTTTAAGAATAGAATGCAGTATTCGTCTTCCTAGGCGAATCACAAATCTTCTTTTTTTGCTGGTTTCTTTACGTCGCACCGACACAGAGAGGTCTTATGGCGACGATGGGACGGGAAAGGGCTAGGAGTGGGAAGGAATCGGCCGTGGCCTTAATTAAGGTACAGCCCCAGAATTTGCTTGGTGTGAAAATGGGAAACCACGGAAAACCATTTTCAGGGCTGCCGAGAGTGGGGTTCGAACCTACTATCTCCCAAATACTGGATACTGGCCGCACTTAAGCGACTGCAGCTATCGAGCTCGGTAATCATAAATCTATCTTGGTTGCTATCCATGTCATGTTTCTTGTATTGGCAACAGAGCTGCGACGATTTCTGTTAGATGAGAACTTAATAAATCAACCCCTGCTGGGCAAGCGACGGTCCAGGAGATCAAATGTATGCCAGCTTATTTACTGTCGACTGAAGATAGCTTGCCCGTCCCGACCACACCTTATGGTACTCTGCCAGTGAGGAATTACAGGAAGTAAAATGATTACGGTTTTCTAAAAATACTCAAATATGTCATTTTTAAATGGCAGTTTCATGATTAGCGCAAGAGGGAAAATACTCTTGAGGTTTGTCGACTTTTATAAAAAGAAGTTTGGCCTGAGATAATATACGTTGCTAAAATGAAGTGTGTCTATACTCTCTAAAAAGTTCCCTAAGTACCATGTACTGTATAGAGCCTAACACTTGTGGTCTACTCTACATATTATGGAAACAAGTGAAGCAATCCTGACTTCACATCTGATCTTAGAGCACCGAATTAAAACTGGCAAGCCCACGTACATGGGGTTCATAGATCTATTCAGTAATGTTCATTTGAGATTCTGAAGGCAATCGGGATCAGATACCGAGAACGAAGAAATATTATTAATCTGTATAAAAATCAGTCTGCAGTGATAAGAACGGAGGGCTTTCAACAAGCAGCAACAAACCAGAAAGGAGTGAGGCAAGGCTGCAGTTTATCCCCTGTCCTTTGCAATGTTGATACAGAACAGGTGGTAAAGGAAATTAAAGAGGAATTTAGAAGGGGAATCACAATCAAAACCCTGAAATTTGCCGGTGATATTGTTGTTCTATCTGAGTCTGCAGAAGATGTGGAGATTTTGCTGAATGTGATATGGATACAGTCTTGGCGAAGGAATACAAGATGAAAATAAATAAATCCAAATCAAAAGTAATGGAGTGCAGTCGAACGAAGTCAGGTGAAACAGGAGATTAGGAAATGAAGTCTTAAAGACAGGAGATGAGTATTGTTACTTGGGTGGTAAGGAGACCAAGGAAGGCCTTTCTTGGTCACTTCCAACACTGATATAGGTATGAAATGTTCTGGAAGGCTTTCGTCTGGAGCCTGGCATTGGATGGAATTGAAACTGAAGGAAAGGAGAATAGAAGCTCTTGAAATGTGGTGTTACAGAGATGGACAGATCGAATCACCAATGAAGAGATACTGAATCGAATTGGTGAGAGGAGATCGATTTGGTTAAATTTGACGAGAAAAAGGGATAGGACACATCTTAAGACATTCAAGACTTGCTCAGCTGGTTTTTGAGGGAAGAGTAGGGGGTAAGAACGGTAGGGGAAGACCAAGGTATGAAGATGAGAAGCAGATTCGAGCAGATGTAGGATGTAGTAATTATACAGAAATGAAAAGATTACACAGGGTAGGGTTGTATAGAGAGTTGCATAAAACGAGTACATGGATGATTACTCAAAAACTACTGCTGCTGCTGCAACTCCTCTTTTCTATGTTTTGTCAGTTTTGGCAATGTCCAATTGTGGAAAGCTGATTAATAATTTATTCAAAATAAAGACAAGCCTAATATTTAAAATATTGGTTAAATGTTGAAGGGGAGATTCCCCTCCGCCATTGCGTACGCATCCTGTGTGTGATTTATTTGCAGACCTTTCACGATTCACAGCCATAAGGGAGAACGGACTTCACGACGGATCTTGGTTTTCGTGAGAGCATAAGAGGAACGAATGAGCTATTTGCCTTTCGTCTTTGTCATTGTGCTCGCCAGCCAGACTTGCTTGTCGTGAGCCGATTATATCTCCTTTACGGCATTTATTTTAAGCCGAACAGTTGATTCTAACTCCAACAGTTTCCCCTTCATACTTGCAGTGCCAGTTTAGGGTTGCATGGTCGCAAATCAAAGAAATCACAGTTATTAGAATGCGCGTGTGTGTGTGTGTCATTAGGATCATCAGTTGAACTGGCATGTCGGTCTGTGACGTCTTTACTCGCGTTATACCTTGGTATGGACAACATCTATACATTGTTCAGAATTTAAAAAGGATGCTATTTCTGTATCGTCGTGTCCACAGTCACAAGGAAGTGCACTTTTTGATTTTCCGTAATGTCTGTCTGTCTGTCTGTCTGTCTGTCTGTCTGTCTGTCTGTCCGTCTGTCTGTCTGTCCGTCTGTCTGTCTGTCCGTCTGTCTGTCTGTCCGTCTGTCTGTCCGTCTGTCCGTCCGTCCGTCTGTCTGTCTGTCTGTCCGTCCGTCCGTCTGTCTGTCCACGTATCACCAGCAAACGGCTGAAGAGAATTTAATGAAAGTCGGAGAATAAGTCGCTACAACCTAGGCCACAAAACTGTATTCACGCTGAATGAAATGGTAGTTTCGGTGAAGGCCTAAAATTTAATTCTCAAACATTTATGTTATTAATGGTCGTATTGATAAATACTACTATTAAATTTCAGACCATGTATGTCTTTACCGTATCGGCTCTGACCACAGAGATATTCATGAATTTGGATTTTTGTTACTAAGTTCATATCAGCGCCGAGTCACGAGAAAATGGGTAAACAGAATTTAATGAAAATCAGTATGTAAAGTCGGAGGATAAGGAGCTACAGTCTACGCTAAAAATAATTTTACAAGACGCCCTAATATCACAGAGTCGAAAGAAAACTAAATATGAAGGCCTACAATATGGAAAGCTCACAAAATTTATCTACAATAGCATTACACTGACCATTGTTTGTTGCGACGTGCTTTGCGTCTCTGTTGCCACACATCTCCGATACATAGGATTACTGCTGCGTACCGAGATTTTTTTCAATTTGCCTACGTCGCACTGACACAGACAGGTCTTATGGCTTCGATGGGATAGGAAAGGGCTAGAAGTGTGAAGGAAGCGGCCTTGGCCTTAATTAAGGTACAGCCCCAGCGTTTGCCTGGTGTGAAAATGGGAAACTACTGAACACCGTCTTCAGGGCTGTCGACAGTGGGGTTCGAATCCACTATCTCCCGGATGCAAGCTCACAGCTGCGCGCCTCTAACCACACGGCCAACTCGCCTGGTCGTACCGAGTGTAACAGCCTGCCTGTATATTGGCTGGAAGTAGCTGGGGAGTTAGATAACTTTTTCTTTAGTATGCCATTCCTCTGGTTCATACATTTTCTGATACTACTGGTACGTAACACACTGGTTCATCATAGCATTCGAGCTATTCAATCCCTTCTCGGAGGCACTGACTGGAATGAGTAGTGCGCACACTTACATAAATAATGGCAGAGGAGTGTTCACGGCTATCTGCGGCCTAGTCATTCCAGCACTGGAAATTTGGACTGTTAGATCGGCAGCGTAGTACTGTTCGTTAAAAGTGTGAAAATGTGCGGTTTTTCATTTGATCGTGTTTATGTGATAAGATTGGTTTTAATGGCTACTTTCTTAGTTTTTCTGGGAATCCCGTAGCGAAGCACGGGTACATCAGCTAGTCTTTTAATATATAATGGAGAATCAGTCCTTATTTGATAACTAGGCGGGGCTGCGTCACAGACAGACAGCTGCTATGGACTTGCTAACCCTCGATCTACGCGGTCGGGTTTTTACGACCGGGTGCCCTTCCTGACGAGGAGTTACTTCTTACTTTTCTACAATTTGCTTCACGTCGCACGCACAGGATTTATGGCGACGATGGGAGAGGAAAGGCCTAAGAGTGTGAAGTTAGCCGCCGTCGCCTTAATTAAGGTACAGATTTGCCTGGAGTGAAAATGAGAAACCACGGAAAGCCGACAGAAGGGTTCGAACCCACTATCTCCCGACAGCTACGTGACCCAATGCACGCGCCCATTTGCTCGGTAATGTGATAGTAGGAAGGGAGAGGGTGAAACCTGGTGCCGACGCGGAGCCTACTTCTGTGGAGTAACACCAAGGGGTCCCCATCCGACGGACGAATCACCACCAACAACGTCCTATGCACCAACTCCTAATGAACACCTCGGAGAGGTTTGGAATTTAATCCAGCGTTTTGTGACGTAATCTACCCTGCTGGCACAGTGTCAGACTGTTGAAGACTTGACGATGATACCCACCACTCTCTTACAGGAGAAGTCAGCTAGATCGACCACATAGAGCTTGTTAATCATCGCTAAGGGGCGCCCTTCGAGGATTTTTACCTCATTCCGAGCCATTCTGAGGTCAGCTGGTCCAAGCGCCCCTTGGTGAAAAGTTAGCCCGCGCGTGTCTCTTGATTGAGTCATCAGTCCATAGACTCGTTTGATGCAGCTTCCATGCCACCCTATGCTGTCCTAATATTCGCATTTGTACGTAACTCCTACACCCTACATCTGGTTCTTGGTCTACCCCTACTGTTCTTACCATCTACAATTCTCGCAAAACCAACTGAACAAGGCCCGGCTGTCTTTAAGATGAGCCATACCTTTCTATCTCTTCTTCTCGTCAAATTCAACGATTCGATTCAGTATCTCTTCATTCGTGATTCCATCCTTCCATCTCACCTTCAGCATTCTTCTGTAACACCACATTTCAAAAAATTCCATTCTCCTTCTTTCCTTCAGTTTCACTTCTATACAATGCCACGGTCAATGTTCGAAGTGAGCTCTTCCTTGCTTGTGCAAGTCCTTACTTCGGCCATCGTTGGTTATTTCACTACTCAAGTAACGATATTAATTTCCTAACAATATCATCCGCAAATCTGAGGATGTTGATTTCCTCTCCTTGGATTGCGATTATGATTCCGTAATACTGATAAACAGCGATGATAAAGTCATTATATTATCTGTGCATTAAAAGAGTTTACTAAAAACAGCTTTGGCAAATCCGTCCGTCTGTCCTCCTCGACCGATTTGCTTCTCTCCGGAACTACCTGCCGCTGAATCATGAGACACTGACAGTTCAGCCAGCTTTGAGTAATCGTAAAATTAAACCATTAAATGATTCCTCCAATAATTGCAGGCGAATACATTCAGCACTTTGCTAGGCGACTAACACTGTAATTAATACTCTGACATATGTGATGTCATTACATGCAGCCATGTTTGATTACTACCTATAATGTAGAGTTTGAGGGATGTTCCACCATTCAACACATTGCAACAATTTATTAAATTATAAGAAGACCGGTTTCGACTCCCATGGAGTCATCATCAGTTCTCGGTGAAAATTAAATTAAGGGAAATCTGATAACAATCATCATAACGAAAAATCCATGCACCTATAGGTGGTTGCATGGAAATACATCATCGAATTGATAGATGTAACCTTGAAGTGCAACATACACTTGGCAAGGAGAACTTTGAGCTTAGAAAGTTCCCAGTTCTGGCTCTAACAGTCTTGTGTTCATAGAACTCGGAACACTGGAATTACATGCAATGGATTGAAAATAATTACAAAACACAATAAGGACACTTATAATGGTGTGGAAAACTTGGCTCTCTAAGACCATTCTTGGATTTGACAGTCCTGTTTCTGTCTGAAAAAGATTGGATGATGCAAAATGTTTAAAGACATAGATCTAGTCTAAACTGTCGCGCGTTCGTGTACACGGAACACTGGGAACACACTCGTTCAAATGAAAACACTTATAACCATATGAAATATTGGCGTTCCTAGAACGTTTATGGGTCTGACTGTCCTGCTTCCCCTGACTAAACTAGTGAAATAAATATACATTGAATATTAAAGATAAACTACTTGGTATTTAAAGTTCTGGTTTTTGGTTTCAAAAATTGTCATGTGTTCGTGGAACACAGAATAGAACTGCTGGTCCTGCTTCTGTCTACTGGAAACTAATGCATTACCGCAATTGAAATTAATTGATTGAAAGTTTATACACCAATACGAAACACTTGGCACTTGGATCTTGGATCTGAGTAAAATATCGTTGTACGTTTACACAACTTGGCATAGCAAGTATTCCATATTGAAGGATGTTCCCCCTGCTCTTCGACCAGCTTAATTCTACTAATAAGTTCATGTGTGGTTGTAAGAGACAACAATTCTGTGTTTTTTTTTTTTTTTTTTTTTTTTTTGGTTCACATATTCTGGTTGATTGTGACAAGACTACTCGACAAGTCTATGCCACAATGGTTTTTATTGCAGAGTCCTGGTACAAATCTATATATATAAAATAACTTGTCCTGACTGACTGACTGACTGACTGACTGACTGACTGATTCATCATCGCCGAGCCAAAACTACTGGACATAAAGAAATGAAATTTTGGGGATATATTCATATTAAGATGTAGGTGCTCGCTAAGAGAGGATTTTTGGATATTCCGTCGCTAACGGGGGGAAAAGGGGGGTGAAATTTTAAAATGAGTGTATCTATATCTCAAAACTTTAAAAGTTTACAGATGTAAAAATTGGTATTTAGAATCTTCTTTAAAAATAAGGAAACACGTATTTTTTTGTTTTCAGAAAATCTCAATAGCTGGGGTGAAAAAACGGTGAAAAAAGGGTTGAATGCCTTTAATCAGGATACCAGTACTTATATCTCAGAAACTGAAGATATTACAGACCTGAAAATTGGTACTTTTGATCTCTTTTAAAAATAAAGAAACACGTATTTTTTGGGGGGGAAAATCCAATTAATGGGAGGTTGAAAAGGCGGGTGAATTTTTAAAATGAGTGCATCTATATCTCAAAACGTTTAAAGTTTACAGATGTAAAAAAAGGTATTCAGAATCTTCATTAAAAATAAAGAAACACGTATTTTTTTGTTTTCGGAAAATCCCATTAGGAGGGGTGAAAAAGAGTGAAAAAATGGTTGAATGCCTTTAATGAGGATACTTATATCTCAGAAACTGAAGATATTACAGACCTGAAAATTTGTGTTTGGGATCTCCTTTACAAATAAAGAAACACGTGTTTTTAGTTTTTGGAAAATCCAATTAAAGGGGGGTGAAAAGGGGGTGAATTTTTAAAATGAGTGTATCTATATCTCAAAACTTTTAAAGTTTATAGATGTAAAGTTGGTATTCAGAATCTTCATTAAAAATAAAGAAACACGTATTTTTTTTTGTTTTCGGAAAATCCCATTAGGAGGGGTGAAAAAGGGTGGAAAAATGGTTGAATACCTTTAATGAGGATACTTATATCTCAGAAACTGAAGATATTACAGACCTGAAAATTGGTGTTTGGGATCTCTTTTTACAAATAAAGAAACACGTATTTTTTGTTTTCGGAAAATCCCAATAGAAAGGGTGGAAAAGGGTGAAAATGGGTTGAATGTCTTTAATGAGGCTACTTATATTTCAGAACCTGAAGATATTACAGACCTGAAAATTGGTATTGGGTTCTACTTTAAAAATAAAGAAATAGGTATTTTTTCATTTTTGGAAAATCCAAATAATGGGGCGTGAAAAGAGGGGTGAATTTTTAAAATGAGTGTGCCTACATCTTAAAACTTTAAAAGTTTACAGATGTAAAAATTGGTATTTAGAATCTCCTTTAAGAATAAAGGAACACGTATTTTTTGTTTTCTGTAAATGCCAATAGGAGGGGTGTAAAAGGGTGAATAATGGGTTGAATGCCTTTCATGAGGATACATATATTTCAGAAACTGAAGATATTACAGAACTGAAAATTTGTATATGGGATCTCCTTTAAAAATAAAGTAGCACGTATTTTTTTGTTTTTGGAAAATCCAATTAATGGGGGTTAAACAGGAGTGACAAAGTGGGGTGAATTTTTTGAAAGACTATATCTACAGAATATCTGAGAAACGTAAAATATTACAGACGTTAAAAGTGGGTGTTTGGAATCTCCTGTAAATGTAAAGGAACATTGGTGATTTGTTTTTGGAAACTCCACTTAAGGGGAATTAAAAAGGGGTGAAATTTCAGAATGAGAATTTCTACAGTATATCTACAGTAAAAAAACTTAACAAGTTACAGAAGTGAAAATGGTATTTTTTATCTCCATTAAAAATAAAGGAACGTGTATTTTTAGTTTTCGGAAATACCACTTGGGTGGAAAGGGGGGGTAAAAGTGACTGAAAATGGTGTTGAATTCTTTTAATTAGGCTACTGATATCTCAAAAATGAAGATTTTACAGACGTGAAATTTGATATTTGGAATCTGCTTTAAAAGTAAAGAAAGACGAATTCTCGAAAAATCCAGTGAAGGGAGGGGGGTGAAAGAATTGAAAAATTAATTGACTTAATTAAATGAGAATACATACATCTAACAAAAACTAAAGTTGTAACAGACGTGAAAATTGGTATTTGGATCTCCTTTAAAAACAAAGAAAACCGCGTTTTGGGGGGAAACTATCTTGGGGGCAGGAGTGAAAAGGAGTTGAATTCCTTTCATGAGGACACATAAATCAAAAACCAAAGTTTTTTTTTTTTTTTTTGCTAGGGGCTTTACGTCGCACCGACAGAGATAGGTCTTATGGAGACGATGGGATAGGAAAGGCCTAGGAGTTGGAAGGAAGCGGCCGTGGCCTTAATTAAGGTACAGCCTGGTGTGAAAATGGGAAACCACGGAAAACCAACTTCAGGGCTGCCGATAGTGGGATTCGAACCTACTATCTCCCGGATGCAAGCTCACAACCGCGCGCCTCTACGCGCACGGCCAACTCGCCCGGTCCGAAGAAGTTAGAGTCGTGATAATTTGTATTTAGAAGATCCTTTACTATTAAAGAAACACGTATTTTTTGCCGGTAAATCCTCTTAGGGGGGAGGAGTGTGAAAGGAAGTGAAAAAAGTGAATTTTGGGGGGGGGGGATACTTATATCTCAAAACTGAAGGTAATAGACGTGAACATTGGTGTTTGGAATCTCCTTTAAACATAAAGAAACACACCTTCTTTTACATTTTTGTGGGGGGGGGGTTGTAAATAAACTTAACGGCGGTGGGGTGTAAAAGAAACTTAACGGCGGTGGGGTGTAAAAGGAGGTGAGACCAATTGATTTTACTGTTCATAATGTACTTATTAGGAGCCTCCGTTGCTCAGGCGGCAGCGCGCCGTCCTCTCACAGCTGGGTTGCGTGGTTCAAATCCCGATCACTCCATGTGACATTCGTGCTGGACAAAACGGAGGCGGGACAGGGTTTTCTCCGGATACTCCGGTTTTCCCTGTCATCGTTCATTCCAGCAACACTGTCCAATATTTCATTTCATTTGTCATTCATCGATCATTGCCCCAGAGAAGTACTTCGGCAGCCGGCATAATTCCTATTGTCGCCGCTAGATGGGGCTTTATTCATTCCATTCCTGACCCTGTCGAATGACTAGAAACAGGCTGTATATTTTCGATGTACTTATTCTGATCATAAACCGATCATTTTTAATCTTTCCCGGGGTTCGTTTTCAACAGCCATATTTTCCTTCGGAGAACGTTGTTAGATTACAGTAGATTCTCCTGGCATATAAATAAAAATTTAAACACATATGAAATAAACGATAGGAATGAGATTGACCGTCAAATTGTTCACCTCTATAATAAGGTCAATAATGCACGGAAGTATGTCATTCGTGTCGCCAGAAATACCGCACACTTGCCTACGCGCGACAATGGTGCTGGTCACATTGTCAACAATGACAATGGCAGCAGATGTAATTTACCGCCCAGTAGCGGTCTTGCATCTTGCTGTGGAGTCCAGAACATCAATAATAATTGTACCGGGCGGTACACCTCCACGTCGCTAATTCAAACTTTGCGCCAGTTGAAAATCCTCTGCTGGAGGAAGTCCGAACTTTATCTAATGTATTAATTTTCAAGTTACCCAGAAGATGTCACTACTTGGAAATTTTGAAGTTTCTGAACCGGGTCGTTTTCGACGTATTTTTGTTTTGCTTGTAGTAAGAAGTGTGAACTTTCTCTTCTAGAGGACACTACTGAAGAACTACTATAGTGCACCCTAGTGCAAGGTGAAAGAACTGTTTTTTTTTTTTTGGAGAAATTTTTATTTCGAAAGTTTGTTTCTTGTTAAATTTCTTTCTGGTATTGTTTAAGTTGGGTGTATACCCCTTTCTTTCCCCTTGTTTTGAATTTAGACAATCCCGAATTTCTTTAATTAATTTATGACCAATAAGGTGTTTCTTCTTCAAATTGGATATGCTGCTTAACCCTAACCAATAAATGATTGTGGGCGGGTGTTTTCTTTCCTGAAACGCCTCGAACTTTCCGCGAGAGTATATAAATTGCTGATTTTAGGGTCTCGGCGCCACTTCTGTACCATCTTTCAGTGTGTAAAGTACATAGCAGGGAGCGGGAAGCGCCTCTTTCTTCGGACAGCAGTTCAACAACCAGGTAATGGCCGTATAATAACTTTTTTTTTTCTTGCTAGCTCAGCAGTTTAACTCTCGGGGCGGGTCCGAAGCTTTTCCACCATGTAACTTTTCCCTAAAATGTAAAGACTCTTAGTATCTATTCTCTTTTATGCTACATATTGGGATAGAGAGTGCTTAACCCTCTCGAGCTCCCACTCATATTGTTTTGAGGTGAACTTACCTTTTCACAACCAATTCTTCTTTAACGTAATGTAAATTGTTACCTTCTAAAGTCACCTCGTTAGTATGGGATTAGCCCTTGCATTTGTGGCCTAGAGCCAGATTAGGTTTTAAAACAAAATGTATTAGGAGTGCAGTTCGCCTCCTCTCACATTGGTATTTTAGAGGCCATGTAATTATCCTTTTATCGCTTAATAGACCTCAGTAGGTTGGGTATTTTACCCCTGTGTTTACGTCCTTAGAGGACAGCTTGAAGGTCGAGTTAGGTGTGGCCTTTTGATAGGCTTAAAACTTTGAGAGCGGATCGCTCTTTTGAAATTTGTTTCTGCGTGCCTCTAGGAGGTCTTACTGTGTAATTTGGAGCAAGTGCTCCTGGGCATGATTGGGGTTTTCTGCCCCTTTGTTAAACCTTATGTACATGTAAGCTTGGGCTACCTGCTCAAGAATTGTGAGTTCGGGGCTCGAAGCCCAAAGCCTGTAAATACTGTTGTTGCTCTTTTGTTGCCTTGCTACTCTGTACCTTCCATGCTTGTTATTTCTTGATTTTGAAAAGAGAATATAACCTTGTTAAATTTTACATTAACTTTAATTTCGTAGTTTGAGACCCGTTCACCCCCGCACCTTCTTTCACCTCTACCTACCACAAAAATACGGTAACAATAATAATAATAATAATAATAATAATAATAATAATAATAATAATAATAATAATAATAATGATGATGATGATGATGATGATGTTCTGGACCGTCGTCAAATGTGCGGACCGCGCTGGAAACGGGTCCTGGATGGGTAATGACTGAGAATGCAGTCCGGCCGCGGGTTCAGTACCGCCAAGGCACCCAAGAGGACAAAACGCCGGATCTCCTGAAGGACTTGAACCATATTAAAAATGCTTATAGGAAAAGATTGTACAGATTTAGGGGCCCAAGTGACCTGGAAGTACGAAATCGATTGCTGGAAAGAAAGATTGAAAAATGGGAGGAAACTGACCGTAATCTATTAGAAAACGAGTCAGATCGCTAATTTGGCGGATTCTCTCAGGAAGAGATTCACATCGCGAATTTCGGCGGATTATATATAAAACAATAAGCATTCAATTATAAATTTCAGTATAATACCGTAGCGAAGCACGGGTATCTTGCTTGTAGTTCATAAAATATAATTTCGCAATTTTCTTCCTAAAGATTCTTCCTTCCTGTATTGGTTTTTCCCTCCTGTATCCCCACTTTCTCCAAGTCCTTGCTAACCTCCTCAAGCCATAAAAGTTGTGCCTTCCACTTTTCTTGAAGGCGAAATATCCTGTGTGCCAGTCCCTTTGAATTCATCCTCTTAATGTGCCCAGGAATTTATAGTCTCCTTTCATCATAATAGTTATCTTCCCAACTTGCTCACTACCGGGCGAGTTCGGCATGCGGTTAGGAGCGCACACCTGCGAGCTTGCATCCGGGAGATTGTGGGTTCGAGCCCGACTGTCGCATTCCGTGCTTTCCCATTTCCACACCAGGCAAACAGTGGGGCTGTACCTTACTTACGGCCACGGCCGCTTCCTTCCCACTCCTAGGCCTTTCAAATCCCATCGTGGGTGCGACGTAAAACAAAATTGTAAAAAATATGCTAATTATATTATTACAAGCAAGATACCCGTGCTTCGCTACGGTATTATACTGAAATTTATAATTGAATGCTTATTGTTTTATATATAATCCGCCGAAATTCGCGATGTGAATCTCTTCCTGAGAGAATCCGCCAAATTAGCGATCTGACTCGTTTTCTAATAGATTACGGTCAGTTTCCTCCCATTTTTCAATCTTTCTTTCCAGCAATCGATTTCGTACTTCCAGGTCACTTGGGCCCCTAAATCTGTACAATCTTTTCCTATAAGCATTTTTAATATGGTTCAAGTCCTTCAGGAGATCCGGCGTTTTGTCCTCTTGGGTGCCTTGGCGGTACTGAACCCGCGGCCGGACTGCATTCTCAGTCATTACCCATCCAGGACCCGTTTCCAGCGCGGTCCGCACATTTGACGACGGTCCAGAACATCATCATCATCATCATCATCATCATCATCATCATCATTATTATTATTATTATTATTATTATTATTATTATTATTATTATTATTATTATTATTATTGTTACCGTATTTTTGTGGTAGGTAGAGGTGAAAGAAGGTGCGGGGGTGAACGGGTCTCAAACTACGAAATTAAAGTTAATGTAAAATTTAACAAGGTTATATTCTCTTTTCAAAATCAAGAAATAACAAGCATGGAAGGTACAGAGTAGCAAGGCAACAAAAGAGCAACAACAGTATTTACAGGCTTTGGGCTTCGAGCCCCGAACTCACAATTCTTGAGCAGGTAGCCCAAGCTTACATGTACATAAGGTTTAACAAAGGGGCAGAAAACCCCAATCATGCCCAGGAGCACTTGCTCCAAATTACACAGTAAGACCTCCTAGAGGCACGCAGAAACAAATTTCAAAAGAGCGATCCGCTCTCAAAGTTTTAAGCCTATCAAAAGGCCACACCTAACTCGACCTTCAAGCTGTCCTCTAAGGACGTAAACACAGGGGTAAAATACCCAACCTACTGAGGTCTATTAAGCGATAAAAGGATAATTACATGGCCTCTAAAATACCAATGTGAGAGGAGGCGAACTGCACTCCTAATACATTTTGTTTTAAAACCTAATCTGGCTCTAGGCCACAAATGCAAGGGCTAATCCCATACTAACGAGGTGACTTTAGAAGGTAACAATTTACATTACGTTAAAGAAGAATTGGTTGTGAAAAGGTAAGTTCACCTCAAAACAATATGAGTGGGAGCTCGAGAGGGTTAAGCACTCTCTATCCCAATATGTAGCATAAAAGAGAATAGATACTAAGAGTCTTTACATTTTAGGGAAAAGTTACATGGTGGAAAAGCTTCGGACCCGCCCCGAGAGTTAAACTGCTGAGCTAGCAAGAAAAGAAGTTATTATACGGCCATTACCTGGTTGTTGAACTGCTGTCCGAAGAAAGAGGCGCTTCCCGCTCCCTGCTATGTACTTTACACACTGAAAGATGGTACAGACGTGGCGCCGAGACCCTAAAATCAGCAATTTATATACTCTCGCGGAAAGTTCGAGGCGTTTCAGGAAAGAAAACACCCGCCCACAATCATTTATTGGTTAGGGTTAAGCAGCATATCCAATTTGAAGAAGAAACACCTTATTGGTCATAAATTAATTAAAGAAATTCGGGATTGTCTAAATTCAAAACAAGGGGAAAGAAAGGGGTATACACCCAACTTAAACAATACCAGAAAGAAATTTAACAAGAAACAAACTTTTGAAATAAAAATTTCTCCAAAAAAAAAAACAGTTCTTTCACCTTGCACTAGGGTGCACTATAGTAGTTCTTCAGTAGTGTCCTCTAGAAGAGAAAGTTCACACTTCTTACTACAAGCAAAACAAAAATACGTCGAAAACGACCCGGTTCAGAAACTTCAAAATTTCCAAGTAGTGACATCTTCTGGGTAACTTGAAAATTAATACATTAGATAAAGTTCGGACTTCCTCCAGCAGAGGATTTTCAACTGGCGCAAAGTTTGAATTAGCGACGTGGAGGTGTACCGCCCGGTACAATTATTATTGATGTTCTGGACTCCACAGCAAGATGCAAGACCGCTACTGGGCGGTAAATTACATCTGCTGCCATTGTCATTGTTGACAATGTGACCAGCACCATTGTCGCGCGTAGGCAAGTGTGCGGTATTTCTGGCGACACGAATGACATACTTCCGTGCATTATTGACCTTATTATAGAGGTGAACAATTTGACGGTCAATCTCATTCCTATCGTTTATTTCATATGTGTTTAAATTTTTATTTATATGCCAGGAGAATCTACTGTAATCTAACAACGTTCTCCGAAGGAAAATATGGCTGTTGAAAACGAACCCCGGGAAAGATTAAAAATGATCGGTTTATGATCAGAATAAGTACATCGAAAATATACAGCCTGTTTCTAGTCATTCGACAGGGTCAGGAATGGAATGAATAAAGCCCCATCTAGCGGCGACAATAGGAATTATGCCGGCTGCCGAAGTACTTCTCTGGGGCAATGATCGATGAATGACAAATGAAATGAAATATTGGACAGTGTTGCTGGAATGAACGATGACAGGGAAAACCGGAGTATCCGGAGAAAACCCTGTCCCGCCTCCGTTTTGTCCAGCACGAATGTCACATGGAGTGATCGGGATTTGAACCACGCAACCCAGCTGTGAGAGGACGGCGCGCTGCCGCCTGAGCAACGGAGGCTCCTAATAAGTACATTATGAACAGTAAAATCAATTGGTCTCACCTCCTTTTACACCCCACCGCCGTTAAGTTTCTTTTACACCCCACCGCCGTTAAGTTTATTTACAACCCCCCCCCCCCCACAAAAATGTAAAAGAAGGTGTGTTTCTTTATGTTTAAAGGAGATTCCAAACACCAATGTTCACGTCTATTACCTTCAGTTTTGAGATATAAGTATCCCCCCCCCCAAAAAAATTCACTTTTTTCACTTCCTTTCACACTCCTCCCCCCTAAGAGGATTTACCGGCAAAAAATACGTGTTTCTTTAATAGTAAAGGATCTTCTAAATACAAATTATCACGACTCTAACTTCTTCGGACCGGGCGAGTTGGCCGTGCGCGTAGAGGCGCGCGGTTGTGAGCTTGCATCCGGGAGATAGTAGGTTCGAATCCCACTATCGGCAGCCCTGAAGTTGGTTTTCCGTGGTTTCCCATTTTCACACCAGGCTGTACCTTAATTAAGGCCACGGCCGCTTCCTTCCAACTCCTAGGCCTTTCCTATCCCATCGTCTCCATAAGACCTATCTCTGTCGGTGCGACGTAAAGCCCCTAGCAAAAAAAAAAACTTTGGTTTTTGATTTATGTGTCCTCATGAAAGGAATTCAACTCCTTTTCACTCCTGCCCCCAAGATAGTTTCCCCCCAAAACGCGGTTTTCTTTGTTTTTAAAGGAGATCCAAATACCAATTTTCACGTCTGTTACAACTTTAGTTTTTGTTAGATGTATGTATTCTCATTTAATTAAGTCAATTAATTTTTCAATTCTTTCACCCCCCTCCCTTCACTGGATTTTTCGAGAATTCGTCTTTCTTTACTTTTAAAGCAGATTCCAAATATCAAATTTCACGTCTGTAAAATCTTCATTTTTGAGATATCAGTAGCCTAATTAAAAGAATTCAACACCATTTTCAGTCACTTTTACCCCCCCCCCCTTTCCACCCAAGTGGTATTTCCGAAAACTAAAAATACACGTTCCTTTATTTTTAATGGAGATAAAAAATACCATTTTCACTTCTGTAACTTGTTAAGTTTTTTTACTGTAGATATACTGTAGAAATTCTCATTCTGAAATTTCACCCCTTTTTAATTCCCCTTAAGTGGAGTTTCCAAAAACAAATCACCAATGTTCCTTTACATTTACAGGAGATTCCAAACACCCACTTTTAACGTCTGTAATATTTTACGTTTCTCAGATATTCTGTAGATATAGTCTTTCAAAAAATTCACCCCACTTTGTCACTCCTGTTTAACCCCCATTAATTGGATTTTCCAAAAACAAAAAAATACGTGCTACTTTATTTTTAAAGGAGATCCCATATACAAATTTTCAGTTCTGTAATATCTTCAGTTTCTGAAATATATGTATCCTCATGAAAGGCATTCAACCCATTATTCACCCTTTTACACCCCTCCTATTGGCATTTACAGAAAACAAAAAATACGTGTTCCTTTATTCTTAAAGGAGATTCTAAATACCAATTTTTACATCTGTAAACTTTTAAAGTTTTAAGATGTAGGCACACTCATTTTAAAAATTCACCCCTCTTTTCACGCCCCATTATTTGGATTTTCCAAAAATGAAAAAATACCTATTTCTTTATTTTTAAAGTAGAACCCAATACCAATTTTCAGGTCTGTCATGTCTTCAGGTTCTGAAATATAAGTAGCCTCATTAAAGGCATTCAACCCGTTTTTCACCCTTCCTATTGAAATTTTTCAAAAAACAAAAAAAATACGTGTTTCTATATTTTTAAAGGAGATTCTAAATACCAATTTTTACATCTATAAACTTTAAAAGTTTTGAGATATAGATACACTCATTTTAAAAATTCACCCCCTTTTCACTCCCCCATTAATTGGATTTTCCAAAAACAAAAAAAATACGTGTTTCTTTATTTTTAAGGAGATCCCAAACACCAATTTTCAGGTCTGTAATATCTTCAGGTTCTGAAATATAAGTAGCCTCATTAAAGACATTCAACCCATTTTCACCCTTTTCCACCCTTCCTATTGGGATTTTCCGAAAACAAAAAATACGTGTTTCTTTATTTGTAAAAAGAGATCCCAAACACCAATTTTCAGGTCTGTAATATCTTCAGTTTCTGAGATATAAGTATCCTCATTAAAGGCATTCAACCATTTTTCCACCCTTTTTCACCCCTCCTAATGGGATTTTCCGAAAACAAAAAAAATACGTGTTTCTTTATTTTTAATGAAGATTCTGAATACCAATTTTTACATCTATAAACTTTAAAAGTTTTGAGATATAGATACACTCATTTTAAAAATTCACCCCCTTTTCACCCCCCTTTAATTGGATTTTCCAAAAACTAAAAACACGTGTTTCTTTATTTGTAAAGGAGATCCCAAACACAAATTTTCAGGTCTGTAATATCTTCAGTTTCTGAGATATAAGTATCCTCATTAAAGGCATTCAACCATTTTTTCACTCTTTTTCACCCCTCCTAATGGGATTTTCCGAAAACAAAAAAATACGTGTTTCTTTATTTTTAATGAAGATTCTGAATACCTTTTTTTACATCTGTAAACTTTAAACGTTTTGAGATATAGATGCACTCATTTTAAAAATTCACCCGCCTTTTCAACCTCCCATTAATTGGATTTTCCCCCCCCAAAAAATACGTGTTTCTTTATTTTTAAAAGAGATCAAAAGTACCAATTTTCAGGTCTGTAATATCTTCAGTTTCTGAGATATAAGTACTGGTATCCTGATTAAAGGCATTCAACCCTTTTTTCACCGTTTTTTCACCCCAGCTATTGAGATTTTCTGAAAACAAAAAAATACGTGTTTCCTTATTTTTAAAGAAGATTCTAAATACCAATTTTTACATCTGTAAACTTTTAAAGTTTTGAGATATAGATACACTCATTTTAAAATTTCACCCCCCTTTTCCCCCCGTTAGCGACGGAATATCCAAAAATCCTCTCTTAGCGAGCACCTACATCTTAATATGAATATATCCCCAAAATTTCATTTCTTTATGTCCAGTAGTTTTGGCTCGGCGATGATGAATCAGTCAGTCAGTCAGTCAGTCAGTCAGTCAGGACAAGTTATTTTATATATATAGATTTCTCAATTTCATTTATGTACATATTTATTACAGAGTAGCCCCCTTGGTTGTCATGATCGTTAAGGCGTCGAAGTCTAAACGGTCTGACACCGAGGTTAGCCAGCTCGAGCCCCGTTGGTCGAAAATATTTTCACCAGCAGAATGTTGGCCGACAGGGTAGGGGGCGTGGTGGTATATAATTTCTAATCACTAGATCGCGTGCCAAATGCATGGATTAAATTCCTAACCTCTCCGCAGTGCTTATATGGAGTGATGGCATATGACGCTGTTGATGGTGATTCGTCCGTCTGATGGGGACGGTAAGCTTTGAACGGACCCCTTGGTGCTATTCGACAGGAGTAGGCTGTGTGCCGGCACCGGGTTTTACCTTCTCCCTTTCTACTGATAATGATGCTTCTTGTTTAAAGGGGCCTAACATATAGGTCATCGGCCCCTAATGGTACGAGATGAGACGAAATATGATGAAAATTAAAATTTCAAGATCAGAATTCAGAACATGATATTGAAGAATGAACATGAATCTAAAATAATCATCTGATGCAACTCACAATGCTGGAAGTTAAAAATAATTCCAAAATCGATCCGCTGACTAGAATTCAAAAAATGATGAACAATGATCATGAACTTGTCCGACTCGTTGGCTGAATGGTCAGCGTACTGGCCTTCGGTTCAGAGGGTCCCGGGTTCGATTCCCGGCCGGGTCGGGGATTTTAACCTTAATTGGTTAATTCCAATGGCCCGGGGGCTGGGTGTTTGTGCTGTCCCCAACATCCCTGCAACTCACACACCACACATAACACTATCCTCCACCACAATAACACGCAGTTACCTACAAATGGCAGACGCCGCCCACCCTCATCGAAGGGTCTGCCTTACAAGGGCTGCACTCGGCTAGAAATAGCCACACGAAATTATTATTATTATTATCATGAACTTGAAGCAATCAGTGGATTCGACCCGCAATGCCCCACCTTCCGAGAAGCTATCTTAAAACAATAGGATGTACTGACCAAGGGCTGCTTCCAAAGCACAAGCCTGAATCGATTAAAGGGGTCCAAAATCCAGGTCAACGGCCCCACATAATGGTACTTACCACTAGCAGAGTAGACCCACGGTATTTCTCACGTAACGGTACTTACGTGTTCCACACATTGTGGTACCGCTCACAAGTAGTGTACGTCGCACAGGTAAGGCACCATTCGCAATGCAAACGTAACCGTCAAATTTGAGGTATTCACAACGGAGGAACGTAACGAGTACACAGCAGCCAATGTTGTTTAGCACGGAAGTTTTGGGCTATCTCGCAGTTTTATATTTCAATACCTCGATGGATTCCAACAACGTGGTAGTGGAATTCTTATTACTTCAAACACCTCTTGCTTTGCTCCTGGGAGCTGTGTACCTGAAAAGGCGAACTAAACAACGGCGCAGAAAATGGGTTCATCCCTTGAATCAAAGAAGGTTATCTCAGGGCGATTTCGGTAATCTACTGTAAGAAATTACCCTCATCAGTTCGTCTTGGACATGCGGATGAAACCTGAACTGTTTGACACTATCTTCCCCTTTTCTAATAAAAATAAATGTAAGGTCTCCTGTGCCCCTACCTATCACACCCCGATGAGATGTTCGGATCTATTTGTTTGGATGATATCGATTTCGTAAACTAGTAGTCCGTATAATGTTAAGAAATGTACAGTAAAGGGACTGTTTTATCTATGACAGGGATTCTCTCTCGTCCGTTCGCCAGCTCCCGCCATTTACCGTCAGATTTCATTGTTACAGGATATTTATTTCCACGTATTATTTTTGGGTACAGCGTATTTGTCATTCTTTTTCCTTTTATCACACATACACAAAAAAAGGTCATTTTGAAAGACAGCTACTTCGTCGAAAGAAGTCGTTCACAAAATACAATGTTTACATCTGCTCTGATTGACTGGTTCTTAAAGCTAACGTACCGTAAAATTAAACGCAAGAGTTTGGAGTTTGCAATTCTTTAATTTTACGGACTCGCAGTTAAGTTTACGTCGGCGCATTGTGAATGGGTCCATTAGATAACATGGCCGCTAACTTCTAAGTTAACGTTAATTTTAAGTTTACGTTACGTTACGTTTGCATTGTGAATGGGGCTTAACGCAGACATATTATGGTAGACTATTTCTCACATAATGGCGCCAGTCATAGGCAACACAAACCCATAGGTGCACTAATTACAGGGACCCGAACTATCCCAGGGTGTTCCTCATGTAGTGGTACTAATCACAAGCAAAGCAGACCCACGGTGTCGCTCATATAGTGGTACTAATCACAGGTACTGTAAAACCATACTGAATCACTCTCTGCTGGTACTAATCACAAACCTAACATAGTGGTACTACTCGCAAGTAAAGGCGACCCATGGTGTTTCCCGTGTTATGGACTAATCTGAAGTAATTTTATGGTTCTAATTCAATCATCCCTTGATCACCCCTTTTAGTCCCTCTTACGACAGGCAGGGGAAACCGTGTGCGACCCCCATCCAAAGGGGTTCCCTTTATCCCGTCATTTATTTCACCTCTCCTCATTAACTCCTCTGATGAGGTTGACGTCAGGAAGGGCCCGAGCCCGTAGAGGAACGTACTACATGTAAGTTTATGTTTGTGATGAATAGACGTGTGAAAATGAATTGAAGGATATCATTAACGAAGAAAAGTCTAAGCTAAAGCTGTTAACAAAAGGAAACGAGGGCCCTCAGAAAGACTAAGGATACATTAAGAACATTTCAAAGGTGGTGGCGATCACGTATGTTTTCGAATGTCTTGGGCAGAAAGAAGTATTCTTTCTAAAACAAGACAATTTCACCCTCCTTGGTACCACTGACAAAATAAAAACTGAACTTATCGGCCACTATAAGATACTCCAACTGGTGCACCACCCTACTCGAAGGATGTCTTGAAGGCAGAATACCCAGAGCATTAAGCAAGGATGGTCTTATGACAGTATTTCCAGGTTGCCTATCAGAGTTGAGGAGATGAGGCAGGTAGTGAAGTTGTTTTTGACAGACGTGGCTTTAGCAGAATTCGTTAATCGCTCAAGATCACTAAACTGAACGGCTTGGCTCAAATAACTAGGAGTGGTCGCCACTTCACATTCCCCAACATATTAGCGCTGCAAGAACTGAGTACACGTCGGTTAAACACTTTCATCGAGGTAATAATAATCCACATTCAGTAAAGTACAACATTACATGAGCGTGATGCCAGGTGAAGGTCTCGCAGAATGTCGGCATGTTATCAAGATGGCCTACAATGTCAAAGGCGTGCCTCGAAAAATGAAATCCTTGTTCACATCTTCGGTTCCGCATGTTGCCAAAAGGAATTCCATCCAAGTTATACAGGTTGGTCCAAATAAAAGCGGCCCGGAAAATATTTATAAGACTGGCGCGGATTTAAACAGGAGAAGTGTCCGTCACAGAGAATGCTAGAAACCTTCATTTCGATGCATCAATCGCTTGCTCACACAAGTCTCCCCCATGCTCTGTCGCTGCGTGAGAGGAGTAGACGTGTTTGGTGGATGTTCAGATGAGGCCTGCTTCAGTGAACTCGCAGAGCACGCGTCCGTCAGTAGTTCGAAAAGGCGTTGCATAATCTCAATACTGGTATGTGGTGTGCAGTTTGTCTGTCTGTTCGCATCGTAACAAGATTCTTTCACCAAACTGTCAATGCTAACCGGTATATACAGGCACTGTTTAATCCAACTCAGAGAAGATGAATGACTGTATGGATATTTTCAGCAAAACGGAGGAAGATCACACTCCGCCTTGACAATGTTGTCACGAGTACATGCAGGGAGGGGAGGAGAGGAGACTCAGCAGAGACAGTGTAATCAACTGGCCACCTCGATCGCCTGATCTGCCTCGCAGTGCGGCAAATTGAAGGGTCAGGTGTACTCCAGTGATTCCCACACACTGGTCGAGCTACATTGCTGCTATCCGTCAGGAAGAGCTCCTACAGTTTGATAAACCAAGCACAGCACTCCATCGACGTCAACGGTGGCAATTTCCAGCATCTTCTGTGATGCTCATTAACAAGGGCCAGTCCCGTGTCAGTCCTATTGTAAAGATTTCCCGGCCCAGTTTTATTGCCCATCCTGTATAAGCAAAAGTAATGAAAATTATAATTTTGTTTGACTAAGGAACACGTAATTCACTGACGGCCGGTGATTTAAGATGTTGTGAGTTGCATATTCTCATTTACAATAAATCACACTACAGACTCTCCAAACAATACACACAAATTATTGTGTATCGAGTGTTTGCCGCCTTTTAAATTCACAAATATTTTTAATATGTTATCGTTCAAAAATGAAATATGCGACTCACTTACTTGAAGAACCTGATGTTAGCAGGTAGAAAATTGATCATAACACATAGAAAACAAAACAGAGCACCTTGACATCACAACGTCGTAGTTTTTAAACATACAAGTATTAAAAATGATATAGAAATTACAAATGTTTTTGAAGTTTGAGTATCTTCCAAGCCTTTAATCTAACGTCCATGACCACGAGGGCTCGGAAGTTGAAGAGCAGCAAATTTCCTTTGAAAACACCTATAAAAAGAGCTAAAAGTATCCAGATCTGGCAAAAAGGAATAAAATTTCGACCCAAACTAACTCACGATTTTATTTTTAATTACATATTAAATCAAAAATATAATGTTTAAAAATGCAAAATGTTGGTGGAGTGGCAACGTACAGTCCAACACATAAATACTTCTTCTTTTGGACAGATTAACATAACTTAGCAAAGGAATTCCGTATTTGTTTAAAAAAAAGTACTTGCAAAATTTAGAATGAAATATATTTTTTCACGTAGGATGAATTAAGTGAATCCGCAGTGGACATCCTGGAGAAAGAAATTGAAATTAGTATAAGTGGACTGATATTTGTGTTAACCACACGAGGGTTGGAACTCAGAAATCTTAGCGCAGCTTATCACAACAGTGATCTCCAGGTTCTGAGCTGTGTTTACAGACAGCACTTGTCTCCACATCTGAGATCTTTCTCACTTCTCAGTGCCTAAGAGAATTGAGGATCGGCAGTAAAAATGTAGAGGTGAACCTAATGAAAGGCTAAACAATTTATGGAGTCAAAAACGCCCAAAAAGGACAAATAACAGCGTACAATGACGCGGAATGGGCCTCGTGTTCAGACACTCCATAAAAGAACAACTTCTCAGCCGTAGTGATTACAATCTAGTAACGATTTTCATCTCTACTCACTTCCAATACCTCAAGCAACAAGACGAAAGAATCAGAAGCCGCGTGTTGTTGATGGTAGGCTAGCAGTGAAGACGAACTAGTTGCAGCTCGGAACGTCATTGAGCAGTCAGTCAAAGTGCAATGAAACGTTAATTTGTGCCTTACATCTTCAGTCTTTTTCTCTGGCCGTCAATCATGGACGCTCAAGGACAAGGACGCTTTTTGAAATACAGTGCTGGCGGAGAATCCTACGAATACCTTGGACGAAGGAAAGATCTAACTCCTCCATAATGGAAGAGCTTCGTATCCCGAAATGAATGTCCACTCTTGTTAGACGGAAAACACTGCAGTTCTCTGGGCATGTATTAGGGAGAGAAAAAGTAGTTGAAAAATGAAAATCGAACGGTATCAGGCCGCATCGAGGAGCTCCCAGAAGATGGATACACCAGATCAAAGACGAGACTCACAATCCGGGAAGCAGAAGACCGTAGAGAATGGCGAGTGCTGGTGGACACCAACCATGAGATCACCAGACTCAGAAAAACTATTCTCCATCAAATGTTCACAGTTTAATTTTTTTCCTGTACGTCCGAAGTGCTCACACAATGTCATATCCACTAGCTGATGTACCCGTGCTTCGCTACGGGATTCCCAGAAAGTTTGGCCTCGTGGTTTTCCTTACTGAAGTCAACGTAGGTCATTACAAAACCGTCAGTAGGAAAGTAGGGATTAAAACCAATCTTATTATATAAACTCGATAAAATTAAAACCGCACATTTTCTCACTTTTAACGAGCAGTACTACGGTGCTGATCAAACAGTCCAAAGTTCCAGAGCTGGAATGACCAGGCCGCAGACTGCCCTGAACACTCCTCTGCCATTATTTCGTTAAATATGGACATTGCTCATTCCAATCAGTGCCTCAGAGTAGGCAATGAATAGCTCGAATGCTATGATGAACCAGTGTCTTACGAATCAGAAGCGTCAGAAAATATATGAACCAGAAAAATGGCATGCTAAAGAAGAAAGTTATCTAACTCCCCAGCTACTTCCCACCAATATTCAGGCAGGCTGTTACACTCGGTACGACCGAGCCAGGGGGCACGCAGCTGTGAGCTTGCATCCGGGAGATAGTGGATTCGAACCCCACTGTCGGCAGCCCTGAAGATGGTGTTCCGTGATTTCCCATTTTCACACCAGGCAAACGTTGCAGCTGTACCTTAATTACGGCCAAGGCCGCTTCCTTCACACTCCTAGCCCTTTACTATCCCATCGTCGCCATAAGACCTGTCTGTGTTGGTGCGACGTAAAGCAAACTCGGCACGCAGCAGTAATCCTACCTATCGGAGATGAGTGGCAACAGAGACACAAAGCACATCGCAACAAACAATGGTCAATGTAATGTTATTGTAGATAAATTTTGTGAGCTTTCTATATTGTAGGCCTTCATATTTATTTTCTTTCGACTCTGTGATATTAGGGCGTCTTGTAAAATTATTTATAGGGTAGATTGTAGTTCCTTATTCTGCGACTTTACATACCGATTTTCATTAAATTCTGTTTACGCATTTTCTCGTGACTCGGCGCTGATATGGACTTAGTAACAAAAATCGAAATTCATGGAATATCCCTGTGATCATAGCCAGTACAGTGACAATGTATAAGACATTCGGGAATTTAATACTATATAACCTTAGTTATGTAGTATTTATCGATACGACCACTAATAACGTAAGTATTTGAGAATTAAATTTTAAGCCTTCCCCTAAACTTCCATTTCACTCGATGTGAATAAAATTTGTTATGGCCTAGATTACAGCCACTTATTCCCCGACTTTTCATAAAGATCTTCACTAAGTTAGGACCACTAATAACATAAATATTTGAGAATTAAATTTTAGGCCTTCCATTAAGATACCATTTTTCTCAACCTGAATATAATTATTTATGGCCTAGATTATATCGACTTATTACCCCCCAACTTCGCTTACCGATTTTCTTTAAGATACGAGCACTAATAACACAAATATTTGAGAATTTAATTTTAGGCCTTCCGGTGAACTACCATTTCGTTTAGCGTGAATACAATTATTGTGGCCTAGATTGTAGCGACTTATTCCCCGACTTTGCATACCGATTTTCATTAAATTCTCTTCAGCCGTTTCCTGGTGATACGTGTACATACAGACAGACAGACAGACAGACAGACAGACAGACAGACAGACAGACAGACAGACAGACAGACAGACAGACAGACAGACAGACAGACAGACAGACATTACAGAAAATTAAAAATTGGATTTCCTTGTTGCTGTGGACACGACCGATACAGAAGTACCATCTCTTTTTTTAAATTCTGAGCAATGTACAGACAAAACTCTTATTTTATATATATAGAAGATGATATAATATTATTAATTTTGACAATGCAATACACAAACTTTAAAGACGGGTCTGACGAGTTTTGGTGTCCTAAGAATGAGCGCACGATCTCTGTATGGTAAAGGAGTTAACCGCTGTCGGTTATAAACCTACAATGGGGATATCTTTAAAAGATAATCAAAATAAACTCATTTGTAATGTAAGTTCAAAACAAATACACCATAATCATTATACCAATATGTACATATCGTTAGTCAAACTAGTAATATAGTGAAATTAATGAAAATTAATTACACACACCATCATTTCACTCATCATGATTCACACCGTTGGTTTATTGATCTGAGAGGTTACAGAGTTACTGCTGCGGATGCTATTTGCAACAGAGTTCCATAATGCAGTTCCCGTCGTAACAGTAATTTCAACTCATATTCTCTGATTCCTCATTGTTTTGGTAACTCCCTTGAACTGTGTCTTAAGTCGCGTTGCTAATCAAGGAATGTCACTAACTGAACACGTTCTTTTCAAAAGCCGCCACTGATGTGGATGCTCTCGACAAAAATAAGACACTTCAATGTCACCTTGCTATAAACATGTCACATTAATTGGAAATGCCACAAACTTTTGATTATGATTGTACACACATTTTGATTCTCGTTATTATCTTGTCTTTTTTCTTGGAACTGCCAAAATGTAAAGACATTCAATATAATTTCAAATCGTAGTATTTAAAAAAACTTGATATCGAGATATATCGATATTTTTTATAATATCCATACTAATCGAATGAAATCTGGATAATCTGAGAGTCCCTGTACACTGAACGAGCACACTAGTTCCGGCTTTACCGAGCTCGATAGCTGCAGTCGCTTAAGCATCTAGTAATCGGGAGATAGTGGCTTCGAGCTCCGCTGTCGGCAGCCCTGAAGATGGTTTTCCGTGGTTTCCCATTTTCACACCACGCAAATGCCGGGGCTGTAACTTAATTAAGGCCACGACCGCTTCCTTTCAATTCCTAGGCCTTTCCTGTCCCACCGTCGCCATAAGACATATCTGTGTCTGTGCGACGTAAAGCATATAGCCAAAAAAAAAGTGTTCCGGCTTTAATGTGGCTCGGGCGATGGTGGGCTGTCCTCAGGGTGGGCTTTAGTGGTTTTCCATTCTCGTCTCGTCTCGTCCTCAACTTGTCCGCAACTCAATTCACTGCAACACATTTCCTGGTCTGAAAGATGCCCGCCCTACCCCTTCAAGGTAAGTAGTAGTAGTAGTGAATGTATCCCTCCATACAGGATTGGCGATAGGAGAGACATCCGGCCATAAAACAAGGCTGAAGCCTACAAAGCACGGCTCCAAGGTAAAAGCTGGGAAGGAGAAGAAGAAGATATACCATTAACTCACTGACTCAGGACACCAAAAACCAAAGAGCGTGACATTTGACCGAGGTTCTTGCATGTCCTGGAACATAAGTAACAGCTAAGAAATCGTTATGAAAATTTCAACCTCTGAGAGCTAAAAATAAGGGTGTAAAAACAGGAAAGGTGCGCAATGTTTCGCAATGTGTTTCTTGCACAATATTTTGCAGGCCCGCGGTACTCCCCATTCCTCTCCCCCCACCTGCGTGGGGGTGGTAACCCTGGCTGTCGTAAAAAACGACTAAAAGGGGCTCCAGGCGCTCTCAAGTTGGGAGGGTGGTTTGGCGACCACGGGGCCATTTAGCTGAGCCCTGGCACTGCTTCCACTTAGTTTATTATTATTATTATTATTATTATTATTATTATTATTATTATTATTATGTCCGACTCGTTGGCTGAATGGTCAGCGTACTGGCCTTCGATTCAGAGGGTCCCGGATTCGATTCCTGGCCTCGTCGGGGATTTTAACCTCCATTGGTTAATTCCAATGGCCCGGGGGCTGCGTGTTTGTGCTGCTCCCAACATCCATGCAACTCAAACACCACACATAACACTATCCTCCACCACAATAACACGGGCAGATGCCGCCCACCCTCATCGGAGGGTCTGCCTTACAAGGGCTGCACTCGGCTATAAATAGCCATACGAAATTTAAAATTTAATATATAATATTATTATTATTATTATTATTATTATTATTATTATTATTATTATTATTATTATTATTATTATTATTATTATTATGCCTTTGCTGGCAGGCTGTAGTGTTTACAGTGCACTATGTCTTCTGGTACGGGCTAGAATGATTTTGTTACTTTCATTGAGCTGTCTCAGTCTCATCCTTGGCTTCGACAATGTGAAAGTGACTGAGGTCCGAGTGATGCTAGTAATACCATTCCTTATGTAGCCAGTCCCTGCTATGAATGGTGTGAAAATGTTGCTAAGACTGGTAGACTGATATTTAACAGCAACTTTTGGTTCAGTGAGGAAAGCAACCGGAAACTACGTCACTCCTCATTTCCCTAGTATGCCTCTTCAGTGACACCTAGGCCATATATGACAGCTGTCGCTGGAGCTGTAGAGAATCAAACCAGCCTTCGAGCTGAATATACAACATCATACACACATTATTATTATTATTATTATTATTATTATTATTATTATTATTATTATTATTATTATTATTATTATTATTATTATTATTATTATTAACAAATACATCGAAATCGGGAAATCTTACAGTAGTAAGATAAGTTAAAACGAACTCCCTATAAGGCTCATCGCCCTCGTGCAGCTGCCATCTTCGCCTTCCAGCTTTAGAGTAAGCATGTTGAACTTGCAACACTTGGTCAAATCACTTTCAAAATGTATGGTCACAGAATGTCTCACCTATTCAGACAGTTCACTCAGACAATCCACACATCGAACACATTACAATGGCAGAACTAGTTGCAGTCTGGACAATACTTGCCTTTGTGGACTTCAATAAAGCTTTTGACTAAGTAAACCGCAATACCATACCCAATCGTTTCATATCTAATCACACCCCAAAACAGATGGTACAGAACATAAGTAACCTTTAAAAACATAACCTGATTTCCGTATAGGCCAAGGACAAATTATCAGAGTGGAAAACAAGAAAGACAGGAGTAAGACACGGTTGCGATCTTTCCCCCTCTCCTGTTCATATGAATGCTCTCATACGAGAATTTAAAGAAACAAAACATGGTTTCAGACGCAAAACAAATCTACAGCTGGACACAATATTATTTGCAGATGACTTAGTGCTGGTCGCCACCTCAGAAGATGATTTACAGCGTTCAGTGTATAACTTAAACCTGTACTCAATGGAAATATCCCCAGAGAAAACTGAGAAAATGGCCTCCTGTGGCAAGGAACCAGTAAGAAGCAAGATCGGCTTAAATAACAACATTTTGGAAAGAGTAAATGATTTTAAGTACCTCGGCTACAAACTGTCTTTCTTTGAAGAACTGGACATACCCGAGAAAATCCCCAAATTCGACAGATGTCTGGGAATCATCAGTAAAGTTTTTAGACCATCATTAGTTCAAAAACACACCCGTACAAGAATCTACTAAACCTTAGCAACACCTGTACTTTGCTATGGAAGTGAACCGTGGACCCTGAGGAAACGCGATGAGAGAAGAATAACTACAGCTGAAATGAAATACATGCGGCGAACAGCGGGAGTCACTAAGTGGGAACACAGAAGTGCTGAATGACCTTGAAAGCAGACCTATATTGGAATACATCTATGAATACCAGAGGAATTGGCTAGAACACCTAAACAGGATGGACAGAATGAGGATCCCAAAAGCAGTCATAAACTACTGCCCCGGTGGGAAGAGATCTCTGGGACGCCCCAGGAAGAGATGGCGTCAGCTTTTGTATAGACCGTAACAGTTCTTCTATAGGACTAATGCATGAAAGGATGATTATTTAATGTATTTATTTATTTATTTATTTATTTATTTATTTATTTATTTATTTATTTATTTATTTATTTATTTATTTATTTATTGGTGACCCCTTGAGCGGAAAGGGACCTAAAGTCTGCTTTTTTTCCCCTTCATTTCTGAGATGTTTACAGTTCTAAAGTTGGTCTAAGATCCTCAACATTATAAAAAGTGTTCATCATTCTGTGTGAAATACTTCAAGAGATATTAATTATTGACTGTTGTTATTAAGGAAACCGTATTTTGAGAGAAACGCCTTCACCAATTGCACAAGTCTCGAACTGTTGTGCAAGTTACCCACAGTTAACCAAACAAGTCAAAAAGCAAAAATCGGGGCCGATGACGTACGATGTTAGGCCCCTTAAAACAACAAGCATCAAGCATCATCAAAATAGAAATCCAATTTTGACACCACAGGCGCTTCTCTCAGCTGTGCTGTACAAGGTCTGTCTAGGGAGGTCAAGTCACGAATGCTTCTTATGGAGCCGCCATATTGGGTCTTTAAACGAGCGTAACCAAAGGCAAGTGTATTCGAATTTAGAGGATTTTTGTGCTGTACATTGAAATAAAAGCAAAATACAAACTATTTTTCTTAAAGAATTTAATTGGACAACTTTGTCTTACTGTGTTTCTTATTAATAGCATCTGTCAAATAAGTAATCTTATTGACATAAACATAGAAATCTGTACAGTACCTGTGTCATATTATGATTACCGGTACATGAAATACTGAACTTGAAGTACTGTACTTAAAGTAACTTACTAAAAGACAGTTGTAATAAATTACCTTCAGCGTTTTCTTTATTAAGAAAGTAATTACCGATACTGCGTTTCTAAAAGGTTACTCCAGTATGTTGACAATCACTGAATGCATCTTGAGTTGAGTGCATTAAATTATGTATGGTAACTGTTGTTATCCATTCTTGTAGTATTTCTTTGGATTCTGAGGCAAAAATACTCTGTACATGTGCAGCAAGAGTGATGTTCTTAGCTACTCTTAACTAGTTTATTGATAACCCATGCAGCTATATAGTACAAAGTGGTGGTGGTGATTATTGTTTTAAGAGGAAGTACAACTGGGCAACCATCCTCTATAAACATTAATCATAAGAAAACAAATGGAAGTGGGCCAACACTTCGAAAAATGGAGGTATCGGCAAAATAAAGATGAAGGCCACAACGTGCGTGGAAATGAAAAACTTCCTAGGCCTCGAATGCGCTAATGCCGTCGCGGTCGGAAAATAACAAGTGTTGACCAGGGGAGGTCGGATGGACTAGAATAGGTGACAACCTACCACAAGTAAGTGAAAGCAATGTAAAGACTCAGCTAAGGGCCTCGTAGTCACAACCCAAATTGATTTCCCCCTGTGGGCGGAGGCAACAGAATAACACCCACGTTATCCCCTGCCTGTCATAAGATATGACTGAAAGGGGCGTCAGGAGCTCCTAACTAGGGAGCGTGGGTTGGCGACCACGCGGCTCTTAACTGAGTCCTAACATGCATGCAAATGATGATGATGATAATAATAATAATAATAATAATAATAATAATAATAATAATAATAATAATAATAATAATAATAATAATAATGGTTAAGAAAATTAAAGCCATTGGTAGACAAGATTCCATAAGAAATAGAAATTCAGTCACTATTAAGTCGAGTTAACCTAGGTTAGGCCATTTTAGGGATTACATTAGGATATTATGTTAGGCTACGGTACGTTAAATTACAGTAGTTGGTTAGTGCGAGTGTTGTAATCTTTAAGTATTTGTCCAGCCATATAATGTACTGCATAGAGCATTTAAGATGAATGAAATATAGCTGTAAATAATAACTACCGTACCGTATAAGACTACTATTGTTGTTGTAATGATGGCAAGCTGGACACAAATGCTTGGGTCTTAAGTGATAGGCCAGCGAAATTAACCAATTTTGTTAAAATTCCTGACCTTGCCGGGAATCGAACCCGGGACCTCTGTGACCAAAGGCCAGCACGCTAACCATTTAGCCATGGAGCCGGACACATGAAAAGGAAATTTTCATAAACATTGAACCGTGTGTTCGGTCTCCTCCCGCCTTAAAGGACTTGGTACCTGTGCTGTGCTCCTAGCGAGCTCATTGAAAATTTACTACCATCATTGTGCGTATTTCTGAATGTCCTAGGCATTGATTGTGTAATAAATGTGTCTCTCCCTGTTCCTCACTTATGGCTCCATGGACAAGGAATTCTTTCCGTCCTGGGGCGTCCCTCCGTATTTGCATTTCTTTCGTATGTCGATCGTCTGCCATGCTCCCTCGCGTGTACTTACCCCCTCCCGGCTTCTCCGAGAGAGGGGCGTGATGACGTTGGTATCGGGACCTACCCCTCCCGGCGAGCCAGTGTGCCTCGCCGGGCGGTGGACCGTCTCACTTACCTGCTGCTCTTTGTGGAGAGCACTACTCTTGGGTCGAACCAAGCACCGTGAGAGGGGCATGGGAGGTAAGATCTACTGGCTTGCTATGTGTTGGTAGGATGATGGGAGGAACTAGGAACTTGTACAGATATGTAACGCCATGTATCTGGTTGTAATTGATCAGGAACGGCTTGGTGCCGAGATATTTTGTGAAAGTAACGTAAAGTAACTTAAAGTGTTGTACGTAACATGAAAGAGAGATTCCAGAATGTTCTGGACGTGTAGTTGGGAAGTATGCGTGTCATTGTGAGTTCACTGATAGAAGAGTTTTCCTTACCTTGTAACTGGCGAGCTGTATATACGTTGTAGCGCTGTAGAGATTAGTAAGACATTTATTTGGTACCAAGGTGCGCAGCTTACGTTATGTTAAACCTTTTATTAGAAGAGTGGAATTCCTCTTATATTTTACAAGGATGAGAAATGGAAACGGGTTAAAACCCTTCTTTAGTTATGTTATGTTGATTTTCGTGCGCTTCCGAATTGGTTTGTTTTACATTGTCTATGAATAAAGTTGTTGTCAAGCTGTTTGAATTGGGACTTGACATTATCCTCTGGGTTGGACCTTACTTTTATATCCAGATCCCTGGCCCGCTCTCCTTTGGGTCATCCTGCCGGGGGTACGGCACAAACATCAGTACTACTATTACACATTTCCTCTTACTTTTCTTGCTTGTTTTGAAAAACAATTCTCTTTTCTTTGGGAGGTTTCCTATTGTATGTCAAAGACTTGGGTGGATTAGGGACGTTGAAAATTTTTGGAATGGAATTCCACTTGAGTAGTTTACGTTTATCCCCTTTAGTTCAAATTGCGGTTCTTCAAAATTATGCTAGAAGAAAATACATAATAAGACCTATAAATATAAAACGCTGCCTGCTGTCATTTCTTGATGGATACAGTACTTTTGCATCCATCTCTTGGCACAGGCCAGAGTAAAATGTAGCTTCCACCGAAGTCCCAGTCTCATCCATGGCTGTGACAGTATGGAAGTTGCTGCGGTATGGGTGGTGCTGAGTACTGACATTCAGAGCACGACTAGTGCATCTGAGTGTTATGAAAGGTGCTACTCATAGGGTCAGTCGTGCTGCAATAGCACTTTCTGACCCAGTGAGGAAAGCAATGGCAAACTACCTCACTCCTCATCTTGCCCAGTACGCCTCATTTTGGTGCTGCCATTGGTTTTTGTGGTTTCCTTATAACCGCATAATCTTTGGTGGTGCTATTTGAGGATCCAACCAGCCACTGGGCTGATGACCTAACAGACAGACAGACAGACAGACAAATATAAAACATCGTTCAAATAAACATATTATTATTCAGGAATAATACGAATGTATAACTTCACTAACCGCGCACAAGACGGAATTATCTGTAGATTGCCATTTGTCACGCCTACACTTTTGTACCCACTGAGCTCTCCTTTGCTTATCTTCGGGAAGCGAAACACACTAATTCCGTCAGCTGTCTTACTTTGACATTTTGGTGCGGCACAGTATCCCATTTTCCTTCAAAATACAAGTAATAACTCACATCATTACATCGGGCACGCCCATATAACGATATTTAAGACCCAATATGGCCGCCACCGCAAAGGATTGTGGTAGCGTGACCAGACCTCCCTAGACAGACCTTGGTGCTGTAAAATATCCATTGGTGACTTTGCGTCCCTCTGCGCAACGGGTCACATTTTTGCAAGTTGCTTTACGTCGCACCGACACAGATAGGTCTTACGGCGTCGATGGGACAGGAAACGGTCAGGAGTGGGAAGGAAGCGGCCTTAGCGTCACAGCTCCAACAATTGCCTGGTGTGAAAATCGGAAGCCCCGGAAAAAACATCTTCAGGGCTGCCCACAGTGGGGATGTTCCGAATGCAAGCTCACAGCTACGCTACCCTAACCGCACGGCCAACCCGCTCGGTGATATTTTATTTGCTTGTTTCCATATCGCGTGAAAATACAACAAATTGAGTAGGCCTATTCATCTCAAAAAAGTTGAGTAGACTATTTGTAATATTGGCTACAGAATGACGAGTGAAATAGTATATTGTAGAAGAATGTTTAAATTGAATTCTCAGTTCTCTTTCTGAACATACAGTACATGGTCAAAATAACAGAAGATCCTCTGTCATTTGCAGTATTGTATCGAACAAGAAACGATTAAAGAACACTAGCGGTAACCATCTCCTTGCAGGCACTGAAGGTCCTCGGAGGGGTGGAAGGTAACATCGGAGCTTGGTGCGATAGAGTGTTAGTTCTTCGTCTCGAGGAATTACCGGTAATTGCTGTACTGTGAGAGAATTGAAGGTCCAGATGCCTCGTCAGAAAAGAATAACTTGTAAATGTGTCAACTTCCTGGCTGGGAAGCGATTCCATCTACGTTAGAATAAAGCAAATATGCCTTCAGTGTACGACTTTAAGTGAACCTGAGTGCTGCCTTGACAAGGTTTACTACAGTCTCTGAGAAGTGTAAATCAAACGACGGAACCTGTAAGAACAAGTTCAGGTCAATGAAACAACTTGCCTGGTGGAGGTGGTCGGGACGTCAACCATTCAACTCAACTATGCAATAAAACTACACCTTCTCGGTGGCCTGTCGAGAAGAGCAACGCCCGCTGAATATGTCTGTATTGTCTACAAGAGTGTGCCACTGCTTCTTCCAGAATTCCGCGTGGTCAATTCCGCATTGTTGTTATCTTGTGAATCAGTACATCAAATATTCAACATCGTCTTTATTGTTAATACTACATTAAAATAAGTTAATGAGATGTTCCGTCCCCCTTTCTAGACTGCAGAGATTTCCATAAGGGGATGGGGGTGTACGCCTCTGATGTACTTTTAACAATAAACACGATCCACAGTATTGTATTTGATGTGAGGAGTTTATTCGTCTTTTGACCTCTCACTATAGCCATATTAATATCTGGACGTCCTCTACTATCGGCAAGTGACTATTTATTACATCAATCCCCCTTGCGTGCTGCTATCACGCCCTATAAGGTGAAAGACAGGAAACAGAGGTTGAAAGGTGGGCGGTGGCGGGAACAAGCAGAGCAAACAGCTAGAAATAAATTAACATCCCGTAGTTCCATGTATCTGTGATCATTAGCCTAGGATGTCCAGTTTGACGCAGAATTTGAATTACTGTGACTTCAGGTGTGTGTCGATTTTTTTTTTTTTTGCTAGGGGCTTTACGTCGCGCCGACACAGATAGGTCTTATGGCGACGATGGGATAGGAAAGGCCTAGGAGTTGGAAGGAAGCGGCCGTGGCCTTAATTAAGGTACAGCCCCAGCATTTGCCTCGTGTGAAAATGGGAAACCACGGAAAACCATTTTCAGGGCTGCCGATAGTGGGATTCGAACCTACTATCTCCCGGATGCAAGCTCACAGCCGCGCGCCTCTACGCGCACGGCCAACTCGCCCGGTTGTGCCAAAAAAAAAAAAAGATGATAAACAAGGAGTTAGAAAATCGAATGGGAAAAATATGACAGAAGACAAACGGTGAAGAGGAAGTACAACAGAAGTTCAGTATGAAAAGAAGGAAGGAAAAGGGGCATTGGACAGTAAGCAGGATGAGAAGATGGAGAGAAAGTGGAATAATAGAGAACTGAGTAATGTAAGAAATAAAAGGAATAATAATAATACCAGTTTTCAGCCGTAATTCTAGATAAAGAATACAAGAGGATGGATCGGAAAAAGTTGCGATAAAAGACTGGAAATGGCTTATCAGCTCACGAAGTACACGTACAACCAGGAGGTGCTACGACAGACCTGAATGCTTGTTCGCAGCAGAAATGTGAAGGCGAACTCGAAAACATCAGAAAGAAAGCAAGAAAAATGCTCAGACAAATACTGGGCACAAAGAGGGACTTAGAGCTAACGCGCTAATTGTGTCAGAAAACAGAAGGAATGCTTGAACTGTTGGCCAGACTGACGGAAAGCATCTTGGAATTCTCCAGCAAGAGGAAGACAGAGCCGTCAGAACGGTTCTGGCTAAGATCAGGATAGAAGAAGGCATACGCCGCACCCACACAGATAGGTCTTATGGCGACGAAGTGGTAATGAATCGGTCGTGGCCTTAATTACGGTACAGCCCCCGCATTTGCCTGCTGTGAAAATGGGAAACTACGGAAAACCATTTTCTTAGCTGCCGACAGTCGGGTTCGAACCCACTATCTCCCGGTTGAAAGCTCACAGCAGCGCGGCCCTGACCGCACGGCCAACTTGCTCGGTACGTAATAATAATAATAATAATAATAATAATAATAATAATAATAATAATAATAATAATAATAAATGGCGTAAGGCTTTTAGTGCCGGGAGTGTCCGAGGACAGGAGCAGGTCTTTTGATTCGCCGCCCGTAGGCGTTCCACTTAGCGGTGTTTTTCGCCGGAGGCTCATATCGTATTTTGAATAACGTTTGAGGTGGACCTTGAGAAATATGGTCTTCCCGGCCAGGACTCTATCGCCTGAGCCAACCAGCCCGCCGAAATGAAAGGAGACAGATGAGATTACAATGGAAGAAATAAATGGCGATATAGAAAATAGGAAATGCAGAATAAGGTGGGAGGTAGGGGAGATTAAACAGAAAAGAATGCGTAACATGGAGATAGCTCTTGTTTTATTTATAAACTTTTTACGATCAGGTTGTTCAAGGTCATTCGAACGAGCAGCTGAATAAGGTTACATAATTGGGTGGTAAGACCGGTCCACACCGGCCGCCCTGTATTGATACGAGTTGTGACCACCGCCCTCACACCGGTCCGTGCCAACTTGTGCTACCATCCCACACACGTGATCTCCAACTTTTGGAATTCTAACTAGTTCCTCGCTGGACCATGGTACGAGGGACACTTCATATCGTTGCTGTTGGTGTAGCTGTACGTTACGGTTTAAATACAGACATGTAACTCTAAGATACACATGCAAGTATAAGCAATAAAAGACAATATGACAAACACACCTAAGTTCACCTTATCATTAATTTATTTGTCACATCCAGCAAAATGCTCGAGCACCTCTCAGGTGTCTTTGTTCTATGTTGGTGTGGTTGGACTACCTGCTGCCCTTCTCGGTCGCAGCAGACTTATAAACATATCCAGCGGTAACGTTTGAGGCCATGCACTTTAAACGTCTGCTCTACGGTGAGACGCTCTATCCTGAAGCCAGATTTCACAGGTCACCTTCCTTTTGATCTTCAAACATCCTGTGTATAATGTGACCTCACGCGTCAGCCGACACTGGCTCACTCTGTGTCACCCGATAACATTAAATCAATTTCCGTCCGACATTACAGTTCAGGATGCCAGAACCTTGCAATTTTCAGGGTCAGTTTGACATTTCTTTAGATTCTCCTTCAGAACGTTTTTATAGCGTTTTTGTTGCCGACCCTGTTTTCTCTGTCCGACCTTCAACTGACAGTACACGAGTTCTTTTGGGAGACGTGAGTCAGGCATGCGGATTAGATGACCTGTCTATAGAAGGTGGTGTTTTCTTACGAGAGCCTCAACGCTGATTGTATTTGCTTGCTCCAAAACACGTATGTTAGTGCGTCTGTCTTGTCGGCTCGTCCACCAAAGGCATTTATCCTTTAACTTCTGGCCGACAAACGCAATGAATAGCAGAAGTATCAACTCTCAAGGAGGAGTCGCTACCCAAGACACCGTGTGCCAACACTGTGGAAGAGAATTGGACTATACAGCGATCAAAGAACTCATGTGATTTGAACTTTACTTCTGGCAGACAATCATACTCTTTAACGAGTGATAGCCTGGAGTATGTCTTCAAAGAACTCCAACATAGCCGGGCTGTTTATAGGATTAGCGAGAAATGTGATGCACCGAGAAGTGGGTGAAGGTTTTTGAAAATAAATCCTGATTTTTTTGTGAAACTGTCAAGATATTTTAACACAAACACTATTTTCCTATTTCTTACACGAGAAATTTGAAAACGTTTCACCAAAATACCCCAGCTGTGAAGCTAGGCTTCTACTATCCTCACAACAAAGTCAGGACTTTCTCCAGATGCGATTATCCATTACAAACACTTCGATTCGATCCATTCGCATACGAAAGCTTCACTGCAAGTTGCCCGCTTCAAATGAAATCGAAGTGTGGAGCCCCTGTCATCAAACCTTTCACTGCACGACTGCTATTTATCTTGGATAGGGGGAGCATAACACAGGAGAACTGGCCATCACATGTCTGCGCATCTCGCTGTGTCGATATGTCCAGTTCATAGACAACTTGTCTGTTTCTACAAAGCCATTTGAAACCCACACAAGTTAGACTGAGAGACTGGCTACGTGCTTGTCGGGCTGTCGCAGATTGATGAAACAAGGCCCTGCCGCAGTGTAAACACCTAGACTGACTCAGGTTCACTTCAGAATCATAACTAACAATCTAACGAACAATTAAAGTGGGTTATAAATACAGGTTTGCTTTATTCTGACATACGTGTGTATGGTTCCAGCCAGCAAGTCGATAAATTTAGAAATTATGAGGCATCTGAATCTGGAATTCTCTCAGCCTACACCAAAAATGAGTACTAGATTACTTCTTGGAGGCATAGAAGTAACGACTCTCTCCCATCGAGTGCTGAGGCTATGGACAGTTCCACCCCTCCAAGAACCTCCAGCACCTGTATCGAGATGGTTAGTGCTTTGTAATCCTTCCTTGTTCGATAAAATACTGCAAATTATACAATATCGAAATTATTGCTACTTTGTCTATTTATGTTCAAAATTGAACAGTATTCAGAAAGACAATTGAGAATTCAGTTTGGAAATTCTTCTAGAGTATACTCATCGTTTCACGTAGGGTTGGAGGCAGGAAGGGCATCCGGCCGTAAAACAGGGTCAAATCAACATGTGCAACACATCGCACCCTCGACCCCACAGTGCGGGGAAGAAGACTCTACAGTATACTATTTCACTCGTCACTAGTAACAATTTGCTCTACGTCACACCGACGACAGATAGGTCTTATGGCGACAATGAGAAGGAAGCGGCCGTGGCGACAGCCCCAGTGAAATCGGGAAACCGTCTGCTGACAGTGAGGTTCGAACCCACTATCTCCCAATGTAAGCTGATAGCTACGAGAGCTAGGCATACAGACTTTACAGATTTCCAAGACATCATAACATAACGAGGCCTATGCCCTTTAAATATAGCATAATAGAAGTGTGTTGCTCTTGTTCTAAACAGGATGTTACTGGAGATTCTGATGTTCTTGTTAATCCAGATCAACGAGTTTGTACTACAGTAAACTAAATATTTCATAGAAATATACCATTCCGAAATGTACGACAAAATATTGGATATTATAACGTTTATACATAAAGAAATAAATAAAAATGAATTATTTTTAAATAGTTTTAAAAATGTGGGGTTTCTTGTTAAACTGGTGCCGCGAGAGATGTCGAAACTTCAAAACAAAACCACCTTCTATTCAGTTTGTCTTTGACATAAAGAAATCATGCTGAAACGTAGAACAGCGTAGCATTCAGTATCTCACAAAATACTGGATAACTTTTCTATCTCAAAAGTAAATTAAAATAAATTACTGAAAAATCTGGAATTTTCATTCAGACGATAAAGGTTTCCACTGGACTTTCAGTACACCTTTGGCAATGAGTACACATTTTCAATTTTAAACAAGTGGGATAGAAAATTGAAAATGAAATCTGTTGTGGCGTTGTACTCACTTGCTCCATTGCGTACTCCATTCCTCGGCAGGTGTAGCCCGGCACAACCACTGGAGATGGACTGAACACAGCCGTGCACAAGGTCGACTCCCGTGGAAACCAGTTTGTCTCGCCTCGATGCGTGTCGTACAACTAACTTGCAAAAATGTTCCTCTTCTGGGAGGACTCCCTTCCAAGAGATAACCATTCTGCGAGTAGAAAGCCCACTCTTTGATCGTGTAACTTAAGTATTTATTTATTTATTTATTTATTTATTTATTTATTTATTTATTTATTTATTTATTTGTATAGTACGCGAACCCTGAGCTCCATAGTAATGAATGGGAACTGGGGCTCAAGAAAACGTTAGCGTACTGTTGGTGGAGCCGTGTCTGCGTCTTTCAGAACCACGGGTTCGCTTCCCGAAATCAGCTCCTTGTTTTATAACAACAGTAAGCTGATCGATTTATCCCCTCCCCCCTCCCTATATAGGACTGCCTACCCTTTTTTTTTTTTCCTTTATAAATACTTCCAGGATGTTATTCAAGCGTCTGTAACTTTTACTTTATGATTTGGTGTTTGAATAGGATTAGAAATTAACTTGTTATCCTTTATCCCTTTTACGTAACACAAAATATATTATATGAAAAGAAAACTCTCTGAAATAATTTCTGATTCATTCTCTAGCTCCTATTATCTATACTTTTAATATTATAAAGAGGAAAAATGTGTATGTTTGTTTGTAACGGATAGGCTCAAAAACTACTGAACCGATTTTAAAAATTACTTCACCTATAGAAAGATACATTGCAGTGGGTAACATAGGCTGTATTTTATTTTCAAAACAATTCAAGGGGGGCGACGGGGGAGATATGAAAATAATAGGCTAATATAGGCGAAATCGAATTTGTCGTGCAAGCCCCTTGACGCAAAGAACAAAACTCGGTAAGCCCTACGAGCCCGAAAACAATGTTTTAAGGCCATAAAAACAACCGTTATGGAGATATTGGCACCACGCTACCCCTGCTCTAGGAATCGGATAAAGAAACAACGACCGTAACCATGGCAACGTCTTACAGCAGCGAGATTATCTACAATATATAACATGTTACTGTACCCGCATGTCGGGTGCATTACAGACAGGAAAATTGGTATCTGGAATCTCCTTTAAAAATAAAGAAACACAAATTTTTGTTTTCAGAAAACACACTTAAGGGGTGAGGGGCGGGGGGAGGGGGTGAAAATAAGTGTGGAAGGAGTTGAATTCTTTATATGAGGATACATATATCTCAGAAACTGAAGATGTTACAGATGTTAAAACTGGTATTGGAATCTCTTTTAAAAATAAATGAACACATTTTTTTTTGGAAAATCCACTTAGGGGGTGAAATAATTAAAAAAGCGGGTGAATTTTAAAAATGATTATCTTCTTCATCTACCGCTTTTCCTACACCTGTGCGGTTTCGGGTGCGCACTGTGTCGCACATGTGGATTTGACCCTGTTTTACGGCTGGGTGCCTTTCCTGACGCCAACCCTGTGTGTAGGGATGGAATTACCATTGCGTGCCCCAGTTGTGGTTGGTAATATGGTGTGTTGAGTGAATATGAAGCGGAGAGTGTTGGGATAAACACAAACAACCAGTCCCCGAGCTAGATGATTTAATCCCCGACCCGACCCAACCCGGAACCCTGTGAACCGAAGGCCTCAGCGCTGTCCACTCAGTCAGTACATCTACAGTGCAACTTAACAGTTAGGGACGTGCACATTTCTATTTGTAATCCACAAAGAAACACGTACTTTTTGTTTTCTGAAAATCAACTTAAGCTGGAGATCGAAAATAAGTGAAGAAAGAGTTGAATTCTCTTCATGAGGGTACTTATATCTCAAAAACTAAGATGTTACAGTCGTGAAAATCGGTATTTGGAATCACCTTTAGAAATAAAGAAACCCCTTTTCTTTTCGACTTAAAAGAGGACTTTCTCACATTTAGAGTTCCATGTCGCATGTTTTTTTTTGTTTGTTTTTTACTATTTGCTTTACGTCGCACCAACACTGATACGTCTTATGGCGACGATGGGAGAGGAGAGGCCTAGGTATGGGAAGGAAGTGGCCGTGGCCTTGATTAAGGTACAACCCCAGCATTTGCCTGGTGTGAAAATGGGAAACCACGGAAAATCATCTTCAGGGCTGTCGACAGTGGGTTCGAACCCACTATCTCCAGATTGCTGGATACAGCAGCTATCGAGCTCGGTTAGACGTAATTTATTTATCCATTTCCGTATATGCATTTTCATTGATAATTGAAGTTAGCGTGAATTTCCAGGTCACGCCACCAGAAGCGCCACTTGCGAGTTGTCTCCCATTTTAACAAGGCTAAATCCGGAAGTGTCGCGTATTGTCTCTACTGTATTTGGTGAAACTCGTAGTGTTACATTTGTGGGTATAATTAAAGCATATTTTGTTTCTCTGTAAGATTATAAATCTGTTTGAGAAATACCAGGTAAGTAGAATTGTGGCATGTTCTAATAATGCAGATGGTGTGAAATGAAGAAAGCATTTTTTTTTTTTAATTCGGTCGTATTTCGTGCAATTCGTATGCTTAAAATTCAGTTAGCAAGAAAAATCTGCAAGAACTGCTCCAAAAGGAAAACAATATTACCTCCTTTATAATAAAGATCAGTTCATATGAAATCAAAGGAAATTTCGTTATCAACCTAACCTCGTCTTGTCACCACTTTGGTACGATTTGCAGACTTATTGACTTATGTACATTTTTGTGTGTTGGAGTACTACACGTCTGTGCGTTGGAGTACTACACGTCTGTGTGTCAGGGTACTACACGTCTGTGTGTTGGAGTACTACACGTCTGTGTGTCAGGGTACTACACGTCTGTGTGTTGGAGTACTACACGTCTGTGTGTTGGAGTACTACACGTCTGTGTGTTGGAGTACTACACGTCTGTGTGTCAGGGTACTACACGTCTGTGCGTTGGAGTACTACACGTCTGTGTGTTGGAGTACTACACGTCTGAGTGTCAGGGTACTACACGTCTGTGTGTTGGAGTACTACACGTCTGTGTGTCAGGGTACTACACGTCTGTGTGTCAGGGTACTACACGGCTGTGTGTCAGGGTACTACACGTCTGTGTGTCAGGGTACTACACGTCTGTGTGTCAGGGTACTACACGTCTGTGTGTTGGAGTACTACACGTCTGTGTGTCAGGGTACTACACGTCTGTGTGCCAGGGTACTACACGTCTGTGTGTTGGAGTACCACACGTCTGTGTGTTGGAGTACTACACGTCTGTGTGTTGGAGTACTACACGTCTGTGTGTCAGGGTACTACATGTCTGTGTGTTGGAGTACTACACGTCTGTGTGTTGGAGTACTACACGTCTGTGTGTTGGAGTACTACACGTCTGTGTGTCAGGGTACTACACGTCTGTGTGTTGGAGTACTACACGTCTGTGTGTCAGGGTACTACACGTCTGTGTGTTGGAGTACCACACGTCTGTGTGTTGGAGTACTACTCGTCTGTGTGTTGGAGTACTACACGTCTGTGTGTTGGAGTACTACACGTCTGTGTGTTGGAGTACTACACGTCTGTGTGTTGAGTACTACACGTCTGTGTATTGGAGTACTACACGTCTGTGTGCCAGGGTACTACACGTCTGTGTGCCAGGGTACTACACGTCTGTGTGTCAGGGTACTACTCGTCTGTGTGTTGGAGTACTACACGTCTGTGTGTCAGGGTACTACACGTCTGTGTGATGGAGTACTACACGTCTGTGTGTCAGGGTACTACACGTCTGTGTGTTGGAGTACCACACGTCTGTGTGTTGGAGTACTACACGTCTGTGTGTTGGAGTACTACACGTCTGTGTGTTGGAGTACTACATGTCTGTGTGTTGGAGTACTACACGTCTGTGTGTCAGGGTACTACACGTCTGTGTGTTGGAGTACTACACGTCTGTGTGTTGGAGTACTACATGTCTGTGTGTTGGAGTACTACACGTCTGTGTGTTGGAGTACTACACGTCTGTGTGTCAGGGTACTACACGTCTGTGTGTTGGAGTACTACACGTCTGTGTGCCAGGGTACTACACGTCTGTGTGCCAGGGTACTACACGTCTGTGTGTCAGGGTACTACACGTCTGTGTGTTGGAGTACTACACGTCTGTGTGTTGGAGTACTACACGTCTGTGTGCCAGGGTACTACACGTCTGTGTGTTGGAGTACCACACGTCTGTGTGTTGGAGTACTACACGTCTGTGTGTTGGAGTACTACACGTCTGTGTGTCAGGGTACTACACGTCTGTGTGTTGGAGTACTACACGTCTGTGTGTTGGAGTACTACACGTCTGTGTGTTGGAGTACTACACGTCTGTGTGCCAGGGTACTACACGTCTGTGTGTCAGGGTACTACACGTCTGTGTGTTGGAGTAGTACACGTCTGTGTGTTGGAGTACTACACGTCTGTGTGTTGGAGTACTACACGTCTGTGCGTTGGAGTACTACACGTCTGTGTGTTGGAGTACTACACGTCTGTGTGTCAGGGTACTACACGTCTGTGTGTTGGAGTACTACACGTCTGTGTGTTGGAGTACTACACGTCTGTGTGTTGGAGTACTACACGTCTGTGTGTTGGAGTACTACACGTCTGTGTGTCAGGGTACTACACGTCTGTGTGTTGGAGTACTACACGTCTGTGTTTTGGAGTACTACACGTCTGTGTGTTGGAGTACTACACGTCTGTGTGTCAGGGTACTACACGTCTGTGTGTCAGGGTACCACACGTCTGTGTTTTGGAGTACTACACGTCTGTGTGTCAGGGTACCACACGTCTGTGTTTTGGAGTACTACACGTCTGTGTGTCAGGGTACTACACGTCTGTGTGTTGGAGTACTACACGTCTGTGTGTTGGAGTACTACACGTCTGTGTGTCAGGGTACTACACGTCTGTGTTTTGGAGTACTACACGTCTGTGTGTCAGGGTACCACACGTCTGTGTGTTGGAGTACTACACGTCTGTGTGTTGGAGTACTACACGTCTGTGTGTTGGAGTACTGCACGTCTGTGTGTCAGGGTACTACACGTCTGTGTGTCAGGCTACTACACGTCTGTGTGTTGGAGTACTACACGTCTGTGTGTTGGAGTACTACACGTCTGTGTGTTGGAGTACTACACGTCTGTGTGTCAGGCTACTACACGTCTGTGTGTTGGAGTACTACACGTCTGTGTGTCAGGCTACTACACGTCTGTGCGTTGGAGTACTACACGTCTGCGTGTTGGAGTACTACACGTCTGTGTGTCAGGGTACTACACGTCTGTGTGTCAGGGTACTACACGTCTGTGTGTCAGGGGGTTACACGTCTGTGTGTTGGAGTACTACACGTCTGTGTGTCAGGGTACTACACGTCTGTGTGTTGGAGTACTACACGTCTGTGTGTCAGGGTACTACACGTCTGTGTGTTGGAGTACTACACGTCTGTGTGTTGGAGTACCACACGTCTGTGTGTTGGAGTACTACACGTCTGTGTGTTGGAGTACTACACGTCTGTGTGTCAGGGTACTACACGTCTGTGTGTTGGAGTACTACACGTCTGTGTGTCAGGGTACTACACGTCTGTGTGTTGGAGTACTACACGTCTGCGTGTTGGAGTACTACACGTCTGTGTTTTGGAGTACTACACGTCTGTGTGTTGGAGTACTACACGTCTGTGTGTTGGAGTACTACACGTCTGTGTGTCAGGGTACTACACGTCTGTGTGTTGGAGTACTACACGTCTGTGTGTTGGAGTATTACACGTCTGTGTGTTGGAGTACTACACGTCAGTGTGTCAGGGTACTACACGTCTGTGTGTTGGAGTACTACACGTCTGTGTGTTGGAGTACTACACGTCTGTGTGTCAGGGTACTACACGTCTGTGTGTCAGGGTACTACTCGTCTGTGTGTTGGAGTACTACACGTCTGTGTGTCAGGGTACTACACGTCTGTGTGTTGGAGTACTACACGTCTGTGTGTCAGGGTACTACACGTCTGTGTGTTGGAGTACTACACGTCTGTGTGTTGGAGTACTACACGTCTGTGTGTTGGAGTACTACACGTCTGTGTGTTGGAGTACTACACGTCTGTGTGTTGGAGTACTACACGTCTGTGTGTCAGGGTACTACACGTCTGTGTGTCAGAGTACTACACGTCTGTGTGTTGGAGTACTACATGTCTGTGTGTTGGAGTACTACACGTCTGTGTGTCAGGGTACTACACGTCTGTGTGTTGGAGTACTACACGTCTGTGTGTTGGAGTACTACACGTCTGTGTGTCAGGGTACTACACGTCTGTGTGTTGGAGTACTACACGTCTGTGTGTCAGGGTACTACACGTCTGTGTGTTGGAGTACTACACGTCTGTGTGTTGGAGTACTACACGGCTGTGTGTTGGAGTACTACACGTCTGTGTGTTGGAGTTCTACACGTCTGTGTGTTGGAGTACTACACGTCTGTGTGTCAGGGTACTACACGTCTGTGTGTTGGAGTACTACACGTCTGTGTGTTGGAGTACTACACGTCTGTGTGTTGGAGTACTACACGTCTGTGTGTCAGGGTACTACACGTCTGTGTGTCAGGGTACTACACGTCTGTGTGTTGGAGTACTACACGTCTGTGTGTTGGAGTACTACACGTCTGTGTGTCAGGGTACTACACGTCTGTGTGTTGGAGTACTACACGTATGTGTGCCAGGGTACTACACGTCTGTGTGTTGGAGTACTACACGTCTGTGTGTCAGGGTACTACACGTCTGTGTGTTGGAGTACTACACGTCTGTGTGTTGGAGTACCACACGTCTGTGTGTTGGAGTACTACACGTCTGTGTGTTGGAGTACCACACGTCTGTGTGTTGGAGTACTACACGTCTGTGTCAGGGTACTACACGTCTGTGTGTCAGGGTACTACACGTCTGTGTGTTGGAGTACTACACGTCTGTGTCAGGGTACTACACTTCTGTGTGTCAGGGTACTACACGTCTGTGTGTTGGAGTACTACACGTCTGTGTGTCAGGGTACTACACGTCTGTGTGTCAGGGTACTACACGTCTGTGTGTTGGAGTACTACACGTCTGTGTGTCAGGCTACTACACGTCTGTGTGTTGGAGTACTACACGTCTGTGTGCCAGGGTACTACACGTCTGTGTGTTGGAGTACTACACGTCTGTGTGTTGGAGTACTACACGTCTATGTGTTGGAGTACTACACGTCTGTGTGTTGGAGTACTACACGTCTGTGTGTCAGGGTACTACACGTCTGTGTGTTGGAGTACTACACGTCTGTGTGTCAGGGTACTACACGTCTGTGTGTTGGAGTACTACACGTCTGTGTGTTGGAGTACTACACGTCTGTGTGTCAGGGTACTACATGTCTGTGTGTTGGAGTACTACACGTCTGTGTGTCAGGGTACTACACGTCTGTGTGTCAGGGTACTACACGTCTGTGTATCAGGCTACTACACGTCTGTGTGTTGGAGTACTACACGTCTGTGTGTTGGAGTACTACACGTCTGTGTGCCAGGGTACTACACGTCTGTGTGTTGGAGTACTACACGTCTGTGTTTCAGGGTACTACACGTCTGTGTGCCAGGGTACTACACGTCTGTGTGTTGAAGTACTACACGTCTGTGTGTTGGAGTACTACACGTCTGTGTGTCAGGGTACTACACGTCTGTGTGTTGGAGTACTACACGTCTGTGTGCCAGGGTACTACACGTCTGTGTGTTGGAGTACTACACGTCTGTGTGTTGGAGTACTACACGTCTGTGTGTCAGGGTACTACATGTCTGTGTGTTGGAGTACTACAAGTCTGTGTGTTGGAGTACTACACGTCTGTGTGTCAGGGTACTACACGTCTGTGTGTTGGAGTACTACACGTCTGTGTGTCAGGGTACTACACGTCTGTGTGTTGGAGTACTACACGTCTGTGTGTCAGGGTACTACACGTCTGTGTGTTGGAGTACTACACGTCTGTGTGTTGGAGTACTACACGTCTGTGTGTTGGAGTACTACACGTCTGTGTGTTGGAGTACTACACGTCTGTGTGTCAGGGTACTACACGTCTGTGTGTTGGAGTACTACACGTCTGTGTGTTGGAGTACTACACGTCTGTGTGTTGGAGTACTACACGTCTGTGTGTTGGAGTACTACACGTCTGTGTGTCAGGCTACTACACGTCTGTGTGTTGGAGTACTACACGTCTGTGTGTTGGAGTACTACTCGTCTGTGTGTTGGAGTACTACACGTCTGTGTGTTGGAGGGTGAAAGTGCTTGGTTTTCTACGCGCAATATTAATTTGTAAAAATCTCAATTACCAATCATCAATGATGTGCGTTTTGGGCTGTGGCACATTACCTAGCTTTCCCTTGAGCGTGTTCACGATCGTTATCGAACTTTTCGTTCATAAAGTATTCCAAACCCTTACTCTACGTCTATAAATGAGTATGTTCTTCAATCTGTCCTCTTGAATTTCAAACTTATCTTCCTACTTTTACATGCTCTGCTCAAGTTTACTCCTCTGTTACTGTCATTGCACACCATATCTCCAATGACAGCTTGAAACATACCGCATAGTCGACAATCTCGTTCCTTACTCCTAAGAGTTCCCAGTCGATAGTTTTCAACATCTACTCCTTTGTCAGAAATATCGCCCTGGTTTGTTTCGAAACTTTTCAAATTGTTGTACATATAGTCCTGGTTTGATCGCATAGATTGGAACCGTAGTCTAACTGGGGTCATACCAGTGACTTTACATTTACTACAACCCCCTAAATTCTCCTATATATCAGTAAGGAAAACTATCAGTTAACAAATCAATCGTTCAATCAATCAATCAATCAATCAATCAATCAATCAATCAATCAATCAATCAATCAATCAATCACCAATTATCTGCCTTTACAGCAGGTGGCAGGTTCCCTATCTGTTGTTCATCTAGCTTTTCCTTAAACGTCTTCAAAGAACTTGGAAATGTATGCTTTACGTCGCACCGACACAGATAGGTCTTACGGCGCAATGGGACAGCAGAGTGCTAGAAGTGGGAAGGAAGCGGCCGTGGCCTTAATTAAAATCATTTGCCTGGTGTAAAAATGGGAAACCACGGGAAAATATATTCAGGGCTGCCAACAGTGGGGATTGGAATCATCTATCTCCCGAATGCATGGAGCGTAGGTCATGATTGCTTTCCGTTATAATTTAGAGATCTATGTTACTTGTTTTCGTATTACAATAGAAAAATCCAATTTTTATTTATGGAAAAAATAGATAGTTTCGTCTGGGAGCTGACTTCCTTCCTACAGAATACTGTTGATCGCAACTGCGAGCTCACTGCATCAGCTTTACTACACTTTGATTCAATCTCACTTACTATATTACCATCCTGGAAGAAGGATATCTTATTCATAAGTTAGAAGTAACAGACATGAAAGTAGCAAGAATGATTGCTGGTACAAATAGGTGGGAACAATGGCAGGAGCGTACTCGGAATGAGGAGATAAAGGCTAATTTAGGGATGAACTCGATGGATGAAGCTGTACGCATAAACCGGGCTTTGATGGTGGGGTCATGAGAGGCGAATGTAGGAGGATAGGTTAGCTAGGAGAATAATGGACTCTTATGGAGGGTAAGAGAAGTAGAGGTAGACCAAGACGACGATGGTTAGACTCAGATTCTAACGATTTAATGATAAGTGGTATAGAAGTAAATGAGGCCAGAGAAGGTTGCGAATAGAGGGTTGTGGCAACGTTTAGTAAATTCACAGAGGCTTGCAGACTGAACGCTGAAAGGCATAACAGTGTATAATGATGTTTGTAAAAATATATCAGTTATAATGTTAAATGTAATAAAAAGAACAAAGAAATATGAAAATTATTTCTAAATATCGTAAAAAATACAAACTGAAAGTTTTCACAATATACATCACATTTTACAGTCCCCACATACAGGGGGAGATCATCGTGGGGCGTTGTTCATTGATGTGCTTTGTTTTGCATTGAGGGGAGAAACCTTCTGCAACGAAATGCGAAGCTCCTCCTCAGGTAATTGTTGTTGGCTTCAAAGCAGACCCCGAATGTCTCCACCATCAATGCTACTCACAGCACGATGCAACAGCGTTCTTCTCCAGAGCTGCCTTCTTTCTCTTTCTACGACTTTTAACATGGGGATCAGCGACAAACAGTATACTGTGTGTATTCTAGGACAAAAAAGCATAAAATGATTATATGCTTCTTTGTGCAGAAGACGAACTTCAATCATCAATCAATCAATTACTCACCACTGATACACTGGAACCATACTCCAGTTGGGGTCTTACCAGATCTACATGCCCTCTACTTTACATCCTTACTACAACCCATAAATACCCTCACAACCATGTGCAAGGATCTGTACACTTTATTTTCAATACCGTTTACGTGAATATCCCATAAATATATTTCTTTATATTAACACCTAGGTACTTACAGTGATCCCCCATCAACGCAGAAATTAAACTCGAGAGAACTATTCCCATTTGTGGAACTCACAACCGTTTATCATTGCCATCTCACAACATTGTCGAGGTATTTTTCGCAGTTGCTCTTAACCTTGTAACTTATTTACTACTCTTTACATCTGTCCCCTCTTAAAAATGACAGGAACTACTCTAATTCAGTGAATTCCATTTTCTAGAAATACAGCCACCCGTTCAGTCGAATTGCACTCATTTTTGCCAGTAGTTTCTAATTATCTTCCCTATCAAATGACTTAGATAAGTCAATACAGTCCATCTGACTCCTGAACCTAAAATGTCTGCTATCTCGTGCTTGAATCCTACATCTTGTCAGTGGAAAAGCCTGTCCTAAACCGAAATGCCTTCTAATGAACCAGTTATTAATTTTGCAAACATGTCTAATATAATCAGAAATAATGCTTTCCCAGAGCTTACATGCAATGCATGTCAAACTGACTGGACTGTAATTTTCGTCCTTATGTTTATCACCCATTCCTTTATACACAGAGACTATTATAGCAACTCTCCATTCAATTCTCTCATTCATGAAAACAATAATCCAGTAAGAAGAACTTGAATTAGAGGAGGAAGATATGGTTAAAGAGGATGATAAAGGGGAAACCATACTGAGAAGAGAGATCGAAGCATCACTGAACGAGATGAAAAATAGAAAAGCAATGGGAATAGATGAGATTCCTGTTGAACTGTTAAAAGCGTTAAATAATGAAGGGAGAAAGGAGTTGATTGGATTATGTAATCAAATATACATGACAGGAAAATGGCAAAAGGACTTCAGTGAAATCATCTTAATTCCTATGGAAAAGAAAAAGAACAGCAAAAAATGTGAAGAACATAGAACATTGAGTCTGATTTCACATGCAGCCAAAGTCTTATTGCGGACGCTCAACAGAAGGATATATGGAAAGCTGAATAACTTTATAGGTGAAGAACAGTTTGGTTTCAGGAGAGGAGTTGGAACAAGAGACGCCATTGGACTTCTGAGGGTGATAGGAGAGAGGTACATAGAGAAAAACAGGAAGGTTTATGCTGTATTTATTGACCTTGAGAAGGCTTTTGACTCTGTCAGATGGGACAAATTGATGACAATCCTGAAGAAACATGGAGTTGATTGGAGGGATAGAAGGCTAATAAAGAATTTGTATATAAACCAGAGAGCAAGAGTAAGAATAGGAGATAAGTTGAGTGAAAAAATTGAATTAGGAAGAGGTGTAAGACAGGGCTGCTCTTTATCACCGACACTGTTCAACATCTATCTCGAAGAAATAATCAATGAAAGTTTTAATGGAAATAGTGGAGTTTGTGTTGGAGGTAGGAGAGTAGAATGTATAAGATTTGCAGATGATATGGTTGTGATGGGAGAAAGCGAACGTGAAATGATACAAATGTTAGATAAACTCAACATGAAACTAGAAGAATATGGAATGAGAATTAATAAGAAGAAGACCAAAAGTATGATAATTAGAGGAAAAGGTAGAAGTTGCCATATTAGTATAGGAGGAGAAGAAATAGAGCAAGTCAGTAACTTCAAGTATTTGGGAAGTATGATCACAGATGATATGTATTGCACAACAGAAATTAAGAAAAGAATTGCCATAGCAAAAGAAGGCTTTAGGAAAAAATCAAAATTATTTTGTGGACCACTAAACAAAGATTTGAGGAAAAGACTTGCTAAGTGTTACATTTGGGGCATAGCGCTGTATGGCGCAGAGACTTGGACATTGAGAAAGAAAGATGAGAGAAGATTGGAGGCACTAGAGATGTGGGTATGGAGGAGAATAGAACGAGTGAAATGGGAAGACCGGGTAAGGAATGAGGAGGTATTACGAAGAGTTGGAGAAGAACGAAGTATGTTACAAACCATTAGAAGGAGAAAAATGAACTGGATCGGACATTGTTTGAGGAGGGACTGTTTACTGAAAGAAGGAATAGAAGGAATGGTGAAAGGCAAACGAGGAAGAGGAAGGAAAAAATATCAAATGTTGGACAATATCCAAGGAAATAAATATTCGGACATGAAAAACTTGGCGCAGGACAGGCAACAGTGGAAGAGGTTCATCCCATGACAAGACCTGCCATAAGGCAGAATACCTAGATAGATAGTAAGTACTTCAGAAAAGGTACTAACCCCAACTAATTGTCGTTAGTATATCCCCAGAAATTTTATCAATTCCAGCTGCTTTTCTGGTTTACAAAGTTTGTATCTTACTGTAAATGTCGTTATAATAGGTAAATTGTAATACTTCTTAGTATTAGTCACCTCCTCTATCTGGACATTATCCTTGTAACCAACAATCTTTACATACTGCAGACTGAATACTTCTGCCTTCTGTAGATCCTTACATACACACTCCCCTTGTTCATTAATGATTCCTGGAATGTCCTGCTTGGAACCTGTTTCTGCCTTAAAGAACCTATACATACTCTTCCATTTTTTCACTAAAATGTGTATGATTGCCAATTATGCTTGCCATCATGTTATCCTTAGCTGACTTCTTCGCTAGATTCAATTTCCTAGTAAGTTCCTTCAATTTTTCCTTCCACCATCATTTCTAACTCTATTTCTCTCCAACCTGCACCACCTTCTGAGTCTCTTTATTTCTGTTATAATATGGTGGGTCTTTACCATTCCTTACTACGTTTAAAGGTACATACCTGTTTCCACATTCCTCAACAATACCCAGAGTCTGTTTACAGTTTATTTACCGTTTTCCACCCATGATAGTTACTTTTTAAAAACTCCCTCATGCCTATCATATCAGCCACATGGTACTGCGTAATAGTCCCACTTTTATGACCTTCCTTTCTATCACATTTGTTTTTAACTACGATAAAAAATGTCGTGATCACTAATACCATCCATTACTACAGTTTCCTCATAGAGTCCATCAGGTTTTACCAGCACCACGTCCAAAATATTCCTTCCTCTAGTTGATTCCATCACTTTCTGAATCACATGTGCTTCCCAGATGATCATTTGTTCGTCATGCTTCCTGTCGTTCACATTACCTTCCCAATTGACTTTTGGTAAATTGAGATCACCCGTTACAATCACGTTCCTTTTCGTATCGTTTCCCACACACAGCAGCTGATGAAATAATTTCGAATCAGCGCCTGCGCCACCCTTTCCAGGTATGTACACTCCAAAAACATCAATGTGCCTATTCTCTTTAGAGATAGAATTTAATGTTTGTCATCTTTTAACTTTTTCTTCTTTCACTAGAATGAATACTAACCGTCCTCCCATTTAGTCGTTACACTCGTGAATGAGTACCGTAACTCAAGTACGTAGTTGCTTTTCGCATAAGTTGTTCTTGCGTCTTCCGTTCAGTAGTTCCCCATGATGATCTCTCTGATTTGATCAACCCATCTTTTTACGACTCGTCCTCTTGACCTTTTGCCATAAACTTTTCGTTGGACAATTATTTTTTCCAAGTTGTCATCTTATGTCTTCATAAGGTGGCCAAAAATTGCAGGATTCTCTGGTACACGACTTGGAATAGACTGTCCTGATTTCCAACTTCGTGGATGACAGAAACACCTGGTTATATGAAGAGGAGTTAGGGATTGGAGTAGTTTACCAAGGGAAATCTGCATGCGCATCAGATAATCAAGGGATTAAATGACGTATTCTGACAGGGTTATCCAGAATATGGAATGAACAAACTTCAACAAAAATAGCTTTGCAACAGAGAAAATAGGAAACTTACTAACTAAGAAGGCAACATACAAAAAGGCGGACATTTAATAGCAAATAATAAATACCTGGCGTACAGAAGACAGGAGGGCATGTGCGTCAATGCCGGACGGTTGGTCACCCTGGGGAAATCTTCGATGAAATTCTTCAAAGTAATTAAAGAAAAGTCTAGGTAAGCAACTAACAGAGAATCTGTCACGTGAACGTCAGTCCTAAATGCAGATCAGTGATGACTGATTGTGAAGAATAATTCCCTGATTGGTTCAAAAAGTTTACTTTTATAGCATTTGAATTCCAAAAAACGGTATCAAGACGAGAATGTCGACTTTCAAGAACATTAATGAAATTAGTACTGGTGGACTTGTATTTATGAAAGACTTACAATTTACTTCTTGTACAGTTGCAAAAGTACCGTCATCTCTTAACACCAATAAAATAACTTACTGACTTCCCAGAAATTGTGCCAAGCCATTTCCCAGAGTGTTAGAAGTGAGCCCTTGATAGGGAACGTTTTTAAATATAGAATTTGTAATAATCAAGCAGCTGTTTACATTGAAGTTGTCGTAGTGGAATGTTGATCTCTTTGTGAGTGATTAATTGGCATGTTCTTCTCAGGGAACTTTCAGCATTGCAGCATTTATTTCTTGGTTATAAATGTCAGGCAAAAGATTAAAACTTGACAAGAAACCAGTTGTGGCCGGTGGCCCGCCATGTAGAGGGTTGCACACTAAGCATTGCTCACTTTCACAAGAATTCACAGATATTACAAGTATGTCAAGTGATAGTCGAGCTGCGATGTGTTTTGAGTTGGCAAATACACTATTTTATATATCCAAACTACAATATGTGACTCATCTAATTGAAATATAGGGTAGATTAGTGGCGAAAATGAGGGGTAGCACACTGGACAAAATGCGTAGCTACATTTCTAGAAAGTACAGCTCAGAGAATTAGAGTAGGTGAAGCGTTATATCATCCTGTCATGATTAAGAGAAGGTCCCAGAGGGCAGTATCATTGGACCTTTATGTTTTCTTATATATATATGAATGATATGAGTCACAGATAAGATAGGCCTATTTGTGGATGATGTTGCAGGATTGTGAGTGACTGCAGGGTAACCTCGACAGTGTAGTGAGATGGACAGCGGACAATGGTATGAAGGGATGAAAAGTCAAGTTGTAAGTGTGCGCCAAGAGGAAAATTGTTTTCAGTTTTAATTATTGTGTTATGGGGTGTTACGGGGAACACTGTAACTACCTAGGTGTTAATATAAGGAATTATCTCCGTTGGAGAAATAATATAAAGAGGTTGTTAAGAAAGGTTACAGATCTCTTCATAGGGTTATGAGAGTATCTAGGGGTTGTAGTAAGGATGTAAAGGAGAGGGCGTGTAAGACAATGGTAAGACCGCAGTTAGAGTATGGCACGCTCACTTGGATCAAATTAAAAGGAAAGGAGGACGATTTGTTCTGGGTGATTTCCGACAAAGGAGCAATGTTATTAATTTTGGGCTGGGAAGACTTGGGAGTAAGGAGACGGGATGTGGTATCTGTCAGTGGAGACTTGGCGTGGAATGACATTTAACTTCCTGATGTCCTCCCCCTTTCACTCAGGAAATGAAGATGTGTTTAGTGTTATGTTCAATTAATTTTATTTTCATGCTTTGCATTTCTTTGAACAAACCTCTGTACTTGTCTTTCAGTCCATGTCGCACTCAATCCACACTTCTGTAATGTTCATCTTCCTTCGTGGCATAAGGGTAGTGTTCGATTCCCGGTACTGCCAGGAGGGCACCTCCTCGGGATGAGTTTTCATCTTCCTTAAAGCAGATCTCTACTCATCAAGGAGTGTGGCCTTGAAACAAGACAACATAAACAGAAAGTCAAGAAGCCAGCATACGTTCGATCTCCCGGCCCCAGCAGAGGGTGCGTAGCTCTCTTGTTAGAGTCTAAATCAGGGCCTCTCAAACGCCCAAAATCTCACGCGTGCTAATCGAGGCGCAAGAGCTCCGTGCACTGTGCATCGGTCCCGCTCGGCTCGCCTCGGACCAAGGCTTCGTGTCTGGGCTACTCGGCTCAACTCGGCATGCACCACCTGGTCTAAATGTACATATCGCCATACTTGTATTTCCATTGTTTCCTGTTTATGCATTGCGTATATTTTTCAGTTTGTATGTTACTTTTTCACTGTGACTTTTTACTTTCATGCTCCGGATTTCTTGTTATTTTATTTTACTTGCTGAGCTTTGTTTTTCTTTCTTAATTATACACTCATATTCTTAAAAAACAGAACACCACAGACTGGAGATACGAAGTTCGACATGTCTATTAGTATGTTCCGCAGAAACGTTTAGCATTTCAGTCACCTGGGTTCAGCATGTGTCCTGTTGCCTAGCAGGCACTGATAACTTGTTCCATGCGTGGTGGCATCGACGCGTATAAGGCGTCCTGGGATATAGCCATCCACGTTGCATTCACCTCGTTCCACAGTTCATCTTTGGTGGTTGCACTTGGGTCACAGCGCCGCACCCAACCTTTCACCATATTACACATTTTCTATTGACGACAAGTCCGGCGATCGGGCGGGCCACATTCTGTGGCAACAAGAAGGCACGTGTTCGTGCAGCAACACGCAGTCTCGCATTGTCCTGCTGAAATATGGCGTCTGGGGTGTCGTGCAGAGGGTGCGGCTACAGGATGTCATTCACGGTCACAGTGCCCTGGTTGTACCCTCTGGCACCCCACACCATAAGGCACTCTACGTCTTGTGCCCCTATCTGCGGCGAACCAAAATGCGGCCATCATTTTCAAACAAAGACAACCTGGATTCGTTGGCAAACACTATCTGCTGCCATTCCTGTCCCCAGTGACCTCGTTCCATACAGCATTGCAGTCTAGCACATTAGTCAATGGTAGGCGAAGAAGTGGACGACGCCGGCAACCCAGACCGTAATAAACGGCGACGGACAGTGTACGATGTGTTACACTGTTCCACTGTTGCACCAGAGCCGAGGAGGACGCAGATCTGTACTGCAAGACGTGTCCACCTTCTCGAGGGGTGGTCTGGGAGGTGCAACCAGACCCATCTCGTCGTGTTCTACACTCTTCTGTGAACCATTCTGTACACACCCGTTGTACCGCCGACACATTTCGTCCCACACGAACAGCAATTTCCCGGATGGATATATCAAGTTCTCTCGTGCCAAAAATGCGCCCTCTTTCAAACTCACTCATTTGAGGGTACGGTTCTCGCATACGTCTGCGAGGCATCTTGTACGTCTGCTCAAGTCACACTGATCCATTACCTTCGGTTTATAGCGACGAGAGCCGCAGGCACATTCACCCGTCAGAGGTGGTGCGCAGAGATATCGATGTGGACCTTGTTCATGGTTCAAATGATAATCATTTCTTCAGAACATACTGATGCACATGTATTGAGAACATGAACTTCCTGTCTCTAGTCTTTCAAGGTGTTCTAGTTTTTATGAACATAAGCGTATGATATCAAAATCTGTTATTTAGTTTAGTTATCTTTGATGTTATAATAGAATACTGCATTTCTTTTATATGTGCATTATCCTGTAATGTATGTGGATAAGTGTAAGAGGCCTCTGTGGTGTAGTGGTTAGTGTGATTAGCTGCCATCCATCGAGGCCCGTGTTCGATTCCCGGATCTGTCACGAAATTTGAAAAGTGGTACGAAGGCTGGAACGGTTTTCCCTCAGCCGCGGGAGGTCAACTGAGTAGAGCGGGGTTCGATTGGCGATATTGGCTATCCTCGAAGTGGTTTTTCGTGGTTTTGCTCTGCTTGTCCAGGCAAATGCAGGGGTGGTACCTAACTTAAGGGCACGGTCCCTTCCTTCCCTGCGTTTCAAGCTTCCCTTCCCCCCATAGGCTTCTGTTCAACATAGCAGATGAGGCCGCCTGGGCGGGATACTGGTCCTCCTTCCCTGTTGTATCCCCGACCCAAAGTCTCACACTTCAGGACACTGGCCTTGAGGCGGTAGAGATGGGGTCGCTCGCTGAGGATGAACGGATTAAGAAAGAAAGAAAGAAAGAAAGAAAGAAAGAAAGAAAGGCCAACGAGCCCTAACTTTGCCACTGCTCAAGTCAAATAAATACACTGACTGACAGAGCAAATGCAACACCAAGAAGGAGTGGTTCGAAAGGGATGAAAGTTGGGGAAAAAACAGAGACGGCACGGACGAATAATTGATGTTTATTTCAAACCGATATGCAGGTTACACAATGCGCACGGCATCGACTCAGTAGGATGTAGGACCACCGCGAGCAGCCATGCACGCAGAAACACGTCGAGGTACAGAGTCAATAAGAGTGCGGATGGTGTCCTGAGGGATGGTTCTCCATTCTCTGTCAACCATTTGCCACAGTTGGTCGTCCGTACGAGGCTGGGGCAGAGTTTGCAAACGGCGTCCAATGAGGTCCCACACGTGTTCGATTGGTGAGAGATCCGGAGAGTACGCTGGCCACGGAAGTATCTGTACACCTCGTAGAGCCTGTTGGGAGATGCGAGCAGTGTGTGGGCGGGCATTGTCCTGCTGAAACAGAGCATTGGGCAGCCCCTGAAGGTACGGGAGTGCCACCGGCCGCAGCACATGCTGCACGTAGCGGTGGGCATTTAACGTGCCTTGAATACGCACTAGAGGTGACGTGGAATCATACGCAATAGCGCCCCAAACCATGATGCCGCGTTGTCTAGCGGTAGGGCGCTCCACGGTTACTGCCGGATTTGACCTTTCTCCACGCCGACGCCACACTCGTCTGCGGTGACTATCACTGACAGAACAGAAGCGTGACTCATCGGAGAACACGACGTTCCGCCATTCCCTCATCCAAGTCGCTCTAGCCCGGCACCATGCCAGGCGTGCACGTCTATGCTGTGGAGTCAATGGTAGTCTTCTGAGCGGACGCCGGGAGTGCAGGCCTCCTTCAACCAATCGACGGGAAATTGTTCTGGTCGATATTGGAACAGCCAGGGTGTCTTGCACATGCTGAAGAATGGCGGTTGACGTGGCGTGCGGGGCTGCCACCGCTTGGCGGCGGATGCGCCGATCCTCGCGTGCTGACGTCACTCGGGCTGCGCCTGGACCCCTCGCACGTGCCACATGTCCCTGCGCCAACCATCTTCGCCACAGGTGCTGCACCGTGGACACATCCCTATGGGTATCGGCTGCGATTTGACGAAGCGACCAACCTGCCCTTCTCAGCCCGATCACCATACCCCTCGTAAAGTCGTCTGTCTGCTGGAAATGCCTCCGTTGACGGCGGCCTGGCATTCTTAGCTATACACGTGTCCTGTGGCACACGACAACACGTTCTACAATGACTGTCGGCTGAGAAATCACGGTACGAAGTGGGCCATTCGCCAACGCCGTGTCCCATTTATCGTTCGCTACGTGCGCAGCACAGCGGCGCATTTCACATCATGAGCATGCCTCAGTGACGTCAGTCTACCCTGCAATTGGCATAAAGTTCTGACCACTCCTTCTTGGTGTTGCATTTGCTCTGTCAGTCAGTGTAAATAAATAAATAAATAAATAAATAAATAAATAAATAAATAAATAAATAAATGCGTCCATCCCTTCCTTCCTTCCTTCCTTCCTTCCTTCCTTCCTTCCTTCCTTCCTTCCTTCCTTCCTTCCTAACATCTGCGACCACCTCATCGGCTATGCACGAAACAAAATATTCTGCGATATTGGTCCATGCTGTGGTTCATGATCAGATTTGTATATTTATATTTTGTCTTGAGAATAAATTAAATGCTGACATGTTTAAATAATCGACACAAATTGGAACAACCATCGTCTTGACAGCTCTCACTTGCCGTTTAACCTCCTGAGGCCTGGTGTCCTTTTAAAGGGACACTCTTTAAAAATGGAATATCCCGTAAAAGAAATAATTTAAAAATAAAATAAATAAAAATTGTTCTCTTGTTGGTGTTCCATTTTTTGGGGAATTCATTTACCTTGGTGTGATATGCTTCTCACTTCACTTTCTCCAACCAAGACGCCGTTAAAGAAGTATATGACATTTGTCCAACAGAGAAATGTTCTGGGCCTCAGGAGGTTAAACGACGCGCGTCCCTTGTGATCAGACTGACAACCCTCATTATCTGTAGGGCGGGCCACGTTTTGGGATCAGAAGCTGCCAGTGTTTTATAAAGCTAACTGATAACTTTACCTAGTAATATTAGAACTCATAAAAGTAATTATTAGTTAACCAAATTATATTTCTAATAAATAAATAATAATTAATAAAATATATTCACTGATAATGTTAGCTCATTAGTGAGCTGACACAAATGGAGGAGGTTTGTTGCGTAAATTCTTGGTTTGTGCTCATTCCACGTTAAGACATCAGTATTGCTCTCATGACAAGGTCTCTGCTCAGCAACATCACGGGAAAACCGTGACATAGGGCTTACGTAAGTTCAAAATAAATCAAGGAAGAAAGTATGGTGAAATTATTATTTGAAATCTAGAGTACAGGGTTTGTAGGGCGAGCGGAAGGCTTATTTCGGTTTTTACAGCAACGTGGATAAACTACTGCACATACAAAACCTCAGAATTGAAGTTCAAGGCAAACTGGGAGAAAATAGACAACATATAATTTGAATGGGCTAGGGGTAGAGGATGCAGTTAATCGCTTTTAATAAGCCGGGTACTACTGTGCCGCCATATCGCCCCACGAAAAGAATGATAAGAAGTAAATCCGCTTTGGAAATATGGCAAAAATAAAATGTGCTTTAAGCTAAATAACAAAACCAAGCAGCGAATTTCTGTATCAGTACAAGTCATGTATCGCTGCTCTCACATCAATAAATATGTGACTTCCCTGATGAGCCGCTGGCCATTCACAGCGTACATGTACCAGAGCAACTCAGAACGAAGGCAACAAACCGTGTTCATTAAATAGAGAGTGTTAAGTAATTATTTTAATAAGTCACAGGAAAAACATGCCTTATCCTTTTCCTTCTTTCATAATCTATATATATAAAATAAGAGTTTTGTCTGTACATTGCTCAGAATTTGAAAATAATGGTATTTCTGTATCGGTCATGTCCACAGTAACAAGAAAATGCACTGTTTACTTTTCCGTAATTTCTGTCTGTCTGTCTGTCTGTCTGTCTGTCTGTCTGTCTGTCTGTCTGTCTGTCTGTCTGTCTGTCTGTCTGTCTGTCTGTCTGTCTGTATGTATGTATGTATGTATGTATGTATGTACACGCATCACGAGAAAACGGTTGAAGAGAATTTAATGAAAATCGGTATGTGAAGTCAGGGGATGAGCCTCTACAATCGAGGCTATAAATCATTTTACTCACGCTGAGTGAAATGGTAGTTTAGGGGAAGGCCTAAAATTGAATTCTCAACTATTTATGTTATTAGTGGTCTAATGAAAATCGGTATGTGAAGTCGGGGGATGAGCCTCTACAATCTAGGCTATAAATCATTTTACTCACGCTGAGTGAAATGGTAGTTTAGGGGAAGGTCTAAAATTGAATTCTCAACTATTTATGTTATTAGTGGTCGTATTTTAAAGAAAATGGGTACCGGTATGCAAAGTTGGGGAATAAGTTTCTACAATATAGGCTATCAATAATTGTATTCACGCTGAGAAAAATGGTAGTTTAGGGGAAGGCCTAAAATATAATTCTCAAATATTGTTGTTATTAGTAGTCCTATCTTGATGAAAATCGGTATGCAAAGTCAGGAAATAAGTCGCTATAGTCTAGGCTGTAAATTATTTTATTCACGCTGAGTGAAATGATAGTTTGGGGGAAGGCTTACAATGTAATTCTCAAATATTTCTTATTAGAGTTGTAATCGATGAATGCTACATAACTAGGGTTATATAGTATTAAATTTCCTATTATTCATGTCTTATACATTGTTACCGTACTGGCTATGATCACAAAGATATTAATGATTTTGGATTTTTGTTACTAAGTCCATATCAGCGCCGAGTAATCAGAAATGGGTAAACAGTATTTAATGAAAATCGCTATGTAAAGTCGGAGAATAAGAAACTACAGTTTATGGTATAAAATATTTTACAAATCACAGAGTCGAAAGAAAACTAAATGTGAAGGCCTACAATATAGAAAGCTCATAACATTGATCAACAATAACATTACATTGACCATTGTTTGTCGTGATGTGCTTTGTGTCTTCTGTTGCCCTTCATCTCCGGTAGATAGGATTACTGCTGCGTACAGAGTATTTTTTATTTGATTTACGTCGCACCGACATAGATAGGTTTTATGGCGACGATGGGATAGGAAAGGGCTAGGAGTATCTTAGGCCTTAATTAATGTACAGGCCCAGCATTTGACTGGTGTGAAAGTGGGAAACCACGGAATACCATCATCAGCGCTGCCGACAATGGGGTTCGCATCCACTATCTCTCGGATGCAAGCTCACAGCTGCGCACCGCTAACCACACGGTCAACTCGCCCAGTCGGACAGAGTGTAACAGCCTGCCTGAATATTGATGGGGAGTAGCTGGGAAGTTAGATAACTTTCTTCTTTAGCATGCCATTCCCCTGGTTTATAAATTTTCTGATATTACTGGTACGTAACACATTGGATCATCATAGCATTCGAGCTATTCAATCCCTACTCTGAGGCACTGATTGGAATGAACAGTGTGCATATTTAGCGGAATAATGGCAGATGAGTGTTCATGGCAATCTGCGGCCTGGTCATTCCAGCTCTGGAACTTTGGACTGTTAGATTGGCACCGCAATCAAACCGCAGAACTGTTCGTTAAAAGTGATAAAATGTGCGGCTTTCCATTTGATCGAGTATTTTATATGATAGCATTGTTTTTAATCGCTACATTCATACTTACGTTTTTGTAATGACCTATGTTGATTTCAGGTTAAGAAAACCACAAAGTCAGTCTTTCTGAGAATCCCGTAGCGAAGCACGGGTACATCAGCTAGTACAGTATAAAGTACACTGTAATGTTCCTTAAACACGAGGAAATACGATTGTCCTTGTGAGCAATACAACACGGAATGAGCTACGCACTAGGCTACAACCCGCTCGTTGTTGTGACATTGATACATATGAGAATGGATAAAGGAAGTGAGAGAAGAAGGTTTCTTTGAGGAAAGTGATATTCGCAGCCTTTTGCACACTATAACTCTTCTTCTTTTTACTTTTTTAAATTTCATCTGCTCTGAGATAGACTAGCAAAATCTTGGTTTACTACCCCCTGTGGGTGGGGGCGGTAGAAAACACCCACGGTATCCCCTGCCTGTCGTAAGAGGCAACTAAAAGGGGCCAAGGGAGAGCGTGAGTCCTGGCATTGCTTTGTATCCGCTGACTAGTGAACTAATATTATGAGTGAAGACATTTTATTACTCCTGTATAAATCTTTATGAAACAGAATTTGACCAACTAATAATTATTTTTATGAGCTATTAGTTACTTTTTTGAAACAGGGCTCTGGGGATACGTTCGTCGACCAAACTTCACCTACGATGCTGGCTAACGCAAGAATGCGATACGCATGTAAAAATTAAAACCAGATTGCAAGAAGTGTGTTTCTGAATATCTTGTGTGCAGGTAAAAATCCCTGATATGGCCGGGAATTCATCATGAGGCCATCTGGTAATTTGCAGAGTGACCGGGAGCACGACACATGGATAAACATTTAATATTAAAATGTGATGTCAGCAGTGTTGTCTAGTTGTGCGTGACGTGTAGTAGCCCTTGACTTTGATGTTCAGAGTTCACTGCGGTGTGAGGGGAGAACGGTAGTTAATTACCGCCTGCTGAAGGCCACAAGAGCCTTGTCCACCTGCCTTTCACCGCCTTCTCTTCCCTTCCTTGTCACAATACTGCAGTTCTAACAATGATAAAACTTTACAGTACGAACCAAATTATTGGTATGATGAAAAGCTCCGTAGCACTTCGTTGTGAGTTGGCACCATTGAGATAGCTACCAGCTTATTGGTGCGGCTGTTAGGGGCTCACGCTCTGTCTGCTCTAAACTAGAATATGCATTTGGATGACATTAAGCACAATGTACATAATGCACATACTTAATGTAATATCCTGTCTTTAACAAATGCACTGAGAGATTGTTTTCTGTTGGAACAGGCATGCCATATTATAAGTCATATGAAACTAAAATTGAAAAAATTCAAAAGAAATTCTTGATTATTCTATAGTACAAAAAACACCGTCAGTCAGGATATAAGCTGAGAATTTCTTATTGTCAAATATTGGAAGAATTCAAGGATATACCATTATACACTCGTTGAGAAATACAGCAACAATTGCTTGTGCATAAATACCAGTATAGACTGGGCTGATTTGCGTAACAGAATTCATTTTGACGTAACGTGAATTCATCAAACTTACGTAGCCGAAAGTACTTTTACAATCCCTTTCTAAAAGGAACAAAACTTCCCCGATAGTAAGAGTGTGTTCTACTTTTAATGTGCTACTTCAAAATCAAGACTTAGATTTCACAATGTCCCTACCATAGTTCAAAATTTGCATACTAAATAATATCACCAAATATAAATAAAAGCTCTTTGCAAAAGCAATATAGTTTTCGAAGAAAGTACACTTGAGTCATTCACAGCCAACAGTATATAATCATTAAGTATGCCCTTATCTGTGTCTGCACATATGTATTGTAAAACTTATGTACGTAATAGTCATTAATTGTAAACCTAAAGTAAAACCTCATCCTGACTTGTGTATGCCAATTTCTATAAATATATTCTTTATTTTTCTGTTATTTTTCCAGATTGTATTATTATAATATCAACTATGTAGTGCTTGCTGTAATTTGTGTACAAAATGAACAATAAATAAATAAAGAAATCAAACCATCACGACTGATGGCAGCTGGCAGATTCGTTATCAGCTGTGTACGTCGCTAGAGGATGGTTGCCTAGTTCTACTTCCTCTTAAAACAATAATCACCACCACCACCACCACCACTGTTTACGTAGCCTTTATTTTTCAAACAATTTGAAAAGTTATTGAACATCTCCCTTGCTAAATTATTTCGATCCCTAACTCCCCTTCCTATAAACAAATATTCAATTTGTCCTCTTGAATTGCAACTTTTTCTTGATAATTTGATTTTTCCTACTTTTAAAGTGACCACTCAAACTCATTCGTCTACTAATGTCATTGTCCTCTGACATCTTGGAACAAACCACTTAGTCGAGCAGCTCGTCTCCGTTCCCCAAGTCTTCCCAGCCCAAAGCTCGGTTTCGTAACCCTAACCTTTTGTCGGAAATTACCGAGAACAAATCTAGCGGCTTATCTGTGATTTTTCCAATTCTCGAATGAAGTAGTCCTGATGGGGATCCTATACATTGCAACCGCCATCGAATTTGTGGTCTTACGAGAGACTTATATCCCTTCTCCTTTACATCCTTATTACAACTCTAAATACCCTCATAACCATGTGCAGAGATCTGTACCATTCGCCGTTACCGGCTCGGCTAGGCAGACCCACAATGTGAAACATACGAGAGCCACCGTCAAAATTCTTGTGAATATTTCACACAAGCGGGAAAGATCTTACATTTTAGATTAATTAACTCATTAATAATTTTATTTTTGGAATATTTTTCTCAAAGCATAGACCTTTTCTATAAAGACATGTTTAATGCAAATCCACAACCTGTTTCATCCGGGGGCAATGATCAATGACTGACAGATGAAATCAAATTATTTCGGAAAAACCTGTCCCGCCTCCGCTTTGTGAGCGACAGAGGCCAGCGCACTACCACCTGAGTTATGGAGGCTCGCGTTCTGCCGCTGGACTTTAATGTTGAAAACATTTTAGCAGACAATGTACCATAGCACGGAAAACGTAGTTTCCTCAATTGCGCCGGAAGTTGAGGGGACAAACTAAAAGATCACTTCTCGCCTCATGTCCAGCCAAATTAACTTATTTACGTAATGTGTTGCTTAGTTCAATACTTTTAGGTATTTTTCGATTTTTTGAAAAATGTCCACACCGAATGGCTCTCATTAGCGCTCGTAGTGGTAGACGAAGGCAAACTGCTAATCTAATGGACCCGATAACGATGCTTAAGAAAAGGATTGTAATATTTAGGAATAAATGAAGAATATAGTCTGACAGTCTGAAAGTCGTAGCTCATATCCCTCGGATGTTGTCATCATCGAGTTGCTCTCCTGAAAGGCTAGAACTGTATATTTTTTAATATTCTTTCTTCAAGAATCTATGGCTACCGCTCCAGATGCTGCGCTTAAGAGAGAATATTATCAGTTGATCAATAAGGGACATCTCTGCTCTACCCTGTGCTCATTACAAGCGATGGGCGCAGCTCGCATGACTCTAATGGCCCGCTCTCTTGACTTCTTATCATGTTAACTCCGCGCACTCGCTAAACTCACAAGATTTACATTTCCATTCCAGCCTTGGGAGATGAGAGCATCTTCAAACAAGACGAAGAGTTCTTTAATCCATGTAAGAATGTTATGAATCGGAATAAATAGGCAACAAATATTCTCAAATAATAATAATAATAATAATAATAATAATAATAATAATAATAATAATAATAATAATAATAATAATAATAATAATAATAGAACTGTTCAAATACTGTTTAGTGAATTCTGGGAAGGTAGCACTCCGAATGGTATCAAAATAGACCACAAGATGAATGGACTTAAATTGGAATGTCATGCCTATGTACAGTGTATGACATACTCTCCTTTGCCGAGACTCTGAAGATTGCGACCAGACAGAATGATATAAGTTCTAAAGAAAATCGCGGAAAAGACAGGGTTATAGATGTATTTCGAATAGACAGAATACATCAACTCAAAAACTAACTGATCGAGGGATAACGTATCATTGTATCTCTTCTGGTCGAATTTCGCCAAATTGATCTCCTCTCGCCAATTCGATTTAGTATACCTTTATTCGGGATTCGATCTCACATTCACCATTATTCTGTAATACCACATTCTTTCTGAACTAGTTATTTTCGAACAACGCTCCACACAAAAACGCCTGTCTAATTCGTATATCAATGTTCGAAATGAGCAAATTGTTTCCTTTAAGAAAGGCTTTCCTTGGTTGCGCTAGTCTGCATTACTTACTTCTGCTCCGTTACTTATTTTACTACCCAAGTAACGATATTAATTTACTTGCATTAAGACTTATTTTCCTAATCACTTGTGTCCTGCATCAGCTGTCTTCCTTCGACTGCGACTTTTGTTTTACATTCACCTCCTACTCCTTCTCTAAGGCTATGCTGCAGACTCGGCAAATTTCACGGTTTTGATTTCCTCTACTCAGATTGTGATTACCTCTCCAAACATTTCCTTTACAACTTGTTCTATATAAACGTTGCAGCCTTGCCTCACTCTCTTACGGATTGCGCTTGCTGTGCTTTTCATCCTTGTAGACTTATTTTTGTACAGATTATAGATAATCCTCCTCCAGTCAACAGTGTTGAATGGCTTCCCACTGCATGAAGCTTGAGCGAGAACGCTTGGTTTCAATCGCACATTTCTACGCCAGTGACCCGTAGTCGGGGAAATGCTTTACGCTCAACTAGAATGCAGGAAGAGTGGAGTGAGATGGAGTGATGTGTGGGAGCAGAAAGGGAACTGAGGTCCAGTCGGAAGACGAGAAACAGGATGCTCAAGGAATATGCAGAGAAGCATGTCAGACGACAAGAGATGCGTCTCCTCACTCAGAGTAGGAAAGCATATGCAAGGTGGTTGAAGGACTCCTACGCCCAACAGCACAAGTAGTTTCAGGAAAAGAACGAAGTTGGCGGATTTGAACTTCTTCAGGAATACCACCGAGCAGAGCGTGTCACTTTGGGTTCAGCCAGTCAAGGCTCTACAATCTGACCAACATGGACTCGTTTATCGTGATCGCTGAAGCGAGTCTAAATGCGACTTAGCACTGAGAGCGTGAAAAAAGAAGCTTGCTTCTTCTGGAACGTAATTAAGTGATGTCATAAACTGCACCTAGAGCTTGTTTTCATTTCCTCTGCAATGGCACGCGTGTTACACCTTGAATTCTGCACGAAACCGCACCATGTTACATCCTGTTCGTTGATTAGCAAGTGATAACATAGTACACAGCTGTTCGCATCGGACAAGCGGGAATATCAGCTCTTCGCACCTCCGTTTATTGGTAATAAAAACGTTCATTTTCCTTTACATTTAAGAAAAAGTGAAGAAAAATCTTTCGTGGTTCTTAGCTTGTCGAAAGGAAAGATACCCCCTTCGGCTGGGGAACCGAGGAAAACAATCTTCAGGATTCAAGAACCTTAATTGTGTTAGAATATCGCCCTCTTCTATTCTGGTACACTAATTAAGGCCAATACCACCCCCTTCCCATCCTTTCAACGCCGACGATAAGACACTAGTAAAAATGTATTTTGTCTATATACTTTTATTTGATGTAATTTTAAACAGGGAATCTTGTGTAGGTGTTTCAATGTAAACAGAATACAGAGCCACATACCATTGTTAGTCCCGAGGGTCGATAACATACACTTTTCTCTTGTAAAAAATATCTGAACCCATCTCTTTTCAGCTTCTTCAGCTCACCGAAACTAATTTTAAGTAATAAATAGGGTTCGGCAGTACGAAATATGGCCTAAGAAGCAGCTAAATATGACCCACAAGAGGTAAAATTTGACAATCATTTTAGGGACACATACCACAGTCTTAGTGACATTAAACGTGATTGATAAGCGATAATCGTACACACTAACAGAGCTACACTCGGTACGTTCATTCTTGGTACGCAGTTTCCTAATAAAGGACAAAAGACCGAAGTATAAACATGCTCTTTAGCACCTATCGGCGTACGTTCGCATAGCAACTACTTTTTTCTTGTAATCATGCCTTCTTACTTATCTGTTTCGGGAAAAAGAAGAAAAATACATTACTGCAGTATTTTGTGTTCGCAACTCGGTGCATATAACATGTTAACCTTGTTAAAAACGACGCCTCAATTTAAACAAAAATTTTCAAAATAAGACCTTATATCACTGAAGCGAGCAAAATATGACCAAAGAATAAAAATGGCCGCATAAAATTGATTTACGGACCCAACTGTTATGTCAGGAACATCCCAACCTTAGTGATAAACTTATAAGCTGAATGAAAACTAAAACATACGGTAACAGTATTATACTTGAAAAAGAAACAACTTCATTAGAATGACGTGTTTCATTCTTGAGAAAACATCATCAGGTTCTATCAAATCAACCTGGAAATATTTAGAAATGTATTGATTATATCTTGCTTCTTTTGGCCTCTGGCTCCGTGTTATGCTGTCATACACGCAGTCAATACATCAGATAAATATAAGATCACCTGTAAATATGTGTGCAAAAAGAAATGCCAAAATAAGAAGAGGAGTTCGGCAAGGATGTCCACTCTGTCCTTATCTCTTCAAAATATTCACCGTAGAAGACACCACAGGCATGAAAAAGAAAGCAGCTGGGGTGAAGAACATTCTATAAGATTTAATAATAATAATAATAATAATAATAATAATAATAATAATAATAATAATGTTATTTGCTTTACGTCCCACTAACTACTTTTTAAGGTCTTCGGAGACGCCGAGGTGCCGGAATTTAGTCCCGCAGGAGTTCTTTTACGTGCCAGTAAATCTACCGACACGGGGCTGTCGTATTTGAGCACCTTCAAATACCATCGGACTGAACCAGGATCGAACCTGCCAAGTTGGGGTTAGAAGGCCAGCGCCTTAACCGTCTGAGCCACTCAGCCCGGCTGTATAAGATTTGCTGAAGATATTGCCAATTAGCAGAAATAGGCAGAAGGATGCAGAGAATGCTCAACATAGAGCAGAAACTTTAGGCAAATGGAACCTCAATATTAATGCAAGGTAAACAAAAACCATGGCAATATGTAAATACAAGAAAACACTGCAACACACATCAACATTGAACAAGTGAAGCAGTTTTGGTAATCACGAGTGATAATCGGAGCAGAGCAGAAGTAACGAAGAGGTTAGCAATGGCAAAGGGAGCCTTTCAAGATAGAGAGCATCTGCTGACCAACAAACTCGCAAGGCCTCTGTATGGAGCGTACGGTTGCGGCTGGATCTGGAGGAGAACTGAAATGAAGAGCAATATCAAAGTCTTAGAGAGAGAGACGAGCAAAACGGAGTCTGATGACTGAAATTGAAAAACGGAGAATAAAATGTATTGGTCACACTCTGCGGCGTGAGATGTTCCTTTGTAACATCATTGAAGGAAGAATTGCCAGGAAAAGAGGAAGAGGAGAACCCAGAGTGTCTTATTTCAAGAACCTGCTTGAGAGGATGAACTGCAAAACCTACGCTGAGTTGAAAAGACTGGCTCAAGATAGATATCTATGGCTTAGCCTTTAGAATATGATGATGAAATATCTGTGTGTGTGTGTTTACATTGGACAAAATTGACGCCAAATTTCGAGACATCTGGCTGCACTTAGGCGAAAAACATGACATAGGACATTAAGTATCAAATATACAGAACTCTCTCACCATTTTACAGACATTTCCAAATCGGATAAAACTGAACACTTTAGAAACTAGAAATGTATAGACATGAGGCTGGACTGTAAGAAGTATGAGCGCAAGATCTTTCCGAGGAAGAGAAGAGCTATACATCTGTTCAGGACGGCACAGACGATACCTAACGTCTCGGACAAATGGTTCAAGGACCTCAAGAGCATGAGAACAACTTCCAGGGCGAGCAAAAGCAGAACAGCGACCAGCTTGATGTAGTCTCTAAACGAGAAAAAAGGATGCTCAGTACATGAATATTGAGGCTTGCACAGGTTTTCAGGATAAAACTAGGCCCAAAACAAAATGGCCATGGACAAAAGAGCGAAGAAGGTTGAAAGCTACGAGAATGAAGGAATAATGGATAAGGGGAAAGGAACGAAAGGAACGTGGTCCAAAACGAAAAACAAAGAAGAAGAAGACAATATTAAAATTAGCAGCAACTGCATATTTCTGAGATAATCAACAAAGAAATAAATTTATAATGTACATTTAATATTATTTGAAGGAAATAATTGTTTATCAAGCAGAACAACTATTATGTCGCCATTTCACCACAGAACAAAGTATCTGAAACACGTTGTGAAATAAATAATCTAATAAAACCTGTAACACAGTCTCGAACAAGGCCGCTAGTGTTCTACTTGTAGCAGCGTACCCTGCGCAGTACACAATGTTCAAGTGAAAGCTAATAAACAAACACGCTATTAATTGCTTGCTGTTCTGGTAATGCGATTAGGTTGTTTGTCATGATCTCTTGTCGTAGAATATTAATTAACACTAAAAACCACGAATCAGAGAGATGAAATGTCGAGGTAGATGGGGCATGCCAAGGTTTCCTTTATTTCAATAAACTGACTTTAATTTCTGAAATACAACTTTTCTTCACATTCTACAACACATCGATGATCAATTTATGATTATTCTTAATCTTTTTCACAACTTGCTTTACGTCGCACCGATACAGATAGGTCTTACGGCGACGATGCGACAGGAAAAGCCTAGGGGTGGGAAGGAAGCGGCCGTGGCTTTAGTTAAGGTACAGCCCCAGCATTTACCTGGTGTGAAAATGGGAAACCACGGAAAATCATTTTCAGGGCAGCCGACAGTATGACTCGAACCAACTATCTCCGGGATGCGCGCCCCTAACCGCACGGCCAACTCGCCCGGTTTATTCTTAATCTGTTTTCAGAATATTAAAGAGTATAAAGACTAAGGAACAGTTAATGGAAGCTGCCCCAGTTCAGTAGTTTACCATTTCTTTCAGCCCTACCTACTGCTAGCTGTGTAGTATCCAACTATTTTCTTTAGTTGACTTCAAATACTGTAGGCCGAACTAAAGAGTTTTTATCATAGGAACTTTGTGACGGGATTGCCGGTAATTTTGTTTCTCAGAGTTGGCAACCGTAGATCTGGGGGGCAACACTGTATGTTCATGAACACAGGAGTAAAGTAACTAATATGAGTTTTTGATGCAACTTCTTCCAATTGCATTCACATCCTAAAATGATTTTATAATGTTTGGCTTTCTTAGCTATTTTTTATTAGAATCTGAGGATGAAATCAAATACTTGGTAGCAGTTATTTATCAGGGGAGGCCCGAATAGCTCAACTGCCTATGGGGCCTCTGTAGGGTTAATCCTGGAGTTCGTACTGACGCGAGACATTTACATAATAACGGATGCGTGCAGTAACCATCTTCAGAAGACACGCTTTCTGCTGCGCTAATTAAGTCTTACGGAACTAATTAGTGAATGCATCCATTTTGCTGAGCCTGCTGACTGATTCATATATTAACTAAGGAGTGCATTCTCTTTACGTTCCAAATGTGACCAGGGACAGCTGAAGGTGGATCCCCTAACATCCTTCCCAGAACTGACCGCCATGTAAGCCAAGTTTCCTCATGTTCAGGTGCTTCGTGCGGTTTTCCTTCCTGCTAGCACCTGTACATTGCAGAACTAAAGTGACTCATTCTCAAACGATGTGAGGTCAAACACATCGGGGGTTACAGAAGTAGATCCGTACAGTACCAACCAAAACTCTCAGACTGTTGTTGTTCGGGTCATCACTGCATACATTGGTCTACTCCTACCGTTCTTACCACCTACACTTCCTACACTTCCTTCCCTCAAAAAGTAAGTGATCAAGTCCCGCATACCTCAAAATGTGTCCTGTCTCTTCTTCTCGTCAAATTTCACCAAATCGATCTCCTCTTACCAATTCGATTCAGTATCTCCTCATTCGTGATTTGATCTATCGATCTCACCGTCAACATTCTTCTGTAACTCCACATTTCAAACGCATCTATTTTCCTTCTAAACGAGTTGGTGTCCGTGTTCCACTTCGGTCCAGACAAAAGTCTTCAAAATCAGCTATCCAACTGTAGGCATATATTAATGTTTGACGTGCCTGTGCTAGTCTGCATTTTATGTCCTCCGTCGTTAGTTATCTTAACGCAATATTCAGCTATTTCCTTTAATACTTCGTTTCCTAATATAATATTTCCTGCATCGTCTGCATTCGTTCCATTGCATTCTATTACTTTTGTTTTGGGTTGGCTTATTTATTTATTTATTTATTTATTTATTTATTTATTTATTTATTTATTTATTCATTTATTTATCCACGACTGCGACCATACCATTCAGCAATGTCTCCAGCAGACTCTTGTAGGACCCTGTTGGTCGTAAGATGGCTGCCGTCCAAGACTCCCTGTAAGACTTACGTTAGCTTTACGAACCAAGAAACAAACTCAGTTTATATATAGTCTCATAGGAAAACAGTGAAAATTAGATCTATTATTTTCTGGGATTCTACAAAGAACTGTTTCTTTGACAGTTTAGATAGGACCTGGCTAGAAAGTTATGTCTTTCTTCATATTAATCTAGATTTCCTTGGATGTTGGTTCCAGCTTTCATATCACCTAACTGTAATCTGCTTCTCTTCACTTTTCTTAAAAATGGTTAGCAATCGCTCCTATTCCATCGCAGATGTTCTCCAGCAGAGCGGTGACTCCTGCTTCACACAACCCAATGACTGGGTTATCAGTGGAGAAGGGCGGCGTTACGTCGGGGTCACCAACTATGTAGGCACTTTCCATAATAACTAAGTTTCATTACACCTTTGTTCTTAATGCATAAAAAAATTCCAGAAAATAATAAATCTACTTTTTATTGTTTTCTCTGAGGAACTTATAAAGCCTGAGTTTGTTTCCTGAAGCTCACGGCAGACATCTTTGATTCCCTTTACCGCCTGTTCTACAAAGACATTCAAAGAGAAACTGCAGTCTTGCCTCAATCCTTTCCGGATTAGCTCTCGATTCTTAACGCTGCAGAATAACTTATGTACTCCTTCCTTCTCGGTATTTGATCCCGATCATCTCCAGGAACCTGGGTTCAATCAACATCATCGAATTCCTTTTCCAGATATACGGATATCATGTACGTAGGCTTGTCCTTAATCCGATCTTGTAAAGGATCACGCGTAAATTCAAGAATCCGCGTCTTCCTACATTTCTTCTCCCAACTCAGAGTCAAATTGTTTCTCCGTTCTTTTTTAAATGCGTGTTAAAATTCTGCAAGCGTGAGATACTAAATTAATAGTGCAGTAGTTTGTCAACGCCTGCTTTCTTGGGAATACGAATAACATATTTTAATGAGATGTCACTTCTCTTGTATCACATGTCTTACACACTAAATGAAATAACCTCGCCATACCGGTCTAATTCAGTAACTCTGAGGGCAAATCATCTGTTTAGGTCTCGCAGTGCTCTTAAGAATTCTGACCTCAAAATTGGGTCTCCCTCGGCATGAACAGCGCCTTCTTGTTATCATCTGATTCCCTCCTTTAATACAATTTTATGACGTGTTTCTGCCTTGTCTTCTTTCCCTATCCAATTTTCCAGCACGTGCTTTTGTTTACAGCTACTTTGAGGATACGAGATGCCGTCAAAGCGTGCATCAGTCAAGGATGAGAGGGAATCTTAACCTTCAGAGCCGTGGAGATGTTGCATAACCTACAGTATTCGGCAGCACGCCACAGCGGTTTCGCGCTGAGAATAGCAGGTCGCATCCTGTACGAATTGCAAGCTTGCGCCGACGATGTTATGAATAAAACACTGATTACAACAGATAGCTAGATAAGTGTGATCAGAGAGATAAACATTATTAAAATAATTAGCTAATTAAAATTAATTGAATTTATATAAAAAAATTAAGTGGCTATTATTTTATTGTTAAGTACTGTTCTTGCTGCAGTTATTACATCTTTGTGCTGATGGCCACTTCGATAGTTTTCTGAATTAACTAATTTGCTGTTGTGCTAACCTCCAGGTCGTAATTCACGACTGTACTGACATTTAATTCCACGGCCTCCTGAATGGAGTAAAATACAGGTCCATAGCCTGCTTAATGAAGTTACACACTACGGTGCTGAAGCGTTCTCGGTAACGTTATTGTGCTGGGGCGACAGAAGAATTGATTGCTTTCTGGTGGAAAGGACAAATCACAGACAGTTGAAGGATGTAAGAGCGTTACCAGGAGTAACATTCGGTGGAGATGAAATGAAATGGCTTTTAGTGCCGGGAGTATCCGAGGACATGTTCGGCTCGCCAGGTGCAGGTCTTATGATTTGACTCCCGTAGGCGACAGAAGAACTGATTGCTTTCTGGTGGAAAGGACAAATCACAGACAGTTGAAGGATGTAAGAGCGTTACCAGGAGTAACATTCGGTGGAGATGAAATGAAATGGCTTGCCGGGAATCGAACCCGGGACCCCATGTGACCAAAGTCCAGCACGCTAACCATTCAGCCATAGAGAGTTTTGATAGCTAAAATGAGACTGGGAAAAATGGGGAAAAAAGGAGATACGGGACAGTAAAATGAAAGTGTGGAAATTAAAAGATAAGAATGTTCAGGAAGAATTTCTGGAGAGACTGAACCAACAAATTCCAATTACTGAAGTAGGAAATGTGGAAGATGAATGTTCCAACTTGAAGAGGGCATCTGTAAGTGCGGCAGAGAGTGCCTGTGGTAGAACATCGACAAGAGTGAAAGAAAAGGAGACATCGTGGTGGAATTAGGTGAGAGAAGCAGAAAGTATGGCAAGAATGGAACAGAGATAAAAAAAAAGAAAGAAAGAGGAATTATTTAGATAATAAAAGGAAATGTAAGAAATTGATAAAGGAAGTTGGGAAGAATTTACACAAAAGATGGAAACAGATAGAGCTGGCAATAAAAGAATGATGTGTGCAGTTATAGGAAGTCATTAAAGTATGAAGGCTTTCACGGCCGGTGTCAATATAATAAAATTCTTCCGGGCTGTTATGCCGTGGTCCACTCCTCTCGCTTCTCCCAGACGTTTCGACTACTGCTGCGGTAGTCATCTTCTGTGGCGTCGTGTAGATACGCTCTCCTGTATCCCGCTGGCGACTGCCAGCAGTAGTCGAAACGTCTGGGAGAAGCGAGAGGAGTGGACCACGGCATAACAGCCCGGAAGAATGTTATTATATAGTTATAGGAAGTGTTAGAAAGAAAGAGCGTATACAAAGGAAGATGGAGAGTTGAAGAAATAACGAGGAGGAGTATTTTGGTAAACTGCTGAATGTGACAATGTGAGACGACTCAACAGCTCGTTGGCAGTATATGCATCTTTCCATCTGTGGCCAGAACCGGACTCGCTCATCGAAATAGGCGCAGGTCTCCTAGTCAACCATCTTGTCTGTCTGTTAGGTCATCAGCCCAGGGGCTGGTTGGATCCTCAAATAGCACCACCAAAGGTTATAAGGAAACCCCAAAAACCAATGGCAGCAGCGAAATGAGGCGTACTAGGCAAGATGAGGAGTGCGGTAGTTTGCCATTGCTTTCCTCACTGGGCCAGAAAGTGCTATTGCAGCACGACTGACCCTATGAGCAACACATTTTATAACACTCAGATGCACTAGTCGTGCTCTGAATGGCATTACTCAGCACTACCCATACCCCAGGAACTTCCATATTGTCACAGCCATGGATGTTGACTGGGACTTGGGTGGAAGCTACACTTTACTCTGGCCTGTGCCAAGAGATGGATGCAAAAGTACTGCATCAAGAAATGACAGCAGGCAGATAACCATCTTAGAGGTGGAATTTGCAGCTCGTAAAATGAACATGGAGAAGGCATCAGAGATGAATGAAATTATAAAGGCTGTTAGAATTGTCTAAGGCAAAATGAAGACGGAAGGCACTCTTGACCTCCAAAAGAGATTGGTTTCTCCCTACCAGCGCAGGTAACAGTGACTTTCCGACTCATCGGCTTTTCCAAGTAACAGAGCAGAGTTTTCGGTTCATATAAAAATAGACCTACAGAGCGTCGCCACTGAATGTAAACCAATTCCATTGTCAAGTAAAAATGATTTGATTAATACACCAACATCAGATAATAACATCATAAGCTTCTAGGTGGAAGCTAGTTTCATCGATCACTATCGCAGAAACAAAGAAGGGACTCATTTGTTGACCTACAATGAGTCCACTTAGACTCATTAGGAAAATACTAAAATGCTACGAAGTTGAAAACACCGTAAAGCAGAGCGCTTTGGTGGAAGGTAGTTTCGGTAGTGGTGGGAGGAGCGCGCGGTCTGCAGCCGATCCATCAGTCGGTAGCCCAGTTCAATGCGCTTTGTTGACAGCGTGTAACTAAATCAGTTTCGTAGTTGTCACGAGTGAACATCATACAACAAGAAAGGAGTGGTGAATCAGCAGCCTTTAAAGCGGAATGGGAAATTTCCTTTACCTGTACAGCTTATAAAGAGCATCACAAATGTTTAGTGTGCCATCGAGACATAATACGTTTTAAAAAAAAACACAACTTGGAACGGCACTAGAGTGCCAAACACAGGGATGATTACGGTGATCTGACAGACGCCAGTCGCCAATCGAAGTTGGAAGAATTGAAAGAAAATTCCAAGCAGCGCTGTTCTATTGTTTTAATTTCAAAATGCTCGCTTACAAAGGGGAATGTGACTTTCTGGCAAGAGAGTGAGCTTGGTGGACCCATTTTACGAGCAAGCTACAAATGTTCGATGCGAATTGGGAAACCCTGCGCGGAAGGAAGTGCCTAATGGACGCGGTGACATGTATTTGTCCTACGGAGCTAGTTGAGAAATTTGACTCAAACTGTGGCTCGCAGAATAGACGATATGTTCGTTGATATGGAATAGCAATTAATGAAGAACGCAGCAAATTTTGTATCACTTTCCGTCGCCATCGACGAATGAACCGACATTGCGGACACAGCTCAGCTCAAGGGGTGGATGACGATCTTCGGGTCACCGAGGATTTCCTAGACTCGGTAGCTCTCAAAGACACCACTACCGGTTTCGATATTTTCCAAGCTGTGGAGGGTATTTTTGAGTCAATGAGATTAAAATGGGAGGTTTTGCGGATTACGAATTGTTGTTGTTAAAAATGTGCATTTCAAGTTATTTGAAAGTCTACCAATCCAATCTATCATTAGGTATGTGATAAGGTAGAGAGAGTAACCAGATAACCGGGTTGCGAGCACTTATGCAATTTCGCGAGCGGATGAAGGTTAATTATCTCGATTGACTCAGGAAAATTCACACCCAACACCACAGAGAGGTGCCACGCAACGGCGAGTACATCGCACAAAGTAGGGTGAGCATGAGGAAAAGGTATCCGCTCTGCCTGCTCATCACAGCCCCCCAGTAAACCCCACCTGTACTTCAGTACAATGTCTTTACGTCACGTCCATCAACAAGGAGGTCTACTCAAGCAACTTTCCCACATAGGACAAAGGACGAGCAAAAGTTCAGCAGTCCCAACTTCCAAAGCTATAGTTCCTGTCATGTAAGCGAATATACTAAGGGTACAACCTTAAGCCCAATTCAGAATGCAAACGTAACGTACCGTCAACTTTAAATTACCGTTAACTTAGAAGTTAGCGGCCATGTTATCTAATGGAACCATTCACAATGCGCCGACGTAAACTTAACTGTGAGTCCGTAAAATTAAGAGATTGCAAACTCCAAGCTCTTGCGGTTAGTTTTACGTTAAGTTTAAGAACCACCCAATCAGAGCAGACTTAAAGATTGTATTTTGTGCGCGATATGATGACTTCTTTCGACGAAACACTTGTAATTCTCTTTCAAAATAATCTTTGTGTGCATGTATGATGAAAGGAAAAAGAATGACAAAGACGCTGTACCGAAATAGAATATGTGGAAATAAATATGCTGTAGCAATGAAATCTGCCGGTAAATGGCAGGAGCTGGCGACCGGGCGAGTGACAATCACTGTCATAGATAAAACAGTGTCGTTGTATATTTCTTAACATTATGACAGACTAGTAGTTTACGAAAACGACATCATCCAGACATCAGATAGGGGCATACATGTCGGTAAAGGAGACTTCTTTTTATTAGAAAAGGGGAATCAAATCGTAAGATAGTGTCAAACAGTTCAGGTTTCATCCACATGTCCAAAACGAACTGATGAGGGTCATTTCTTAGAGTATATTACCGAAATCGCCCTGAGATAACCTTCTTTGATTCAAGGGATGAACCCATTTCCTGCACCGTTGTTTAGTTCGCCTTTTCAGGTACACAGCTCCCAGGAGCAAAGCAATAGATGTTCGAAGTAATTTGAATTCCGCCACCACGTTGTTTGATTCCATCGAGGTATTGAAATACAAAACTGCGAGATAGCCGACTTCCGTGCTAAACAACATGGCAGTGTTTTGATTGGCTGCTGTGTGCTCGTTATGTTCCTCCGTTGTAAACACCACAGCTTATACGTTAATTTTTCGGTTACGTTTGCATTGTGAATGGGGCCTAAACTCTTTCTCCCCTGTTAATACTGATAACTGTCGGTGGGTCGCTAACCAGACAGATACTGTTGGCACTACACAGTCAACCGCCGTACTAGTGTTACATATTTCCTGTTTCTGTGGGCTTGTAAATCTGTTTGAGCAACATCAGGTAAGTAGAATTGTGGCGTGTTCGAATTATGTATTTAATAACGTAGTTGGTGTGGAACGAGGAACTACGCTCCAATACTGAACGTACGATGTCTAACAAGCAAGAACTCTTCTGTATTTGCTTACGTCGCGCCGACACAGATAAGATGGGACAGGAAAAGCCCGAAATGGCAAGGAAGTGCAAGTGGCCTTAATTAAGGTACAGCCCCAGCGTTTGCCTGGTGTGAAAATAGGAAACTACGGAAAACCACCTTCAGGGCTGCTGACAGTGGGGTTCGAATCCACTATCTCCCGAATGCGAGCTCACAGCTGCGCGCTCCTAACCACACAGCCAACTCGCCCGGTGAAAAGGAAAGCAACGTCACCTCCTCTATAAAGACCAATTCAATTGAAATGGAAGGAAATTTCGTTATCAACTTAACCTAAGCTTGTGTCGGCACGACTTTGCACACTTATACCATTTGTACTTGTGTGTATTCTCTTCAGCTAATTTCAAGAATTATTTACAGCAGGTGAACGCAGAACCATTAAGTAAGGGTGTGTGTATTTCTTTACTAACATTATCTTGATTGATCATTTAACTTCCCTGGCTAATGGAACCTCCATTATTGATACTTACACTGGCCTTAGTTTCTTCATGGTTATGTCAATATTCAACTAGTCAAGTTGCCAGCAGTGATGAGATATTATGAAAAAGAGAATAGGGCGGCGAGATTTGCTTTTTAATATATAGCCTTATGTGACGTGTGCCCGCGAAGCTAACTCCGCACCGTCGGCAGTGAAGATGGTTTTTCACATGTTCACACCAGACAAATGCAGGGCGGTGTACCAACCCAATCCTATCACTTTCCCATCTTTGCATCGCGAAAAACCTTGGATGTGTTAGCGCCACTTTAAACCATTAGAGGCTGTGTGTCTGCTTTCTGGTCAGTGAACCTAGTTTCACTCGGTTTCGTCTGAGCGCTCAGCTGAGCGCACTGCAGGTGAAAAGACACTTGACCAAGGCCGTGTGCTGAAGCGAGAACTGCAGAGTAGTGCGTGACCTGTGCTACTCTCAAGACAATTCGGACTACGCGTCGTCAACACAGAAGGAAATGCTTTCTGCTCAGTGCTTGGGAGGGAAGTTTAAGTGACAGTACGATAGTTAATTAAGTATAAACACACTGACTTTTATACTAATATTCCACAAGAGAGAACCCCTAGATTACACAAACATAATGCAAATATGTTAAGCACCGGGCGGGTTGGCCGTGCGCGTAGAGGCGCGCGGCTGTGAGCTTGCATCCGGGAGATAGTAGGTTCGAATCCCACTATCGGCAGCCCTGAAGATGGTTTTCCGTGGTTTCCATTTTCACACCAGGCAAATGCTGGGGCTGTACCTTAATTAAGGCCACGGCCGCTTCCTTCCAACTCCTAGGCCTTTCCTATCCCATCGTCGCCATAAGACCTATCTGTGTCGGTGCGACGCAAAGCCCCTAGCAAAAAAAATAAATATGTTAAGCATTATCGGATCCTCATATGCGTCAAACAGCTGTTCTTAATAGTAAAGATTACCGGGCGAGTTGGCCGTGCGTGTAGAGGCGCGCGGCTGTGAGCTTGCATCCGGGAGATAGTAGGTTCGAATCCCACTATCGGCAGCCCTGAAAATGGTTTTCCGTGGTTTCCCATTTTCACACCAGGCAAATGCTGGGGCTGTACCTTAATTAAGGCCACGGCCGCTTCCTTCCAATTCCTAGGCCTTTCCTATCCCATCGTCGCCATAAGACCTATCTGTGTCGGTGCGACGTAAAGCCCTAGCAAAAAAAAAAAAAAAAAATAGTAAAGATTTGTAAATCTAGGCACAGAAGTCACCGATCTAAAGCGAAATTATGCACTGCGACTTGCCAGTACGCAACCAATAGAACCTAAGATTCCCAAAATGCAATCTGAAAGAGCCCGAAGGTCCTATGAAGCAGATGTACACCGAATATGTAATGCAATTTGCTTGTTTCTTTGCTTTCATGCTCACCGATACAAATACTGTATCTTCCTTTAAAAAAGAGAACTTGGAGGGACAGTACAGCAAGTGACAAAATACAAGTGGTTACGAACAAATATGAACTACAAGTGAGGAAATAAAGTCCAGGACCGGCCAAGTCAGAAATGCATGAGGAGAGTGTTCTGTAGCAGAGACTTTGAGATGTTACGTCTTCTCCACCTTGTCCTATCAAGTTGAGACCTGGACCATAAAAAAAAGAGAAATGGACAGATTAGAGGCATTTGAGTTTTGGACGTACAGAAGGATACTGAGGACAGATAAGGTCACAAGCGCTGAGGTAGTGAGGCGAATGGGAAAGAGAAAGGAAATATTAAATGCGGTACTTTCAAAATCAGAAAGCTGCGGTATCTCGGTCACGTGATGCGAGGAGAACTGCAGCTGCTCATTCAAGGGAAGATACAAGGCAAAAGAAGACCAAGGTGAAGACGCATTTCTTAGAGTGATCATTTGAAAACTTGGTTCAACTGTTCCACTAGTTCGCGCTGCATCATCGAAACCCGGGATCGCTATGATGGCAGCCGAACTTCGGACAGGAGATGGCACTTGATGAAGAAGTAAACGAATTGCATAAATTGTATTTTCGACATAAGTGCGCTAATTCTTCGGTCTGTAAACACAATGGCACATTTATTCTGCAAACATATAATGCTATATTTTTCCTTTGTCCGGTCCTGTCATACTCGTATGCTCCTGTTGGTTCCACATGCGCCCTACTCAAATAATAATAATAATTTCAGTCTCCACAACTGAGAGGGAACCTATTTAAATGAGTTAGATCAGCCACATATCGACAAACAAGCGTCCCATAAGTAGTTGACACATTCAGATATATGCCTACATTCATGATCCTCACACAAGATCAAGTCATTGCCACAAGGAACTACAGAAAGCATACACTGCATGACCCGTCTGTCCATTCAGATCAGTACCGACGATGTAATACATCTCCAGAAACCATCCAGCACATAACCTCAGGGTGTCTATTAATGGCAAATACAGACTACAAGTACAGACATGGCCAAATTGCAAGACAATTCATCACAAATTAGCCCGACAAAACAACCTAATCCATTGTAATACAGTATATTGGAAGTACAAACCCGAATCAGTCTTGGAAAGTGAAAATTACAAACTTTACTGGGATAGAAGTATCATCACTGATAAAACTATTACCTGCAACAGACCAGATATCAGTTTTGAAGATAAAAACAAGAAAATCTGCTTCGTAATTGACACAGGCTCACAATCTTCAATCAACACACACAGACAGGATCCCCAAGTACACAGATCTGGCCACTGAAATAAAAGCCATGTGGAAACTCAACAATGTTATCATCATTCCAGTAGTGATTGGGTGTGATGATATTTAATGATATTACACCAAATAAACTATACAGGAGCATTGAAGCACTTAATCTCCACACTCTCACTTACAGAGAATTACAAAAAGCAGCAATCCTGGCCACTTGCCAAATAGTGAAGAAGTTTACCGGTTGAACCATCCACCATATATAGAGGACTAATGAAAATCGTCCACTAATAACTAATAAATATCTGCCAAATTTATTCCTCAATACTGCATGTAAATTTTTATTGAACCATATTATAATATGCTTCAATTTATTTATACTAACATTGTGGCATAATTTTATTTAGCGCGTCATAGAGTCGCGGGGAGTGAAGGAAGAAACCCTGGATGGCCGTGAGAATACCGTATTGCTCCGGAAGGAACGAATTCCTCGAGTTGGAATTGTGCCGTGATTTAATTCATGCAGACCCCTACTATACCACCAAGTACAAGTGCAGCAACCTGGAAGGGGTTAGATTTAAACGAGGTGATCTACAGAACAATCGTCACAGGTTGACAAACTTCTCTTTCCCAGGATGGATTCATCTCAATTTAAATCAATAAATCCGCCACTATGCTAAATTCCACAGATGACACCACACACAATTAAGATCCGAATTATCGAGAGTCAGGAGTCAATAATATTTAACTGCGCTGAATTGAGATAGGTGCGTATTTACAGCAGCGGCCGTTGACAGCTGGCGGGCTAGCCTCGAGGCTAGCGTCCCCTTGAGACTATATAATCTGCCGCACTAAAGGAAGTACTCTCACTTGTGTTTCGCTCTCAGTTGATTCTCATTCGCAGATTCACTCGAGTCCCACTGTTTTAAAACGCCAAGTGCGCAACCATATTAGACATGTTTATTTGTGAAACTGTTGTCAGACCAATGTACAATCACCGTGAAGAGCTAGTGACGATATTAAGTATTATAAATATTTAGAACGCGTGCGCGGATAGTGATAATAACGTGTGCGAGCCATAACGGCTGTCAAGGAATGATTACAACCGGGCTAGTTCCCGTAATTAGTGCCGCACAGACGAAGAAAGGACCTTCATTCCTGTGCTGTGTGCCGTCATCATGGGCTAGGCACGCATGACTTAGCGGTCATATGATTCGTCGCTGATGGAGAAATGGCTGCTAAGTTAAGTCCTTTTGTTCTATAAGCATATGAAGTAATATTTGGTGCATTCGTTTAGGCCACTCTTAAACAAGTGAATTAATTGTTAAATGTAAGCCAGTGCGGCATTTGCTTTGCTCAGTTTAAGTAAAATTAAATACGTTCAGGGATGCATGCATGATTAAGGCACCGTGCTAAGTGTTGTGTATAGATTAGCTGGGAACAAGGGACAGCTTAGGTTAGATATAGGTGTGTGCATTAGTTATTAGTAGTTTATTCCTGTATGAGTTGTTTGTTGATAGAATTGTTGGGCAGATTCTTCATAATACTTAATAGGCTGCGCGCCAACAGCGTCACAATATTAAACGGATTAGAGCAGAGACAGCATAATGTTAGGATGTTTCTGTGCATGACGCATGCATTTTCAGCTGCAAGGAGATGTAATGGGAGACCTTTCAACGTCGAAATGGAACAGGGTCTTCAAATGTGGTGGCAGGCAAGTTCATGAATGTAGCGTTCATGGAACCAAGGGTGCATTATATGTGAGGCTAGAATTGCCATTAGATGTTTACGGGGCTGAAATGATAAGAGAAAGGCTATGAAAGCATGGTGCTTCATTTGGAGCCATGATATATATGTATGTATTGATAAGCAAGCCTGTTTTTATGCGAGAAAATGTGTGGGTTGTGAGCTATAATTTTCAGTGAGAATTTTGTGCCATTAAGAGCACCAACAAGGCCGGCCAAGGCCGACGAGATAATTGCTTCCTTTTTTTTTTTTTGCTAGTTGCTTTACGTCGCACCGACACAGATAGGTCTTATGGCGACGATGGGACGGGTAAGGGCTAGGAGTGGGAAGGAAGCGGCCGTGGCCTTAATTAAGGATCAGCCCCAGCATTTGCCTGGTGTGAAAATGGGAAACCACGGAAAACCATTTTCAGGGCTGCCGAGAGTGGGGTTCGAACCTACTATCTCCCGAATACTGGATACTGGCCGCACTTAAACGACTGCAGCTATCGAGCTCGGTAAATTGCTTCCTAGGTAGGGAGAAACCCCGAGTCAGCAGTTTAGTGAGTGAAGGTATTTACAATGAATACCGTTATTTCCATGAAATGCCAACCACAAACCCCAATTATTTAAATGTTTGTTGCTAACCAGATGATGTCGCATGTCGTGCCGAGGTATGCTGTAATGCTGTGTCTTTGTGAGACATGCAATCTTCGGAGCCTGAGTATGTTGAGATCGACCCCCGGCGCCTCTATCGACTTCAGTGCATATTCTGTGTGTTTTATCTTGAAGGTGTGATTTATATATTTATCTTTTGTTGTTTATTGTTGTGTTCAGCGTATTTATTTCTGTGTTGTGATGATGTCCTTTGTTAATTAACGGGGAGACTTCGGCCCGATGACTAATTTGGGGAAGCGAGGTTCTGTCCTTATCCTTTGCTCATACGGACCCATATGATTACAATCTGTGTTGTTTTGGATGGGTAATTTAGAAGCAGTCCTGAACAAGTGTTTTATATTTGTGTCCAAGTGATTGGAATGTATATATGTAAGCCAGTTACTAATGTATCGGATATTATTTTCGCATCTGATCAACGGTTGTAGATCGAGCCTTCGGGCAAAGAACTAGGGACTTAACGAAGCAGTCAACATAATGAAGTAACGTAACCCATACATATTCCATGTAACATATTTCATGCTTCTCGGGTTCGTTACCCGCTTTCTAATTTTTAAACGTTTGATGAAAATGTCAATTCTTGTACATGTGTGTATCACTTTCTTTGACCAACATTATGGTCGGTTCTTCGCTATGTTTGATATATGCTATTTAGTATGATTTTAATTCATGTTTTTAGTTAAATACATTTATCTTACCCTATAACATGCGTCCTCATTCACTAGTTTTATGTGTACCGATAATCCCATAAATATTCGGTCACTCTGATTTTTCACACACTTTTAATGGTAGTTATTCTTAGACTATATTCTTACACTATAATGATAACGTATAATACATCTAAACATGTAGGAAAACATAATAACACGTTATACAAACATTGTGATGTAAATCAAACTCTTCTGACAGTCATTAGTACGCCCTCTGTCGTACATTAAATAAAATCAGTAATTCCATTTCCGCCTCAAAAATATTCGGCCACTATACGAAAAGCAGCATAAAGTCGCATAATTCATAACACTGTTACACATTCAGTACTTTGTAGGTCCACCTTGATGTTTTAGGACCTATTCCGGTCGATTCGGCATGCTGGCGATAACGTTCTTGATATAATTAGAGCTTAATGCCGCCCATTCTTGTAGCAGACTCCTTTTCAAGTCTGTGAGGGAACTTGGCCGCCGTAATTCCAGAGCTGTGTTCATTCGACTCCACACATTCTCGATGGTATTCAGTTCGGGTGATTGTGGTGAAGTTTCAAAACCTTCGGGCAGTTGTACAGCAGCCACTCCCTGACAAGTTACGACTTATGCTTGGGGTCGTTATCTAGAACTTGAAAGTACACTGTATATCAAGTTGTTCCACAAATTGTCGCAAATTGTTTTTGAGGATAGCCAAATAGCCTTTTTTTGTCAAAGTATCTTCACTGAAACTCAGTACACCAACCCCGTTCGATGTAACACATGCCTACACTATTGCATTTCCTTAACCATTTTTTGCCGTTGCTTCTAAATTGCTTGTTCTCAGTTCCTCGTGAAGTTTCCGCCACACCAATTGCTTTCCATCAAACCCGAAGACGTTGAACTTTGACTCATCAACAAATAACACATCCTACCACGAAGCACTGGGTTTGCTTCCGTAGGTTTTCGCGAACTCTAGCCGTTTGTTTTTATTTACCGCACTAATGTATGGTTTCCTACTAGCTCTTCTCCGAAATAACTCATTCCTTCGCAGTGGTCTTCGTACGGTTTCGGGATACCCACTTTCTTTCCACATTCCTCTAAAACAGCTGCTGCCAGTTTCGGAGCACTAATTTTCGGATTTATTTTCCCATTCTGAAACACAAACCGCTCCTCTCGTTCTATCAGCGTTCTTGGTCTGCCTGTCTGGGGAATTGAATGAATTCTGCCTTCATTTTCGAATTGTCTTATTATATCTCCAGTTGTTCTGCTCATGTTAAGCATCTGCGATATCTTTCTGTGCTGTTTGAATATCACGAGCTGGCGTTCTTCAAACGTTGTATTGTGTTGTCTTTTGCACCCCATTTGATACCAGTCCGCAAAACTGCAGCAAATGTCTTCCTGCACTGCACTCCTGAACTGAACGTTTTGCAACGCTATCTGCCCTGTCTCTGTCAACGAACACAGCGACAATCCCGGCCTTTCCGGGCGACCGAATATATTTGAGGCGTGTCATTTCACCCATGAGCACAATGTCCTTTCTTTTACAGCATACTGCACATGATTGCTCCATGATTCCCCTTCGGCCTAAGCAACCACACGTAGTTTCATTACTTGGACACATTTGGTTTCACATTCTGCTCATGGTGCGTTATTGGCATAACTTTTTCACGGATTTTATCAGTGGACGAATATTTATGGGAGTGACTGTACGTATTTCTTGTAGTGTACTTTAGCACGTAGAGATTTTAATTGCCCACCCCACGGACGTACCACGCGCTTGTACCCTGAGCTAGGCCGAATTTAAGACAGGATGCGGTACAGTATGAATGGAACATATCGATGGCTTAGTGCACAATGATTGTATGTCCATTTATGGCCAGTTTGGAGTTAATATAATATTTGGAAGTCTCTCAAACATATCTAGCTAATTCATAATTACAGTGCGTCCAATTTTAGGGAACATGCTGATTTCCAAGGGGCAAGTATCGCATGTCCTAGTTAAAGCAAAAACTCTGCTTCACGAATATTGTATGCCCCGTAGGTATGTCCATTTGGTTTTCATTTCACTTGAACGCGCTGATACTGTACGTCCGGACATACTATTTTGCTACTGAAAATGTCAAGTTCTTACTGCCTTGATGGAGCACAAATATTGTATGTCCTGTGTGCTCTGATGTAAGTGCAGATGGCGTGTATCATACATTGATAGAAAAGGTAGAGCACCTAAGAAGACTGGTTGTTCTAAAGGCAGGTTCCGTTGTTCAAGAAGGGTTTCTTTTGAAAAGCAGAAGATTATTTGCCATGAGCATTGGTCTCTTGCAGATGCAAATAGACAGAAATCAGAGATTTGTTCACTTGTTACTGAGAAACTTACACAGCGTAAAAGGAAGCGAAATCCTGAGAGTTCAAAGGGGAAGAGTAAATATCGAACGTATGCCTTACCTTCTGAAGATGGAGTGGAGAATAACAGGGTGTGCTTGAATTTTTTGTAATATCTTTGCAATATCATTTGAAGTAATAGACCTATACAAAGGTGAAGGTAGCTCTTACATGGGAACTGACAGAATATCAGGAAATAAAACAGGTGATGAAGATACGGATCATGTTAAGATGCACATAGGTAGTTTTCCAAGAATGGAATCACATTATTGCCGAAAAGATTCGAAAAGTATTTGTCTCCAGAAGTGAATGTGGCAAAGATGTATAGATTGTACCGTGATACATTTTGTCCAAATAAAAATATCAAACCTGTTTCAGAGAGTGTGCACAGGGCTATAGTCAAGAGCTGTAATCCAGAGCCATCCTTTCACGTACCTAAGAAGGGCCAGTGTTCAAGAGGTTACCAGTATTACAGTGCTGCTGATAAAGCTCCACTAGAGAATGAATGGAAAGGTCATAAGCATCCATGAAAATGAGAAAACAAGACAAATGCAGAGCGATCGAAGACAATGGCATTCCACAGGGGGCAATAACAATTGATCTAAAGGCAATAGTGTCCGTACCATTTGCAGGTAATGCTCAAATTTACTACAGAAAAACTATCAGTGTTTAATTTTACTATATACGATTTCTGAAAATCACAAGGACACTGCTACATATGGGACGAGTCAATGAGGTTCATCAGAAATAGGGACTACCTTTATAATTTGCCTCAAAGTGTCACACATGTTTCCAGGTTTTCCAACACATGTGGTGGGCAAAACCGAAATCAGTTCACTTCTGCTACGCTGCCAACAAGTGTCAACATTTACAGGGGTTTGACATGAAATTCGTGGAAAGTTGGCACTCCTACCTAAAATCAGATTTAATGCATGCAACAATAGAACGTACAAGGAATCACAAAAGTATATACACGACCAGAGAATGGAGTGTTCTTATTCAAATGGCCCGCAAGAACCCTTCGCCTTACAATGTGAAGCATTTGACGTATTCTGACTTCAAAGACTGCAAAAACTTGCATCTGTAATAATGGCATAGCACAAAAACAAACAATGACGGGGCAAGGCTTAAGATCAAGTTGCTGGGGTTTGAAAAGTGTCTTCCAGTCACTATTCAACCCCATATTTGAGAAAATTGGTGTCACATAAAAAAGGAGAAACGAGAAACTGATTGCATGGGATACCATCAATCTCTTCCCAAAATATTCAGAGAGACTAAGCGTGTCGAAAGCAAATAGACTCAACAATGGAGTCATCCCTTATGAATACAGGCACTTCATTGAAGACATCCCTATTGCTTAGAAGTCAAGAGATTTTGTACCCTGTGTGATTAGTGATGAGGAAGAAGAGAACTGTGACGGATGATGAGGTAGAATAGCACTGTTTTGAAAGATTGGAGACGTATTTATAACTGAACAGTGATTATTCAACTTCATTTAATTACTTACTATTCATACCTTATGAAGTTATTAAGAAAATTAATGAAAACAGAATGTTGAAATCAGTTCCTTCAGGAATACAATGTTTGTGCTTTGAAGATCTCTTTCACATTGTTAGTGCCAAATGCTGTATGTCCCAACCTTCCATTAAAATATAGTGAATAATTCCTTTACTGATGCATAAAAATGTGGTTCAGTTGTTGAAATACAATTACAAAGAAATGATCTACAGATCAGTAACACTGGCTACAGCCATGTTATTTGTCATAAGTAACTGCAACTCCATAAACTTTCACTCTGACTTTTCTCAGAATCATGATTTTTGGACATACAGTACAATGGTTGTCCACTAAGCCATCGATATGTGCGTATGTACTGTGCATAGTGCCGAAGAGGTACATAAACCAATTGTAAAATTATGAATTATATAGTAGTAATGATAGGTATGCTATCGAGACATTACACAGAATAGGATCACAGATATCATTGGAGAAAACCAACTATATGCAGAATTGTCAGCAAAAGTGCAAGAAAGATAACATTGAAACGGCATATGGGACAATTTCACAGGTATATTTTTTAAATACTTTGGAGAAATAATTCTTCCTTCGGGATTAAACAGTTTGGCCAATACTGAAAGGGCCTCAAACCTTCAGAGGGCATTTAGCCTGACATGGGATCACTACAGTAAACGAGCAATGAAACATTACAAAACAGTTATTCTAGCGGAGGCTCTATCTACATCAGAAAACTTAACTTTACCAGGTCATTGTAAAATTGCAGATATTGAAAAACAACAGCGTAAAATTCTTAGGATCTTTTTCAGCCTCAGACAAGAAAATAGAATTTGGATCAAAAACGAACTGCAAACCTCTACAGTCATACAGATAGTTTCATCAATACTGTGCGGAGGAGACGTTAATAGACCCACAAAAGATTACTCAGTGCAATAAATTCCCAAAGCAGGACAATAAATTGGAAAGACTCAAACCTAACTAAGAACTGAATGAAAAAACAGAAGAAGTGGTTGAATTGATGAGAAAGTTGCTGCCCTATGGAAATCTGTTGAGGATGGATAATAACAGACTAACGAAGAGAATCTTTGAGTTCTTAAGGAAGGCATAGCTGAAGTGAGGTTGGGCTTGACGAAGGATTTCATGATGGACATCGATTTAGACAACTCGCCAAAAAGTTCCGCGGTTTCCAGGAGACTGGGGAAAGGGAGGCCCTATAGTACAGAAGAATGAAGCAGGAAAAGATACTGGCGAGAGAAGCAGTAGGAGATAGTGTCCTCGCTAGAGAACAAAAATGTTCTTTTATTTTCTCTCGACATTTCAAGTCAAATATTCGACCGTAAAATGCTATGAATATATATATATATATATATATATATATATATATACATACACTGACTGACAGAGCAAATGCAACACCAAGAAGGAGTGGTTCGAAAGGGATGAAAGTTGGGGAAAAAACAGAGACGGCACGGACGAATAATTGATGTTTATTTTAAACCGATATGCAGGTTACACAATGCGCACGGCATCGACTCAGTAGGATGTAGGACCACAGCGAGCGGCGATGCACGCAGAAACACGTCGAGGTACAGAGTCAATAAGAGTGCGGATGGTGTCCTGAGGGATGGTTCTCCATTCTCTGTCAACCATTTGCCACAGTTGGTCGTCCGTACGAGGCTGGGGCAGAGTTTGCAAACGGCGTCCAATGAGACCCCACACGTGTTCGATTGGTGAGAGATCTGGAGAGTACGCTGGCCGCGGAAGCATCTGTACACCTCGTAGAGCCTGTTGGGAGATGCGAGCAGTGTGTGGGCGGGCATTATCCTGCTGAAACAGAGCATTGGGCAGCCCCTGAAGGTACGGGAGTGCCACCGGCCGCAGCACATGCTGCACGTAGCGGTGGGCATTTAACGTGCCTTGAATACGCACTAGAGGTGACGTGGAATCATACGCAATAGCGCCCCAAACCATGATGCCGCGTTGTCTAGCGGTAGGGCGCTCCACAGTTACTGCCGGATTTGACCTTTCTCCACGCCGACGCTACACTCGTCTGCGGTGACTATCACTGACAGAACAGAAGCGTGACTCATCGGAGAACACGACGTTCCGCCATTCCCTCATCCAAGTCGCTCTAGCCCGGCACCATGCCAGGCGTGCACGTCTATGCTGTGGAGTCAATGGTAGTCTTCTGAGCGGACGACGGGAGTGCAGGCCTCCTTCAACCAATCGACGGGAAATTGTTCTGGTCGATATTGGAACAGCCAGGGTGTCTTGCACATGCTGAAGAATGGCGGTTGACGTGGCGTGCGGGGCTGCCACCGCTTGGCGGCGGATGCGCCGATCCTCGCGTGCTGACGTCACTCGGGCTGCGCCTGGACCCCTCGCACGTGCCACATGTCCCTGCGCCAACCATCTTCGCCACAGGCGCTGCACCGTGGACACATCCCTATGGGTATCGGCTGCGATTTGACGAAGCGACCAACCTGCCCTTCTCAGCCCGATCACCATACCCCTCGTAAAGTCGTCTGTCTGCTGGAAATGCCTCCGTTGAAGGCGGCCTGGCATTCTTAGCTATACACGTGTCCTGTGGCACACGACAACACGTTCTACAATGACTGTCGGCTGAGAAATCACGGTACGAAGTGGGCCATTCGCCAACGCCGTGTCCCATTTATCGTTCGCTACGTGCGCAGCACAGCGGCGCATTTCACATCATGAGCATACCTCAGTGACGTCAGTCTACCCTGCAATTGGCATAAAGTTCTGACCACTCCTTCTTGGTGTTGCATTTGCTCTGTCAGTCAGTGTATATATATATTTATATATATATTTCATTGTAAGACGGCAAATTATCATCAACAAGGAAGAGTGTTCGGCAATATAAACTTAGGTGACTGACTCGTAAATGTTTTCAGGTTGCAGATAAGGCAAGGACTGTGCCGGTGAAGAGGCTTTCACTGGGCAGTGTAGCAGTAAGACCCCGATACTATCATGAGCTACGATCGCATGCAACAAAAGTAAATAGTAAATGTTGATCTTGTTGATTTATATTTTAAGAAGAAGATTCATATGCAACATTTAAGACCAGTAATTTTGATTCAAATTGGACCTCTGGCTTGCAGCCGCATTTTTTGAGAGTGGCAGCAGTGAATTAGTTTGTTTTCGCGCGGAAGACTTGAATGAGTGCGGTGGTACTGGTCAGTAGCAAAGAAAGAGTTGTGGGAAAAAGGAGTGTGGCCGCCCCCCCGGACCTGAGAGACCACCAGCCGCCACTGCATAAAAGATTAAAACTAATCCAAACATTGTCAAGCGTGGTCCATAGATGGCAGAAAGAAAAGAATAATAATAAGATAATAATAATAATAATAATAATAATAATAATAATAATAATAATAATAATAATCCTGCAAATAGCAGACAATTGGAAGACAGATGTGTATCTCCCGTTACTTGTGAATCCTCAGATGTCCTCCCCATCTTCAAATTCCTGTCACGCGTGTGGTCCAAGTCCATGCAGCTTCTGCCAGTCCCCCGGGCAGTACCACCTTGACCGTGTCCACGCATGAAGGTCGGAGCATGTGACGTCGCGTTTTCTACGTACCGGCGATGCAGACGCACTGTGAAGACCAGGGAAGAACCGGAAGGCTGGCCCACTGCTTTCCTTGTCCCAATACTTAGAACGCCTCACCTGGCTTTACCAGGCTTAGTGGCTCATTGATACCGAGTAGGCAGGTTCGATCCTGCCTCACGTGCCTCCTGTCGATAGATTTAACTCCAGCACCTCAGCTTCTACGGAAAGTATTAAGAGGTACGTAAAACCCTTATAATAATACATTATTGTTCCGGAAAACGCAGAGGTGAAATAAGGTGCGGGCTGAGTCCCAAGATTAGTTTAAAACTTTAAAATTGGAACGGCTCTTTTTTCCTTTTCGAATTTTAAATTTTACACTTTGCTAATAAAACAACAATTTACGTACAGAAGTAGCTCGTTAGCTTGGGTACAATGTTGGAAAATCAGAATAATCAACAAATCATGCCTTTGCTGGCGAGATGTAGTGTATGTCTTCTGGTATGGGCTATATCACATTTGTTACTTTCATTGACCTCTCTCAGTCTCATCCTTGGCTTTGACAATGTGAAAGTGACTGAGGTATGAGCGATGCTAGTAATACCATTGCTTATGCAGCCAGTACCTGTTATGAATGGCGTGAAAATATCACTCATAGGGTCGTTTGGTGCATGCATTTTAGTGGGCTTAGCAGACTGATATGTAATAGCAGCGGCTGGTTCGATGAGGAAAGCAACGGGAAACTACCTCGCTCCTCATTTCCCTAGTACGCCTCTTCAGAGATGCCTAGGCTATTTATGACAGTTGTTGGCGGAGGTACAGAGGATCACACCAGCCTTCGGGCTGAATACCCCCCCAAAAATTAACAAATCACCAATTAACAACCTGAGCTTGAAACTCCCTAATTACAATTTTTACCTGAGCATTAGTGCTCCTTTCAATCACTAATCAAGGAGACGCTTCTCCCAATGTTTACATCAGTGAAAGAGCTTCCTCGCTCTACAAATTTCAACTTCAAACCCTGAAGGCCTATCAAAGGCACAAGCTACATTTAACAAAATTAAACGGCACTCACTGCATTAACTGCTCAACAGTCTGATATCTTTAACATGGAATAGAGTTTAGCAGGGGCAACAAGGATCCATTCCACATGGTCTTAGGTAAAAACAAAAGGTTAAAGTTAGTGGCCACAAACCAAAATGGTAAGGCGAACACTTGCACAAAACTGTCTGAAACCCTATTTGGGCTTATGTCCGGCGTTACAGAGGGTAGGCCTAGACTGCAGAGACATATTTTAGTTGCAAAAATTACAAGACAGATTTTGAAGGTTACAAAATCCTAGTAACAGCGAAATCAAGTTGAGAGGGAATACGAGACGGCACCTCGGTACAGTTCTTTCGACTTGTTTGAAATTTTAGAAAATAGGGTTATATTACTAAAAATTAGAAACCTTCCCCTCCAGCTAGCTTGTTAAACAGGATCTGCCATTACCTTGAGCTGGTGGACCTCCCAACCTTCGGCTTCCGTTACGAACACACTCTAAACTGGAGCGATCATTAAGACAACCTGGTCCGAAATGTGCCAGCTTTTATAGCAGTGGGGAAGGTTCCAGAAAACTCTTACACCCCCCCAAATCTCATTGGATAATCAAATAAAAATAAAAATTTTATCATTGGTGAATAAATAAGTGTACAAAATTTTCATGTGCCAATGACTTAAGTTGGCGGGAAGATATAAAAGTGTTGATACCTTTTGAACATCAAAAACAAACACTAAGCAATTCAGCCTAGGAAAACTTAACATACAAAATTACTCTTGAATTTTAATAGTTCAACTTCACCCGAAGGGCACAACCTAAGTTGATAGTAGCGACATCTGTCGAGATATGTCCAAACTTCTTGTACTAGTAATTTCAAGGTTTATGTTACAGGGGGCGTCATCCAAGGCGCTAGTTTTAAACGTACGTACGGAGCGAGTGTACCGCCGGTACAATTATTATTATTATTTCTTTCTCCGTTCGGATTTTTTAGGGACCACGTGCCAATTTCAATGCTTCACCCTATGTTGCTCCTTCTTCTTCCTCCAATACTTCTCCATCTTCTCACTAAGCCTCCTTTGCCTCTCAAACCATTTTGAGCCTGTTTTCTTTCCCTTGCCGTCTTGGAATCCTTCCATTTCTAAAAATGCCTCTCTCTGTTGCTACTTCTTCTCTTGTGTTGTTTCTTTTCAAATCTTTCTTGACTTTATGAATCGAAGTTCTTGCTGACTTTTTGTTCCAAAGATATTTGAACATCTGCTCGGTTAACCTGTTGTAATCCATTCTGCATAAATGTCCAAAAAATATCAACCGCCTCTTCCGTATGGTTCTGCTGTGTTTTCAATGTTTATCATTACTTCTTGATTTGCAGAGTTCTGTAGTTCTTAGCGGACCGCATAATTCTTCTAATTTATTCAGCTTGTACTAGGCACTACAGAGGCCTTCTGACCCCAACTTGGCTCAGTCCTGTGTTATTTGAAGGTGCTCAAATACGTCACTAACAGAACTGCTGCGGGACTAAATTCCGGCACCTGGGCGTCCACGAAAACTTTAAAGGAGTAGTTAGTGGGACGTAAAGCAAATACCACGACTAGACATTCACTCGCGAATAGGCGTCCCAGTTTAACTATAGTGTTGTATTTTGAGGTTTTTACATAAACACTTTTTGTATTCCTAATGATAACGTATGCCCTTTCCATCTTGTGTATCCTTTCTTCTACAGCGGATTTTTCAAACCGCTTTCTTGAATTGGTTCTCCCAAATATCTGAATGTCTTTACCTTCCTTATTCGACCAATTTCTCTTAATAGAAATTCTGGAGCATTTCCTTTTATTTTTCATAAATTTTGCCTTTACCACAGAAATTCTTAAACTTGTTCTTTTGAATATCTCTTCCAAGAGATTGACTTGTATAATATTATTATTATTATTATTATTATTATTATTATTATTATTATTATTATTATTATTATTATTATTATTATTATTATTATTATTAAGTGCGTATGGACCCAATGGATCACGCAAAGCTCTAACGATTCTGTTTTCTGAGTTGCCAAACAGCTCTCATCCTTTCTCCGTGGATCCTTTTTCGTTCTTCTGTCCACTTTGGTCCAGTCTTCTTTTTCACTTCGTTTTCTGGTTGCACTTTGCATCCATTAATTTTTTTTCTGTAGAGGTTTCTGTCCGCGGTGTCATTTGAGTTTATCTGGGCTTTTTCCAGATCCTTCTTCACTTCCAGTACCCATGGAATATTTTTTAGATGTTCTATGTAGGTGGAATCTTGTGTGTCAGTCTACTTGCCGGCAGTCTGCGGACGTGCCCATAAAATTTCAGACGTCTTTTGCGGATGTCTGCTGCAATGTTGGAAAGCTCTTCTGTAACGTTCCGTGACCTCACTCTATATCCATCTTCTGTTTTTCGGGGGTCAAGAATTTTCCTCAGGATTCTTCTTTCTTCTTTTAAAATGTTTTCTAGGTTACCTATCCCATTTAGTGTAAGGGTCTCGCTGGCATATAAGACTTCGGGCTTGATTACTGTATTATAGTGGCTGATCTTTGCATGGCGGGACAAGCACTTTTTATTGTATATGTTGTGAACCCTACCGTAGGCTTTCCGAAATTTTTGTAAGCGAATTTTCCGGACAGCCTTCCCGCCTCCCGTTGGTTCAAGTATTTCTCTCAAGTACTTCAATTTGTTTAACGGCTGTCTATCAGTATGGCAAGGTCATCTGCAAAAGCGAAGCATGATATCTCAATACCGTCTTTGGGTCGTCCTAGTCGTATGGGGCGCCAGTATCCCATGCCTTCAGGTGCCTTCTCCCACTCGCGGATGACTTTGTCAAGGACGACGTTGAAAAGAAGCGGAGATAAGCCGTCACCTTGTCGGACGCCAGTTTTAATCGGGAATGGTTCAGAGATCTCCCGCATGAATTTAACTTTGGAGATAGTGTCAGTGAGTGTTGCCTTGATGAGGTTGAGGGTCTTGGAATCAAGCCCCAGTTCCTCAAGAATAACGAAGAGAGACTGTCGATCAACCGAGTCGTACGCTTCCCTGAAGTCAACAAAAATGCAGATGACCTGAAATTCCTGAAACTATTATTATTATTATTATTATTATTATTATTACTAAAAATGAAACTCCATCTGTTTCATTACTCTAATTTATTTCAGGATGGCCTAATAAACACACACACACACATTTAAACACAAACAATTCTAAACAGATATGAATGGCCACGATAATTATCTCTCTACCTTATGGCGCAGCAAGTGTCCAGCCTGTTCCTTTACCTGGGACACTAATCCTTACTTTCTCTTCCCCCCAAGTCCAATCACCTCCTACAGCCACTGTGAGTAGAGAGCTGGATTTGAACACAGTGCCCCTGGCTATACAACACACGACAACTGTTCGTCGGTTCGACTCCAATGACAGTCCAGTACTTCACACAGTCCCATGCAGTAAACAACTGAACAGCTCAACAGTATTCAACAACAGGACGATACTCACAACAGCGAACATTAGCACAGGTTCATGAATCCTCGCACTCACGATAGCGTGTTTCCTCGCTGGGTCACGGCGATCCTCAGTCCACAGAATTTCACGAACACACAGTACAGTCTTCCGTTGTGACGTCTTCACCTACACACCACAAAAACAGCTCCTCGTTCAGACCTCAGTGGGGCACTGGCGACAGCCAACATCTCTTTCGCCCTCAGGCCAACCACCGAACCCCATCTCACTTAGTGTCACACTGACTCCCCCACAGAGTCCAACTGTCCGCTGCTAGTCTCCCCTTTTACAGCATCCAGAAATTTCACGATGTCTCAGGCAGGACATTCCCGTTGAGTCTCCAAGGAGCTCACAGGGGTAAGCCGGCCGCTGAGAACAACACACGACCCGGCTGTGAGATTCCAGGTCGCCTGAGTAACCAGCCCCTTCCTGGGAATACCGAAAGGAGCTACCACGGGGCTGGCACGTAACATTATTATTATTATTATTATTATTATTATTATTATTATTATTATTATTATTATTATTATTATTATTATATTCAATTCTCTTAAGTTTCTTCCCTACTGGCATCACTTTAGTTCTGAAAAAGCTAATTTTCATAACATTGCACTTATTTTTTCAGGTGTACTTGCGACGCTCTCACTACCGTCTGACACGCCGCTGGCATTATATATTTGATTTGATTTGTCTCAGGTATCATTTCAAAGCTGCGTAGACATAGGAGGTGCTAACATTTTACTTTTGATAATACTACAGAGATTCAGAAACCAAGTGCCGGATTGAAAAACTTTCCCAGGAGCAGACGTGGACTCTGATCACAACTTGTTGGTCATGAAATGCCATCTGAAGTTGAATAAATTGAAGAAAGGAAGGAATGAAAGGAGATGGGATCTAGATAAGTCGAAAGACAAAAATATGAGGGATTGTTTCAAGGAGCATGTAGCACAAGGACTAAATGAAAAGGCTGAAGGAAATAACAATAAAGGAAGAATGGACAGTCGTGAAGAATGAGGTCTCTAGGGCTGCTGAAGGAATGTTAGGAAGGAAGGAAAGATCAACTAAGAATCAGTGGATAACTCAGGAGATACTAGATCTGATTGATGAACGACGAAAGTACAAGAACGCAGAAATGAAGAGGGCAGAAAGGAATATAGGCGATTGAAGAATGAAGTGGATAGGAAGTGCAGGGCAACTAAGGAAGAATGGCTGAAGGAGAAGTGTAAGGATGTTGAAGCTTGTACGGTCCTAGGAAAGGTAGATCAAGCAAACCTGTGGAAAGAGGAACTGTAGGTGTATGAATATTAAGAGCTCAGATGGAAAACCACTTCTAGGGAAAGATGACAAGGAAGAAAAATGGCAGGAGCATATCCAACAGTTGTATCAAGGTAAGGACGTAGATGTTCTGGTTTAGAAACAAGAAGAGGCTGTTGATGCTGACGAAATGGGAGATCCAATTTTGATGTTAGAATTCGACAGAGCCGTGAGTGACCTAAATAGGAACAAGGCACCTGGAATTGATGACATTCCCTCTGAATTACTCACTGGCTTAGGAGAAACCAGCACGGGGAGGTTATTTCCTTTAGTGAGGAAGATGTATTAGACAGGAGAAGTGCCATCCGATTTTCGGCAGAATCTTATTATGCCTATACCCAAGAAAGTCAATGCTGACAAGTGTGAAAATTACCGCACCATTAGTGTAGTATCTCACGCCTGCAAAATTTTGACACGTATTGTTTACAGAAGAATGGAAATACATGTTGAAACTGAGTTGGGAGAAGATCAGTTTGGCTTCAGAAGGAATGTAGGAACACGTGAAGCAATCCTGACTTTGCGTCTGATCTTACAGGATCGAATTAAGAATCCCACGTACCTGGATTTCGTAGATCTAGAAAAAGCATCCGATAATGTTGATTGGACAAAGCTATGTGAGATTCTGAAGGTGATCGGTATCAGATATCGAGTACGAATAATTATCTACAATCAGTCTGCAGTGATAAGAGTCGAGGGATTTGAAAAAGAAGCAGAAATCTACAAAGGAATGAGGCAAGGCTGTTGTTAGTGCCCCCTTCTTTATAAATGTTTATATGGAACAGGCAGTAAAGGAAAGCAAAGAGGAATTTGGAAAGGGAGTCACAATGCAAGGAGAGGAAATCAAAACCCTGAGATTTGCCGATGATATCGTTATTTCATCTGAGTCTGCAGAAGACATGGAAATATTGCTGAATGGTATGGACAGAGTCTTGTATAAGGAGTACAAGATGAAAATAAATAAGTCCAAAACAAAGCAATGGTGTGCAGCCGAACGAAGTCAGGTGATGCAGGTAATATTGGATGAGGAAATGAAGTCTTAAAGGAAGTAGGTGAATATCCTTAGTTGGGTAGTAAAATAAGTAACGATGGCAGAAGTAAGTACGACATAAAATGTAGAATAACACAAGCAAGGAAGGCCTTCCTTAAGAAAATAAATTTTCTCACTTCGATCATTGATATAGATTTAGAAAGATGTTTTTGAAGACCTTCATGACATTGTACGAAAGGGACGACAACTAGTTCAGAAGGGAAGAGAATAGAAGCTTTTGAAATGTGGTGCTACAGAATAACTATGAAGGTGAGGTGGACAGATCGAATCACGAATGAAGAGATTCTGAAGCGAACTGGCGAGAGGAGATCGGTTTGGCTAAATTTGAAGGTGAGAAGAGATTGAATGATAGGACACATGTTAAGACACCGAGGACTTCTTAAGTTGGTTTTTGAGGGTAGTGTAGATGGTAAGAACGGTAGAGGTAGACCAAGGTATGAATATGACAAGCAGATTAGAGCAGATGTAGGATGCAGCAGTTACGTAGAAATGAAAAGGTTAGCACAGGACAGGGTGGCATGGATAGCTGCATCAAACCAGTCTGTAGATTCATGACTTAAACAGCAACAATACTGCGTTACTAATTCCGTTTGAAAGTTGAATCTTGGGCTAAAAAGGAAACGTCCAGGCCTGTGCCTCCATGTTAAAGACAGATTGACCTACAGTATATAACAAATTCCAACTTGTAAAGTTTGGAAATTACCAACTTCCGCCACTTAAAAATTTTACGATTTTTCTTAGATTAAAGTAACATTATAATAATTCCTCCACGGACCAAGATGGAATTCATTATTTGTAACAGATTGACCTAGACAACCCAAACGAAAGACTCATCGAGATATTTTCATCCGTTCAAGAGATATGCATCCAACAAGATGATGATACTGACAATGCGTGCCGCCATCTTGTGACACACCTTGCCGCGGCACCGTGACTGAGGAATACATTCGATACACGCGTTTCACTTCACTGGACACTGTCGCGACTGAAACGTACCCGGGTCAGAGAGACATCAATATTTATAAAAGTAGGTACAAAATTGTAGCGGGCATACCAACTTAAGGGTGCTAATAATAGATTTTTAACACATTGATTTTATGCTGTACAATAAAACTTCGCAGAAGAAACAGTATTACACATATATTATAAATAATAGAAGTTTCGAGTGATTATATAATTAATGAAGTCATTTAAGAGACGCATTGCCAGAGTGACAAACGCGCATGGCAAGCGGGTGAACGTGCTTGTATGCTGCTCCTTGGCACGTAAGCCACTTTTTCTCCGCTGTTAATACTGGACGTAGAGATTGATAATTATTTTCTGACTGTTCAGTGTCGCTAAGCAGCCAGTTACTTTATACAGTCATGGTTGATTGCCACTGCCGTACTAGTATTACATGTTTCTGTGGGACTGTAAATCTGTTTGAGCAACACCAGCTAAGTAGAAATGTGGCGTGTTCGAATACTGCATTTAATAACATAGTTGGTATGAAATCAGGAACGCAGCATATTACGGTCTTATTTCCTCCAATTCGTATGTGTAGAATGCAATTAGGATGTATAACAAGCAAGAAAAGTCTGCAAGAATTCTTCCGAAAAGGAAAGCAACATTACTTTCTCTAAAACGACCAGTTCATTTCAAATGGAAGGAAAGACTGTCAAGACTGTTACGGTTTGCAGACTCAGCCTTTGTGTATTCCTATTCGCATATGCAGATGTGACATGATCTGTATTATTACAGCGTGGTTTCGCTTCAGTCCGATAAGTAAGAGCAAATTTTAGGAAAGGAGCTGAATTATTCCCACCAAGCAAACGCCGAATAATGCGGTTATACTTATGTGTATATGAAAATAAAGGAGACAGGGCGAGAGAGTGTATTTTCTTAATTCCTCATTAGGCTTGAAAACTGACTTAATCAGGAATATCTTGGTTGATTATTTATTATCACTGACTTGGGTAGAGCAACCTCCATTAATGACACATTGAGGTTTATTTGTTGATGGTCATATCTTGTGATTTCAATATGTGGTAGCAGTGATGAGCGATTAAGAAAAGGGAGAACAGGGCGGCGATATTTGCCTTTTAGTGTATAGCCTTACGTGCCGATTGAATCCTGACAGCACATGCACTCTTAAGCTTCTTGCTGCAGGTGGTGTTCAGTCCCCACACGAGACTACAAATATCATACGGAAAGACCTAGTACTTCGAGATTAAGCACCTCTGACGATCATCTATGGAAATATTGGAAAAAGCTATCGATTCCGGTATCTTGGAGAATGGGTCCACCCCAATGATAGATACGGGAACGTCCATTTCAGATAGATGTGCCAAAGTCAAGGCAGCACACCAGCTGTCGCAAATTCGTTACGACAAGAAGTGCATTTCAAAGAACGCCAAGAACCCGAGGACCACGGCAGCTGCTTGTTTTCACCACTAAAGAGTAGCAGGTTTTCTTTATTATTTTTATTACTATCACGAGTAAAATGGTATAGTAGCCTGTATTATGTTAATTTATATTGTGTTAACGTTGGAACTAGGTAATACAATTTTGTCTATCCATCGGTTAACTAATCATATTATTTTCCATCTTATGCGTGTGTTAAGATTATATACATACCGATAAGTCATACATAGAGTTTGATGATACTGGCCTTGTATATTCTGATATGTAAAAACATGTAACCTGGAATATGGTAATATTTTTTAAAATTTAAATGTAGGCTAACTTTACAGTCATCACATACATTATTCAAGAAAATGACTATACTATTTGATGTCACATGTATTATAATATATATGTCATTATAGGCCTAGCTACCACCACAGAATCTCTAACCTTTTCAATAATTGTGACTTGTAGGCATACACCACAAATAACTCTAAATTTTGAAGTCTTGCGTCTGGTAGTCAGACTCTGAATATAACAAATACTGCTACGCCTATAACACACAGCATAAGCAAAATAAATAACATCTTAAAACATTGAACTAGACTATTCTGTATTGAACCAATAATAATATCACTCCCCTTCATCTATCAGCTGATTGAGTACTTGGATAAAACACTGGACTTGGCCACACTATACAGAACTTTTTTTTTGCTAGGGGCTTTACGTCGCACCGACACAGATAGGTCTTATGGCGACGATGAGATAGGAAAGGCCTAGGAGTTGGAAGGAAGCGGCCGTGGCCTTAATTAAGGTACAGCCCCAGCATTTGCCTGGTGTGAAAATGGGAAACCGCGGGGAACCATCTTCAGGGCTGCCGATAGTGGGATTCGAACCTACTATCTCCCGGATGCAAGCTCACAGCCGCGCGCCTCTACGCGAACGGCCAACTCGCCCGGTCTATACAGAACTAGCCCCTAGTGGGCTTAAATCACTGATCATAAATAATAAAGAAATTCAACGAAATAATTAACTGGAAAAACAAGAGTGTTTCTACTTTTGTTTTATAATTCCCAGTCTGATGCGGCTGAAATGGAATAAACGTTGATATGTTTTTCTCCACAAAGTGGGGTGGGGACTGACCCCCTCTGCCCGCCACTGATCGTACACATAGCCTACGCGAACTTTTTCTTGGGAAATTTCCTACGTCTTGTGCGAAAGACAAACATAATTGTCATACTGAAAAGGAATTACGCTGTCTGCGATTGCACAGTGGGTCTCAGCCAACAAGTCGTCCGACAGCTCTGCACTCCGACCGACAAACCCAGCAGAGAGGTGGCTCCACGCCTCTCTATTGGGGAGACAGACAGAGGCTGGTCCGTGGTCCGACAGCTCTGCACTCCGACCGACAAACCCAGCAGAGAGGTGGCTCCACGCCTCTGTATTTGGCAGACGGAGAGGGGCTGGCCCGTGGTCCGACAGCTCTGCACTCCGACCGACAAACCCAGCAGAGAGGTGGCTCCAGGCCTCTGTATTGGGGAGACAGACAGAGGCTGGTCCGTGGTCCGACAGCTCTGCACTCCGACCGACAAACCCAGCAGAGAGGTGGCTCCAGGCCTCTGTATTGGGGAGACAGAGAGAGGCTGGCCCGTGGTCCGACAGCTCTGCACTCCGACCGACAAACCCAGCAGAGAGGTGGCTCCACGCCTCTGTATTGGGGAGACGGAGAGGGGCTGGCCCGTGGTCCGACAGCTCTGCACTCCGACCGACAAACCCAGCAGAGAGGTGGCTCCACGCCTCTGTATTGGGGAGACAGAGAGAGGCTGGCCCGTGGTCCGACAGCTCTGCACTCCGACCGACAAACCCAGCAGAGAGGTGGCTCCACGCCTCTGTATTGGGGAGACAGACAGAGGCTGGTCCGTGGTCCGACAGCTCTGCACTCCGACCGACAAACCCAGCAGAGAGGTGGCTCCAGGCCTCTGTATTTGGCAGACGGAGAGGGGCTGGCCCGTGGTCCGACAGCTCTGCACTCCGACCGACAAACCCAGCAGAGAGGTGGCTCCACGCCTCTGTATTGGGGAGACAGAGAGAGGCTGGCCCGTGGTCCGACAGCTCTGCACTCCGACCGACAAACCCAGCAGAGAGGTGGCTCCACACCTCTGTATTTGGCAGACGGAGAGGGGCTGGCCCGTGGTCCGACAGCTCTGCACTCCGACCGACAAACCCAGCAGAGAGGTGGCTCCAGGCCTCTGTATTGGGGAGACAGACAGAGGCTGGTCCGTGGTCCGACAGCTCTGCACTCCGACCGACAAACCCAGCAGAGAGGTGGCTCCACGCCTCTGTATTGGGGAGACAGAGAGGGACTGGTACCCACCGTCAGGCGAATGTCGGGACAGTTCCTAGCAACCCCCTGGCCACATTTAGTAGAATTACATCCTCGTGTAACACGCGAGATGAGTGACGACGTGATGTCTTCTTTTCCAATACAAGTACTCGCTATTCCTCTTCATTCTTCTCGCTTCCTTATAATTCATTTTTAATTACTTCCTAGCAACTGTTAGTAATTAAGTCTTGGGAATGAAGTAATAGAAATACATTCTTGTTGTCATCAGCTGGAATATAAAGGCTGAGAATTACTCGTGGGAAGTACCGATTTTATAATGAAGTGATGGGAAATGTAATGGTATGCAGGGAAAGGAAGTTGTTAGGTTTCAGTTTCTGGGAAGTACAGCTTGTAAGTGAAAGGTTGAGTTATAGCTGAGAATTGAACAGTTAACTAAACTATGTAGGACAAATTAAAAATTTGTTATTTATTAATATGGAACAGAAATTGGGCATTTGCTAGAACACTTGCTTTTAGTGCCGGAAGTATCCGAGGACATGTTCGGGTCGCCAGGTGCAGCTCTTTCGATTTGACTCCCGTAGGCGACCTGCGCGTCATGATGAGGATGAAATGATGATGAAGACGACACATACACTCAGTCCCCGTGCCAGAGAAATTAATCAATGATGGTTAAAATTCCCTACCCTGCCGGAAATCGAACCCGGGATCCTTGTGACCAATTGCCATCACGCTAACCATTTAGCCATGGAGCAGGACACTAGAAATAGAGCTGGAAAGTAGAACGTTAGTGGTGTGACTACTACTCACTTATATATGAAACTGAATTAAAATGAAACACTATTAAAATAATCCGTCGGATTGTGTATTCACACAGCTACAAATAGATGTAACGGTAATAGAATGGAGTATCTCTAGGGGGTGAGGAATAAGTTTACTTTGACAGCATGACATATACGTTCTGGGAAAAGGAGATTTGCGTTCGGTTTCCCCAGTAATATGTGAGGTTATACGATCTACTATAGAAAGGAAACAATTAATTTATTTGATACTAAACAAAATATATTCTTTAAAAATTGACTTTAATGAGTGAGATTTACTGCGATAATTCAAGGATAATACAAAACTCTGACATTATAACTGAAGGAAACTGTAGGCATTCAATTTGAAATCTTCTTGACCGGACATTTAAAAGTTATACTGTTTACTTGACTGTACCTCGAACCCTTTGAGTGTTATTACGACGTGTTGGTATCAGCTGTAGGTATCTCAAGCCTAATTTGGTGATGTATCCTTTTAGTTTCACAAACGAGATATAGCATGGCTTGAAATTATATTTACACTTCACAATCAACTTTACAAGCAATTCACTGATAACTGTTAGTCTGCATTACGACGACTGTCACCGAACTGACACAAGAGCTCAACCGAAACACTCCGAACATATAATCCATTCGATCACTGACGATTACGTTCCCCATTCGTCTCCTTCCACTTGATCCAATTGACTTCACGGCAAGTCTCTCCATTCATCTTCTTCCAGCCAACTGCTTCCAAGCAACTGAACTATCCAACTGACTGACCGACTGAGGCCTCTCCATCCAAATGACTGCCGCTATAGTATATAGCCATTAGTTGACACATGGTATAATACCCACGTCAGAGCTCCAAATAGATATGATATCACTCCCACCCCGCTACAAATGTTATATATTATATTGAAATAGCCTGAATCACCCTAGGAACTCCCTAAATATGATCTCATCGCTAAATGCATACAATGACAGAGCGATGACTCGACAGATACTGTAACGGTATTGCACCATATGTTGCAATGTCAAAGGTTTCACAAAACATATCCATATCTGAAATTAGGCAGTTAGTCTCACTTTACATTATTTTGATGCTAATACACACACAAACACACATATATATATATATATATATATATATATATATACACAATAAATGAAATACAATAAAGCAAGTGATAATTAATTAATACATAGTGAAATCAGATTTTTTTTTTGCTAGGGGCTTTACGTCGCACCGAAAGAGATAGGTCTTATGGCGACGAAGAAATCAGATTATAGAATTGAATCAAATAATAATAATAGAACAAATAATAATAATACTAATACAGATGAATGCTTGTAATGGGATTTGAACCGTTACAGTGTTAAATGACTGAAATATGACATTTCAGCAAAGTGAAAACTTGGCCGCATGTTTTTTGGGAAAATATATTGCTACTACCGTGATGTTATTTCTAGAAAATACAGCTTACTATTGCAGGATTCCCGAGGAATTGAGCTGGGAAATGAAGAATTAGTTGTTAGAGATAATAAGGAAGTTTGAGAGTTGTGCGTGATTTGTTGATATTGTGATCGTAGCCTCAGTTTTATGTCGTGTACTGAAACTTAGAACAGTAACTTTTCTTTTTTTTAAATCCTCCCATTAATGTTAAAGATATTTGTACATTAAAAATTTTCAAATAAATATTAAGAAATACAGAAGGGTAATGAAGCGCTAGTCACCGTATATTACGAGAGAAACGAGTCCATACAATTGTTAAATTATTAAACAAACAGTGGATTACACAAGGCAGTGTTTTATTAGGTTGGTGCATAAGTCGTTAGCGTTTTTGTTTTGAGAGTTGGTACTCCGGTTACTATGGGGTTATTATATCGTTTGTCATTTTTTTTGTAGTTCAATGTTTGTATTTGAGGTTACATACTGAAGTTTTGTCATTTGCACGTAGAGGACGCTAGAAAATGGAGTGCCAAGTGGAGAAATTGGAACATTTAGGATGTGAGTTCAATAGAGGGGCGAAAGCACGGCAAAAAAAATGGTTTTCTTGTTTTAAAGAGAATCGTCTTGACTCTCAATGTTCAGGAAGACCTTCGGGGTTTGAGAAGCATCGTTTAAACGCGTGATTTGTTGATATTGTGATCGTAGCCTCAGTTTTATGTCGTGTACTGAAACTTAGAACAGTAACTTTTCTTTTTTTAATCCTCCCATTAATGTTAAAGATATTTTTACATTAAAAACTTTCAAATAAATATTAAGAAATACAGAAGTGCGACATTTGCAAGGTATGGGTACCGCATGCTCTAAGTCAAAGCAACAAAAGTCAGCGGGCGGCCATATGCTCGTGAACAACACCGACCATTCCTATCCCAGATCGTTACTGGTGACGAGAAATGGTGTTTTTGTGCTAACATAAGGAAAAGAAAGGAATGGTTGAGCCTCCGCGCGCATCTGGTGGAACAACAACGGTGTGCTTCCCCGAGGTGTAACCATCACCGCTGCCAGCAACTGAGACGTCTGGGTGAAGTCGGAAACGCTCGACCACACCCGTGACCACCGATAGAGAAGGCCTCAGCTTTGCCTGGCGAGCTATGAGTGGTGACAATATCACCACCGTGCGCAAGGAATCTTGAGTTTTCTGTATGTACGGAATGTAATGGTGGTGACAAAGTTGTGCTGAGTTACATTGCATTTACATGAGTGATATTTGCGTTTTTTGTCAATTCTGTAAACGAGTTGCGTAATATAAATCAACTCAAACATCCCACACTGCTGCTCGGTGTCCAGATGTAATGGAAATTACAGAAATGAGCAGAAAGTAACGGTCTACAAGTTCCCGAAGGAACGAGAGTTACTACAGAAGTGGATAGGTGTAATTAAACGAGATTTTTCGCCAGCTCCATGCAGCAAGGTAAGTCTAAAGAAACTTTGTACAAATTGGACCAACTTGTTGCTCTATGCTTTAGAAATGTACGATGGAAATCATCACTTTCTCTGCCCTCTAACCTTACAATAACTACTGGTAGAGAACATTCTGAGTTCTTACCTAAATCTTCATTCTCCAGATTCCTGAAAAAATGTTTACGTACAGTACCGGTACTTCTAAGGCTATTATAAAATCACTTTATCTTGTTGGCCTATTTCTCATATCTGTAGATTTACTGTAAACGTAACCAGGCCTGTCATTACTTTGGCACTTTTCTAGTTAGAGAAGTTATCATTATAAAATAAATTTAACATACCCAAATGTGTTAGCCTTGTTTCTGGTTACATAAGATAAGCCTGGCCATAGGGCTAGCAACAAGTGTACCATTATGAAACAAACCTAATAACTTACGGTATTGCTAACTTGGATTCTTATAGGTTATGGTAGGCCTATTTTGCATTATGACCTATTTGAGTGTGATTATCATTGACCCTTCGAAGGATGTAATACCGGTAGTTCATGTAGTTAATTGGGCCAGTGTGGGATGTATAAAACTTGGTGATTTCATAACAAAATAATATCTACCGGTACCACTACAAACATTTCATTTTCCATACTTTATTGAACTTCAAGTGACAATATGAATTTTTTTTTGATGTCACATGAGCTTATTCTGTTGGAAGAGTACTCAATTTTCTCTTATTTCTTGTTCTGAAAGACCTTTCACTGTTCACTAATTTGCAGTAATTGTTCATCAGGATATTAAATACAAATCCATATAATTTTTCTCATACCCCCTTACATATATGCTGTGTACAAAATTCATACCGGTACATAACAACGTCATCGATGGACCTTCGTTTAAAGAAAAGCTTGGCCTTCCAGTATGGTTTTATTTATATTGGAAACTCAACTAAGCCTTTCTTGACCAATGTTGAATGTTGCTAAATGTAATGTTAATACACTGTAAGTAATTTACAGAAAGAAAAAAATATGGTAACAAAAACAGCAGTGGAGTCATGAGTCCTGTTGGGCAGTCATAACCCAGTACTGACCAAAACTTTGAAGCGCATGTTGAGATGTGATTTACACTGACTGACAGAGCAAATGCAACACCAAGAAGGAGTGGTCAGAACTTTATGCCAATTGCAGGGTAGACTGTCGTCACTGAGGTATGCTCATGATGTGAAATGCGCACGTAGCGAACGATAAATGGGACACGGCGTTGGCGAATGGCCCACTTCGTACCGTGATTTCTCAGCCGACAGTCATTGTAGAACGTGTTGTCGTGTGCCACAGGACACGTGTATAGCTAAGAATGCCAGGCCGCCTTCAACGGAGGCATTTCCAGCAGACAGACGACTTTACGAGCGGTATGGTGATCGGGCTGAGAAGGGCAGGTTGGTCGCTTCGTCAAATCGCAGCCGATACCCATAGGGATGTGTCCACGGTGCAGCGCCTGTGGCGAAGATGGTTGGCGCAGAGACATGTGGCACGTGCGAGGGGTCCAGGCGCAGCCCGAGTGACGTCAGCACGCGAGGATCGGCGCATCCGCCGCCAAGCGGTGGCAGCCCCGCACGCCACGTCAACCGCCATTCTTCAGCATGTGCAAGACACCCTGGCTGTTCCAATATCGACCAGAACAATTTCCCGTCGATTGGTTGAAGGAGGCCTGCACTCCCGTCGTCCGCTCAGAAGACTACCATTGACTCCACAGCATAGACGTGCACGCCTGGCATGGTGCCGGGCTAGAGCGACTTGGATGAGGGAATGGCGGAACGTCGTGTTCTCCGATGAGTCACGCTTCTGTTCTGTCAGTGATAGTCACCGCAGACGAGTGTGGCGTCGGCGTGGAGAAAGGTCAAATCCGGCAGTAACCGTGGAGCGCCCTGCCGCTAGACAACGCGGCATCATGGTTTGAGGCGCTATTGCGTATGATTCCACGTCACCTCTAGTGCGTATTCAAGGCACGTTAAATGCCCACCGCTACGTGCAGCATGTGCTGCGGCCGGTGGCACTCCCGTACCTTCAGGGACTGCCCAATGCTCTGTTTCAGCAGGATAATGCCCGCCCACACACTGCTCGCATCTCCCAACAGGCTCTACGAGGTGTACAGATGCTTCCGTGGCCAGCGTACTCTCCGGATCTCTCACCAATCGAACACGTGTGGGATCTCATTGGACGCCGTTTGCAAACTCTGCCCCAGCCTCGTACGGACGACCAACTGTGGCAAATGGTTGACAGAGAATGGAGAACCATCCCTCAGGACACCATCCGCACTCTTATTGACTCTGTACCTCGACGTGTTTCTGCGTGCATCGCCGCTCGCGGTGGTCCTACATCCTACTGAGTCGATGCCGTGCGCATTGTGTAACCTGCATATCGGTTTAAAATAAACATCAATTATTCGTCCGTGCCGTCTCTGTTTTTTCCCCAACTTTCATCCCTTTCGAACCACTCCTTCTTGGTGTTGCATTTGCTCTGTCAGTCAGTGTACATTAGTTATTTAAATAAGGAAAGAAGTATTGGTGAATTATAAATTAACTATAAAATAATGAATTACCTAATATTTATAACTGAAAAATACAAGAAGTTGAAATGCCTGTGTGTGCTGTCACCCTAACTTTTGTCTACTTCATGGTACAGGATAAATTTCCAACTGAAAAGTAAAAAAGTTGAAATACCTGTCAAAATATGTGCCCTGTCATGCTAACTTTTGTCTACTTCATGTCACAGAGCACATTTACAGCTGGAAAGTATAAAAAGTTGAAATACCTGTCAAAATATGTGCCCTGTCATGCTAACTTTTGTCTACTTCATGCTACAGGGCACAATTACAACTGAATAATACAAAAAGTTGAAGTACCTGTCCAAATATGTGCCCTGTCATGCTAATTTAGGTCTATTTCATGGGACAGGATAAAGCAGTTTTTCTTGTCATTACAGCATTTGTTTCAAAATCATTGCACAGTTAATTATCATGTTCATAGTCATCACCATTATCAGGATTAATACCTAAAAATTAAACAAATATTCTGTTTCTAATAGCCTTTAAACTATTCCAGTAGCTGTAATATTTTATGATGATTAGGCCTAACACAAAAACTGAAGAGTAGGCCTACTCTCGAATAGGACCATTCAGACATCACTGTGTATTTGCCTATTAACCTAAATAATCAGGAAAATAAATAAATAAATAAATAAACAAATACTAGTAGCTGTTCTCTAACATATTATGAGACTAACACAAAATTAATGAAAAACTATACTTGAGCAAAAGTCTGTTAAAGTATTATTGTATATTTGTATTACAGGCTATTGACGGAGAAATAAAAAGATAAGACTTACAGTCAGCAGCTTACAATTCTGTATCAAATTATCTGGAAAAATTATCAGCTGTTTCTTCAATGTCACTGTCTTCTAAATCCATTACATTTCCTTCACCTACTTGGATAGCTTCAGTTAATCCTCTTGTCATGGGCCTAAACATTTTCAATATTGCACACGAATTGCAACAAATACAACGTGCATAATTATTACTGCCCTTCAGTAATACTATTTTGCACTAGTGTCACTAGCTGTCCACCGGGACTTGTCCCACTTAGAAATATGTGAATATTTATGATATTATGGATTATAAGCCCTGTCCAGTAATAGAAATATATTCCTAAATATGCATGTTTCCTAATTATAATTTCACATGATTCTTTATACTCTCACAGAAGCTAATAAAAAATTTAGAAATTGTTACACTTTATCCATAATCAGCTATATAGCACAGCTTAGTTATAACCATTTAACTGCCACCTATTGACCAGTAATCACAAGCGTAAGGCAATTCTCAATGTTCAAATGCCATCTGTACTCTGTCAATAAAATGTAAATGCAGTTTCATGACAATGGGACTTTAAAGTCCCAATGGTCAAGAAATAGTTTCATACATATTATATTTGTACTTATTCTTATTGGAAAAGAAGTAACTAGATTATTTCCATTTTATTTTATTTTTTACCACTTTCAGGTCTGTGAGCTCCATTTCACATCCCATGACATTATCAGGAAACAACTGTGTTTGATGAAACAGGCGCTTGGAAGTCTTAGATTCAATTCTTTATGATTATGTAAAATTTATTCGAAGAAAATAACAATTTGGTTGACATAATTGTATAATTTCCCTGTAAAGTGACAGTATTTATTATTAACTGTAATTGTTATTCACTGTACTTACTTATGACCATCTACAAGTCCCATTTTCCTAAATTTCCTTGAAGAAGCGAGTCTTGCGGGAATTTGTTGAAGTACCCAGTGCGCAATGCTGTACTTAGGATACTCGGTTTATACGAGTATTAAATACACAACATATTCTATAGCTATCATAATGGTACAGAATATCTCTTTTTGTTGACATTCTTCTGTAAATTCCTCGCAGGGTGAATATTCCCATGGGTACTGTACTGTATGTATTCAAATGCACAATGGATCTTCTACTTAAGTGATTTGTAGTGGTAAGTAAACCACAAATTGTTCGTATGTTAACTGTCTCATATTCCATACTTTCTTCAGTTATGGCAGATTGACAACTATTATGAATATATTAGAGAGTCAAGATAACATGTTTTATTTTCAGTTATCATATATTTATTTATTTATTTATTTATTTATTTATTTATTTATTTATTGTGGACATACTGCTTACGTTTAGTCTACATTATTTTGCGTAAGAAATCTTGATTTGAATATATACTGGAAATCATGCTTTATTTATGTTCTTTGCAGACGATATTTCGAAAATAACTTTGTTAGGTTTATTTAGCTGCTATATTCTAAATTAAAACATAACACAGTTAAGAACGTGTGTAAGTGCAACGCTTTTTAGCAACTTCATGTTGCCTAACGGGAGAATGGTCTCCGTGTAACCACCTATGATGACGTCACGCTCCTATGCTGTGGCCTTCTCTATCGGCGGTCACGCCACGCCTGACAATATCAAATAGCTTAATATGATAATAGTGGAAACTCTCCTCACTTAGCACGCTGCTTTCTAACAAAAACTATCTTCAAATGTTCTTGATATTTTAGCATCTAACTTTCCCCCACAAATATTCGGAAACAATTTTAGAATTGGCATATTTTTTCATTTCTATGTGCAAGTTTCCCATGCTATAATCATTATCATAAGATGACAATACACCCCTACACTCAGCATGGGGAAATTTATTACATGCCCAGCCCATGACATAATTGTCTGTATTTTCCTGTAATATATCATGGTCATAATCAGTTACCTGATCACTTAACTCACACTGTCAAGAGACATTAGCATCAAAATTGCACTTCATCACATCATTATGAGTCAGTAGAAAGTCTGCAACATCAGATTCACAATTGCTGTCATCAGAAGCACAGAGCAATTGATTTATCATAACACCCCTTATGGCACTGCAAAGTTTTGTTGCATCTGTGGTTACATTGTTACCTCCTCTTGCTCTGATGATAGAAAAAATGTTTTCAATGCAGTCCTGTGTGAGCCTCCTTGTTAGCAAATAATGAAAACCATAATAATTATATAATTCAGACCACCATAGTTTCAGTGCAGAAATATTGTCTATCCAACCCTGAATACAGAGAGGGTTGCCTTTGCGGTTATTCAAAACTTTGAGTTGTTTTAGACAATCACAGATTTCATCCAGCTTTTTCATATGCCCTGAGTCATTGCTTAAGAGTCTCCTGTACTTTTTGGGACTATTGAGACTTGAAGAATTAAAAATATCAGACAAAGTATCACACATTTCTATAAACTCTGCTGTGTTTGCAGCACGTGATTGCAAAGAATTGAATGATACATGAAGTAGCATTCCAGAAGCTACAGAATAGCTGAGGACCGCGGTGGCTAAACATACCCTCATACCTTTCACATAAATCTGCCCTTCTGCTCTTCACCCACTGAGTACACCTAAAAATCGATTAAATGCATAGGTTTAATCATAACAATATTTTAAAGAAAGTATGTTCTCATAAATAGAAAAAATACAGGCACGTAAACATTAACAGGTAGGCCTATACTCACAGCACTTTGTTGTTAGGAAATCTGTAAAATGACTTGCGATCACTTTGTCTTCTGTAATTAAAACACCAATACATAGCGCAAATAACTCATCTTCCTGCCATTTCCAAAATCGTAATACATAACAAGCACAAAACAATCTGAAGTACAAATAAGACACTTCTGGCATACACAGCTGACAGCAGTAGCAAGAGTAGTCAGCCTCTGTATGGCACACAGAAGCGGTGTCGCCTGTTTCTCGCAGGAGTTTCCACTATTATCATATTAAGCTATTTGACAATATTCAGGAGTCGGGCTGGGAAGTCATTCCGCACCCACAGTTCTTCCGCTCTCTGTCGGAGAACCTTCAAGGAACTTTGCTCTCCGAACTTGCCTTCTTCGACTCAGACCACGTGATTTCTAGAGGCGCGGAATACTCTTGTAAATAAAGGAGATAAACATCATATATCTGATGTGTTTAATCAACTTATGGTAAACGCTACGAACTTATGCACCAACCCGATAAAAAGAATGTGGCAAAAGGAAATAAGGACAAATAAAATAATCACTAACGAAAAGAATGTTTATCCTAAACTATATTATAGTATTGTACTACATCTAGGACAAAAAAAACCAGTGAAAGGAGAAAAACCATAATTTGTGGAATGAACATAAACATTATAATGGTTAATGTAGTAAGAGTGCAAGAAGGACAATGTATCGAGCAATACATGATTACTGTGTTCCGAGTGTCAGGCGAGATGGGAGCAGTTCAAGAGGAAAACTGAAGGTGAGTTACCTATTTCTTTAAGAAACGCCAATTTTAAACGGATTACCTCTATAATTGTTAGCAAATACACCTGGAAAATAATTGCTCAGTTAAAGGTTGTTAGTAGTAGGAGGGTTACATCTCTGCTTTACGTCGTACCGACACAGATGATAGCAAAGATCTAGGAGTAGGAAGGAAGTGACCATAGTCTTCCTGATACGAAGTGAGATGTTTTAAGGCCCGATGCCCTTCCTGTTGAAGATGAAATTAATGATGGTAAATGACACTGGGTAAGGGGTGGAAGCAAAGTGATGTGCACTAAGAATAGGAACTCTCCCGGCATTTGCCTTGAAGGTAAACAACAGGAAACTGCCAACAGTGGGGTTCGAACCTACCATCCCCCGAACGCAATCTAGTCAACTCACTCGTAGATTGGCTATGAAACCAGGGTCCCAGGTTCTTTCTCTCTCTAAAACCAATCCATAGCCGACCTCGAATAACCCACAATCGGTACAATTACAAACTCGTTCCACCGGTACATTTCTCCTACATCCCATGAAGTAACCGCGGATACCTTAGTCATCCTTGATGGAGCAATGCGCGATGAGTCATTCCATCAAGTATCAATATTAACAACACTTCTGCCTACCGAGAATCAGACTTTAGGCAGGCGCACATTGCAGGATAGGACGAGCTCCGCCTTCTTTTTCACTATTTGTATAGAACAGGCGATACAGGAAATCAAAGAGGAATGTGAAAAAAGAATTACAATCCAAGGAGTGCAAATCAAAACCCACAGATTTGCCGATCATATTATTACTTTACCTGAGTCGGACGAAAAACTGGAGAAATTGCAGAATAGTATGGACAGTATTGGGGAAAGAGTTCAACACGAAAATAAATAAGACCAAAACAAAAGTAATGGAGTGCAGTCGAACAAGGCAGGTGATGCAGGTAATATTAGATTAGGAAATGAAGTCTTAAAGGAAGTAGATAGATATTGTTACTTGGGTAGTAAAATAAGTAACGATGACAGAAGTAAGCAGGACATAAAATGCAGACGGGTACAAGCAAGGAAAAAAGAAATCTGCTCACTTCGAACGTTGATATAGGGTTTACAACGATGTTTTAGAAGACTCTCCTCTGGAGCGTGGCATGGAGAATAACTAGCTCTGAAAGAAAGAGAATAGAAGATGTTGAAATGTGGTGTTACAGAAAAATCCTGAAGGCGATATGGATAGATCAAATGACCAATGAAGAGATACTGAATGGAATTGGTGAGAGGAGATCGATGTGGCTAAATTTGACCAGAAGAAGAGATAGCGGACATTTTAAGATATCCATGACTTGTTGAGTTGGTTTTTGAGGGAAGTGTAGGCGGTAAGAACGGTAGGGGTAGAATATGACAAACAAATTAGAGAAGATGTAGGATGTAGTAGTTAGGTACAGGATCTGCATCAAACCAGTCTATGACAACAACATACTGCGCTCGCTTGTCCGCAATGCCGCCGGAGGCGCTCAATGCAATCAGCCCGTACGGAGCGGATGAAGTCTTGGGGATTTCCCGACAAGTGTGTGGACGGCGCCATTACCAGGTGTTTAAACGCTCTTCGCGCATTCAGCACTATTCACTGCAAGAATATGAAGAAACATCTTTATCAAATCAGGGAACAATGAATGATACTCTCCAGAATTCACTGTTTCCTCATTCATTTTGTGAAACCAAATTCAATCAGTCATCAATTTAAGATTGGCCATGACTTTTCCACCTACTCTTTTTTAAATGATTTCAAAGAATTTGGAAATGTATTGAACATTTCTCTTGATAAATTATTCCGATCCCTAATGCGTGTTCTTATAAAGGAATATTTCCTCCAATTTGTCCTCTTGAATTCCAGTTTTGTCCCCATATTGTGACATTTCCTAAACACCACTCGAGTTTATTCGCCTACTGATGTCAGTTCTTGCCATGTCTCCTTACTCCCAAGTCTTCGCTACACTACTCTTTTGTCGGAAATCAGCCAGCCCAGGCCCTTTACATTCTAATTCGGCCCTCTCCAACCTTCTTTTAAAACTCGTGTAAGTTATGTGATTTCCGCAATGAAGATCATTTCTTATACAGTAGAACTCCAAGGGACGAGTGCCGTAGTAACCGTAGTGAGGAGGAAAACTCCGTTCAGGTTTCCGTACCCGTTTAATTTTTCAACGATTATCTCCAAATGTTGCAACCATTTTATCCTGACTCTTCCAGATCGTTTGGACTGTGGAATTAAGATGCCCAATTACTTTCTCAATTTGGTGAATCACTTTAACTTTTCTTCCATCGTTAAAGCTTTCAGCGTTAAATTGCATGCACTTGGAGGACTGGCCGCACGCATGTTACAATGGGGTGGGGAATCTTCCTGCATTCCCGAGTTCTATGACAAAAGCAGACAGGAAAGAATTTGCCAGGTTGCCATATTTCAACAAAATATTTCTTAAAATACGTTCGCTCTTAGAAAATCTTATTCCAAACTGAGGTTGAAAATGACGTCATATACCTTGTCGTATTTCTCATGAGGAATATGTCGCTGACACCTGGGAACTGACCTTGAGACTCTGACGCGAACATGAGAGTTCTCTCTCACCTCAATTCTTAAGCCGAGCAACCCAGTGGAAGGTAGGGTACCAACCCCAGCGGGAAGCTGAATTGGGGGTCAATGGAAGACAACGGGAAACCTCCACTGTTTAATTTTCCCAAGACCACATCGTGGCCTTACTCAGTCATAAATCAGTATCTGGAGTAAGCCTCCGGGGGGAGGGGGTTGAAAAGAGCCTCAGAACGTGCCAATCAATTCAAACTGTCCGTGTGCGTAGTTAAAAAGAAGAAATCAAGAATGTCGTCAATCATCTGAAGGAAAACAAAGGCCCAGGTATTGATGGTATTTCCGGAGAAATGCTGAAAGTGATGCGCAAGGATGGCATGCATGTTGTAGATTCAATATGTAATATAGTGTGAAAAACTGGTGAATGGCCCAAGGACTGGACGACATTTGTAGTAATCCCTCTTCACAAAAAGGAGTCCGCAATTATCGTACTATCTCATGCAAGGAAAGTCCTGTTCTACGTAATAAATCAACGCCTAAAACTATTCCTGCAACCTCAGATACCCGCAAAGCAAGCAGACTTTGTCGCAGGTAAGGAACACCAGAGCCGATCCTGAACATGAGGCAGACGATTGAGAAAAGTCGTGAGTTTTGTGTTCCTGTCTTATTTTTTTCCTTGGCTACAAAAAGGACTTTCATTGTGTTATGTGGCAGATGGGACGCCACTGCATTTAATGTCGTTATTGAATGGTCTCTATAACAAACCATGCAGCAACCATAAAGGTGGAGGTAATCTCTCCGACATTCTCAATGTAACAAAGGGAGTAAGCCAAGGTTGCATATTATCCCCTCAACTATACAACACCCATGCAGAGTGTGTCTTCAAGATAACTCTCGATGGCTGGAATCTCAAATGGCGGAAGAAAAGTTAGCAAGTTAGCAACCCGCGCTTTGCAGATGAAAATTCCCTTATAGCTGAAAGTGAAGAGGAACTCACCGACCTGTTCACAAGAGTGAAGATATTAGCCTCCACTAAGATTTAGAGAAAAACATGAAAAAGACCAAACTAGTGGTAGTTGATCCACGAGGTGAAGGATGTCTAAAGGACCGTGAGATAGTAAAGGAATTTATGTACCTTGGATCAGTCATCAATGACACGGGAAGCTGTGAAATAGAGATCAAATAGATATCTAGGTCGTGCTGCAATGGTTAAACTCACTAAGATTTGGCAGAACCGGACAATATCAAAAGCTACGAAGATGCGCTTGGTGGAATCACTAGTGTGTGACACGGCTGTGACACATGTACCGTGAATGCTAGACAAAACTCTAATTGATGCCTTTGAGATGTGGTGTTGGTGGAGAACGCTGCGTGTACCCTGGACGGAAAAAGGACCTATGTTTCCATTCTGAATGAACTGAGCATCAAGAAACGTTGGGTGTGTTACCTCCAGTTCCTTGGCCGCATTTTCACAAGAAAACTTGGAAAAGACCATTTTGCAGGGCAAAGTTGAAGGCAGTAGAGTTGGTGGTGTAGTGGTGTTTTAAGAGGAAGTACAACTAGGCAACCATCCTCTATTAACACAAATTAGAGAGAAGAAATGGAAGGTGGTGGTGGTGGTGATTATTGTTATTGTTTTTTTTGCTAGGGGCTTTACGTCGCAGCGACACAGATAGGTCTTATGGCGACGATGGGATAGGAAAGGCCTAGGAGTTGGAAGGAAACGGCCGTGGCCTTAATTAAGGTACAGCCCCAGCATTTGCCTGGTGTGAAAATGGGAAACCACGGAAAACCATCTTCAGGGCTGCCGATAGTGGGATTCGAACCTACTATCTCCCGGATGCAAGCTCACAGCCGCGCGCCTCTACGCGCACGGCCAACTCGCCCGGTGTGTTATTGTTTTAAGAGGAAGTACAACTGGGCAACCATCCTCTATTAACATAAATGAGAGAGAAGAAATTGAAGGGTTCTGACACTTCGAAAAATGAAGGTATCGGCCAAAGAAAGACAAGGGCCAAGAAGGGCATGAAAATGAAAGGCTTCCTAGCCCTCGCAAACCTAATAGCGTGGGGGTAGGAAAAGAACAAGAGTTGACCAAGAGAGGTCGGATAGGATGGATGAAAGTGAGTGGTAGCAATGCCAGGACTCAGCTAAGGGCCCTGTGGTTGGCAACCCAGGTTCCAAAGTTCAGAGCCCCTGGGGCCTCTTACGACAGGCAGGAGTACCGCCCCCACCATCTCACAATATTGTCGAGGTTCTTTTACAATCGTTCAGAATCCTGTAACTTATTTACCACTATAGTGGTTCCAGTTTCACACCGACACAGATAGGTTTTATGGCGACGAGGGGATAGGAGTGGGAAAGAAGCGGCAGTGGCCTTAATTAAGGTACGACCCCACCATTTGCCTAGTGTGAAAATAGCAAACCACGGAATACCATCCTTAGGGCTGCCGACAGTGGGGTTCGAACTCACTATATCCCGGATGCAAACTCGCAGCTGTGCGACCCTAACCGCACGGCCAACACGCTCTATTTTCTTCGCCTGAAAGACATGGAAACGCATTCATGCATCAACCTCGGTTACGACTTAACCGTGGCAAAATGGATCGCTTACCGCGGTTAAAAGTTTACCGGTCTGCGTGAGCGATATATGCTTTATCGTTAAAATGGATGTGGCCCCACATATCTTGAGGATGATGAACAGAGAGATGTTCCCGACTCATAGAAATAATCCTGTTTCCCAAAGTCAGTGAGCATTTCAGTTTCACCTGCACTAAAATTTGGCGTCCTCGTTCGCCCTTTCTTTTCCATGTCGGTCGATACTGATAAACTAACCTGACGCAACAAAATTAATTTATCGTTTCTAAATACAGGGTTGAAATAGAAGAAATGACTGCAATGATGCAGACTAGGAGAAAAATTATCATAAAACTTGTTTATACCTACAATTGTAAAATTGCAATCGTTCTAGAAATATAAAGACAGCTGATAATTCCGAACAAAACGCAAACTGGTAACTAACTGGATAAATTAAAGACAAGCGACTGTCGAGCTCATCACAGCCTTCTGAATACTACTTTGAATTACTTCCATGGTGAATAATGGCGAGAGAAACGAGCGGGCTAGCAACAATACCACGGTAAGAGATTTAACACGGTCATATTTAGCGAGAATTAGAGAATTTGGGGTGTAAATTAATTTTCAACATACCACTAAAACACGTTGTTTAAGTCGAGCTCTAAGAGGGCACAGTCACTACTTGAAATAATAGTAAAGTAAGCAACAGGTGGGATGTTACATTCTCTCATCAAGATCGTTGATAAATGCCAATAAATAAGCCTCGGCCATATTCTATGTCACAACAATGGAACTCTTTACTTCCTCTTACAACACACCGCCTTCTCTCCAATCTACTTTGCATCCCTAAAATCCCCACTTGCTTGTCAACTACTCAAGTACTTCCCCGCGCATGCCATCGAGACGGTTAAATCTTTCGCAGAGTTATCAAGGGCACACTGGCTAACTTGTGCTCACGTAATGGAACACGCCTCTATCTCATATCGCTCGAGGCGTTAAAAAATCAAGGTTGACCAGAGAAAGTTCACAGTAAACATGTATTCTTCGGTAAAATAAGATTCTATGTCAGATGCCAAGGATAGAATGCGGGCATTGTGAAGGAAAGATAAAGAAGGTAACTAGAGACAGGAAAAATACAACATATTGTATTATAAATCATGGCCGTTAGTGAGTAGACACGAGCCTAGGAATGGCGGGAAATTTTCGTTGATAATGCCTCGGAGAAGAAGTACAGGATGAAAGTCTAAAACAAAGTTAATGGAGGTGATGCAGGAAATATTAGAGTCTTAAAGGAAGTAGATAAACATTGTTACTTGAGAAGTAGTAAAATAACTAACGATGGCAGAAGTAAGGAGGTCATCGAATACGGACCAGAACAAGCAAGGAAGAACTTTCAAGAAAAGAAATTTACTCTCTGCGAACATTGATACAGGAATTAGAAAGACGTTTCTGAAGATTTTCGTCTGGAGTGTGGAATTGGGAACATGCATAATTTTCAGAAATATTTTTTTTGAAAAGTACACCAATGAAATAGTACGTAAACGTATTACATTGCGGTATGTTGCCTTGTTTTCTACCATTAAAAAAATGTTTAATAGTACCTTTCCGCAAGGCGAGTGAAACGGCCTCTGACGTAAGCGGCGCGCTGTGACGTCACGATCCAGTACCGCATGGAGCTCTACCAGCCGTTGTGCATCAGCCGTTGCTAAAAGCCGATTGTTTATTATTCATGATCGCGAGTAACTTCGAAATGACAGAAGAAAGGTTCGAAACTGCACAGTCAGACAATCTACCATGTGTAGATGTCATCATTCTTGAAAAATAGTGATTTTTGTGGCCGCAGAAATTCGCGGATAACAAGCAAGTTTGTAAGTGGCGTCTTTTATATTCGTGCAATGTACTGTAACCCATAGTATTAGGATGACAACGAACCTGGATAGATATCACATCACTTTCAACATTTCCTTCTAGACTGATTCCCCTATTAAAGAATAACATTACATTTTCGGTCTTTCAGCATTAGTAAAGTAAGAAATCGGATTTTAGCACTAACATAAACATATAGGTAGCATTATAGTACTAGTCCGCTTCTGTGGTGTAGTGGTTAATGTGTGCCACTCCCGGAGGCCCGGTTTCGATTCCCGGCTCTGCCATGAAAGTTGAAAACAAATAGTACGAGGACTGGAACGGGGTCTACTCAGCCTCGGGAGGTCAACTGAGTAGAAGGGTTTCGAATCCCACCTCAGCCATCCTCGAAGTTGTTTTTCGTATTTTCCTACTTCTCCTCCAGGCACCTAAGGCCACGGCCGTTTCCTTCCCTCTTCCTTGTCTATCCCTTCCGATCCTCCCATCCTCCAACAAGGCCCCTGTTGAGCATAACAGGTGAGGCCGCCTGAGCGAGGTAATGGCTCTCCTCACCAGTTTCATCACCATACTCAAAGTCTCAACGTTCCAGGACACTGCCCTTGAAGTGGTAAAGGTGAAATCCCTCGCTGAGTCCGAGAGAAAACCAACCCTGAAGGATAAACTGATTAAGAAAGAAAGAAAGAAGGAAAGAAAGAAAGATCATAGTACTATAGGGCTATAATCTATCATTCCCCAAAAAATATATATTTATGGTTGGGACAACTGGCCTACCCACTTCCGGGGCCCATGAAAGAGAATTAAATATCTTTGTGGAGGGAAAAAGTTAAACATGATAAAGATAAATATGACTTCGTCTAGTTTTCACAAGTCGGGCTGAGTGGTTCAGACTGTTGAGGTGCTGGCCTTCTGACCCCAACTTGGTTCAGTCCGGTGGTATTGAAGGTGCTCAAATACGTCAGCCTCGTGTCGGTAGATTTACTGGCACGTAAAAGAACTCCTGCAGGACTAAATTCCTGCACATCGGCGTCTCCGAAAATCGTAGAAGTAGTTAGAGGGGCGTGAAGCCAATAACATTAATTACATTTGGCTTTTAACAAGCTGAGCATATCAGGCAAGAAAAGTGTCCCGGTGACATTTTAGTCGCTCAATACAGGAATGTCTTTGGGTGCTGTGACTTTTACTTTCTTTTTTTGCTTTACGTCACACCGTCACATATAGGTCTTATGGCGACGATGGGACAGGAAAGGCATAGGAATGGGAACAAAGCGGCCGTGGCCTTAGGTACAGCCTCAGCATTTGCCCGGTGTGAAAATGGGAAACCACGGAAAACCATCTTCAGGGATGCCGGCAGTGGGGTTCAAAACCCACTATCTCCCGGATGCGAGCTCACAGCTGCGCGCTCCTAACCGCACGGCCAACTCGCGCGGTATTTTTACCCTTCGGTTTATTGACTTGGCTTGTATAACCTAAAACTTAGGCTAAGTTGGATAATATTTTAAACACCTACATCACTATTTTCACCTGTGTGCAATTATGTTATTTATTTCATTAATATTATGATAATTATTATAATTGAGCATTGTTAACTTATAAGACCCCAACAGACAAGCATTGGTTTTGTGTAGAGTTATACATTTGTTAAATTCACGTTGTTTCCTTTCATAATGTACACGCCTATTCTTTGTTACATTATAGAGTATTTAGATATAGCCTAAATTTCTTTACCAAGCTCTTCAATAAAGACATACATAACTGTCCCATGCCAAGATATATGGGTAGAATTAGAGCTGTCAAAATGGTTCATAACCCCTTTGATTTATTATCTTGACATGGATCACCCAAAACATAGGTTAGGTTTGGAAAATACTTAAATAATCAGCATTATTTAATGCACTGTTTATTACTTTCATATTCCAAGATGTAATTGAAGCATTTAAATAAAGCATCATACATTAAAATTTAAAGTTTTACCACTAGAACAGCTGACATGGAAAAGTGATTTGAAAATTCAAACAAATTCATCTTACGTTAAAATATTCAAAAAAATAAACTGTAGACTTTTCCGATATATCACCAGCATTTCTCCGGCTCGCCAAAATCCATTTCTTCCTAGTTTTAGTGTCTTTGGAACATTTATAAACAATTTGTTTGGTATGGTATGCGATGTGCTATTGCACATCGGAACTCTACACCATTTATAAGTTTTCTGCCTCACTGTCTGCGCAGGATTCATTTTAAGTCTAAAATATACCACTCAGATTATTATCCAGTGTATAGACCTCGAATTTAACCATACTAGACACTAACGTAAAGTAGAAATACGCGAAGTGTATCCTGCTTCTCACAGCACACTGTGTTATTTCGTCTGCTAATTCAGTCAACCTGTACGATGACGTCAGACCAATGAGATCGCGTGCTTGCGTGACGTGACATTTTCGTAGATTTTTATCACGTTTGGAGTTATTATTTGTACATTCTGATCACATTTTTGAATTCTGCATGAAATTTTGAATCAGATTAGCATATTTTTAATTAAAACCCCGGATCATGCATGTTCCCTATTGTATGATGGACGGTAAGTAGAAAGAGAAACGTGGTGTTACACAAGAATGTTGAAGGTGAAAGGGGTCACTCGAATCACGAATGAAGAGATACTGAATCGAACTGATGAGAGGACAACGAATTGGCGAGAAGAAGAGATAAAATGCTAGGATACATCCTTAGACATCCAAGACTTGTTCAGATAGTTTTGAAGAAAATGTAGGCGGTAAAAACGGTGAAAAAATGAAATGTCGTATGGCTTTTAGTGCCGGGATATCCCAGGCCGGATTCGGCTCGCCAGGTGCAGGTCTTTCTATTTGACTCCCGTAGGCGACCTGCGCGTCGTGATGAGGATGAAATGATGATGAAGACAACACATACACCCAGCCCCCGTGCCGTTGGAATTAACCAATTAAGGTTAAAATCCCCGACCCGGCCGGGAATCGAACCCGGGACCCTCTGAACCGAAGGCCAGTACGCTGACCGTTCAGCCAACGGTAAGGTTAGACCAAGACAAGTAGTAGTGCGTAGAAATAACACAGGATAGGGTGGCATGGAGAACTGCATCGAACTAGTCTATGGATTGATGACCCAAACATGAACAAAATCTGTAATAACGTATTTGTATACTTCAAGTAATTTCAATTCAATTAGAAGCCATTGCCTTAATTTTCACTCTCTATTCAGATGTCAAACACAGCGGAAGGCTGTGATGCTCTTCCTGACGTCAACCTCATCAGAGGAGTTGACGTAATATAAGATAGGAGAGGGTAAAGCCCGGTGTCGAATAGCACCACGGCTTAACGTCCCCGCCAAGAAGTCTGGCCTCCATCGTGCTTATTGAGAGTAATAAACATGAGATGGTATTTTACACTGAACAGTTCAAGTATGATGGTCATGATTGTATTGTTCTTGTAACTGATATCAGGTATCATTGAATGTATCGACGGACGGCAACAGAAGCAGGATGTACGCGACAACCACTTCGCTTTCCGTGATCGTGAGAGATTCATCGTATTTTTCTTCTAAAGAAGACACAGAACCCTATAACTGGATCCAATTTGATTCTCAATATCGCTGTGAATGACAAACAGACTTATGGATTTTATATAGAGAGATATCCCTGTCTCGGTCTTTTTTTAATCATAGTTATATTCATGCTACGGTCATCATATATATTGGTCTCGCAAGAACCGTACCGGAAATATTCACGCGATAATATATTTCTGATACGCATTGCAGAACATACAGCTATAAAGACGGACTTTTGGTATTTCCTATCGAAATTTATCAGACGAAGTAGTAAGATTTATGCAGGGAATGTGCTGTTAGAGATCGGGTATGTTGATCGAATCTTTCTCAGCAACTTTCAAAACTGTATACTTCAATATTTCTACCTTCTTATATGAACTTTCCGTTCTCCATTCCTCGCAAGTTACATGACGTCAACAAAGTCCGAACAGAAGAAGAATACAAATTATTGTGGAAATCTACAGGCGACTATTTTTACAGGTCATTCGTTAAACAAGATTTTACACGTGACTAGATGAACAGGTTTTGTGCACGAGGTGCATCCTACGAGTACGCAGAAATACTGACAAAACAGGTTGCATGGAAAGAGCGAGAAAATGTAAATCAATCAATCAAGAGATCAAGAGTGACTGCTTAACCTTCGCGGATGATGTACTCCTACACTCAGCCGCAAAAAACGTAGAGGAATTCCAAAATGTAGCCTCCAAAACTGATTTAAGAATATATTTTGAAAAACTACATATTCGGACTGAGAGAAAACACAGACAACATTGAAATCTAATTTTCGAAAATCCACCGTGTCCCTGAGAGTAGCCTACCTGGGAGAAATTGTCACTCCGACTGGAAATGAGAAAGAAGCTTGTAACCGTACAACAGGGTTACAGATTCCATTCAGTATTTATTATTATTATTATTATTATTATTATTATTATTATTATTATTATTATTATTATTATTATTATTATTATTATTATTATTATTATTATTGTTACCGTGTTTTGTGGATTTGCAGATGTGAAAGAAGGTGCGGGGGTGAACAGGTCTCAAAATACGAAATTAAAGTTAAGATAAAATTTAACAAATATCAAGAATGGCAGGTACAGAGTAGCAAAGCAAAAAACGAGAATGTACAATTACAGAGTTACAGGATTTGGGCTCCGAGAGCCAGACAACAATTCTTGAGCAATGAGCCCAACTTTACTTATATACAAGGTTCAACAAAGGAGAGAAAACCCCAATCATGCCTAGGAGCACTTGCTCCCAATTACACAGTAAAGCCTCCTCGAGGCACGCAGAATCAAAATTTTAAGGAAGAGCAACCCGCTCTTAAATTCAAGCCTATCAAAGGCCACACCAAACTCCACTTTCAAGCTGTCCTCCAAGGACACATACTCAGGGGTAAGAATACCCAACCTACTGAGGCCTATTCAGTGAAGAAACAGAAATATTACATGGCCTCTAAAATACCAACTTGAGAGGAGGCGTTCTTGCACTCCTACTACACTTTTACCTATTTGGCACTAGGCCTCTAATACAAGGGCTAATCCCATACTAAAGAGGTGACTTTTAGAAGGAAACAATTTACATTACGTTAAGGAAGAAACAGTTGAGAAAATAAGTTCACCTCAATGCAATATGAGTGGGAGCTCGAGAGGGGTTAAGCACTCTCTATCCCAATACGTAGTTTAAAAAGATAGAATTGATACCAAGTGTCTTTACATTTTAAAGGAAAGTTACATGGTAGAAGGCTTCGGACCTGCCCCGAGAGTTAAACTGCTGAGCTAGCAAGAAAAGAAGTTATTAAAAGGCCATTACCTGAAGGTTGAACTGCTGCCCGAAGAAAGAGGTGCTTCCCGCCCCCTGCTACGTACTTTACACAAAGATAGATGTTACTGAAGTGGCACGGAGACCCGAAAATCAGCAGTTTATATACCCTCGTGGAAAGTTCGAGGCGTTTCAGGAATGAGAACACCCCCCCACAATCATTTTATTGGCGAACCACGAAAACCCCTACACTAGATGAAGAAGAAACACATTATTGGTGGAAAATTAACTACATAAATTCCTAAGTGGTCAAATTCAAAACTGGCGGAAAGAAAGGGTTAATATTACCAACTTAAACAATGATTGAAAGAAATTTAACAAAGAACAAACTTATGAACACAAAATTTCTCCCAAAAAACAGTTCTTTCACTTCGCACTAGGGTGCACCATTGTAGTCCTTCAGTAGTGTCCTCTAGAAGAGAATGTTCACACTTCTTACTACAGGCAAAACAAAAATACATCGAAAACGACCCAGTTCAGAAACTTCAAAATTTACAAGTAGGGACATCTTCTGAGAAACTTGAAAATTAACACAGTAGATAAAGTTCAGGCTTTCTCCAGCAGAGGAGTTTCAACTGGCGCAAAGTTTGAATTAGCGGCGTGGAGGTGTGCCACCCGGTACAATTATTATTATTATTATTATTATTATTATTATTATTAACCCGATTCATTAGATTTTATATTCTGTTTTTCATCATTTAGACTGTAATAATTAGGCATCACGCATATTATTGTATTTAATCATAGGTTAAGTGAAATTTGTTTGTAATTATTCTGTATTGCTGTAAGTGAGATTTGTTGGTTTCATATAGTCATGCTATGGCTTTTAACTCTGGCTAGATGAGCTGGCATAGTATTTTGCAACCGAGGCTATGTTTAACTGAGAATGTTGTGTGCAAGTAGAATTCCCGGTGACGCATGAAACTTAGTCATCTGCAATCCGCTTGGGCACGCTTAGACAACACTTGACTGATGACATCAGTACGTGGGCACGTGATTGCGACCAAGTGTCAGTATTCGCCAGCTACTGTATGTTGAAGTGGAAGGGATGAACAGAGAGTAGGGAGATGAGTCGTCATCGCGAGGTTATAAAAGTCGATGCAACGGTGGTGAGAGGTATTCAGATCATATCGTTCAGATCATATGTAACAGTCAGATGTATCAAATGGAAGAAGTGGTCTTAGAGTGATGGACAGAGCTAAGAGTTGTGTTTTCAAGAGGTCTTGTAATAATCGAGGAGGTCTACAAGTGGTGGTTGTATCCGAGCAGAGACGGGTACTATGCTGATAAAGAAACATCATCTTCTTGTGAGGATGGACTTCACAAGATGTTTCAATAATATTGTCAATTACTTATAATATATTGAGTGGACGTAATTACATTGGAGCTCCCTACACGCGTACATGGTATGTAGGCCAACTCCTTGTTATATAAGAAGATAACAGCAGACGGCTCCCGACTTCAGCTCATAGGTTTTCCCAAGAATTTCAAGTTCAACACCGGTGTATGCAGACATCAGGTAATTAAAGCATCAGACATGTTATGCATTCATAACATGAAGAAGAATGTAATCAGCGGCGATATCACATCTCACTTCAAGTTCATTCCAATAGCTTTTTTTGTTTAGATTAAATTTTCCTTTTATTAGTACCGCAAATCTCACTATATATATATATATTTTCTGTTAAATTAAAAGACGTCAATGATTGTTCATTGTGACGTAAATTATAGTCATAAACTCAGTTTTATTTTAATTGTAATAAGTGATTCCAGCTCCATGTACAATCCTCAGTTGTGGAAATGCAACAGTAATTTAATATTGTCCTGATCCATATCCCTGTATATTGCCAGATATGTGAGTTTATCACCTCACGCCTTGAGATAATTGATATAAGAGGTATGCTCTACCGAATTTTGTTGTTTTTCTTAAAAAAGCAACTGGCGCTTAAACAAATGTTATTTATATTGTGTGGAAGATATGAAGGCATAAGAGTAGTGGTTGGAGTAGCCACAAGCTATAGCCTAAGTAGAGGGCTGGGAGAGATGGAAATGGCTTTCAGACTGTGTTCAAGTCCATATCCATCCAACATTATGGTACGGTGGTCAGAGCACAGCGGCGGAAACTATGACGAGTAATGGACACTGTCATTGGAAAAAGAAGTCCAGAGAAGTCACTATATTCACAACCCATTATCCGACTGTAGCGAATCGAGAACATCTTTTTTTGCTTTACGTCGCACCGACACAGATAGGTCTTATGGCGACGATGGGACAGGAAAGGCCTAGGAATGAGAAGGAAGCGGCCGTGGCCTTAATTAAGGTACAGCCCCAGCATTTGCCTGGTGTGAAAATGGGAAACCACGGAAAACCATCTTCAGGGCTGCCGACAGTGGGGTTCGAACCCACTAACTCCCGGAGGCGAGCTCACAGCCAACTCGCCCGGTGAATCGAGAACTTAATGAAAAAGTTCAGAAGATAACAAGTACTCTGAGGAAAAGAAGACTATGGCCACATTAAGTGACTACTGTAGTACACAGGATACGTTGTCTATGTTCTAAGGAGGTTCACAAGGAGTTGGAACAAGTGGAGATCCAGGAGGGAACAATCTTTAGCAAGAAAAAATGCGGCTGCACCGGAGAAACTCGTCAAGTGACGCAACATCTCGATTGAAGAGGAGAAGTCAGAGACTTAAGAACATCCGGAAGGCGTGCAAAGAAATATGTCTGAGAGATAGAAGATCTGGTGGATTGTGTAAACGAGGTCCATAGATGACGCTAACGAATAAAGTGAACAATAAATAAATAAATAAATAAATAAATAAATAAATAAATAAATAAATAAATAAATAAATAAATAAATAAATAAATAAATAAATAAATAATAAAATTTGGGAAATTATTATAAAAAAGGAGCCTCCGTGGCTAAGGCGGCAGCGCGTCGGCCTTTCATAGTTGAGTTCCGTGGTTCAAATCCCGGTCAATGCATGTGAGATTTGTGCTGGACAAAGCGGAGGCGGGACAGGTTTTTCTCCGGGTACTCCGGTCTTCCCTGTCACGTTTCATACTAGAAACACGCTCCAATATAATTTCATTTCATCTGTCAGTCATTAATCATTGCCCCAGAGGAGTGAGACAGGCCTCGGCAATCGTCATAGTTCCTATCGTGGCCGCGAGATTGGGGCTTTATTCATTCCATTCCTGAACCGGTCGAATGACTGGAAACAGGCTGTAGATATTATATTGTGGAAAATAATACACGAAGGCAAGAAAGGATACAATTAAATTAAGGAAAGGAATCCGAAATGAATTTGAAAAGTAGGCAACAGTGGGAGGTGGTGAATACGTTGGTACGATTCCCCGTAAGGAAGTTAATCACATAGTCTTGTGATTCCAAAGCCTTTACCAGAAATGTATATCAGCTTAATGTGATGGATTAAAAGGTAACCAGAGACGAAGTAAGGAATAATTGAAGGTTTTACCTTCACGGCTCGCACGGGGATTTTTTGGTCTTTCGTTTTGTAATTCAGCAAGAAATGCTGTACAACACATGCTAGAAACGTAGAGTAACCTCTGGGATGAATTGTTTCTAAGTATAAAACAGGCGAGCCTTCCATGAATAGCCTGCAAAGTATTCCAGGTAAACACAAAGCAAAAACTGTTTAAATGAATCTCGTTTCCTCCTTCTTCGCCTTGACCATCGAGAAATAGCTCGACCACTTTTCTTGCCAAGTGCTCGAGACAGCGAGAGACTTCCAGTTTATCTTATGAGGTGTCTATCTCGGTGGCAAATGACACACAAAATACATTATCAAGCACTAAATTTTAAATTAACAAGAAAATAAAACATTTTCCTAAAATAGAGTATTATACAATTTACACAGCTCATCCTTAATGCATATCCTCTGTACCTACAAATAATAATACTATACAACTGCTTTAAGATTTAAATTTGCATTACTTTTTTTTTACCATTTTTGTACCTAACGTGCTGCGTTCTAACCAGAGCCCCTTTTGCCAGCGCTTTTCAAAGTTCCTGAAGGGCCCTTCACCCCTACAGGCAGTCCCTTACCACGGTATGGAATTAATTTATTAATTTCTTCACGAAAAGTCTTTATTTACAATAACCTGCACTGGGTCGAATGTCCTCTAACATTTAATTTATTTTCTCTGCTGCTGTTTATTCTTTTCTTGAATATCTGTACAGATTTTGAAAAAGGATCGAACACTTCCCCTGGTGAACTGTTCCACTTCTTCACGCCATTCCCCATGAATGAAAATTGACCCCACTCGCTTCTGCTAAAATCTCGTTTAATTTTATACTTGTGCTCAACCCTGCCGTTATACTAAAGCCTCTCACGGATTTCCCACCATGCTTCCTCTAGTCTAGTTTTCTCCCTTCTCTTACTTAATACTTCCCACCTGAGTTTCTCGAACATTTCTGATACACTACATTTTCTCCTGAAACTCTGTTACAAATCTTGCTGCTTTCCTTTGCACACTATCTATTCCTTTTATTAGGTATTCCTGGTGAGGATCCCAAACACTGTTTGCATATTCCAATAACGGACGATCGACACTTAAGTAACTTTTCTCTTTTCATTCTTTATTGTATCCTTTAAGTAGCCTCATTTAGACATGTAACGAACGATCTGTATGCTTTCCCAACAATGTCATGAACACGCCCCCGCGTTGTGGCATTTCCCCGTACTGTCGATGCATTAAGGAATTCGGTTTGATTCATGCTTAGCGCACACACAAGGACATCGCTTCTGGTAACTGGAGAAGAGTGAAAGATGGATTTAAAAGCACAAAGTAGTAAAGGAAAGAGATAGGTTGTTGTCTCTAACGTCCTTGTTCTCCATCTGTCAACCCAGCTGATAAAACGGAGGCTACTTCCTAGTTAATACAGTCAACATTTTATTACATTTTCACATATTTCATGTTTAGCTCTCTCCAAACCAAATTATTTCATGTCATAGGAAAGGGTACTCTTTCACGAAAAAATTACGAATCTCTGCATCATGAACGTCGTGCTATAATAATAGACCCTTATAATAATAATATCATACGCTTGCAGACTCAAAGATTTCTTTTTTTTTACGTCACACCGACATAGATAGGTCTTATGGCGACGATGGGATATGAAAGGCCTAGAAGTTGGAAGGAAGCGGCCGTGGCCTTAATTAGCGTACAACCCCAGCTTTTACCTGGTGTGAAAATGGGAAACCACAGAAAACCATCTTCAGGGCTGCCGACAGTGGGGTTCGAACCCACTATCTCCCGGATGCGAGCTCACAGCCGCGTGCCTCTAACCGCACGGCCAACTCGCCCGGCCTCAAAGTCTTCAATGCTACATAAGTGCGTATTGGCATTTTATAGTGTCAATCATATTTTTGGACTTTTATTGCATGTAATTCTCAACATTATTACTCAGCACCACCCATAAGGTAGCGGGCCCATATGTCGTCCCCTTAGCAGTTTCGACTCTAAAAATTCAGGAATATTATGGACAAGGCTAGAATTTGGTATATATATTACTCCACTTACGAGCAAGTTACAATTAAACTGTTATAACGTAAGATAGTCAATACTTGACATAAACACTACAAAAATTACACTAGCAAAAATGTGTTCGTAATTTCGTCCCCTACCAAATTTATGAAAAGTACAATTAATTCATCATCTTCCTTCCAAGTATTGGGCCATGTGTCCCGTTACGGTCTTGCATTTTTCTTTTTACAAGACTTGAAAGCAATCAAATGTCCTTCCGACGGGTTACTAGCCTGAAGGAAGTAAGACCAGCTCTCAGTTAACGGACTAGCTGAAATTACAGCATTTCCTCCGTATTTGATGTAGTAACGGTGATACCGCCGTGACTCGGTCGACAGGGCCTCGTCTATAATTAATTACTTCAAGGCCATTTACGAAAAATGTTTTCTTGGTATACTTTTTTAATATAGTCTTTGAGGGTTGCTCGTGGGATGCTGAACGCTTTACTTCCACGTTTGTAACCCATTATGGTATCTTGTTTTTTAATAGCCTCCTTATTTTACTGCTTGCGTTTTCCCATCTCAGAATAATAATAAACTTCATAAATAACAAATAAAATGAAGGCGGACGAAATTACGAACATTCCCTGATTTATTACTATGGCCGCTACAGTAACTCATGCCAACCACCTCAGTGTAGCGATTACACGCCAGGAACTGCACCAGTGTTCACTCTAGGAATAACAGGCTGCACTAACTCAACTCAGAATGAAAAATGAATCCTCCTTGTACACGAAACTAAACGTGGTGCAACAAGAAGACAACGGGATGAGGCTACGCGTATGCGCGCGGCTAAACGAACCGTGCAAACCGGAATTCCCTAGGGGGACGAAATTAGGTGCGGGGCTCCCCTACTTTACCTCAGAAGCTTCCATTCTGGCCTAAGCTGGGCGCATTTCGGCACATGCGCATGTTTTGTTTGTTATGCCCATAAGCAATAAAGGCGATCCATACAATTTGAAATGGAATGGCTAAGTTTTGTGGTTTATATAAATGCATATATTTGGAGTTCGCGCAAATTCTTGCCATACAGGCATATGAATGCATAATTGCAGTTTTTAATATGTTTTGTATAAAACAACATATATGTAATATTGTATTTTGATATTCAAATCGGAACAAAATTGCAAAGAAATGAATATGTAAAACTTCCGTTCGGCAGTGCAATGCATTGCTGTTGACAGTCGACATTTACAGTTTTGGTATTCCGTTCGTATGTTTGAATAACAGAAAAAATAATGTTTTACGAGACCTGAAGTAGCAGAGAGCTTTTTCGATACTTAGGGACCAACTTACTCGCCCCAAAATGTATTTTAATTACATAGAATAATTAAAACAGAGAAAACCTCAAACTAGGTCGTAATATTGAAAAAAGCATCCTGACATTTCTTACAGGGAGGTCCATTTACTACCTGCCTGGGTGGGGAGAAGTGACTAGGAGGTGCGGTTACCATGGAAATGTGGGCAGCCCCACCACGGTTGCCATGGAGATAAGCATGTTTGGAGCTGCCAAAGCTCTCACTTCTGGGCGGTCTCAACGAACAAGTGATTCGGAAGTGAGGGAAAGGAGAAAGGAATGCAGGAATGTGGCAACACCGTACAATGCTCCTCCCTCTAGCCCTGTCTGTCAGAATGCTTCTTTGACTATTACGGGTATAAATAATACCACCTTTGACATTGTTCCTATGGTCTTGTCACTAGCAGGAGCTGACCACTCCAGACCAATATTTTTAACTCTAACCTTACCGTTCAGTATCTGTGGATAATACGCCGACGTTAGGTTTACTGCCTTGCGAGCTCGCGGGAGCCGCCACTGTGTTGGATCTATACTATCATCTCTTCGTTGTGCGAAGACCAGTAATCACTAGAGATCATACCCCCTCCCCCCAAAGCGGCTAAAAGTAGTCTGCTTCAGCAGTGGATATTTGGAGGACCAACTCCATACACAGAGGAGAAACAGAGCACATTTGAGTGAACTAAGGTGACGATTTCGTCATAAATGTCATTTTTTATCCTGAACCCAAAATTGTAGGCGTATAAGTGTAAAATCTGTTTTAGTCGATTTGTGAAGGAAATGCTTGGGTTTTATAGTGCCTATAAATGCCTGTTTCGTGCATTAATGCCTATTTTGAAGATACCAGCATGTTAAGTTTCTAAAACGACATATAGTTTTAAAATCGTATTTTCCCACCGTCTCTACTTCGTTAGTTTTCTTTACCACACAGCCTCTGAAAGTAGGTAGCACCAAGTTTGAAGGCTGTAGGGAGGCGACCATTGCTATAAAAGATGAGATCACAGGAATCCTGGCTGGAAGGATGCTTCGGCCATTGTTGCTGTTCTCGAAGGGAAAAACGTAGCACCACCAGCAGGTTAGCTAGCTGCTCTGTGCCCTGACCTCATGTCAAGTGGAAAGGTCATTCTCTCAACTGAAAAAAGAATATGTTAGCCGACAACAGGCAAAGTTTGGTTGACCATTGTAACATGTGCTGACTAACAATCATTTGAAGCGTCCTGTTGACAGTCTATTGAAGAGATAACAGTGTCTTCAATGTATTTATTTATTTATTTATTTATTTATTTATTTATTTATTTATTTATTTATTCATTCATTCATTCATTCATTGCGGCCATTAAGGACCATCTTACATTTGGAAGTTAACATTCTTTCTTTTGAGCCCAGAATTCCCTCATTCTTTCTGCTTGCAAGACGCACCACTTATCCCTTGGCGTAACACCTTTAGCTGAGGAGATGGTACATTCGGCTTGGTTTTAGTGCCTATATGCCCGCCTCTCTTGCGTAGTGTCTATCGGTCTACTCACATAACATAGAGTAGCTTTTAATTTACTATTCTATGCTAATTTATTGCTTATCTTAATTACTCATATGTCTGTTCCACTCCTAACCATCATATGTTTTGAACATCCATTTGCGACATTGCCTCAAATACATTTATAATGGTCGCAATTACGCGAGGTAGGGAATTCCAAGCGCGATAACATTAATGGCTAGCTGTAGTCTGCTGAAAGGGTATACTTAGCTTCGAGTCGATAAATATCTCGTTCGTCGGCCGCTAGAAGTAAACAGGTAATGGAACAGTAAGGCGAGGTATTTCGAGTCATTAAGGGATGTAACAAGGTTAGTTTATTTTAGAGTAGCCTAGGGCTTTTACTGCCGGGAGAGTCCGAGAACTCGCCTGGTCACCTGTCCTCTACCAGCTGCTGTGTGGTGCGCGATAACCAAGGTTGTTTGCCAGTTGGCTATAACTTTGCGGACTCTACGACTGGTCAGTAAACCATTTCTTTTATTCTATCTATGCTGATTCAGTCTCATCGGAATAGAATTCCAGGAGGAGCCCCGCACATGCTAGGACTCAGCTAAGAGCCCTGTGTTGCAACTCCGCTCTCGAAAGTCAGGGTCCCCTACGCACCTCCTACGACAGACAGGAGATGGAGTGACCTATACAATCTAGGGGGAGGCTGAGCCTAGATGCTACGCTTCTTGGAATGTCAAACTGGAAGCTATTTAATGATAAGCTCGACTGTCAGACAACAGGAAGTTCCGTGGTCTGTGGTTTATGGCTTCCTACTGAAACCTGGGCGACACTCAACCTTTCTCCAGTAAACATCTCCTACGAACTGGCCGTACATAAAGATATTGCATTGTTTTCTTTCCTGTTTTGTTTTTCGATGGATCTAAAAAGCAAAACACCGAACTCGACAGCTGCAGTCGCTTAAGTGCGACCAGTATCCAGTATTCGGGAGATAGTAGGTTCGAACCCCACTGTCGGCAGCCCTCAAGATGGTTTTCCGTGGTTCCCATTTTCACACCAGGCAAATGCTAGGGCTGTACCTTAATTAAGGCCACGGCCGCTTCTTTCCACTTCCTAGGCCTTTCCCATCCCATCGTCGCCATAACACATATCTGTGTCGGTGCGACGTAAAACAACTAACAAAAAAAAAAAAAAAGCAAAACACTAGCGATTTTTAGGGAGGTCAAAATCAGAAACAATACTAATGGATGGAACTTCCTGCTATTCTTCTAAATATTTTCAGCAAATATTCACTATTTATAATTTACTGCTTTACATCGCACCGACACAGATAGGTCTTACGGCGACGATGGGACAGGGAAGGGCTAAGTGTCCGCATGCGTCAACCTCGGTTACGAGTTAACCGCGGTAAACATACCGAGGTTAAGTTGAATTTCTGTTGCATCAACCCGCTTTTGAAGCTTGTGACATTTTATCGCGGTTAAAAGTTTATCGGTCCGAGTGAGCGCGCCGTAATGTTATCGTCAAAGCGGATTCGGCACCACATATCGTATATCTTGAGGATTATGGACAGAGAGAAGGAGACTGTGGCGTCCTTGTTACCAACTCGAGTTCCCGACTCATAGAAATAATCCTGTTTCGCCAAGTCACTGAGCATTTCAGTTTCACCTGCACTAAAATTTGGCGTCCTCGTTCGCCCTTCCTTTTCCATATCGGCCGATACTGATAAACTAACCTGACGAAACGAAATTAATTTTTTAGAAATAAAGGCCTGTAATAGAATAAATGATCAAATGACTACAATGATGCTGACAAGCAGAAAAATGATTATAAAGCATTTTTTGTACAAATGCAAAATAATTTAGATAATATTCGTCCTAGAAATAGAAAGAGAGCTGACGATTCGTACACAATTGGGAACATTAGAGACACGTGGCCAAGGCCCCACACCGCCATATTGTGGGCGAGGAAATCGGATGGAATTCAAACAATAATTACATTTCGCACGACGTATGAAAACATCTGCCATACAGCCTACACCAACACACGCAATAAATATACATAATATCAAAACTGTGGCAATATTAAAAGATACTTATGTATAAAAACTGAACATATTTTGCATTGTCAATCAGTCACTACTGATCTGCATTTAGGGCAGTCGCCCAGGTGACAGATTCCCTATCTGTTGTTTTCCTTAGCCTTTTCTTAAATGATCGCAAAGAAATTCGAATATTATTGAACATTTCCCTTGCTAAGTTATTCCAATCCCTAACTCCCCTCCCTGTAAACGAATATTTGCCCCAATTTGTCCTCTTGAATTCCAACTTTACCTTCATATTGTGATCTTTACTACTTTTAAAGACACCATCCAAACTTATTCGTCGACTGATGCCCTCCCACGCCATCTCTCCACTGACAGCTCGGAATATACCACTCAATCGAGCAGCTCGTCTCCTTTCTTCCAAGTCTTCCCAGCCCAAACTTTGCAACATTCTTGTAACGCTACTCTTTTGTCGGAAATCACCCAGAACAAATCGAGCTGCTTTTCTTTGGATTATTTCCAGTTCTTGAATCAGGTAATCCTGGTGAGGGTCCCATACACTGGAACCATACTCTAGTTGGGGTCTTACCAGAGACGTATATGCCCTCTTCTTTACATCCTTACTACAACCCCTAAATACCCTCATAACCATGTGCAGAAATCTGTACCCTTTATTAACAATCATATTTATGTGATTACCCCAATGAAGGTCTTTTCTTATATTAACACCTAGGTACTTGCAATGATCCCCAAAAGGAACTTTCACCCCATCAACGCAGTAATTAAAACTGAGAGGACTTTTCCTATTTGCGAAACTCACAACCTGACTTTTAACCCCGTTTATCAACATACCATTGCTGCTGTCCATCTAACAACATTATCGAGGTCACATTGCAGTTGCTCACAATCTTGTAACTTATTTATTACTCTATACAGAATAACATCATCTGCAAACAGCCTTATCTCTGATTCCACTTCTTTACACACATCATTGATATGTATAAGAAAACATAAAGGTCCAATAATACTGCCTTGAGGAATTCCCCTCTTAATTATTACAGGGTCAGATAAAGCTTCGCCTACTCTAATTCTCTGAGTTCTGTTTTCTAGAAACAGAGCCATCCATTCAGCCACTCTTTTGTCAAGTCCAACTGCACTCATTTTTGCCAGTAGTCTCCCATGATCTACCCTATCAAATGCCTTAGATAGGTCAATCGCAATACAGTCCATTTGGCCTCCTGAATATAGGATATCTACTATATCTTGCTGAAATCCTACAAGCTGAGCTTCAGTGGAATAACCTTTCCTAAACCCAAACTGCCTTCTGTCAAACCAGTTATCAATTTCGCAAACATGTCTAATATAATCAGAAAGAATGCTTTCCCAATGCTGACATACAATGCATGTCAAACTGACTGGCCTGTAATTTTCAGCTTTATATCAATCACCCATTCCTTTATACACAGCGGGTACTATAGCAACTCTCCATTCATTTGGTATAGCCCCTTCAACAAAACAATAATCAAATAAGTACTTCAGATTTGGTACTATAACCCAACCCATTGCCTTTAGTATATACCCAGAAATCTTATCGATTCCAGGTGCTTTTCTAGTTTTCAACTTTTGTATCTTACTGTAAATGTCATTGTTTTCATAGGTAAATTTTAATACTTCTTTAGTATTACTCAGCTCCCCTATCTGGACATTATCCTTGTAACCAACAATCTTTACATACTGCTGACTGAATATGTCTGCATTTTGAAGATCCTCGCATACATACTCCCCTTGTTCATTAATGATTCCTGGAATGTCCTTCTTTGAACCTGTTTCTGCCTTAAAGTACATATACATACCCTTCCATATTTCTTTCCAGTCTGCACCTCCTTCTTAGTCTCTTTACTTCTCCGTTATAATATAGTGGATCTTTACCATTCCTTACCACCTTTAAATGTACAAACCTATTTTCAAATCCCTCAACAATTGCTTTAAACCCATCCTAGTGTCTGTTTACATTTTTATTTACCATTTTCCAGCGATCACAGTTACTTTTTAAAAACTCCCTCATGCCTGTTTTATCAGCCATATGGTACTGCCTAATAGTCCTAATTTTAATACCTTCCTTTCTTTCACATTTATTTTTAACTACGACAAAAACAGCTTCGTGATCACTAATGCCATCTATTACTTCGGTTTCTCTATAGAGCTCATCTGGTTTTATCAGCACCACATCCAAAATATTCTTCACTGTATTTGGTTCCATTAATTTTTGAATCAGCTGCCCTTCCCATATTAACTTATTTGCCATTTGTTGATCATGCTTCCTGTCGTTCGCATTACCTTCCCAACTAACATTTGGTAAATTGAGATCACCTGCTACGATGACATTCCTTTCCATATCTTTTACAACATAGCTGATTATCTTATCAAATAATTCTGAATCAGCGTCAACGCTACCCTTTCCCGTCTGTACACTCCAAAGACATCAGGTTGCCTATTATCTTTAGTGATGAGCCTTACCCCTAGAATTTAATGTTTTGCAGCCTTAACTTTTTCGTAGCTTACAAATAAGTTAATCTACACAAATCCTTTGGATGGCCATAAAAGAACCTTTAGCAGACTGAATAAGAAGACTGAAAAATACTCTAATAACATAAATAAATAAATAAATAAATAAATAAATAAATAAATAAATAAATAAATAAATAAATAAATAAATAAATAAATAAATAAATAAATAAATACAGTCCCAGAAAACAGAAAAAACCCACAGTATATTGGCCAAGCGGTACCTCAAAAATGATCTTGTTGCTCACTCTTATATAAGGGTCACGTTTGTAACTGATATATTTGAACATTCGGAGCAGATAAATGTACAGTAAATGAAACCTAGGTTCTACATTTTAGCTTTATTGAAAATACGAAGACATGTTCTAATGACAAGCAATCTACAACTTAAGTATGATTACATAATATGTAATACGATATTATTGTGAAATAAAAATTACCTGTCTCTCAGCAGACTGGAGAACCCAATTAAATATTTACAAACTCCTGTACCGATACCAATAATCTTCAATATCAACAAAAGGAAAAATGTGAAATAAAATCTTTCTATGAAAGGTACATAGCTAATCATTCCTCTCTGATAAGTCAGTACGGCAATTTTTTCTTAAATCTCTGAAGAGATTGTTTAAAAAGAATGTGACTGTAGAAATCTTTCTAAAAATATCGGATACATATTTTCATTTTCTGAATATGAAATACCAGCCCCGCGGTGTAGGAGCAGCGTGCCTACCTCTTATCCCGAGGCCGCGAGTTCAATCGCTGGTCAGTTCAGGGATTTTTACGTGGATCTGAGGGCCTGAGGTCCACTCAGCCTACGCGATTACAAGTGCGCAGCTATTTGACTATGAGAAAAAGGCCGAGAGGTTTTGTCGTGCTGACCACATGATACCTTGTAATCTGCAGGCCTTGAGGCTGAGCAGCGGACGCTTGGTTTATCACGGCCTTTCGGGCCTGTTGTGTCATGTGGTGCGGTGCGGCGTGGTTTGGTGTGGTGTGGTTTTGTTTTGTTTTGTTTTGTTTTGTTTTGTTTTGTTTTGTTTTGTTTTGTTTTGTTTTGTTTTGTTTTGTTTTGTTTTGTTTTGTTTTGTTTTGTTTTGTTTTGTTTTGTTTTGTTTTGTTTTGTTTTGTTTTGTTTTGTTTTGTTTTGTTTTGTTTTGTTTTGTTTTGTTTTGTTTTGTTTTGTTTTGTTTTGTTTTGTTTTGTTTTGTTTTGTTTTGTTTTGTTTTGTTTTGTTTTGTTTTGTTTTGGTTTCGTTTCGTTTCGTTTCGTTTCGTTTCGTTTCGTTTCGTTTCGTTTCGTTTCGTTTCGCTTCGCTTCGTTTCGCTTCGTTTGGTTTGGATATGAAATAACGTAATTGGATGAGTAGAACTATTTCTGTGTGATTTGCCGCCTGACACTGGTGCTCTATTGTGTACTTCTTAAAATTAAATGAATATCTAGGGCTAGTTTGAGTTTCTTAGGCTTAAGTAAAATGTGATAATTAAAGACGTAAAACCCTCCTCATCATATTATCTTCTTAAATATTACTGGTTTCAAAGTTCGTTCTAATTTTTTCTCTAATATGAGGACCATGAAGTTCAATGTAAAGCACATTAATACCATATTTAAACAGTTATTCTAATTAGCGTTTTCTAATGCAGACTGCTGTAGAATTGACAGGATTGTAATGAGTTTTATTTGTACTTTATATTGCCATATTTTTCTGGAATAGCGTCCTAACAATTGCATTCTTTTATCATAAAGCAATTATAAAACTTTATCAATCGTATTTTCCGTCGTCATAAGACCTGTCTGTGTCGGTGCGACGTAAAGCAAATAGTAATCGCATCTTACGAATTCTAGGCCCAGATTTATCAAATTTGTGATACCGAGACACAGTCTGTGTGAAAAATGTGTATGCTTTTCCAGAAGAGCTGTTTAGTTCTAAACAATCATCTCAGATGAAATGGAAAATGGCAAAGAAGAAGAAGAAGCCCAAACATTCTAAATTTCATGACGTTCTCTGAATTAAGCACCCTATAATCTGTTTAGTTCTCGATTATGTTAATGGAAAGTCGTGTTATAACAGTTAAATTTCTATTCACATGTGAAAGGATCTGTTCAAATAAAGGCTGCACACGATTTCACCCTCGTGAATATATTTCCATTCCACACGTAAGGCCTCACTTACTGACAGTATTTAATACTTAACTACCGTAATGTATAATCCCCCACAGTCCTTGAAAATATTTGGCCAATGTATTATCATTCCGTCATATATAATACTACAACAGATCCACCAACGGACAAGATTCAAATCGAAAACATGCAAGGGACTGTAAACTTGACCAAGTGCTAAGCATGCATTCGAAGCTGAAGGGCCCGCAACATGGCGATGTTCGCATAGCATCAGCGCGCTCTGAGTATATGTATGTTGTATGTTCAGTCCGTCAGCGATTCCGCTGGTGGGATCCTCAACAGCTCCGCCATCAGCTGTCAGATGGCCTAGGCATCACTGAAGAGGCGTACTAGGGAAATGAGGAGTGAGGTAGTTTCTCGTTGCTTTCCTCACCGAGCCAGAGTTCCTATTACTTATGAGTCTGCCAAGTCCACTGAAATGCATACACCAACCGACCGTATGAGCAACATTTTCACACCAGGAATTGTTCATACCTGTCACTTTTATATTGTCAAAGCCAAAGTTAAGACAGAGACAGATCTATCTAGCCTCTAGCAGAAGACTGCAAACACTAGGTCCTGCCCTGAGTCCACGTCGCTGTCGAACTCATCACTGCCTTCTGAATACTACTTTGAATTACTTCCAAGGTGAATAATAGCGAGAAGAACGATCGTGTTTCCTAACCAAGGACTAGCAACGGTACAAGAGCTAGCACGGTAAGAGTTTTACCACCGTTTAGTAAGGACTGCTTTTTAGGGAGAAGGCGCACCTGGGCATAGGAGTGAGAAGGAAGCGGTCGTGCCCTTAATTAAGGTACAGCCCCAGAATTTGCGTGTTGTGGAAATGGGAAACCACGGAAAACCATATGCTGGGGTACCGACAGTGGGGTTCGAACCGACTATCTCACGAATGGAAGCTCACAGCTGCGCGATCCTAACCGGACGGCCGACTGGCTCGGTCTTTTGAAGAGATCAAAAACAAAAATTTTCTCGGATGCCATGAGTATGCTAACTATTGTTGAGAATCCTTACATTCTTTGCGCATATCGCTCGCAGCCCCATATGGAGGTGTTGGTGGTCCGGAGGAAGTCCTACCACAAGCGACGAATAATTCTTCTTTTTTCACATTTTTTCCGAATACTAATCAAATCCCTCTTTCCCATTATGAAATTTGTTATTTGCTACACAACGACAGCTGAGCGCGCGAGCCAACACAGTGCTTTGAAGCGCTATTTCAAGAAAACTACGTTTCGGATTTATTTTTCAATATATAACCTCCTCTTTTATCTGTCAATTGAGACAGTAAACATAAATAGTTCTACCTACACTAACTTTCTGTTCCCGTTGTCGACCAACGTAAGTTGATGTTAAATGTGACAGGAAGAGTTTGAAGCAGTGGCGTGCCAGGTATCACAGTCCCACATTACGCGGCAGCATTATAACACATTTTAAACAACAATTCCCCGTTATCGCACAGTCATGGCTTTCACAGAAACATACTGAGACTTGTTCCTCAGAGAGCAAAAGTTAGACGTTATTTTACAGTTTCACTGGCTTACTGAGTGTACGTGCAGCGTACAACACGGTTACAGATTTCATTCATCACTTATTATTATTAATTGAGCCGATTCATTAGATTTTATATTCTGTTTTTCATCATTTAGACTGTAATAATTAGGTATCCCGCATATTATATTCTTTAATCATTGGATAAGGGAACTTGGTTTGTAATTATTCTGTATATTAATAAGTGAGATTTGTTGGTTTCAAATAGGCATGCTCTGGCTTGTAACTCTGGCCAGATGAGCTGGCATATTATTTTGCAATCGAGGCTGTGTTTAACCGAGACTGTTTTGAGCAAGTAGGTTTTCCGCTGACACATGCAGGGTAGTCATCGGTAGTCCGCGTGTGCCAGCTAATACGACACATGACTGATGACATCAGTGCGTGGGCATGTGATTTCGACCAAGTGTCTTGTATTCGCCAGCTACCGTATGTTGAGGTGGAAGGGATGACCAGAGAGTAGGGAGATGTTTGGTCATCACGAGGTTATAAAAATCGATGCAACGTTGGTGAGAAGAAGGAAGAGTGATGGTCAGTAATCTAAGAGTGGTGGTGAGAGCGAAAAAGTGGTCTAAGTGTTCGAAGAGTTGTGGTCAGACGTCTAAGAGTGGAGGTGAGAATCGTCGAAGAGGTCTACGAGTGGTGGTTGGATCTGAGTAGAGACTGGCACTGTGCTGTGAGTTGAAACATCATCTGCTTTTGAGGATGAACTTCATAATGTGTTTCAGTAATATTTTCCAATTTCTTACAATCTACTGTATTGAGTGGACGTAACCGTATTGGAGGTCACTACACTCGGGAAGGAAATGTAGGTCAACCGATTTCAGCTCATTGGTTTTTCCAGGAAATTCAAGTTCAACAGCGGTGTGTGCAGACATCAGGTAATTACAGCATCGGACATGTTATGCATTAATAACATGAAGAAGAATATAATCAGCGGCGATATCATATTTCACTTCAAGTTCATACCAATAGCTTCGTTTGTTTAGGTTAAATTTTCTTTTTGATTGTAACAACAAGTCTCACTGAATATATATGTATTTTGTGTTAAATTAAAGTACGGCAATGCTTGTTCATTGTGACGTAAAATATAGTCATAAAACCAGTTTTATTTTAAGAATAACAAGGGATTCTATTTCAAGTACAATCCTCAATTGTGGAAATGCAGCCGTAATCTACAGTTGTCCTGATCCATATTCCTGTATGTTGTCACATGTGTGAGTTTATCACCTCACGGCTTGAGATAACTGAGATAAGAGGCATGCTCTCCGAATTTTGTTGTTTCTTGCAACAAATGGCGCTCAACAAATGTAATGTGTGTTAGAGTAGTCACAGTAGGAATGCCACAGAACTTGCCGAAACTTCACCGATAACACAAGAACAACACAGTCCATACCAGCACTCACGGGAGCAAAGCAACAAAACACGAAATACTTGCACTTTGCGCTTGGACTTCCTCTGCATGTGCCATCAGTGAAAAATCCCAAAAAACATTATTCAACACGAAATCCAAAAATAAATTATATCGTTTAATTACAATTGATTTCATAAAATAGATGTGTGTTTTATTAACGAGTCCTGTTCAACTTAACTGTTAACTTAGTGATATGTTTCTTGTAGTCTCTCATGCGTGGCGCTGAGTACTAATACAACCTTACCCAAGCTAGCTGACGCTGAGAATGTCAATGGGGGCCCACAGCCCACCCCCAGCCCCAGGACAAGGAAGCTTCAAGCACATGAGTCAACACTGCGGCCTGAATTTCGCTGGGGCAGCTGTCTTTCGCGCCGGCAAAGAAATCAAGAGTGTTAAACTCTTGTAGAGCGAGCGGATTGTCGAGACAGCTGTACTTGGCTTGACTTAGCTGTCTGCAGTTTTTAAACTTGATATAAAGCGTTCTAAGAAATGATAAAATATAAATACAAAATTCTCTGCCCCAGCAGTGCTGGAGTAGATGGGGTTCAGTGCTCGCCACTGGTTTTAAGCACGTCTTATTAAAGCAACTTTCAGAGTAGTCCCTTATTTCATTGGGCGCATTTTTTTTTTTTTTTGCGACGCGCAGAGTGATTGATCTGAGACATATGACACCGCCAGTGCGTTCTTCGGAAGATCAGGGAAAAGAATGCCATTGAAGGAGGCTCCCCTCCCAGGCCAGGAAGGTTGGCAATCCCATCACCTTGGCACGTGCAGTGAGCCATTCACCACACGATGGCCCTGGCCTCCAATCAATAACAATATTCCGTTTCCTCTCGGCCAAAGGCACGGCAACGGCGGTGATTTCCCTACTGCTCCTTCTATAAACACTTCCAAGAAGCGGATGTACCTTCCTCGTACTGTTTATCGCGAGGCAATGGCTCATCAAACGTCAGTATGGGCTGAAGACTTGTTTACTGCAGTAGACTCGAGGCGCCAGGCAGATCACCTGCAATCACGAGAACTTCTGACACACTTAACTACAGTCGCTCTGTGGTGGGGCGGGAGCGCGGGTCGTCTTGCTGATTCTGACATTTTACCACGCTACCTTAGTCAACTCCTACTTCATCCACATCCCCCTTTCCACCACTTTAACCACACTTCTCTACATCTGTACCGGTCCCTAAGTGATGCTCGACTGTGATCTGTGACGGAATTTTCGCGTCTCACACCAACAATTCCTGGCAGTTTTACAGTAATTCCACAAAACGAGAAATATCAGGGTATCAGGGAGCCCCCATATACTGCCCCCACAGAGGGAGAAAAAGAAAATACATTGTAAATAGGATTATGCAGTATTGCAATGGTCAACTGTGTGGTAAATTCATAGAACATTTGATAATTTCTTTCATCCATTCTTCGTAACATTTCACATAACATACTGTAGCTTTCTCAAATAATTATCACAATGCAAACAAGTTGCCACCCGCAGAGGTCCCGCTCTGTCACGAAACTTGAAAAGTGGTACGAGGACTGAAACGGAGTCCACTCAGCCTCGGGAGTAGAACGAAGTTCGATTCCCTCCTCAGCCATCCTCCAAGTGGTTTTCCTCTTCTCCTCTGGGCAAATGCCGGGATGGTACCACGGCTCCTTTCTTTTCTCTTCCTTGCTTATCCTTTCCTATCTTCCCATCCCCACAAGGTGCCAGCTCAGCATAGCAAGTTAGGCCACTTGGGCGAAGTACCGGTCCTCCGTTCCAGTTGTAAACCCGACCCAAAGTCTCACGCTCCAGGACACTGCCATTGAGGCGGTACAGGTGTTCAGCCCAAGCTAGAAGCCCACCCTGGAGGGTGCAAGAAGAAGTAAATAAAATTAATACTAACTTTTAAAATTTGTGTAGTCCCAATCAACAAATTATAATGTACACAATCACAAATATCAAAACGTAATGTATAATCATGTATATAATTGTATGTTCCATGTATGAAACCCATAATAGTAAAATAGAAGAAAAGAAGGGAGAGGAAAAAAGAAGAAAAACTTAGCCAACACGTCGAAACCTCCCTTCCAAATCTACTTACACACATCCTTGACATCTCCTAACCCGCCTCAATCTCGTGGCCAGGCATGACTGAACCGTAGGCGCGCGGTTTACTCTGCCATCTAGCAGCCACATTGCCCTTGCAAACAATAGCAGAGGCCATGCCATTATTATTATTATTATTATTATTATTATTATTATTATTATTATTATTATTATTATTATTATGCCTGGGCTGATTGGCTCAGACAGTTGAGGCGCTCGTCTTCTGATCCCAACTTGCCAGGTTCGACCCTGGTTCAGTCCAATGGTACTTGAAGGTGCTCAAATACGGCAGTCTCGTGTCGGTAGATTTACTGGCACGTAAAAGAACTCGTGCGGGGCACAATGTCGGTACCTCGGCCTCTTAGAAAATCGCCAGAAGGAGTTATTGGGTCGTAAAAGCATTATTATTACTATTAACAGAAGCTTGTGAAATCGATAGCCACTGTCTGTTGCTTAGGACAGGCAGCCCTGTGCTAGTCCGGTCTGGGAGAAAGCCAGTGAACGGGAAACAGATGAGGGGGTATGGACGGCACATTTCATGACTCACACAAATAATATTCAAGAATTATAAAAATCAGCATTTAAGAAAATAATTCAAAAATAAAACTCCTTTTTTCTGCATTTTGGACGACACTTTTGACTTCATCAACTTAGTGATATCAGGGTGTGTGTAACTCTGCTCCCATCGGAACATCGGACTAGCATAACGTAGTTCTACTCTCATTTAGTTCTCGACTAGAGCCTGCTCAAAATTTACAAAATAAGGCGTCATAAAGATGTTTAATTCTGGCGACATGTCTTCGATATTTCTAAACCAATGTCGAATTGTTTCAGAGCTGCACAGGTCAGAATTAAAATCAAACAAGTCACGTCCTTTTAAAGATGGACATTTTTCAAAATCTCTCCCCTGTAATTGTTTTTCAAAAACGGAAGTTCAACGTTAAAGGGACGAATTCTGTCCTTCTTCTTAATCGCACAACTCATGTGTCAGTATCGCGATGTACTATTTAACCGCATCCACCAGCAGTCTTCTGCTTGAGCTCTTCCACGTGGGCTCTTTTCCTTGAACTACTAGTTTTTCAAGGCTATTTTCTCTCCTTAATAAATGTCCAAGGAATTGCAAGGTTCACCGTCTAGCAGGAGTGGAAAGTCGATTTGCGATTGGCAGCTCTTCCATTATGGAAGAGTAGATATTTTCTCCCTCCAAGATATTGGTAGCATCCTTCGCCAACACCACATTTCAAACGTGTCGGTGCGCTTTTTGTCTTTGGCCTTCACTGTCCATAATCCATATCCATTGGTTGTTACGGGCTTCAGTGTATACTTATCTTCCTCACATCTTATATTCTTGAGCGCCTTCATATTATCATCCTCACCTGTTTATAATTTGCCGTTTGGACTATTTTATTTGGTGAAATATGTCACAGTGTGTAATTCTGAACAAGCCCTCCGGAGTCATGGAGTAATATTATCGGTGACTGCATTCGCTCACCTGCCCAAGATCAGCTGATTAGATTAAGACACGGATATATCTGGAAATTATTGGTATATGTTTGAATTACATTTGTGAAGCCTAATTTCTTCTACTTCAGTGTAGTAGTAGCATCGAGGAAGCACACGGGAACCCAGCTTGTTATTTTCCCAAGAGAATCTCACGAATTCTGTGCACACAGCACAAATCGACACATTTTTTCCTTGAAAATCACTCAAATGTCAGTTAACAAGGCAAGGTCGGCGCCCAGCGCGTGCGATCTTACATTGCCAGAGCCACAGGAAGAAAGAGTAGCGGAAGTCAGTTCTTAGCCCCCAAATGGCCTTGAACAAGACTGAACGCATCCATTAGTTGATATCAGATCATAGACTGGTTTTACGCTCTTTCCATGCCATCCTATCCTCTGCTAACCTCTCCATTTAAACAAATATTATGACCTTCGTCCTTAGGACATTTGACCATCAACAAAGTACTATGATAAAAAAATTACAGAAAATAGAAATAAAAAAGGGACAAGAAGTTAAGAGACATATAAGCCGAAAAGACCTCGAACAGAGCAAAAAAAAGCAAAACACACTTTCTTTAGATATTTACACCAGTTTTTTGCCAAGTAAGCCTCCAGTTGCCAGTAATAGCTGAATATGCGTGGGTAAGGGAACCCGAAGGTGCACAAGGGTAGCGAATAATTCTCTGCCAAAGGATACAGTCCTATTGCACTCGAAGATGATGTGGTTCACATCTGCCATGTTTCTTGCGTTACACGGACATTGTACTGATTGGACGACTCCAATCCTGTTGAGGTGAGCGGGGAATGAAGCATGGTTAAATCACATCCGAATGATGGTAGTTACTTGGCCTCTGGTCCATCTGACGTCTTGATACCATGGTTTGTGGGGGATAGCTGGTTGAACACAGGCAAAGTATCGTCCTTTGTGTTGAGTAGTCCTGTTGCACAGAGGTGTCCATTCAACATACGTTTTCCTTCTGCGAGTTACATAAAAATCACTACTGGGAAGGCGAAATGAAAGAAATAAGCCAGTGCGTGCGTCTTGTTTGGCCAAACTGTCAACCAGATCATTGTATGGAAGTCCTCAGTGGCCTTTCACCCATAAAAATGACACACATTTTCCGCGCGATTTCATGACGGACGATCATTCTAATCTTTCATGGATGTAGGAGTGTGTTCGTATGTTTCTTCGAGGATGTCCCAATTTCCTAATAGCACTTCGAGAATCTGAAATGATAAGTATCTTACGAACATTTCTTGATTGTGAGTAACACAGTGCCTCCCGGATGGCGACAAGTTCAGCAGTGTACATGGATGCCTCAACGGGAATAGAAAAATGACCATATTCCTGTGTTTGCACGCAAAAACATGTAAAACCAACTGAATCTGTAAACTTTGCACCGTGAGTATAAATGTGGTTGTAATCTGACCAGGTAGATTCGATAAAATCAATTCCTTGTTTATTTGGAGCAGGTTTTTCTGATAGGTACCTCGGGACATAATATGTGGAAGCTGGAGATATCGAACAGGCGTAGTTAAACTGGAATGCCGGAATTGTGTGGGACTCCAAAGTCAAAGGTATACAGAACTTCAGTTCTCTGAAACATTCTACAAGTAGAGGTGGATGTTTCCATGATATTCTCCATACTGGTTGTGCAGAGGGTGTAGGCTCTTCAATAACGGGTGATCCTCCAGAGAAGAACGTTGAAGGAGAAATTTTGTTGCCAGTAGTTTCCTTCTCAAGTGCAGCCGTTGTTCATGGGCTTCAACCTGTAGAGCATTTGTAGGCGTTGACACCAAGACATACTCTGAGAGTCGGCCATTTAATTTCTCCAGAACATACTGCCATAGTCCGTATCAAGGAGCGGGGGCGGGAGCAACAAGTGCGGGAAGGACGTTCACTGCACGCAGTGCAATACACGTGAGTTTGCTGGCGGGCAAGGACTTCGCAGGAAAAGTTCAATTCTAGGATACTGAAGAACCACTTTCTTTTTGGTGAATATAGTTACTGATGATTTTGAAGGAGAAAGTGCGAGTCCACTCTGTGTAGTCCATTCTTGAAGACATTGTGACACTGTGTGCAGACGCTGAAGAATAATAGTGAAATTGATTGAAGATGTATAAATGCAGACGTCATCAGCATATTGCAAGACACGGATGGTGGGACTAAATATTGCGTCCAAGTCAGAGGTGTATATAGCATATAGTAAGGGACTTAATACCCTGCCCTGTGGAAGGCCTTTAGAGACTGTACGCGGTCCAATAAAAGCAGGGCCGTTCCGAACGTTTATTTATTTATTTATTTATTTATTTATTTATTTATTTATTTATTGCACACGACAGGACTTAGTGCCCCAATTACAGTGGCAACTACGTCAGATAAGCTACAATTAACATGGTGATGCTTATATCTAAGCTATCTTCTACAATTTTACCTAATCTCCTATAATATTGATATAAAATATTAAAGTATTTTTCTACAAACTAAAGAACCTTATGTTAATATGATGGAACAACACACGACAAAGTAAAATGGCAAAATAAATGAAGCAATACACGTACAAACATAATATTATAGGACTTCACCTTACGACTTTCCCTATTTTTAGGACTTCATACAATTGCGCGATGAAGTTCAGTTACAAACTCGCGCATTGGCAGACTGAAGTCAAGGCCATTATTTTTCTGGATGGCACTGTTGAAGATACTACAGATCCTCTTTACCGGCGAGTTATCATGGGCACACGTCCTGGTTTTTTCATTTAAAAATGTTATGTTATTTCTGGAATTGAAGCGAGGTACATGGAAATTTAGGAGAGACAGTACGGTAATTCAGGATTATCAATAGCATAGTTTACAATTTAAAAAGAAATTTTACTGTATCCTTCCGTCTGCGAATTTCTAAACTCTCCACTTCGAAATTTAAAAGGATATCACTATAGGGTACCATACGGGGATAGCAGCCAGTTTTTACTAGTGTAGGTATTTTAAAAATATTCTTTGTAATATTTCAATCTGATAGACATATGATTGACAGCGAGGGCTCCGAACGATGCTGGCATATTCTACTTTTGGTCTTACTATGGTATTGAACACATGAATGCAAGTTTGTGTGTTTTTGAAGGGTGTTATATTCCTGATAATGAATCCTAGGGTCTTGTACGACTCAGCTACCACTTCCAGTATATGCGAATTGAATGTAAGCTCGTGGTCGAATACAACCCCGGGGTCTTTAACCTCGCAAACCGATCGTAAGCCACTGTCACCTAGCTTGTAAGTATAGTGGACGGGAGTTTTCCTTCTGGTGCGTTCTTTAATCAAAGTCGCAATCCCGAAGATAAGAGTTCTTGTTAGTTTCAATGCTGCTAACTTACGCAGCAGTAGAGATACGTCCACATTGTGGTAAGCAGAACTAATGCCCAAGCAAAGTGCGGCCAGATAACCCCGAGTTTGAAGAGTACGCTCGATGTCAGTGGTGAGTATGCTGAGATGATCCATGGTTCCGCGTCCTCTTGGAAATCCATGTTGAGATACAGGCAGTAATCTGTAGTGTTACAGAAACCACTCTAATCTGTTTTAACCATCCGTTCTAGCGTTTTAACCACGCAAGAGGATAAAACTATTCGTCTGTTAGATGTTGCATCTTGAGGATCCTTACCGGGTTTTAATATGGGTACCACTATTTGAATAGTCCAGTCTTCCGGTAGTGGGTCATGTGTCCATATGGAATTAAAAATCTGGACAAGGAGAATTTGAGCCGAGAGAGGCAATTTACTAAGCACGGAGTATTGTATGTTGTTCTTTCCCAGAGCAGTATTGTTACAGTCTTTAAGAGCCCGCTGAAACTCATGCAATGTAAATGGTCGTGTGAGGAAGTGATTGGGATCATCGCAGACGTCATCCATTGTATCTATGGGCTGAGGCATGAACGGTGGTGCAATAATGTCAACAAACTGTTCTCCCAGCTCTGCCATGTTGGACGGATAGGATGCAGTGTGGCTGAAGCCTCTGATTTGCGACCATATTGTAGTTAGAGGTGTATCTTTATTAATACGTTCACAAAAACTCCTCCAGCTTTGACGTTTTCGTTCTTTAATGTAACGTTTCACTTTGGCATTCGTCTGTTGGTACAACACATAATTATTCCAAGTAGGTTAGTGTCGGTACTGGGTAAAATCTTGCTTACGCTTTGCAATCATCAATGAACATCCCACCGAGCTCGATAGCTGCAGTCGGCCAGTATCCAGTATTCGGGAGATAGTAGGTTTGAACCCCACTGTCGGCAGCCCTGAAAATGGTTTTCTGTGGTTTCCCATTTTCACACCAGGTAAATGCTGGGGCTGTACCTTAATTAAGGCCACGGCCGCTTCCTTCCAACTCCTAGCCCTTCAATGTCCCATCGCCGCCATAAGACCTATCTGTGTCGGTGCGACGTAAAGCAACTAGCAAGAAAAAAAAAAAACACAACATCCGCGGTCCCACCAAGGGGTTGGGGGTCCTCTTTTAAGAGTGTATGGGTGCTTTTCAGGTATTGAAACGTGGGCGGCAGAATTTATTATTTTCAGGAAAGCAGCTTAGTCTTGCAAAAAAGATGGCGGTGGAGTTTCCTGATTGGTGTTAAGGCAACATTTAATCCGGAAATGGTTCGTTCATTAGACTCAAAAACTGAGTCAGTATGGGTTAAATTTACTTTTAACAGTAACAAGTACCATATCTGCACAGTTTACTTTCCTCCAAATTCACATTTAGATGCCTACTTAGAATTTTTAGTAAGTTAGAACAATATATTCATTTACTTGGAAATAACATTATTATAGTTGGTGACTTTAATATCTCTGAAATAGTTGACAGTACGTATGATTTGAACAAAGGAAGTAATATAAGTCAAGAATTAAGCAGGTTATTACATTTTTCGAACCTCCAGTCTGTTAACAATGTCCAGAATAGTAATAACAAGACAATTGATCTTATGTTAAAAAATTTATTAGGCATACGTATTGTTGAAGAAACTGATCCAATCATTCCAAAAGACGGGCATCACCCTCCTCTTCAGATAATACTTAAAGTTAACCGAAATGGGGGAATAGAAAATAATCATCATAGAAGGTATCATTTGACAAAGGCAGATTTAGTCTGTTGAAAGAAATTGATTGGATTAATATTAAAGAATGCAGAGATGTTACACAACGTTTCTATGACAAAATGTATGCTGTATTGGATCAATCTGTTCCAAAAACGAAAAGCTACAAGAAAAAATATCCCATGTGGTTTACAAAGGATATTATCAGTAATATTAAATTCAAACCGTGGGTTATTTTTTAAGCATCTCCTCTTATCTATATATATGAAATAGGATGTCCTGACTGACTGACTGACTGACTGACTGACTGACTGACTGACTGACTGACTGACTGACTGACTGACTGACTGACTGACTGACTGACTGACTGACTGCCTGACTGACTGACTGCCTGACTGACTGATTCATCATCCCCAAACCAAAACTACTGGAGGTAAAGAAATGAAATTTTGGGTACACACTCATACTAACATGTAGGTGCTCATTAAGGGAGGATTTTTGGATATTCCTTCGCTAAGGGGGTGAAAATGGGAGTGAATTTTTAAAATTAGGATATCTATATCTCAAAAATTTAAAAGTTTACAGACGTAAAAATTTGTATTTGGAATATCCTTTAAAAATAAGGAAACACGTATTTTTTTGTTTTCGGAAAATCTCATTAGGGGGGATGAAAAAAGGGGGAAACGGGTTGAACACCTATTATGAGGAGACTTATGTCTCAAAAACTGAAGATATTACGGACATGAAAAATGGTATTTGGAATCTCCTTTGAAAATAAAGAAACACGTATTTTTGTGGTTTTGGATAATCTGATGAATAGGAGGTGAACTGGAGTGACAAACGGGGTGAAATTTTAAAAAGAGTATATCTGCAAATTATCTCAGACACGTAACATATCACAGATTTGAAATATGGTATTTGGAATTCCCTGTAAAGTTAAAGAAACAAAAAAAATTCTGAAAATCCACTTAAGGGGAACAGAAAATGGGGTGAATTTTAAAAATTAGTCCATCTACAATATATCTCAAAAACTTAACATGTTGCAGACGTGAAAATTGGTATTTGGAATCTCCTTTAGAAATAAGGAAACACGTATTCTTTTGTTTTCGGAAAAACCTTTAACGGGGGAGAGGGGGTTGGTGAGAAAGAATTGAAAAGTTAGTTGAAATATTTGTATGACAATGTACGTATATACAGTATACCAAAAAATCTAAGGATGTTACAAACGTGAAAACTGGTTTTTGGAATCTCCTTTGAATATAAAGGAACACGCATTTGGGGGGAATCAATTTGGTAGGGGGGGGGAGATGAAAATGGAGATGAATTCCTTTTACAAGGATACATATATCTCAAAAACTGAAGATGTTACAGTCGTGATAATTGGTATTTGGAAGCTCTTTTAAAGAAACGGGTACTGTTCGTTCATAGAAAATTCACTTGAATGAGGAGTGTGAAAGGAAGTAAAAACAATGAATTCATTTTCTGGAGAAACTTATATCTCATAACTGAAGTTTACAGACGTGGAAATTGGTATTTGGAATCTCCTTTTAAAAATAATGAAACACGCATTTTCTGGGGGAAATCAACTTGGGGGCGGGGGCCGGGGAGGTGAAAAAGAGTTTAATTCCTTTTTATGAGGATACATATACCGGTATCACGAAGCTGAAGATGTTACAGTCGTGATAAATGGTATTTTTGAATCTCCTTTAAAATAAAGAAATACGCATTTTTTGGAGGGGGATCAACTTAACGGGCTGGGGTGAAAAAGGAGTTGAATTCTTTTTATGAGGATACTTATGTCTCAAAAACTGTAGATGTTAGAGGCATGGACATTTGTATTTGGAATCTTTCTTTCAAAGTAAAGAAACACGTGTTCTTTTGTCTTCGGAAAATCCACTTAAGGGGCTGAAAGAATCGAAAAATTAGTTAAATTCTTTGTATGAGGATACTTATATCTAAAACACTAAAGATATTAAAGACGTGAAAATTGGAATTTCGAATCACCTTTAAAAATAAAGAAACACGCACTCTTGGAGAGGAAAGGTGGGGGGAGCGAAAATATAGTTGAATTACTCTTATGAGGATAATTATATCTCAAAAACTGAAGATTTACAGACGTGAAAATTAATTAATATTTGGAATCTCCTTTAAAAATAAATTTGTTGTTTTTTGTTTTTTTTCGGGAATCGACGTAAGGGGGTGGGTTTTAAAATAAGTAAATAAGGAGTTGAAATATGTCTATGAGGATACTTTACTTTAAAAACTAAAGCTGTTACAGACGTAAAAGTTAGTATTTTGAATTTCCTTTCAAAATAAAGAAACACGTATTTTCTCTTTTCGGGAAGTCCACTTTAGCCTGGAGATCGGTGGAAAGAAGTCAAGAAGATGAAGGTGATTTTTTTCTTATGAGTATATATTTATCTCAAAAACATGAAAACTGGTATTAGGAATCTCCTTTAAAAATAATGAAACACGTATTTTTTTTGTTTTCGGAAAATCCAGTTATGGGGCTGAACACAATTGGAAAAGCGGGTGAATTTTTAAAATGAGTACCAGTATATCTACATTATATGCAAAAACTTAACATGTTAGGACAAAAATCGTGGTGTTTGGAAAGTCCTTTAAAAATACAGGAACATGTACCTTTTAGTTTTCAGAGGAGGCACGTAACAGGGGGGGGGGGGGTGGAAAGAAGTGAAAAATAGTTGAAATATTTTTATCTGAAGATGTTACAGACGTGAAAATTGGTATTTGGAACCTCCTTTAAAAATAAAGAAGCCTGTATTTTTGTTTTCGGAAAATACAGTTAGATTGGGGTGCGGGTAGGGTAATGACTGATCAAGGGGTCAAATTCTTTTTATGGGGATACTTATGTATATCTCAAAAACTGAAGATGTTACAAATGTGGAAATAGGTACCTGGAATCTCCTTTAAAAGTAAATAAACATGTATTTAATTTTTCGACTTGAGAGAAGACTGTTTCTCACGTGTACAGTTCTATGTCGCATGGTCGCTTTAGCCCAATACATTACAATCATTACGCAAGTTATTTTCAATCTTATGGACATATTGGTTGTATGCAACTGTTATCTTTCTTATAATTTTTGCTCTGAGAGTTTTAAATATATGCATGCAATACTCAGAATTTTTCTTCTTTCTATTTTTTTCTTTTAATTTAATATTTATAACATTCCATGTGCCACATAAACTAAGTCGTCCTAGAAATACATCAATTCTATCAAAGGTTAAGACTGAAATAGATAAGAACTCCCCAATTAACAGAGCAATGAGACTCTACAATAATATTCATCCCTATGTTGATATTTTTAGTATGACCGAAGCTACATTCACTTCGACATGTAACACTGCACTTCTGAATATAATTTAATAGATTATGAAGAATTTAAAAAAGGAAAACTAGTATAAATTAGTGTACATGTTGTAATAATAATAATAATAATAATAATAATAATAATAATAATAATAATAATAATAATAATAATAATAATAATAATAATAATGCTATTTACTTTACGTCCCACTAACTACTTTTTCGGTCTTCGGAGACGCCGAGGTGCCGGAATGTAGTCCCGCAGGAGTTCTTTTAAGTGCCACTAAATCTACCGACACGAGGCTGACGTATTTGAGCACCTTCAAATACCACCGGACTGAGCCAGAATCGAACCTGCCAAGTTGGGGTCAGAAGGCCAGCGCCTCAACCGTCTGAGCCACTCAGCCCGGCTAAATGTTGTAAACCATGTTTTTAAATGTATTGCATTCCAAGTGGAAATCCTGTTAAGATAATTGTTTTAAATGTTATATTAATTTTAATTAGAATTTATTAGTACTGTAATATAATATTAGTTATATTAGCATTATGATTTTGTTTTTTAGTAATGTGACTTGTGTGTCACAGGAATTAATTTTTAAGATTACTCTAGCTATATATTGTTTTTGTTTTATTTTTTTATCTTTTAACGTCTAAGTAACAATTTTTATGAACATTGTAATTGGAACTGATGACCTATTATATTCACAATAAATAAATAAATAAATAAATAAATAAATAAATAAATAAAATAACGGGGTTAACGGAGTCCACAATCACTGGAGGTCGTTGTCGATTTTAGAAGTGTAGGCTTACCAGTCTGCAAGTTTTGTATTCCACTTGGTGGATGGGTAAATAGTGCATGGTGAGATATAAAGAGTATGCAACAAAATTTCAATGGCATAATCGTCTGAACCTGTGACATACGGCAAAGTTTTCCAGGACATTGTATTCAAGAGAAGGACGCTGTCCAATTCGAGGGACGAGAGTTGGAGATCCATAATCTAAAATAAAAATGTTAAATTCGTCGAGGGTGTTCAATAGGGCAGTACCCGCAGCATCGGTGAACGCACATCCCCAGGCTTCACAATGTGCATTTAGGTCTCCACATATTAAGTGTGGCGGGTCGAGTTGTGATATCAGAGTGTACCATTCGTTAAGCTCAATCACACATCGAGGGCAATACATTGATAACAGTGTAAGAGGCTCGGAAGGCAAGTCTATCCGTACAGCTTCGGTCTGGAAAGACGGCACTTGTCTAAAGTTCAGAGGGATCATCTCATGTCGTACTTGAGAGGAAATAATGAGAGCTGCTCCATCGTAACCATCCACACGATCATCTCTGTACACTCTGAAACCTCTTTTTTGCTAGGGGCTTTACGTCGCTCCGACACAGATAGGTCTTATGGCGACGATGGGATAGGAAAGGCCTAGGAGTTGGAAGGAAGCGGCCGTGGCCTTAATTAAGGCACATCCCCAGCATTTGCCTGGTGTGAAAATGTGAAACCACGGAAAACCATCTTCAGGGCTGCCGATAGTGGGATTCGAACCTACTATCTCCCGGATGCAAGCTCACAGCCGCGCGCCTCAACGCGCACGGCCAACTCGCCCGGTCTGAAACCTCTAAACCGCACCTCCAAACCTGGAGATGTCCAACTTTCAGATATGCCAACGACAGAAATGTGCCTGTCATGAGTCTCCTTTAATTAACTGTCTTTGTTAGCTGTCAAAGAATGAGCGTTCCACTGGAATATTTTTAGAATAATTGCCATTTTTAATGCACCGGTAAAACATTTCACGTAATTCTTTAGACGCTGGAGGGCCTGTCGAAGATGAGGTTATTCCTTGTAGAATATGTACAATAAGATTGTGAACATTGGATATTAAGACATCCATCACAAAAGGAGAATTATTTTTTAAAACAGAGTTATCCACGTTCATTTGGAAGGGAATACGTTGAGGTTGAGGTGTATCTGACGGGGCCTTGTAGAAGTTCACAAGGGGAATAAAACAGAGGTGGTTGCTCATAAGCACGGGAGACAGGTGGTGGATCTATTACAACGCTGCGTTGGGAAGGGTTGATCCCACTACCTCTGCGTAGGGTCGGTGTTCCAAAACGTTTATTGCGTCCGTAGAAGCAGATATTTAGTTCACCTTCTACTGTTTACAGTATTCTGGACAATCTTTGCATGTGGCAATATGTACACATACTAATTGAGAGGATGAGCACTATTTTACAGGGTGCTGATTACCACATTCAGCGCATCTTCCCGTTGAACGACAGTACAGCTGAGTGTGGCCAAACCGTAAACACTTAAAACATTGGCGTACAGGAGCAACGTATGGGGTGAGATCACATCGCATACTGTAAATAGACGGGCTGTCCGGCAAAAACTGGGGATGAAATTGTACTACACATGTTTGAAGAGGGATACACTCTTGTGTGCCACTGTGATGGATTTCTTGATCATACGGCGTACCCTGAGAATGCTAATGGGGAAAAATGTTTTGTAAGAGCTCTTCGTCACTTATACTGTCTTCAACGTTACGGATAACTCCTTGGCGAGTAATTACATGAGGTGGAACATAAGCTTGCAATTCTCAGCAAACAGGGGAGACTCTTCAAGTAAGTTAGCAGCTCGAGCTGTTTTAAGTCAATTTTGATTCTGTTCTATCCGATGGAGCTAATGTTCAAAATGCTAGGCCGGGATACTACTTTAAAGCAATTTCCCGAATTCCATGGGATGAAATTTTCCAATATTGCCTGCCGTACCATCTACATAAATACAATATGGGCCAGGAGAATCGTCCTTTATCTATTGTTTTTGTTGTTCGCATAGGGAAAAGGGCGCGTGTTAACTGTTTTTGTGATGACAGCACAGATATGTGTTTACCTTGTAATTCAGAAGTGGGCGACGCAAACATTTTTCTTTGTTGTGTGGCTGGTGATCCATCGGACGCTTCTGGACTGTATTGCTTCGAAGCTCTATTTCTACGTCTTAATGCTGGTCTCCACTGAGGGTGAGGAGAACCGCCTTCACTGTAGAATGTAAAGAACGCGTGGAAAGATCCTGTATGGCATTGTTCGGTTGAATAAGGGGAGGGCCTGCACCGTCCATCAGTAAAACACGTGTGCAAAGAAACAATACGCTTGTTACACTGTGTTCCGAGTCAACCACGTGCGGGGAGTTGTTTACGTAACCTGTTTGTCACATTCATACCTTGTGTCCTATCACAATCCTGTCACAATATGCCAAGCTGCTCTCCTCTCACTAGTTCCATTCAGTATGTCTTCATCCGACCTTTAGCATTCTTGTATAACAACACATTTCGAGAACTTCTATCCTCTTTCTTTCTGAGCTAGTTCCACAGTGCAGACACAATGTTCCTTCCTTGTGCTACTCTGTCATCGTTGGTTACTCTACTACCCAACATCCACCAGGAAGAGGGTTGGCCGTGCGGTTAGGGGCGCGCAGCTGTGAGCCTGCATTCGGAATCCCATTGTCGGCAGCCAGGAAGATCGGTTTCCGTGATTTCCCATTTTCACACCAGGGCAATGTTGGGGCTGTACCTTAATTAAGGCCGCTTCCATACCACTCCTAGCCATTTCCTATATATCGATCCATCCACTTCCTTTAAGACTTCATTTCGATTTCGACTGCACTCCATGGATTTACGTATTTTCAACTTGTACTCCTGACACCGTGGTTGCCCGGAGAGGTGGACATCTCCCCAGCGTTCACATGGAGTGAGGGCACATGACGCAGTCTGTCGGATGGCGACGTTAAGCCTTGAGCAGGCCACTTGGTGTTTCACCCTCTCCCTTCATACTGTCATGTCATTAACATCAAATATATTCTTGTACCAACATGGTATCTAGAATTTTCTTAAGTGAAAACACCGACCTGTCTTCAATTTCAAATGCACATCCTGGGATAATGTCGGCTCCAGTTAGATCTCTTATCACTTTAGATACGTACAAGCACTCCTTAAAGTGGACATCTAAATACTGTCAGGTGTAAATGGCTGCGCTCTGAATTCCTGCGATCCTGCTCATAATTCAATCGAATGTCATATTGACTAAACATTTAGGAAAATCCGCGTGAAGACTAAATTAAGTACAATGTATGAATTTTATCTCATTGCTAAGTTATAAAGTGATGTTATATCAAACAAATGTTCACTTTCAAGTAAACATCGTATTTTTCATTTAATTATAAGCTTCATTGAATTACGCCCTTTTAAAAATGCAACCTCTAAATTGAGGAATCGCATTAGACTAAACTGGAATTAAATAAATGTAATTTTATGGAACTCCACATGATAATTGTTCTACGTATTGTTCAGCCTCACACTTCTCTTCAGTCTCAATCTGTCTCGAAAGGTTATTTATTCATTTATTTCTTGGTGACAGGAGGTCCCATGAGCCTCTAGCCTGTGGTAGGAACAGTACAGTACATACTTTTGTTAAGGCGACCCAATTATTGCATTACAGGTACTACAGCTTTTTCAGTAAAGTAGCGAGTACATTTCTGGATAACTAAGACATAGTTGTTGCTTTCTTAACATGATTGTATCATAGTTTTCCACAAGTACTGTATATTTGGATATTGCATGGCTGTAAGATATTAAATATGGACGTCATATAGAGGTATCTGTATAGGAGTAATATTGCTTCAGTATTTTCTTAAAACATTTAACCAATTTACAGTTCTTTATAACAGAAGGTGTCTGAGTAGGACTGAAATTCAGCAAATAAAAACTAATAATTTGATATCACATTTGTTCTTACTGTGTAGAACAAATTACACAAGCAAAATAATATCATAAACATAATTTTTTATCCAAACTGCTGTTTATTTCAGTGTTCTTCATCTGTGACCTTTTCAGGTTCGCTTGGCAAAGACAAGTAAAGGCTTTTTGTTTTTAACAAGTCGTTGCGCTCGTAAGGAATCTAGGTCTGGATTTTCATGCGATCTTGTATCTTTGTTTCGTTGATGGGAACTTTTCCAGGTGGGTATTGCCTGATGATGGTGGTAGTGGTATCCTTGAACTAAGATTCATGAAGAAAGCTTGCTTGATTATACCCCTTACTGCAGATACCCCTCGATGTAACCTTTTCTTTCGTGGAAGTTAATGGTAAAGGGTACGGATTGATACGTTAACTCTCTCGTTTCTGGGTTGTTGTTTCAGGGACAAAGTCAATTAAATACAAACTGCCACCTTTGACCCTCAGTCCTCACTCAACCTGGGGCAAGAAAAACGCTCACTTAAAACAGTAATCGGTGGGCCTACTGTACGTTTAAAGTTTCTGAAATGCGTAAGAAAAGAAAATAGACCATCGATTCAATTTCTTCCACTTCCCTATGAACAAAGATATTACTTTGCCTTGTTTAAGCTAAACAAACCTAACTCGCATTCAACTGAATACTGAATATTTTATTATCATTAAACAACATGCTGTTTTAATGGACAACGTCAGTCAATAAAATACCTGTTAATTACTAGATTCTTCACGTATCCTTCACATTGTTTAAAACTTACAAGTAAATATGGACAAAAGTGATTATGAATCGACAGTATTAATACAAAAGTAAATGTAAATAATAATAATCATTCACTGTACTTATTAACGATGACAACTAACTATTTGTATGCACTACGGATAAGTTATTCAGAGGGAATATTACGTTTAATTTAAGACATTTCATTTACCTTGACGTCTTATTACAAGAATTCACTTACATTGTAAAAGGCTCTAAGGACAAGCCACTTACAGAAAACTCTATATAGATGAGATGTTTTAATATTTGTACTAGTTGAGAGGTTCTTGAAAAACTTGATTTGTTGACAGGTACTGGTACTAAGGTGCAGATATGGAGTATCTGGATCATTATTTTGTTTTGTGCAATAACTGTGTACAGAGGACCGGTTTGAAGGTAGATTTTATTTACATATATAATGTCGTTAAATGTATATAAATATGGAAATATCAATGTACCAAATTTTATTAGACTAGGCCTACAAGTTGTATATTTTTCAGTAGCTGCTGTTAGTCTAAGGCAAAAAAGTTTCATATTTTCCAATGAATGCTATTAGTCTAACTGTCTTCTTTTGCCAGTTTAAAAACTTATTACATGTTGAACAGTTGTCCTACGGAGTAGATGAGAATGGAAAAAAATGAATAATAGAAGGCGATTAACATTTCACAACTCACACATTATTTAACTCTTAAATGCACAGCATTACATATGTGCAAAAGTGAATTTACTTGCTTTTTATCTCTGCTTTGCGAGTTTACAAGTGTCTTGCAGACGAACTCGCTAACGATGCTACATCATGTTTCTTGTTTATCATCTGGATTGAAGTAAACTTTCAACCGTTAAGGTAAAACAAACAAAATGTTGTATGCCTCAGAGAATTCGTGAGCCAGGACAGCTTTGCGTATACCGACCAGTACGTAAAACATTCAACACTCTAAACATTTCGACTGATCCAAATACATAAAAACATATTTACTTTGACAAATAATATTTTTGATAATAATGAATTATTTTCGGAACGAAAGCAACATCACATTTAAAAGAAATAATAAATAGGACATTTAAGGATTAAATTTTCATAGTAAATACCGAACTGTAGCCAAATATATTTTTATCAACATTTATGGTCTTAAGCATTTAGCCTAGTAGGTCTATCTAAATAAATAGTTATACCTAAAAATTGAAATGGTTTTTCCTCAGTGTTTAGCATTAATAATAAACAACTCTTTTAGCTTTGGTTTCATTAATACCGATTTGTTGTAATGAAAATATGTGTTAGCCTTTCCCAGGGACATTACAAGTAAATCAAGAAACTAACAGCGAGGAAACTTTTTCGAATTAGCATATACCAGGTTTGTTTATGTTTTCTAATTCCTCCGACCTAAACCTTTCACTGATATTTTGGAACTTTTTTTTGTAACATAGTATTTTTCCGGAACAAGAACGACCGGAACTGTTCCAGTAAAAGAACAATTCGTCCATCTCTACCATGTAGAATACAGCGACAGTGGTGGTGATTATTGTTTTAAGTGGAAGTACAACTAGGCAACACTGAAGGCATCAGCCGCAGAAAGAGAAGGACCGCGAAGGGCTCCAATACCGTCGGGGTCGGAAAAGAACAAGAGTTGACCAAGGGAGGTCGGATAGGAGGAGACTGGCAGAAGTAATTGGAAGCCATGCCAGGACTCCGCTAAGTGCCCCGTGGTCGAAAAGCCACCCTCCCAAGTTAAGAGCCCCAGGGGCCCCTTAAGTCGCCTCTTACGACAGACAGGCAATACCGTGGGTGTTATTCTACCGCCCCCACCCAGGTGGGGATATCGTTGGAGTGATGGATAGACAAACTCTCGAAGTAATCGGTAGATGGCAGTTATAGCAGCGTTTACAAAATGGTGATCAACGATAAAAAGAAAACACTTTGTTCTCTTGAATACACATCATCAGTCCGTTACCATTTTCGAACAAAATATGAGAAGGATCCACCCTCCGACAATTCCATTCGTAGTTTGTTCGGTTTCGTATGCGGGCGAGTCTACGTGTTGCAGTGTGAATGAAAGGGGAGGAACGTCCACTTCACTAGTTGCTACGGAAGTGTTCAGCCGGCTCCTCGTATTGCAGGTTAGGATCTCAAGTGAACAGCACTACAGTAGCTACCTCCTCCACAGTGCGAGTGAGAGAGGAGGAACATCCACTTCACTAGTTGCTACGGAAGTGTTCAGCCGGCTCCTCGTATTGCGGGTTAGGATCTCAAGTGAACAGCACTACAGTAGCTACCTCCTCCACAGTGCGAGTGAGAGAGGAGGAACGTCCACTTCACTAGTTGCTACGGAAGTGTTCAGCCGGCTCCCCGTATTGCAGGTTAGGAACAGCACTACAGTAGCTACCTCCTCCACAGTGCGAGTGAGAGAGGAGGAACATCCACTTCACTAGTTGCTATGGCATTGTTCAGCCGGCTCCTCGTATTGCAGGTTAGGATCAGCACTACGGTAGCTACCTCCTCCACAGTGCGAGTGAGAGAGGTGGAACGTCCACTTCACTAGTTGCTACGGAAGTGTTCAGCCGGCTCTTCGTATTGCGGGTTAGGATCTCAAGTGAACAGCACTACAGTAGCTACCTCCTCCACAGTGCGAGTGAGAGAGGAGGAACATCCACTTCACTAGTTGCTACGGAAGTGTTCAGCCGGCTCCTCGTATTGCGGGTTAGGATCTCAAGTGAACAGCACTACAGTAGCTACCTCCACCACAGTGCCAGTGAGAGAGGAGGAACATCCACTTCACTAGTTGCTACGGAAGTGTTCAGCCGGCTCCTCGTATTGCGGGTTAGGATCTCAAGTGAACAGCACTACAGTAGCTACCTCCACCACAGTGCGACTGAGAGAGGAGGAACATCCACTTCACTAGTTGCTACGGAAGTGTTCAGCCGGCTGCTCGTATTGCGGGTTAGGATCAGCACTACAGTAGCTACCTCCTCCACAGTGCGACTGAGAGAGGAGGAACATCCACTTCACTAGTTGCTACGGAAGTGTTCAGCCGGCTGCTCGTATTGCGGGTTAGGATCAGCACTACAGTAGCTACCTCCACCACAGTGCGACTGAGAGAGGAGGAACATCCACTTCACTAGTTGCTACGGAAGTGTTCAGCCGGCTCTTCGTATTGCAGGTTAGGATCTCAAGTGAACAGCACTACAGTAGCTACCTCCACCACAGTGCGAGTGAGAGAGGTGGAACGTCCACTTCACTAGTTGCTATGGCATTGTTCAGCCGGTTCCTCGTATTACGGGTTAAGATCTCAAGTGAACAGCACTGCAGTAACTGCCCCTCTAGTACCTACCTTCCCCTCAGTCCCTCTGAGAGCTCATGGCTCTGCACAAGGTACTGCAGTCAGGAAGTAATCTACCTCTATAGGCAATTTGTGGACACAGGTTCATTGTGTAATGGGCGAAGCAGAGGCAGTACCAGAAACGGAAGTGAACAGAATTAGATATATTTACTTCAGTAGCCCTCAGAAATCGACTACAAGGAGCAGCAGAAACTGAGTGTACCACAAGGTACAGGCTTTGTCAAGATTTAGCAGACAATGACAAAGTCCTGCGTTAGAACTGTTTGCACCGCACTGAAATATTGAATGGAAGAAGATGGTTTTCATAACAAGCTACTTTTCAGCGACGAAGCAAGTGTGTGGAAAAGGTTCAATTCTTTGTCCCTCCTCTACCGACGGCTATTCTCAACCTAAAGTGGTGCATTCGAGCCGCCTTTCCAAACGTCATCACTGACATGTTGGGCGTGCGTGGGAAGAGACGAACTAACGAGTAGATGTGTGTGTGGAGCGCACGTACTAAACAACTGTATGAGCTCATGCATATTCCTAGAATTACTTTTTGAAACCTCGTTAAGACTTTCAGGGATACTGGAGAAGGGGACCTGCCCATAAGCGTCTCAGTCGCATCTTTCATGCCACCGCCATTTTTAGTAGGTTGCAGGTTTGTCAACGCATGTGGAGTCAACATGATGTGGCCCCAGCCTATTATTCGTATGAAACTGCGAACAATTTAATCAAAAGTTTCCATAAAAGTAGATCAGAAGAGGAGATCTTGTTGCGTGGGCACACCTCTTTCGCCTGATCTGATACCACTTGGTTTCTTCTTGTGTTGTTGAGTCTTGTCTGCTGGACACTTGTAGGAAATGAAAATGAGATCCTGGCAAGAATCCCTAGTGACCTAGTGAAACACTTTGTACACTTAAATAAATTGATCTTTCTCATTAGCATGCATCGTGCGTACTCATTTATTTATTCAGTTAGTTATTTTATATTTTACACGCCACTACAGGTCTCCTCCTCCGTCTTGTTCTATACATCGCTGCCAATCGCCACTCGTCTATATCCCACTGTCTCTTGCAGGTCCTTGTGGAGGCCACCAGCTCACCTCTTCCTTGACCTACCCAGGGGACTCTTTGCTGTAGGGATGAAATCCAGGAACTTCCGTGGGCATCTGTGGTATTCCATCATAGCCACTGCAGTCGCTCGCTTCTGATGGTCCCTGGTATGTTGGCATCCGATGGCAAAAACTGAGAAACTCAAACAAAAGGTGAACAACCGTCGTCCTCTCTATGGTATGACAGCGTCTCGGTGCAGTTCCTTTAGCTCACGATTGTGTCTGATCCTTGATTCAGCCCGTGTTTGCGTCCAACGCCGGACCGAAGATCTTTGGAAAACTTTTCTCTAAAACCGAGGAGGTTATGAAAGTTCTGCTTTCGGGATACTTCATCTCTCACAGCCATATCGTGCAACGGGCTGGATCAGGGTTGTGTACGGTCTGTTTTGAGAGACTTTGGAACGGAATGTTCATATTAAATGATAAAAATGTACACGAAATCATGATTCAGCCCACTTTTGGTTTCATTTTCTCTCAGTTCAGGAGGAAATAAAACAGTGTGATCAGTCCAGATTACTGGTCGAAATCTCCGTAACAGCCTTAATCTTTGTTGCAACAAAGAAACACTTCACATTTCGCGTAAGAAACCAAACTGAATGCGCTCCAGTTAGGAGTTTTGGTATTCCTCTTAGCCAATTGTCTCAATGGTTAATATAGCAGCCTTCCATTTAGAGGACCTCGGGTTTGACTCCTGGTCGCTGTAACACGATCCATTACATTGGTAATACAGTACGCATTTTCCGCTGAACATTTTGACATAAGTATCCTTGGGTTTCGTCCCAAAATTTGTGTAACGTGACGCGACGAAATGTGTGACGGAAGTGTAACCATAGCAACCGTGCAGGCTGTGATGTAAGGTCTTGTTACCTAGCAACCGTGCAGGCAGTAGTGTAAGGTCTTGTTACCTAGCAACCGTGCAGGCTGTGATGTAAGGTATGTTACCTAGCAACCGTGCAGGCTGTGATGTAAGGTATGTTACCTAGCAACCGTGCAGGCTGTGATGTAAGGTATGTTACCTAGCAACCGTGCAGGCTGTGATGTAAGGTATGTTACCTAGCAACCGTGCAGGCTGTGATGTAAGGTATGTTACCTAGCAACCGTGCAGGCTGTGATGTAAGGTATGTTACCTAGCAACCGTGCAGGCTGTGATGTAAGGTATGTTACCTAGCAACCGTGCAGGCTGTGATGTAAGGTATGTTACCTAGCAACCGTGCAGGCTGTGATGTAAGGTATGTTACCTAGCAACCGTGCAGGCTGTGATGTAAGGTCTTGTTACCTAGCAACCGTGCAGGCTGTGATGTAAGGTATGTTACCTAGCAACCGTACAGACTGTCTTATGGCTGGTTGCCATCTGAAATTAGCTGCCGTTGATGGATGGCCATGACCGGAACACATTTTATTTTTGCAAACACAAAAGTGGTTTCTTTTTTCTTAAAACTCGTGATTTGTGGGTGATTACGGGTACCGCCAGGGAACAAAAGGTCCTTGTCAATTTGCCTGTCAGTTCGAAGGACGACCCTGCAATATCCCGTGGGGCAGGACGAGCAGCGACATTTAATAATGGAGTTTGTGTGATTAGGAAGTTACAGCCTTAATGAGGAAGGGACGGTAGTGCCTTCATTGACAAGAATTAACGGCGCTGATGGGCTCAGAACACAGTTTTCCGTTCATCAATTCACGGAACAGTTTTCAGGAAAGATATCAACAAATTTTTAGCCTTGTACTACTTTCCACCTCGACACCGCTACACGGGTATTATTTTGAATGTATGGTGATTAGGTCTTTTAAGACTAGACGGCATTAGTTGCTTTTCCACTGATATAGGTAGGTTACAGTCGCTCAAAAATGAGTGGGCACGTGTTATTGTATGTAATATTTCATGAGACAGTTTTCATTATCAACAAAATGATTCACGTCTCATGCTGATACAAACCCTGCGGATGCCCACAACCAACGTCATATCCAGAATTACGAATAAACTGAATAAAATTAATCAAATTATTGTATTGAATATCTAATATGTTTGAACCCTGAAAAACTCCATATACTAGGTCAGGGTTGGAGTATGGAAGTGAGATGTGGATACCATCCCAACGATATTTAATTCACTCACTAGAGAAAGTGGGTGAGTTACAGGGGCTTCGGAATTAAGACGACGTCTTCCTTATGAGTTTTTCCAACAGCTGTAAATGGAGAATTTACTGCTGCGTTGTCCGGCTCCATGGATAAATGGTTAGCGTACTGGCCTTTGGTCACAGGGGTCCCGGGTTCGATTCCCGGCAGGGTCGGGTAGTTTAACCTTAATTGGTTAATTTCGCTGGCACGGGAGCTGGGTGTATGTGCCGTCTTCATCATCATTTCATCCTCATCACGACGGGAAGGTCGCCTAAGGGCGTAAAGTCAAAAGACCTGCATCTGGGGAGCAGAACTTGTCCTTGGACACTCCCGGCACTAAAAGCCATACGTTTTTTTTTCTTTTTTTTTACTGTTGCGTTGGAAGTATGCCAACGCAGTGTTCACAGTAACATATAGAACAGATTGTCCGGAGCTCCTGCAGCCAATACCGGCACGAAACACAAGACAGAGAGAACTGAACACCACAGGAGTATTGGGAATCTGTGGATTGCTTCTGTTCTGATATAAAGACAATTATAAAGGCCGAATAATAGCTCTCCATTTAATATTGTAAGATGTTAATTTTTGAACATTATAGTTTGTGATTAGTTGTAGGAAATAGATTATAGGAGTAGTACACCACCTGGAATTGGTTAATAAATATATCTAGTTTCTTTCTTAATCCGTTTACCCTACAGGGTTGGCTTCTCCCTCGGACTCGACGAGGGATCCCCTCTACCGCATCACGGCCAGTGTCCTGCAGCGTGAGACTTTGAGTCGGGGGTAAAACTGGGGAGGAGGACCAGTACCTCGCCCATGCTATGCTGAACAGGGGCCTTGCGGAGGAATGGGAAGAATGGAAAGGATAGACAAGGAAGAGGGAAGAAAGCGGCCGTGGCCTTAGGTTAGATACCATCCCGGCATTTGCCTGGAGGAGAAGTGGGAAACCACGAAAAACCACTTCCAGGATGGCTGAGGAGGGAATCGACCCGATCTGTACTCAGTTGACCTCCCAAGGCTGAGGGGACCCCGATCCAGCCCTCGTACCACTTTACAAATTTTGTGGCAGAGCCGGAAATCGAACCCGGACCTTCCGGGGTGGCAGATAATCACACTAAGCACTACACCACAGAGGTACTCATAAGTTAGTCCTTGAAATAGAATATTCTCTATATACATGGCGGGTTCGATTCCCGGCTCCGCCACCAAATTTGAAAAGTGGTACGAGGGCTGGAACGGGGTCCACTCAGCCTCGGGAGTCAACTGAGTAGAGGTGGGCTCGATTCCCACCTCAGTCATCCTGGAAGTGGTTTTCCGTGGTTTCCCACTTCTCCTCCAGGCAAATGCTCGGATGGTACCTAACTTAAGGCCACGGCCGCTTTCTTTCCTCTTCCTTGTCTATCCCTTACAATCTCCCATACTGGTCCTCCTTCTGCGCTTGAGGCGGTAGAGAAGAGGGTAAACTGACTAAGGAAGAAAAAAAAAATGATAAATTAATTTAAAAGTGAAGGTCGGTTCGAACTCCACTGCCGGCAGCCCTGAGTATGGTTTTCCGTGGTTTCCCATCTTCACACCAGGCAAATGCTGGGGCTGTACCTTAATTGAGGCCACGTCCGCTTCCTTCTCATCGTGGCCGTAAGACATCTGTGACGGTGTTCAGTCTGGAAGCCTCTGTCGCCATAACTAGCTCTGTACCTCTTATCTTTAAATCATTAGAAACAGAGTCGGTCTCGCTCTACTTCTCTTACCCTCCACAACAGTGAAGATTATTCTCCTAGCTAACCTATCCTCCTGCATTCGCTTCACATGTCCTCACCACCGAAGCTGGTTCATGCGTAGACACTCATCAATCAGTTCATTCCTAACTTAGGCTTATCTCCTCGTTCCGAACACCCTCCTGCCACTGTTCCCACGTGTTGGTACCTGCGATCATTCTCGCTGCTTTCATGTCTGTTACTTCTGAGTAAGATATCCTGAATCCTCTCAACTTTCACTCCCCTACAGCAAAACTGATATTTTCGTCCGGCCGTTGACTTCCTTTTTACAGAATACTGTAGATCGCAACTGCTTTTTTTAAAAAAGAAACTGCCAACAGTAGCTTAATTAACGCGCCTCTGTTAAAAGTCAATGGTTGTTACTTTGAGTGCGTCAAGAACTGAGCGGTTTTCTTATTTTCACCAAATGTCGCGAGACCAATGGCAACACAGAAAATGGCTGCATTTGGCAAATTTACCATTTTTTTAAATTGAATTATCTGTATAAGTAAGAGAATATCTAAAGCCTCCGTGGCTCAGGCGGCAGCACGCCGGCCTCTCACCGCTGGGTTCCGTGGTTCAAATCCCGGTCACTCCATGTGAGATTTGTGCTGGACAAAGCGGAGGCGGGGCAGGTTTTTCTCCGGGCACTCCGGTTTTCCCTGTCATCTTTCATTCCAGCAACACTCTCCAATAACATTTCATTTCATTAATCATTCATTAATCATTGCCCCAGAGGAGTGCGACAGGCCTCGGCAGCCGGCACAATTCCCATCCTCGCCGCTAGAAGGGGGCTTTATTCATTGCATTCCTGACCCGGTCAAATGATTGGAACAGGTTGTGGATTTTCAAGTAAGAGTATGTCTAGCGGGTATCGAGCGGGCCAAATACAACTCCCCCAGTAGGACACATCACAGAAGATGCTGGAAATGGCCTCATCTGAGGATCCACTTCACTCAGAAAGCACCGGCACTTTGTAAGGTCCTTTCTCGTAATGCTCGGACACGACACACAAACAGTTCGACGCGCCATTCCGGCTCCGTACTGTGTGTTTTCAGCATTAGAATTCATCCTGATAGACGCACTCACACGTATGACGGTCAGCAACAAGAAATATTTTCTACGCCAGTTTCATTTTCCCACACTCTATAAAAGAGGGATCCCTACTTTTACTGTTTCTTAAACATGCGAACACGCAATCGGACCGCTATCTAATAACGTTATTTCATTTACGTCCCACTAACTATTTTTACCGTCTTTGGAGACGCCGAGGTCCCGGAATTTAGTCCCGCAGGAGGTTTTTTGTATGTGCCAGTAAATCTACCGTCACGAGGCTGACGTATTTGAGCACCTTCAAATGCCAGCATCAAACATGGCCACTCAGCCCGGGGATCGCACCATAATGTGTAGTGTTTAATCACTTGCCGCCTCAAAGCACCCACACTCGTCAATAGATACTTACACTTCGGCTGTAAATAACGAGATAAGATTTAGTTGGCTGCTTGCATGCAATTCAGAGAAGCTCTCAGCATACCAGCCCACTACTCACACCGAGTAGAGCATTCCTCCAGAGTTGCTTCACTTTTGTGAAGGGTCACGTGTTCATAGAGACAGAACAAGAACTGTTAATACACTGGCTTATGTAATCATTTAGTATTTTACTGGTATTTCATTACGATGTATGCTTTACCACACTTGTTTCTTGATCGTTACGTCTCTAATGTGTTATATTATTATTTAACGTAGTTATCTTTTGTTTTATAATGGTAATAATAGAAAATCTGTATTTCTTTTAATATTTTGTAACTTTCGTGCTTAAGTTTAAGAGAGTCCGCCTCTGTGGTGTAGTGCTTAGTGTGATTAGCTGCCACCCTCGGAGGCCCGGGTTCGATTCCCTGCACTGCCACGAAATTTGAAAAGTGCTGCGAGGGCTGGAACGGGATCCACTCAGCCTCAGGAGGTCAACTGAGTAGATGTGGGTTCGATTCCCACCTCAGCCATCCTGGAAGTGGTTTTCCGTGGTTTCCGACTTCTCCTCTAGGCAAATGCCGGGATGGTACCTAACCTAAGGCCACGGCCGCTTCCTTGTCTATCCCATCCTCTCGTAAGGCCCCTGTTTAGCATAACAGGCGAGGCCACCTGGGCGAGGTACTGGTCGTCCTTCCCAGTTGTATCCCCAGACCCAGAGTCTGAAGCTGATAGTTCTCGTAAATTGATTCTCGTAAGTTGATTTTTCCGTCAGACTCAACGAGGGAACCCTCATCTACCGCCTCAAGAGCAGTGCCCTGGAGCATGAGACATTTAGTTGGAGTTATAACTGAGAAAGAGGACCAGTACCTCACCCAGGCACCCAGGCCTGCTATACTGAGCAGGGGCCTTGTGGTGGGGATGGTAAGATTGGAAGGGATAGATGAGTAAGAGGAAGGAAGCGGCCATGGCATTTGCCTAGAGGAGAAGTGGGAAACCACGGAAAACCACTTCGACGATGGCTGAGGTGGGAATCGAACCCCTCTAGTCAGTTGTCCTCCCGTTGCAGTCCTCGTACCACTTTTCAAATTTCATAGGAGAACCTGGAATCGAACCCGGGCTTGTGGGGGTGGCAGTTAATTACACTACACACAGACAAAATAAATAAATATCAGATTGTAATATATCCCTGGTTGCAGTTGTTGTTGAACTAGGGGCAGTGTCTTTTCACCAAAGCGACCGCAGCTCGATTCCCGACAAGTGCATCAGACATAGGTCTTATGGCGAACAAGTTCCATGTCACTATGATCACGTAAAAAAGCCATCCAGTGTTTACACTCGGTTAAATGGACTGCATCTTTCTCTCACACGCGGATCTTCTACAACGCCATCCTTTTCTAACAACCGCTCTTGCCATAGGAGTCGAGCTTTTCTTGCTCAGAAAGCTCCATATTTGGACAGAAAAATGTTTTGCCGATTTTACGAGAACTATCTAAACTTGATGGAAACTGAAGAATTCTAGAAGCAACAATCATTCAATCAATGACCTGCATTTAGTACTCTCGGCCACGTGACACATGTCCTATCAATTGTATACCTTGAAGGAACTTGGAAATTTATCGAACATTTCCCTTTCCGATCTCTTAGCCTATAAAGGAATATTTGCCCCAATTCCAGCTTTATCTTCATGTTACGATCTTCCCTATATTTAAAAGCTCTACTCAAGCACATTATACAAGATACACATAAAACAAGTAATGATTTAACAATCCAAAATAACGAACCTGAAGAAATAAGGTCAGCCGATGATACACCCGGAAAAACATTTTAAATTTCAACAACACATGGCAATGCAGGATAACCAACATGAGAGAAAGGATGTATGGGAAGCAGGCTGGGAAACCCTACAGAGGACGAGATCTTACGTGACGTTGTAGGGAAAGAAACGTGAGAACATTAACTCTTTTGTCTGACTTTACTCAACATATAGAATTTAAACAAGGTATAAAGAACACCAGTTAAAAGGATAACATCATCAATTCAGAACCACGGGGTTCCTGTCAGTGTTTCTTCAGAAAAGTGAATATTTACACAAAATTACATTTAAATAAGTGAGCATGATTTCGATGTTGAAATTTACAAAGAAAATGTAACGGGGAATATGACATAATTACAAACATCTTACAAGGCAATCTAAAAATGTTACAAGGAAAGGAAACAACGGAAATTAAATTTAGCGCAGAGGCCTATAGAGGGGCAATCCTCTCTTAATACACATCAGTGAGGGACGCGCAATTACTGGAGGCAACTCGGAAGGAAAATTAAAATTTGCATTTACACAAAAGGTTAATAAAAGGAATTGCCTCCAAAACAAAGGATATTCCTTGCTGACAAACTAAGGCATTAGAAAATCAAAACGGTGAAAACCAGGGTCTAAGGTAAAGTCCGAACAAATGAATTTACATTTTAATTTAACACTTGCTTACCCCGAGATGGCTGGAGCCGGTGAGCAGACCACCTTACAAGGTGCGCCCGATCGTTAAGACGCTGAACAGAGCCCTGCTCCTGCTGAGGAGCCAAAAGGCCGGAAATTGGGAAATACTCAAACAGCCAATCAGGGAAGCTACCTATGATTCGACACGAAGTTTCACCAATACAAATTAATGTTATTTTCGCCAATGGCATTACAGCACCATATATGGTAACGTGGGAAATATATTCTAAGAGGTTTCGATTGCGAAACTCGGCGATTTCGTGATCGAAGCCTCCACGTGGCAACTACAGGGTGATACAAAAAATGGGTTACAAACATATTACTGGAGATCTCTAATATCAATGACTTCCGACATGATTATTAAATATTGACAGTTCACAGTCTTTCCTGTAAGTCCTGAAAATTCTTTAAAATCACAAAATTTCACCAGAAATAAAACACATAAAAATTTACATAAATTTTCAGCAACAAAAAAAATCTTCAATTGAATTCTTCAAAAATGCCAGTTCCTTAGTTTCTGTCAATGACAGTTTCATGACAAGTCCAGAATTAAATGATTCCACCGATCCTATCAACTCACCACCGGCGACAAAGCTTATTCTTCTACTAATGTCATTCCACGCCATCTCTATCTGTGTGGGTGCGACGAAAAGCAAAATAGCAAGCGATTCAAACAGCTGTCTCATGAAGTCATAAATAGTGGCCAATGTCATAAAGACACTAATCTACCCCGGCTGGTGCAATTAATAACAAGAAGGAAACAGCAAGGTGTTACTTACCTTAGGTCCAAAAGAACTTAAATGTAGCGAAGTACGATATTCTTTTAATGAATATCGTAAATAAAAATGGGATTATAAACGGTACATCAGTAAACACCACAGAATGAACACGTGAATGCAGCTTTTACGTATTTTTCAATATTACGATATATCGCTAATTCGATATGTCGGAGGTTTGGTTCTACATATCGCTGTTGAGCAACGCCACTCACTCATCGTCAAAAACACGGTCGTAATAATGGCGCGGTGCGGGTCATGTCTGTGAAGATGAGGGCCCTACCTAGGATGACTTCTAATGCACACCCAGCCCCCGAGCCACTGGAATTAACCATTAACATGATGTAAACATTACACGGGCATTCTGTTCACGTTGTGGTTTATCTCGAAGTTCGGTTTTCGCGTGTTCGTAAACTACGTCACAATAATAGAATATTGAACGAACGAGGGTTTCTTCTATAAACTGAACGGGAAAGTAAATTTGAAATTGTTTAAAGTCTGCAACGTAGCAAAAACTCGTCTACTCAGAGATATTGTCTGATCTGTCCACGAGAGGCGCTGGTCAATGATTACTCCGAGATTTTTTACGCTCTTGCAAGAAGGCAAAGCTTGGTTTTGAAGTCGTACTTCAGGGATGGTCATGCAGTAATTGCTGGAAATAAGTCTTGGGTGGGCAATTGCTATGGGTTGGGATTTAAGTCCATGCCTTTAGATCCATGTAGATCTGAGAGCATATGACGTTGTCAGGTGATTCGTCCGTTAGATGGGGACGTTAAGCTTTGAGCAGACCCACTGCCTTCGTGAAGTACAGGCCGTAATGTAGCAAGCACGGGAAACCAATCAGCTGATCGTTAGAAGGGAAGTTTAGCACGTGAGTTAGTTGAGTTACATGTGAACTCTTCGGTGTTTTATTAAATGTTTAACGTTATATATCAGGCTAAGTCGTTATTGACAGCATTATTACGTGAAAAGTCCTCAACTAGTGAACAAAACTTAGCGTTAGCGTGTCTTCACGTGAGGCTATAGGTTAAGAATATCGCTCTGCCGTGTTTTAATTTTGTAGTTTATTTGTGTAATGTTATATCCGTAGTGTAAAATGAATTGAGTTAGTGCATTCCGCGTTTTGTTATCAACCACAATCTGCATATTAAGGTCATCAGTGAGAGGAATTACCATGCTAATGCCCGGTTTCTGGAACGTGAGATATCGAACCTATAGCGGTATCGAATGGTTAACTTGTGTTTTGGCGTTGCACGAACGTAAGATACATCTATCGGTTCGACAAATCGCTTGCTAACTTGGAGGGCCCTGAGCAGGAGATATCTATTTGTTAACTTGCTGGGCGCGTGCGCAGTACCTCAGTATCAGCAGCTAACATTGCGTTTGTTAAAATTTTCTATGGCTTTCTCATCTTCTTCCTTCGGCCTAATGTTCTAATGAACTATACAGTAGTGAAAATGAATTCAAAGACAGACTGAGGCTAAACAAATATATGTCGTAGGTATGGTAGAGGTTACAGGCGACAATTTGCGTCCTGGGACAAATAATTTTCCATTGTCCCCTGTTGATCAATTATTAATTACGATAACCTTTAAGATTCAGTACTACTGCGTCTTGTCATATTTGTATCTGTGACTGCATTCGTGTCCATAAAAGCACTGGTACCAGTAACTGAGTATAACAGATAATTACACATTTATCGTAGTAGGCCTACTGCAGGCCTTCTTGCATTGGCAGTGAGCATATACTTTTATCGTGGGACTGTTTTTAATTAACGATATTACATTACAAGGAACTAACAGGTTATATAATTATGTTAATTACGCGATGTATGTCGTTATAGCAATAGAACCCGCTTTTGGGTTATACTTTGATCAAACAATGTTCATATTTTGTAATAACAGGGAAGAGATACGGTATACTTATAAGACTCAGTGCAAACTGGATTGCGCGTGACATGTGCCATTCGTGTGCATATTTCATTAGAAATCCTCAAACAGTATAAAATTCTTCTGACAGTCCTTAAACACCACGAAACTGACACCCACTTCTGCAAGAACTAGTCGAATATCCATTTCTTCCTGCATGGCAAAGAGGGGATAATAGGAGCTGCACAGAAAGCTCAAATGCGATGCATTACTTGTGCGCATGCGCTTGACAATCTAGGGAACACACATAATGCTCAAAAACAAAGCAGTACGAGGGGTGGCATCTAGTGTGTATTTATGAAACTTGATCAACGAGCCAATAGTTGACAGTTCGATAAGTTAGCTGCTGTTCCGCTGTGCAACGCAGCGAAGATTTATCGAGTCGACAGCTGTAACAAAGCAATAGTTATCGGAAAGATATCTCATCTTTCCAGAAACCGGGCATAAGAGTTGCTGTGTGCAAAGCGAGGAGAGTACACGCCAGTATTTGTGTTTCCTTCTGATGAACAAAGGGTTAGAAATGAGTAGTTAATCACCACACAGTTGTGTGTGACAACCACTTCCCTCAAGACTAAATCCCGAGGGAAACTCGTCCAGATGGTGACTTAAAATTTCTTATAATGTCAAGAACCTGGCTAACATTAGATATATTTTTATATAATCGGACTTACGGCATATTTGAATTCGGCGTATTTGAAAATTCAAGTCCAATTTTTGCATTTTACCATTTTACATAGAAACGTATTGTGAAATAACACTGCTGAGATTTTACCTATCAAATTGCATATCATAGGCAATGGAACAGGGTTATTCCATGAAAATAATATTGTATACGCATTATTTGCTAGATTTTTAAACAATAACTTAATTTCATGACAGTGACTAAATTTTTTGTTATTGTTGGAGGTTAGCTCTCTTGTAGGTACTGAATTCGTGGTACAGAAATAATTTACATTTTAATATATTGCATTGGTAATTGGTTGCTTGTTTTCTATCAGTGTGTATGACGTGAACGTTCCAGTTGACTAGAGAATTAATAGAAATCGTAACAATATGTGTCAAAGTGTTAGCCTCAGAGGTGTGACAAACGGTTATTTTTGTGTAACTGCTACATCTGTCACTGCTACAAATAAGGTAACTGTGAAAAGTAACCGTTAAAAATAACGTGTCACGGCTTCGAGCTGTGTTGCGAAGTCCCGTTCATTCAATCGCACATGCGCGCGCGCATCACCACACTGCTGAAAGTCGGTGCAGCAAAACACGCATTCCTATTTGCTATAGAGTTAACAACGTGTGAAATGAGAAGACAAAATAGCGTCCTTTCTGAAATCTAGAGGAGTGAGGATAGAGGAGAAGAAAACATGATGATCTGCCTGCCAAACCTCGACACGGACCGGTACAAGAGGATCAATTAAGTAAAATGAATTAATGTTATGTTATCTATAACATGTTATTTGTAATATCAATATGAAGAGTTAGCATACTAATTCATTTACGGTACAATAAAAATTATACGGATAAAACTTGTAATAATATTATAATGCAGGTAGCCCTGCGCGATGTCTGAGTCAACAATTACTCCTGAGCAAGTGATAACAGTTTACACTTCAGTTACCAGATGACAGCAGCAACTTAAACAAATACACTATAGAGTATATTTGACTTAAAGCAATCTCCTACGAAAGCGCTCTCACTTGGAAGACTATCTGAACTCTGCAGGTCACATTCTGTTTCTGTAAGCTGCTACTAGTGACAGTTCCCACTTCCCAATAACTGTTTTCACTAGTACGTTATTCTGTTGTCGTTACTCGGTAACCTGTTATTTTTGTCTTCGTTACATTTGTAACAGTGACAGACGTGTAACTGTGACAAAGTAACTACTACGTTATTTTTTAGCCACCTCTAGTTAGCCTGTACTCGCGGAAACGAATGGATATACGCGAGAAATAGGACGTTACGGGGAAGGAAATGCATTGTAGGTCATACATACATACGTTACATACATTATCATTATAGGCTGATATGCCTTTCAGCGTTCAGTCTGCAAGCCTCTGTGAATTTACTAAACGTCCCCACAGTCCTCGATTTGCAACTAGCGTTGTGGCCTCATTTAGTTGTATACCTCTTATCTGTAAATCGTTAGAAACCGAGTCTAACCATCGTCGTCTTGGCCTACCTTTACTTCTCATACCTTCCATAGCAGAGTGCATTATTCTCCTAGGTAACCTATCCTCCTCCATTCGCCTCACATGACCCCACCACCGAAGCCGGTTTATGCGTACAGCTTCATCCATCGAGTTCATTCCTAAATTAGCCTTTATCTCCTCATTCCGAGTACCATCCTGCCATTGTTCCCACCTGTTTGTACCAGCAATCATTCTTGCTACTTTCATGTCTGTTACTTCTAACTTATGAATAAGATACCCCGAGTCCACCCAGCTTTCGCTCCCGTAATGAAAAGTTGGTCTGAAAACAGACCAATGTAAAGATAGTTTCGTCTGGGAGCTGACTTCCTTCTTATAGAATACTGTTGATCGCAGCTGCGAGCTCACTGCATTAGCTTTACTATACCTTGATTCAATCTCACTTACTATATTACCATCCTGGGAGAACACAGAACCTAAATACTTGAAATTATCGACCTGTTCTAGCTTTGTATCACCAATCTGACATTCAATTCTGTTGAATTTCTTACCTACTGACATCAATTTAGTCTTCGATAGGCTAATTTTCATACCATACTCATTGCACCTATTTTCTAGTTCCAAGATATTAAGACTGCAGGCTTTCGGCACAGTCTGCCATTAAGACCAAGTTGACCAAGTTGTCAGCGTAGGCCAGACTGCTTATAACATTTCCACCTAACTGAATCCCTCCCTGCCACTTTATACCTTTCAGCAGATGATCCATGTAAATTACGAACAGAAGGTGAAAGATTACAGCCTTGTCTAACCCCTGTAAGTACCCTGAACCAAAAACTCATTCTACCATCAATTCTCACTGAAGGCTAATTGTCAACATAAATGCCTTTGATTGATTTTAATAATCTACCTTTAATTCCGTAGTCCCCCAGTATAGCGAACATCTTTTACCTCGGTACCCTGTCATATGCTTTCTCTAGATCTACGAAACATAAACACAACTGCCTATTCCTCTAGTAACAGTTTTCAAATATCTGGCATTGTATGTCAGAACTAACAAATATTTATGAATAGTTTTGGTTTTATACGTTGTTAACAGTTTCTTAACTGATTCAAACGAGTGTGTTATTCAAGCGGAGCGGATGCGTATCGCCTCCAAGTCCCAGAGCTACAGTACGGCCTGTAGGTGGCAGACCCCTTGATGTTTGTTATTCGGCAGGAGTAGGCTATGTGCCGTCCGGCTCCATGGCTAAATGGTTAGCGTGTTGGCCTTTGATCACAAGGGACCCGGCAAGGTGAGGAATTTTAAGCATAATTGGTTAATTCCCGTGGCACGGGGACTGGGTGTGTGTCAGGTCACCTGAACCAGGGAGCTTTGGGACACAGCTGAGTCCACTTAGCCTACGTGTGTCAGGCTCCTCACTATCCCACCTACCTTGGCCAACTCTTGTTCTTTTTCGACCTCGACGTCATTAGAGCACTCGAGGCCTAGGGCCCTTGTCTTTCTTTGGTAGATACCTTTATTTTTCGAAGTGTCGGATCCCTTCCATTTTTTTCTCTCTGATTAGTGTTATATAGAGGATGGTTGTACTTCCTCTTAAAATAACAATCACCAGCACCACCTGTACCAGGCAAGCCGAACATGTTAAACCAGACTATCCCAAGATCCTTTCAGAAGGAAACTTACTAATCGTGGGATATATTGTCGGCAACACTTGATATTTAAAAGTAAGAAGTTGGTTTGATTCAAGAGTGTGACAGTCTCTACAAGAAACACAGGTGTGAACTTTAGGTAGAAATATAGTGTCTGCTCCGCAAGGATTAGAACAGTTACTTTCAATGCTGCTATTCTTACCAAAAAGTGATTCTGGAGGAAATATAAAGATGCTCGCGAAGTTTGAAAGTGGCATGGGGTCGGACGATAACGTTACACTTTCTCAATTCCTCCTTTAATCTCGGGGCTTACGCAAGAACAGAAAAGGATCATTTAGTAGCTGTAACGTACTCGTATTTCTGCACATCGAGGCCAATCTCCGTCATGAGAAACCCTTCGAGAGGCTTTCTTCTATCGCCGCGGAGGAAGGCAAGAAAAACAAAAGACAGCCATATCAAAGCAACAGTTGGCAGCAGTGCTGTTCTACTTACGTCACCGCTACAAGTGGAGACCTAAGTATTAACAAAGGACAGTCGCTTCGCGTGCATCACATAATGTTACTAACATTCCGGGCCGGACTCTCTGCCACCTTCTAATGGCAGTAAGCTCAACCTATAGTAGTGTAACTGCAAATACTTAACTTGTATGTGGATTTAGAATGTTTAACTTGTAGTATTTCCAGGGAATGGCTTCTTGTACTTTATTATCACAGTACTGTAAGTGACCATTGCCACGCGGATATTTCCCAATTGTGATATATTTGTTAACAACAATATTCATGATAATAATAGAGCTTCACTTTCACGGCACAACGGAACGTCAAAATTATTGGACAAGCCTTCTGTAAGGGATGATTCACACTATGCGTACGGTCACAGAAAGCACATTAGTGCTGACAACACGACACCTCGTAATCTGCAGGCCTTCTGGCTAGTGGTGGGCAAAACTTTCGTTCGAGATACTCGAGACTGACGTCACCACTCTCGATGCATCTTCGAGGTCTACGTAGGGATGGGCATAACTCTCGTATGAGTTACTCGAGCCTGACGTCATTATCTCGATGCATCTCGAGGCACGCTCCAATTGGACCTCAGCCAGGACGAATATGGTAGAAAAAGAAATGATTAGCAAACATTGAACTCGAGCTATTAGTATGGCTCAGTTGGCTATATAGCATCGTTGGTTATTATTCTCCGCTACGTTTTGTGGTGGTTCGAATCTTTTCTTCAAAGAATTTTTTATTTTGCAATCGGAGTTTCGGCTACCAAACACACGCCTGTTCGTGCAGAAACAACCAAATCGCTAATAGAAGTAATTGTAACGTTGCTGAACATACAAAATAACCAATATATAATAAAATCTCTTCCACTTGAGCACATGCAATATACACCAATCATAATGTAAACAAACCTGATTACCTCGTGGCCATGTCATCAGATCAGTTTGCTTTGTATCTGTATTGCACTGAAAAATAGTACTCATAATAATGTTATTTGTTTTACGTCCGTCCTAAATGCTAGTTCTTGACAGATGCCGGGGTGTGGGAATTATGTCCCGCAGGAGTTCTTTAACGTGCCGGAAGCCAACGACATGGAATTGTTACCTTTAAAACAGTACACTGACAGAAAATACTGAACACACTGTGATAAAAGTGTACGTGTTTCTATAGAGGGTTATCCCATTACTGTGTTTTGTGTTGTGCGTTTTGGTTATTACATATTACAGGCTTTGTTACTCTGGGTTTTGTGTTGTACGTTTTGGTTATTGAATATTGCAGGCCTTTTCTCTGTTGTGAAGATATTTCCACAGAAATAAGGTTGTTTGTGGTAATAAATCCGAAAAAATCATAATTTAATTACCGGTTCTACTCTATAACGAGCCACCGGAGACTACGGGTACCTTCTACCAATATACACAGAAGGTTTCCCTCAACAGTTTCCGAAAGTTTGTCGACGGAATTCGGCTTCATCCTGTGTATGTGCCTTCAGGTTGGATAATATTGTGGCTGGTCTTGAATGATCCTTTTCATGGAAACGATCAATTTGTTACCATACTTATATAAAAATATCGATAGTCCAGAATGAGACTTAACCCGAGAACGAGTCCCTTTTCAGATACATGCACACATACACCAGTATCTTTATGCCATTACCGGTATATTTTCCGTTCTGTTAAAATTATTACACAACTCGATGCGTCGTAAAAGAAATGGTTTCAATAAAATGTTTAAAATATGTCACACTCTTCATTACTATTTATTTCACATACCCAGTTCCCGAACCATAGGAACTAATCAATGAAGAATAAAATGTTTTACCTAGCCGAGAATTGAACCAGGAAGTACTTGGACCAAGCGCCAGCACGCTAACCATTTCGCCGTGGAAACGGACAGTGCGTAAGTAAAATACAGGAAGTACAGGTATTAATTTGACTGCGAGTAGATTAAAAAGAACTGGGCGTATCGTCATTAATTGTTATAATGATGTTATTTACTTTACGTCCCACTAACTACTTATTAAGATTTTCGGAGACGTCGTTAGTTGATCAGCAGGCGTAGTATAGCGAGGAATAACATGCGCATGATGTCCCGATTCAAACTTCGAGATAGGATTACCGGTACGAGTCATGGACTGCATCACTTGCTCGAAATGCATCGAGAGCTCTCGATACGTTTCCCAGCACTGCCTCGAGACAAAGAGCTCATGCGTCTGACGTCACTATACGGCATCGAGACAGCATCATGAGGCACGTACTGTATCGCTTGCTCAGAATGCATCGGGAGCTTTGCATCACGCGACCCATCACTACTTCTGGCTGAGTACTGGTCACTTGGTAGCCCCTCACGATTATAGCGCCATAGATTTTTAAGACATTACGATAGCATCACTGTTGTTGGGTTAGCTGTCTCTGTGGATGAGTGGCAGAGTGCCGGCCTCCGGATCCCAAGATAGCGGGTTCACACCCGGTAGAGGTAGTCAGATTTTTGAAGGGCGAAAAAAAGTCCATTCGACACTCCATGTCGTAAGAAGTCGGCATGTAAAAGATCTCTGGTGACACATTTGGTGTTTACCTGACAAAATTAATTAAAATATCAGCCATAGACGCCCAAGAGAGTTTCATTTTACTCGGTCTGCCATCTAGTGGGCCTAGAGTAAAACGGAACGTCGAAATTGACAAGCAGACAGCCAGATGGCGTCAAATTGAAATGTCTGCACACGGTAGCTGAGGCCACACGATTATTATTATTATTGTACCGGGCGGTACACCTCCACGCCGCTAGTTCAAATATTGCACCAGTTGAAACTCCTCTACAGGAAAAAGCCTGAACTTTAACAAACGGTATTAACTCAACGGTTTCTCGGAAGATGTCACTACTGTAAATTTGGTAATTTTGAAGTGTTCTGAACTGTGTCTATTTCGATTTGTGTTTGTTTGCTCCGCATTAAGAAGTTTGGACATTCTCTAACAGATGTCTCTACCAAAAACTATGGTAACGCACCCTGGTGTAAAGGAATGTACTCTCCTGAAGAAATATTGTATTCCTAAGTTTTGTTTTTACTAAATTTTGTTCTGTGGTTTGTGGGTTGGCATATTAATCCTTTCTTTCCGCCTGTTTTGAATTTAACCAAACACTAATTTTTGTAATTAATTTCTGACCAATAGTGTCTTTCTTTTTCGATGTTGATGTGTAACGTTTAGCTATCCAATAAAATTGAGGGGGTGTGTCTACTCATTCCTGAAATGTCTCGAATTTTCCACGAGGGTATAAAAACTGCTGATTTTCTTGTCTCGGTGCCACTTCAGTAACATCTAACTTAGTGTGTGGATATGTAGCAGGGGGCGGGAAGTGCCTCTTTCTTCAAGCAGCAGTTCTTCTACAAGGTAATGGCCTTTTAACATCTCTATTTCTTGCTAGCTCAGCAGTTTAACTCTCGGAGAAGGTTCGAAACCTTTAATATGCAACCCACCTTTTTAAAATGTAAATTTCCTTTCAGTCTATGTAAAAGCTACCTATTTCTTTCACTGTAAAGCGGGGATAGAGAGTGCTTCACCCTCTCGAACTCCCCTTCATTTTGAAATGGAGGTGATTACGTTTTCATAACCGTTCTTCTCTCCTTTAATGTAGTAAAGTTTTCTCATATGGGTCACCTCCCTAGCTTGGGATTAGCCCCTGTATTATCGGCCTAGCGCCACATAGGTTTTAAGACAAAAACTTTGTGTAGGAGTGCAAAATTACGCCTACATCTCCTTTGCTTTGGGCCAGTAACTTAACCTGATGTTTTGTTTTCTTCATGCGAAGGCCCCGTAAGTTGGGTATTAATTACCCCTGTTTCCTGGTGTGCCTTGAGGGCAGATAGAAGTGAAGTTTGTTGTGGCCTTTGAGAGGCTTGTGAAATTGAGAGCGGGTCTGCTCTTTTCCTTAACATTGCAATTAGGAGCTAGTGCTCCTTGGCATGATGGGGTTTTCTGCCCCTTTGTTCATTTGGTAACCTGGTAAAGTTGAGCTAATAGCTCAAAGATTGTGAGTGTGGGGCTCGAAGCCCGAAACCTAGTTAAAAAAAACCCTGAGCGGGAAAAATTATTTTGTAACTGCCTTTCGTTGTTATTTCACCCAGTGGAAATTGTTGAATGTTGTTATCTGTTTTTTGTTGATTTTGAAAAGAAAATATAACCTTTGTTAAAGTTTTAAATTAACTTTAATTCTGTAGTTGAGACGTATTCCAGCCCGCACCTTCTTTCGCCTCTGCTGTTCCACAGATACCTCGGAACAATTATTATTATTATTATTATTATTATTATTATTATTATTATTATTATTATTATTATTATTGTTGTTGTTTTAGTTGAGATCATAGGAGGATATGAAGTCAAATAAAAATGCTGCATGGTGATATAACAGATATTTATTTTAACTCGACATCCATTTACATGTTGGGTGTACTTATTTTTAGTGGCATGTGTATGGAATAAAGACTCCATCCTACAAAGTTCTGACTAAAATCCAACCAAAAATTCTAATATTTAGGTAAAAAGTTCAAACAGAATAGATTGGTATTCTGTCTGTTTCGAGATGTAAAATAATTGAAATACTACCACAAAACTTTGAAGCTTGGCTGAAGAGAATTCCTAAACACGCCACTGACTTTTCTATGATTTCACAACACATGTTGTTGATGACACTTTATTACAGATATGATGTGTAATTGCACCAAGTTCATATGATTTCACAGAGATTTATATCTTATAATGCAACAAGCTTCAAAGCGGGATAGTTAGGGTACGATGGAACAATAGGGCAAGTCTAAGGAAAAGAGCTCCGTCGATTGAAGAGAGAATATTTTAGTTCATTTAAGCGTTATTGAAAGCATGGTAACAGAATTCAAGCTGAATAAGGGTCAACTTTGGTTTAAACTTTTTAGGAATTGTTAGGATATTTCAAGAGAGGAACTGTCGCACGATATAACTTTCAGTATTTTGTTTTTTGCGGAGTTATGAGAAAGTATCCGTAGTAGCCGTCGTTGACACAGTATGTGCTCGCATTCTGAGGCACATAAATGTCAGTGGGTTGTCGTGTTCTCTCGGTATTTCTTTTCATTGCTGCTGGTCTTGATTTGACCTCTTCCTTCCGGTATAAAGTGTCGGGTTAATCCTGATATGCGTACACCACCTTCTGTAACTCTATATAGAGAGAGATATTTATTAAAGAAATAAATCTTCCGTGCTCCAATGAGGGTGATCATTCAGATCCGAAATACGGTCAGGTTACAATTTCAGTAGAGTTTAAAAATATCAAAAAGTGGAAATTGAATTGCTAATGCTGTTATTATCTTCTTTGTTTCCAGGGGGAGCAATGTTAATCACGTTCTCAGGTGTAGACAGTAGACTATTCTATCTATTTCGCAGAAAGGAACTTTCATATTTTGGAGTAAGGTCGATGTCTGACTAGGGAGGGTGCCTCTTGCTCCACAGGTAAGGCAAGCAGCTAGCTTTCCTAGGTCCACATCCCGAGCCTGCTGGAATATAAGAGCATTGTTTTACTGACCTTTCTGTTGATGGCTATTTAGCGTGAATAAATGTATTTATAGCCTACATTGTAGTGGCTTATTCCCCGACTTAATGTACCCATATTGATTAAATTATGTTCAGCCATTTTCTCGTGTTGCGCGTACACACATGGCGGAAAATTACAAAGTGCATTTCTTTGTTACTGTGGACACGACTGGCACAGAAATACCGTTATGTTTTTAATTCTGAGCAATGTACAGACAACACTCTTATACACAGATTACAGCCACTGTAGAATCTCGTCTTCATAAAAATATACAACTCTTGTTGTCAATAGTGTCTGGTAATGACAGCAAAATCCACGACTCTATAAAGTCTCAAGAGGTGTTACAAATATACGATTCTTTAGCCTTGCTGATTTTTAGAGTTTTCGGGCTATTCATACGCTACAATACTTGTCATGTCTAGAATTCTGGGCCACATAAGTCTCAATCATGCAGATCTATATTTAGATCGAAAGACAGCACATTAGATTGTACCGTTACGTTTGTGTAAGAAAGACTTTGACAGGAAATCATTTTTCATCATTCTCGTCTTCAGTGGTCCTTGGCGGTGATCTACTGCTTCTAATTAAATGAGCTGTCATACCATCAGCAATGAAGTTCTTCTTTTGCCCTCTATTTTCCCTTCAATAATCGGTTTAAGGAGGTATTTCCCATTCAAAATTATAAGGTCCATCTATTCCATTTTTTATTTTCTTGATAGCTTCCTTTCCTTTATTCATAGGACGTATTACGCAGCGATAACATCATAGCTTAAACGCATCTTATTTTGAAATAAAACCTAATAGAAATGCAGGGGAGAAGTGTTCCATGTTGCGTTTCTCATGAAACTTTTCCACAACTTAAGACTTTGAAATAAAGTTTCTGTTTTCCTCGTCAACATCAAGTGAATCTGACTGGGAGTACAGCGTGCAACATCCTCAACTCTTCAGTATTATTCTCATTTGTTGCATCCCAACATTTAGGTTTGCTGATTTTTCTCGCCGCATTCTCGATAATTGCTCCCATTCATGAAGATTTACTGATGCCACCTCCCTGAGTTCTTCTGGACCATCCTCTTCTGAGTTGGTGTTCAGTCTAATATCATTTTGAACCTCCAATATCGTTCGTGATGGTTGAACATCTATTCCATGTCGAATTTCTCCGTTATTTACTTTTCTCGCAGCATTAGCCGACAACAGAGTCTCTAGCTTCACAGAATGTGTATGTTTATTACATTTCTATAGGGTTTCTAGACTTCAATGCTCGATGTGCTGGTGTATCCGACGTCTTAGCAATTCAGTTGAAATGTCGTAAGGACTCTGCATACAGAAAAGGCCAATCCTGAACAGGTAACTTACAGAACGCCGCAAAGAAGGCGGTGCATTAATGGGATAGTTGAAGCTAGCAGAACTAAGGCAACACAGGCATGAAGAAGCACAACGCGTGGTCTTCACTTAACTCAAGAATACTCTAGTTGTGTAAACAGTTTCTCAATCTATGTAAGTTCAAAGGATGATTCTTACAAATAATTTCCATACATATGATGAATATCTATTAAAATGCGGCAAGAAGTACCGGAATGAAGGCAACAACATTGTTGTTATCTTGCACTAAACGAACCTGTGAGAAAACAGGGTTAATACGGGTCCGCCTATCAATACAATTGATTGTTGTTAATTGTTAATTGTCAATACCGATCTAAGAGAAACCGAAAATAGTCAAGAATCAAATTGTGATCTGTGCACGAAAGTGAATGAAATGAGGAGTGCTTAATAAAGACTCTCTGCTGCTGCTTGTTTAAAGGGGACGTCATCGGCCCTAAACCGATTATGAAGTGCTTCGTCCCGGAAATTCAATATGTTTGACGAAGAAAATAAATGTGGCTGCAATGCGGAGAATTAATTTCCTGCCGTTAACAATATTTGTACGAGAGCAAAACTAGCGATCCACAACGTGGTATCTTACTACAGAGTTGCATATCCTTTGTCAAACTTTCTGTGCAATGAGCTGTATTGTTAGTGGATCAACGAAAAGTGATATGGGCCGCTTCAGGTACGGTACCTTTTCCACTTGTATTTCACTTTAAAAGATCGAGTACCTCCTGCTAAAGCACTACCCATATATGATTTTAACAATAGGAGCTTAACTGCAAAGATTGAAGTATTCATGAAAATTATTTTCGGCAACTTAGAGGCGGAAACCTTTCATGATGAATGTGTCATAAATGACTAATCACGCGTGCGAACGGAGGAGACAGAACTAGGCGGAGAGCATCTTGGTTTCTTGGGAATAAAACTACGTATAACTATGAAGAGCCCTACAATGAAGAGCAAGAAGATGCCAGCAGAGATACCGCTCAAGTAAGCGATCATCTCGTAAAACTCGAGATCTTCATCTGAGGTGGATACGGTATCCAAAACAACGTCGTCATTGGCGTTGTTGTTGTTGTTGTTGTTGTTCTGTTCTGACACTGTCTTGGTAGCGGGCGCACGAGCTGTAACAACGCCATTCCAGCAGACTACTTCACTGCTGTTGACATCTGCCGTAACTGATGCTAGCAAAGAGATTTCTTCTGAAGTCAAATCTAACTTCCCTGCGTCAAGACGGCCAACCTGTGAACACAAGCCAAAGGGAGATGCATAACTTCTATCAGGAATTTTGAATTTTTTATCGATCAACCTTTGATCAAGTTATAAATTAATTTGGAAGGGTAATCTAATTAGCGTTGATTCAAATGGCGCGCGCTAAGTACAATTCTGCGCGATAGACCAGCTTGGAAATGTGATGACACCACAGCATAGTCCGGCTCCATGGCTAAATGGTTAGCGTGCTGGCCTTTGGCCATAGGGGTCCCGGGTTCTATTCCCGGCAGGGTCGGGAATTGTAACCATAGTTGGTGAATTTCGTTGACACGGGGGCTGGGTGTATGTGTCGTCTTCATCATCATTCATCCTCATCACGACGCGCAGGTCACTTACGGGCGAGCCGAACATGTCCTCAGACACTCCCGGCACTAAAAGCCATACGCCACAGCATGGAAGCGTGATGGTACACAATATTTCCTCTAAAATCTCACTTTTCAAACATCCTTATTCCGGGGAGGTGTTCGATATTGAATTGCAGTATTTTGTGTTGGAACTTTATACTATACTAATATTAATTGACTGACATAAATAAAATTACTATTGTCGCTTTCCATCTACTTTCAATTTTCATAAAAATGTGATGGAAAAGAAAATTCTGCAAAATGTTCAGTTTGTTTTAAAATAATTTAAAACATAGAAGCATCTAGGAGGGATAAGAAGAAGGCAGATTAACACCTTCAAAAGGCTTAATATAAGTTTTGTACTCAAAATTCAGGAATATGTTTTGATACCTGCAATAGTTTTTGAGTTATGATTTAAAAGACAAGACAAATACTTAACATGTCAGTGTATGTGAACAAACATTTCCCGCAAATTACAGATTCAAGAACCGTTTTCCGGTTAACACGGAAACTATCTACTAAAACCTGTCACATTTTGAGCATATTCTACCTACAATACGAGGCAAAATCACTCCCTTATGTTGAAAACTTTTTCAGATTTAAAAAAAACTGTTGTGAAGATTGTGAAAAATCAGTTCACTGTTTAAACATTAAATGAAAAATATTATACATTGAGCCATGCAGTTGACAGAGCAGTATATTTTAATCTCCAGATCTATCAACAAATTAAAAAAGAATGCACAAAAATGTTCACAAAAGTAAAATTAACGGTGAAACTGTGAACCCTTGCATCGTGAACAGCCGCCTTTCGGATATTACAATAGCATTTTAAATAAGGCATAGAATAAATTCAGCTTTAACCGTGCACTAATTTTATTAATGTGAACGATATACTAACAAAGGAAAAATGTTTAATATTATCAAAATTTTAGTACGTACTATTCGCTTAAATTAAAAAGTACAGATCACTTTACTTGACCAACTCTGGACAAAAGATAAGCTACCTGAGTAATTTTCTCCGCTACGGACATCTTGAGGAAAATCTCTGCTTTGGATGGTATCTCCATCCTAAACCTGATTCTCTTGGAGGCTGGATCACTGCTGTTGTCTGGGGTCATCGCGACCGATAGCAGGTTGCGCCACTGGTCAGGGGAGATGACGCTGAGCATCGAGCAGGCGCCGGGGCGTCCCTGACAGCGAGCCTGACGTACAACGGTAAGCGCCGAACCGTACAACCTGACTGCATGAGCCATTGGTGTCACCGTCGGGTCTTGAACATCAGCGAACAGGCTCTGGAAACAAAGCACACAATTACTTTGACAGAGAAGTGAAAGGGGAGAGGCCGACGAATCGGTGGAGGTCAGCATGAGAAATGTCAAGTGGAGGACATAGAGGAACTTTGACGGGCAGTGGCGAGCGGTTGTACACTAGATGGTGATAACGGGGGACATTTCAGAAAATCCGATGATAACGAACTTATTCACATCGAAAATCAAATTATGCTACCTTATAGCGAAAGATTAACTGTACCAAAATACTTGAACGAACTTGCTGTTGGGATTTCTATCGCAGCTATAGGCTAAATAAATAAATACAATCCACTGTTGTAGCTCTTCAGGCAAGCAACTAAATGTTGAAAATCTCCTAGGGACATGAGCCAGGAATTTTAGGTAAATAATAAAGTATGAGAATATATTCTTTAATTATTCTTGAAAATTACAATCGTTTCCTTAATTATCGTTATCCTGTCGATTACATTAGCAGCTTGCCTTTTCCTACCATTGCGAGCGCTAATGAGAGTCAATGCAGAGTTTCACTTAAGCCCATATAACGACATTCGGTGTGGACATTTTTCAAAAAAACAAAAAGTGATTGAGGGGACTGAACCAAGGAACACACTACAGAAAGAATTATGTAAATAATTTGGCCAGGATTTGAATCAAATAGAAGTCGAGTAAAGAAACGAGCGACTTTAGGCCGAAAGTGTTTCTTGATAGAGCGCGAAACCTTTAGACTGCAGCGTGGTCGATAACTAGCTCAGAAAGAGGATTTGAAATGTGAGACGAGAAGAAGAGAAAGACACATCTTACAACACCCAGGACTTGTTCAGTTCGTTTGTGAGGGAAAAGTTCAGCACAGGATAAGGTGGCACCTGTCCACATATTACCCAAACTATGTTATTATTATTATTACAAAGACAAAGTCACCTCCGCACAGGCCGTGAAGGCGCTTCGAGGAGTGCAAGGTAAAGGCTTCCGCCATTGTTAACCGCGCCACGCGATGGGGTACAGTGGTTGCCCCCAGGAATTAACCTGGTACTCATTTTTGGTGTAGGCTGAGTGAACCTCAGGGCCATATGCACCCCCCGGAAGTGGAAATCTCGTTTCTTAAATTTTACGACTTCCTGACGGGGATTCGCACCCCTTCCGGGCGAACCGAGCACGACTTTACCGCCTCGGCCAAGCAGCCCCTATTATTATTATCAGTAGTAGTAGTAGTATACCTTCATTGGACGATTTTGAACATCTGTCTACAACGAACAAAAACTTCCTCACGTTTTTATATCCTTTCTTGATTTTCTGTCTCTCTTCATCCTCTCACAGAGCTCTTTTCTCATTTTATCCGTCCAGAGAGTTGCACACTTTCTGTTGTTTTCCTGAAAACCCCGAACTTTTTATCCTATTGCGCAGTGTGAGCTTGTCAACAATATCTACTTTCGTAATAGTCATTTCTCTTAAATTCTTTTCCACTTCGATGAACGAACTTGTTTGTGTTTTGCGATTTTTGACAAAATGGTCGAGAAAAAATTAGTCAGCCATTGCGGATTGATTCGCACCAAGAGACAATAAAAGAACTTGTCTTCCTGATGACATCTGATAATATTTCAGTTTGGCTATACATTTCGTTATTACTCTTTTTCACCCAAGTACTCCCAACATGTCTTCTTCTTCTTCTACTACTACTATTACTTCTTCTTATTATTATTTTTTTTTTGCTATGGGCTTTACGTCGCACCGACACAGATAGGTCTTATGGCGACGATGGGATAGGAAAGGCCTAGGATTTGGAAGGAAGCGGCCGTGGCCTTAATTATGGTACAGCCCCAGCATTTGCCTGGGGTGAAAATGGCAAACCACGGAAAACCATCTTCAGGGCTGCCGATAGTGGGATTCGAACCTACTATCTCCCGGATGCAAGCTCACAGCCGCGCGCCTCTACACGCACGGCCAACTCGCCCGGTCTTCTTCTTATTATTATTATCATTATTATTATTATTATTATTCTACTGCTACTTCCGCGCATATGTATCATTTAGGACCACGCGGAATCACCATCCTTTCCTGCTTGCCCAATAGTTCTTCATTTCCATCGATTGTTTGATTTCTGTTCCTCCGACCAGGTGCATTGTGTTGGTTTCTTCTCGTCTTCCTCAAATCCCCTTGTGTGAATAAATTTCCTCGCTACATTTCTATCCTGCAGATTCTCTACTTGCTCATACCATTTTGATCTCGTACGTTTAATTGTGTATTTGATAAGTAAGTCTGATGTTATTCGTTCTTTCCAAATGGCTTCAATATTGACTTCGTCATAGTCTCACTGTATCAGTTAATTGAGATATTTTTAAATATATTTCCGATCTGGCTTTGGGGTAATGTATTCCATTCTTAATTCTTGGCCCTAAGATTTTTCTCACAATTTTCTTTTCTTTAATCTGCAATTGTTCCTTTAAGTTTGTGTGATGTAAATTGAGCATTTCTGAAGCGTAGAGCTCCAGGCTTGAACACTGTTAAGTAGTGACTAATTTTACTGTTCCAGGACGAGCATTTCTTGTTTGTGTGTTGAAAAGTAATTTCCATTTCCTGAATTCTTGAAGCTACTTATTGCCATTTTCAGTGGTCCACTCACCTTACTACATAAATTCCTTTATTCTTGCAATTTTATCCGTATCGATGGTAAGTTCAAGTGAAGCCGTTTTGATGTTTAGTTCTTTACACATGAGATATTTTAAGTCCTATTTTTACTGCTTGCTCTTCGAGTATAGCAATCTGTGTATTATTATTATTATTATTATTATTATTATTATTATTATTATTATTATTATTATTATTATTATTATTATTATTATTATTATTATTATGAAAGCGAAGGAGAAGCCTTGATGAGTCCCTTAATGTGCGAAGTAACGAGTTCAGTGCTTTTGATAGAAACGAGTTCCACTTCTTATGAATGCATACTGTAAGTGAGCACTCCAAGGATACAATTATCACATACACAGGCTGTACTTGGAGTACATGAGGGTCACATTCACGCGCTGTCAATGACTCGTTAAAGCGTGGTAAATGTCAACATAGATTATTACCAACACCAACCAATCGTTTGCCATTCCATCACTCGGCCTTAGAGAAAGGCAAGTTTATTGTTTGTGTCTGCATTCGGCCTCCTAAATCTCGATCGGCAAGGCGGCTCTATGGAGGGTACTTTCTTCACCAGAGGAATACATTTGTATACGCCAGTCCGGAATATTTTAATACCCCGAAACAAAGGCCCGTAACAATCCTTAAAGACAGAAACAGGTTTCCAGTTCTATGTGATCTCACTGTAGATGAGATAAAAACAGAGTTGGGCATCACAAACAAATGGTGAATAAGTTAATCTGGGGAGGACAGCTCAATCAGAAAGTGATGGAGAAGTAGTGCTAATAAAAGTAGACGAGCTCTCTAGAGTAACCGAAGTGATAGATGGTACAAATTATCGCGAAGTTGTTTTCCTTTAGTCAAAAATAACTGTGATAGAAAGGAAAGTTGTAAAAGTAGCAATATTGGGCAGAACCATATGGTTGATAAGATAGGTACGAGGGAGTTTAAAAAAAGTAATTGTGTTCGATGGAAATGGTAAATAAAAATATAAACAGCCTATGGTGTGCGTTTAAGACAATTATTGAGGAAGGTGAAAACAAGTAGTCCTATGCACCTTTAAAGGTGGTAAGGAATGGTGTTATAACAGAGAAATAAGTAGATTAAAGAGGACGTGATGGTTGGAAAGAAATCGAGTTAGGAAAAGATGTAGAAGTGAGGAAAATTTGAAGAAACTTACTTAAAAACTATATATAACGAACAAGTCATGATGGCAATATTGGCACTTACATGAGTTTTAATGAAAAATGGAAGGGGATGTGTAGGTACTTTAAGGCGGAAATTATGTAAAGATAGTTGGCTATAAGGATAATGGCCACGTAGAGGAGATGACTAATACTAGCAATGTACTGAAATTTAACTATGATAACAAATAGATATACAAATATAGATAGATAGATAGATAGATAGATAGATAGATAGATAGATAGATAGATAGATTATTTTGCATGGCAATATTGGGGACACCTTTGTCCTTCTCTTACACTTATACAAAGGTTGAAAACTAGAAGAGCAGCTGAAATCGATAAGGTTTCTGGGAATATACTGAAAACTATGGATTGGGATATAGTACTTTACCTAAAGGAAGGATCTATATCAAATGACTGCCGCAGGAGCTCCTTTGTAGAAAGGCAGGGGTGATAAGCATAAAGCAGGTAATTACAGGCCAGTTAGCTTGACATGTGTTGCATGTAGCCATTCTTTCTTATTATATTAGACACATTGTGAAATTACTACCTGATTTCATAGAAGGCATTTCATATTTATGAAATATTATTCCTGTTAGGCCCAACTTGTAGGATTGCAGCAAGATATTCAGACGTCAAGTGGACTGTATCGCTGTTAACCTATCCAAGGACTTTGACAGAGTAGATCATGGTGGATTATTGACAAAAATGAGGGCTACTGGACTGGACAAAACAGTGACTAAGTGGTTGGTACTCAGAGAACTCGGAGAATTAAAGTATGTGAATTTATTTTTTAAATCCAGAAATGGTTAAGTTGGGGATTCCGCAAGGTAGTGTTACTGGACCTCTGTGTTTTCTTATCTTCTTGTTTAGTTGAGGCCCCGTGGACCACGTGGTTCCTAACTCTGGTGAGCTTTCTTCTTAGCCCAGTATTCATTCGTCTGTGCACTGTGGGTTGGTTTCCTTTCCAGGACGCGATCTGGAGAAGGTCGGATTTTCTGATCAGCATTCTAAACGTGTCCTTGTTGAATACATCCTTGGGATCAATTTTTAAAAATTCTAGGTCTTTTCGAACCAGTTCTGCCCACTTAGTATTTATCCCCTTCCTATAAAAATAGTGCACGAAGATTGTTGAGGTCAGTCTCTTGTTGTCCAGTTGACTATATGACCGTATAAAATAAGTCTTCTCTTTCTTATGGCTAATTTTATGCTCTCTAAATGTTGGTATAAAACTCTTTGTTATGGTTGATTCTGTATTCACGCCCCTCTTAATGCGATCCACGATTTTTCTCAGGATCCTTCATTCTTTCAGTTTCAGATTCCTGATTTGTTCCTTTTTGACCACGTTCAAGCATTCTGAGGCATACATGGTGTCGAAGTTTGAAGCGAAGGGAAAGGGATTTGACTTGGACTTGGAAAGCTCTCTCCAGATTGGTACATGGCTAGAGGTTATCAATTGTGCGAGGTTACTGTAAAGAACTGGAATCACATATAACGCTTTTGCGGATGATGATATGCTGTACGGGGTGAGAAGTGAGGTCGTAAGTTTGACAAAGAGGATAAGTCCTCTCGCTTTTATTTACCGTGTTGATGGGGTGACGGTACTTGGGTGACTCTTATGAAGTAATCGCATGAACGGGATTAAGGTTACAGATCTGTTCATTTGGTTATGGCAGTATTTACGGGTAAAAAGTTAAGTAAATGGCAAAACCTCAGTTACAGTATGGTTCTGCTGTATGGGGGATTTCATTTGAGGATTGGAAAATATACAAAGAAAATCAGTACGATTTGTTCTGGACGATTTCCGACAAACGAGTGGCTAAAGAAAATGTTGGGATGGGAAGACTTGAGACTAAGCGGCTATTAGTGCAGAGATGGCGTGAAATAACCTGATCGGGTCTTTAAAGGCAGGAAAGATCATAATACGAAGATAAATTTGGAATTCAAGAGGACTAACTTGGGGTTGGAACCCCACCGTCAGCTGTGCTGAGAATAGTTTTCTGTGGTTTCCCATTTTCACTTCAAGGCAAATGTCAGGGCAGTTCTTATTCATAGGGCACAGGCGATTCTTTGCGTCTCCTTACATTCACTGTCATTAATTAGCTCCACAATTGAGGTTGGCGATAGAAAGGGCATTCGTCCGTAAAAAGATGCCATATAAATTCACCTCGTCTCACCCCCGGCCCTGCGACTGAGGGGCAGACATACATGTCCGATACAGTTCCAACTTGTCTGAAGTGAAGGCAGACAGCCCTTAACGCAGGTAAGTTGCAAGTGTAAAAATAAACAGATCTTACAAAGAATCAAAGATGGAGTACATTTTCAAAAACCAAATGCAGAAATATATAAAAGAATGTCCAAAACTACAGACACAATGAAGAATACAGTTGACGAGGCACTATGAAAGAACGAACCCCAACAGAATAAAAGCTCTAGATCAAATTGATACAAAGAGACAGAGAAAGAGCTCTGCACCGAGATGAAATCACGTGGCGTTTGGGGGGTGATGAGAGAAAGACTAACCGACAAGTACGCTCTCGGCTACGGAAAGTACGTATGAAGGAATACTGGACTGAAAGAAAGAGACAACAAATGCTGTTCCGCGTCGTCCTACGTGACCCATTCGCGACGAAGAAGACGATTCCAGACAAACGAGCTGAGAAGACTTGGGAGTAAGGACACTGAGTGGTGAAGTGTGTCAACCCGCAACACAAACTTTTGTGTAGTTAGAGGAATTAGGAAGTAGACATGTTGCGCTGTTAGTTTAGTTATCATGTTTCCATGTTCTTGACTCCAAGATACTTTGAATATTTGGTTTTATATTGATTTAAACGAGCCGGCCTCATACCGCTGGGTGGAACGGGTTTTCCCTCGAGCAACACTCTCAATGTCAGTCATTAGCAACCGTCCTCTATATAACACTAATGAGAGAGAAAAATCCTTCGAAAATTAAAGGTATCGGCTAAAGCAAGACAAGGGCTACGAAGGGCGTGAAAATGAAAGAGTCTCTAGGCGCAAATGCTCTAATACCGTCGGGGTCGGAAAAGAACAAGAGTTGACCAAGGGAGGTCGGACAGGATAGATGAAAGTGAGGAGCCTGGCACAAGTAAGTGGAAACAATGCCAGGACTCAGCTAAGGGCTTCGTGTTCACCAACCCACGCTCCCAAGTTGATAACCCCTGGGCCCCTTTTAGTCGCCTCTTACGACAGGCAGGGGTACCCAGCTGTCACTGTGTTGTGAGCTACGATAGAAGAGTACTCCACATTGATGGACGGCGAGAAAAGAAGGTATTTGGTAGTCAACACCTTGCGTGCTAACTTGTCATTCGTGTCTTACAGCAAATCAATTCCCCACTGAAACTTCAGGAAGGTGAAGGTCTATTGATGAGAAGTGTGCAGAAACGTTAATTACGGTCTTTACGTTGCTAAACCTACAGTCATTATAGTCTGACATTCTGACGCCTATAAGAAAGAGGTTAGCAGTCAAGAAAAGTAGGTGTTGAAAGGAAAATAATACGGTTCATATACACTCCTCAACACTGTCTGTTAGGTCATCAGCCCAGAGGCTGGTTGCATCCTCAAATAGCACCACCAAAGGTTATAAGGAAACCCCAAAAACCAATGGCAGCACCAAAATGAGGCGTACTAGGCAACATGAGAAGTGAGGTAGTTTGCCATTGCTTTCCTCACTGGGTCAGAAAGTACTATTGTGCTGTGAGCAGCACCTTTCATAACACTCAGATGCACTACTCATGCTCCGAATGTCATTACTCAGCACTACCCATACCCCAGGAACTTCCATATTGTCACAGCCATGGATGAGACTGGGACTTGGGTGGAAGCTACACTTTACTCTGGCCTGTGCCAAGAGATGGATGCATCCGTCAAGAAATGGCAGCAGGCAAAAAGGATACATACAAGCTATATTTCTATGTGGCAACCCGTAATTGCGGGAAGTCCTTTCGTTCAAGAGAAAGGCCTTGCTCATGTACGCACATTTACGAGCACAAATAACTTTATTTAAAGTAGAAGACACGAAGTAAACTTGGAGTATTCCAGCAGATATCAGGACGTTGTATGGCGAATGAGCTATGTAAGGTCCTAGGAAACTACTGGCAAAATGAGTGCAATTGGACTAGAGAAAAAGATTGGGTGGCTACATTTCTATAAAATAAAGCTCAATTAGAGTAGATGAGTAATTATCTCATCCTGTAGTCATTAAGAGAGGAATTACTCAGCTTGTATTATTAGACCTTTATATTTTCTTATAGATATAAGACATGAGTAAGGAACTGGAATCAGAGATTATGTTATTCTATGCAGAGTGAAAAATGAGTTACAAGATTGTGAGCAACTGCAAAAAGATCTCAACAACGTTGCGCGATGGACAGCAGGAAATGGTGTGATGGAAAACGGGGATGTGAGTTTCACTAATACGAAAAGTAAGATCTCACATAGACGGGATCGTTAATAAAGCGTTGTAGTAAGGATGTAAAGGAGAGTATCCGCAGTAAGTATATGATATGACCCCAACTAGTGTATGGAACCGTTCACCAGGATTGCTTGATTCGAGAACTGGAAAAATCCAAAGAAAAGCAGCTCGACTTTTTTTGGGTAATTTCCGACAAAAGAATAGCGTTACGATTATGTTGGAAAGTTTAGGCTGGTAAGACTTAGCAGAAAGGAGGCGAACTGCTCGACTAAGTGGTATGTTCCGAGCCGTCACTGGATCAGTGGTAGAGTGTCGGCCTCCGGATCCCAAGATAGCGGGTTCAAACCCGACAGAGGTAGTCGGATTTTTGAAGAGCGGAAAAAAGGCCATTCGACACTCCATGTCGTACGATATCGCCATGTAAAAGATCTCTGGTGACACATTTGGTGTTTACCCGACAAAATTCATTAAATCTCAGCCATAGACGCCCAAGAGAGTTTCGGTTTACTCGGTCTGCCATCTAGTGGGGGCCTAGAGTAAAACGGAACGTCGAAATTGACGAGCAGACAGCCAGATGGCGTCACATTGAAATGTCTGCACACGGTAGCTGAGGCCATACGATTAATTTTATTATTACTGGAGAGATGGCGCTAAATGGCATCAGTAGAGGAATAAGTTTGAGTGGTGTTTTTAAAAGTAGGAAATGTATGAAGATAAAGTGGGAATTCAAGAGGACAAATTGGGGCAAACATTAGTTTATAAGAAGGGGAGTTAGGGTTTGGGATAATTTACCAAGGGGATTCTTCATTAAATTTCCAGTTTCTTTGAAATTATTTAAGAAAACTCTAGGTAAACAACAGATAGGGAAATACAAACCGGTAGTGTTGATTTTTGATTGATGAGGAGTACCCTCGTGCTCCGGCGAACTGTTCTAATTAGTTCCTTCACGAGGGAACAGGGCTTATGCAGGTCGCGGTCTGCAGAGCCGAGAGGATTCGTCGTGCTGACCACATGACACGTCGTAAACTGCAGGCCTTCAGGGCTTTATAAAATAATGCATTTCGGTAGACAGAAGAACATAGTGGTTAGCACGGGAACTGGTATACGGCGTGTGGAATCAACGTGGCAGTAACGCGGAGACAGACTACGCTGTGGCTCCCTCATTATCTGTTCTATCGGAAGGACTAAAATGCAGGCTGGTAGTTTTCCAAAAGATTGGTCGTGTATATTTTGTGGCAGGGTAAAATCACTGTTCAGACTTCGCATAAACGCCCAGACCAATCCGGGATTTAGAAATAATATTGACCCTATCGAAGAACAGACATAAAGTGTGGTAGAAATATACAGAGTAGTTTCCCAGTTATAAGAACTCAACAAACGCACGAGCAGACGAGTCGACAATAAAGCTGAAAAAAAAATTCCGCTCCAACTTAGACTGAAAAACCGTCCGTTAATGATATCTCCCTTATTAATCCTCGTATCGAAATGATGCACTTGAGAAAAGAGTTTTAGAAATTGATTTCCATTAAGTTTGATTGTGCATATTGTGCCGGAGTGCAAAATGACGGTTTCGATTTCGCATAAATCCCCAGTCAACTCAGACATTTAGAAACAATATTGGCCCTAAAACCTCTTCAAGGGCACAAGGACAGGTCGATTCTAAATATGGACTTCGGTAGAAATACATCCAGTAGTTTTCAAGTTATAAGAACTCAAACAAAGAAACAAACGGATAAGTGAATGAAACTTTCGGGAAAATAACCAATGTACAGACACACGGTCTTTACGATTTTAATTATGTAGGTGTGATCGAGACACGAGAGATACGACCACATCACGGAGATCTGTGAGATCAGAAGAGCTCGAGAAAAGACGCTTGAAGAAAACATTTTCTCCGCTCGGTAGAAAAGCACAGAGAGCTCGTGCTTCTGTTCGTCTAACGGAGTGACGCTCTTGATTTTCCAGGTAGGCGGCTCACCGAGGCACCAACTGATCTGTTTCTCTGCCTTGCCTGATGTGAGATCCTCCCTCCACATTAGAACGTGTTGTTTAGCCAACAGACTGCTTGCAGTCGTCGGGAGTTTGATGATTTATAGCAAGAGAGTGAATCTCCTACTATTTCTTCATTGGAATTTTGAAGAAAATAAGAAACAATTTATGTCCACAATTCTAACCCAGAGAAATTATAATTTTATTAAAAAGGACGGCTACATACTACATGACTCTGTCGGCCCTGTAATGAACACAGTCTCTATCTTGAGCCCACTCACTATTTAGTAACAATAATTGCCATTTACGGTTTTCATTCTACATTGTTATCGTTCTGAAAAAGGTCTTGGTTGCGTCAGCATTTAGACTCAAAACAATATTATGTGGTGAAGGTCTACATTTTACCGCGACACTTGATATTGTGAACACAGCTGCGGGACCTAACCGCAGGGAGGACAATTGAAATACGGTATTCATTTGGAGGAAACCACAGACCACAGCGCAACCTGTTTCTCTAACTTCACATACCTGGGAAATAACATCCCAAAGGACACAAATGACCAGTCATGTTGGAGCCCCAGGCTCTCTCAAATGGGAAGCATGGGTTGGCTGAGTCCTGGCATTGCTTCCACTTACTTGTGAGAGGCTCCTCACTTTCATCTATCCTGTCCGACCTCCCTTGGTCAAGTCTTGCTTTTCCCGATCCCGACGGCATTAGAGTATTCGAGGCCTAGAGTATCTTTCATTTTCACGCCCTCCGTGGTCCTTGTCTTTTTTGCCGATACCTTCATTTTTCGAAGTGTCGGATCCCTACCACTTTTTCTCCGATTATTGATATATAGAGGATGGCTGGCTAGTTGTACTTCCTGTTAAAACAATAATCACCACCACCACCACTACCCGACAAAATTCAATAAACCTCAGCCATGGACGCCCAAGAGAAATTCGGTTTACTATTGGGTCTAGAGTACAACGGGACGTCGAAAGTGACGAGCAAGTATCATTACAAGAGCTAAAGAGACGATTCCAATGAAGAAGAATACGAAACACCCTTGGTGGGACTCTGCATGTGAAGAAGCACTGGAAAAGCGGAAGAGAGCCTTTCAGAAATATAACTGTAAGAAGTGACTCGAGGCTCAACAACACTATCTTCAGACAAGGAAGGAAACGTCAAAAGTAATCAGGCGAACGAAGAGGAGATACATGAAGGACCAACTGGAATCTATAGAAAAAGATTTCCAAGATCACAATATGCGAGACTTCTACAGGACTTTCGCAGGAAGAATCCGTGGATACACCCCACAGAATTTATGCTTCCGAAAACAAGACGGAAAACTCACGCTGTCTAACCAGGATAATTGTAAGGAGTTGACTCGATATTTCTCTGAATTACTGAATTGCCAGAAGCCAACATTACGATGGCCCAAAGAAACTCCTGTACACGTAAACCCTGAATCTCCACCACCTACCAAAGAAGAAATCCAGAGACACGTCTTCAGACTCAAAAATAACAGGGCGCCTGGAGAAGATGGCATAGTTGCAGAACTATTAAAGAACATAGGCCCAAATACGCTTGAGGAGCTCACACTAATAATCATGGACATCTGAGAAGAAGAAAAGCTACCTGAAGAATGGAAATGTGCACTTATCCACCCGGTACACAAGAAAGGTGACAAAACCGATGTAAATAACTACAGAGGGAATTCTCCCGTTCAAGTCACCTACAAGATGCTCTCCGCGTGTCTTCTTCAAAGAGTACAAGAACAGCTTGAATACAAAATTGGAGAATATCAAGCCGGTTTCCGACCTGGGCGGTCCTGTGTTGAACAAATTTTTAACTTGAAGACGATATTGAAATATAGAGCAACCCGAAACTCCCCGATTATTTGTAGTTTCGTCGACTTCAAGAAAGCGTACGATTCGGTCGATCGACAGTCTCTCTTTAACATCTTAGAAGAACAAGGGCTTGACCCAAAGACATTGAGACTCGTCAAGGAAACACTCACGGACACAAAGTCAAAAGTTAAATTCATGGGTGAAGTATCGGAGCCCTTTGCCATTAAGACCGGCGTGCGACAGGGTGACTGCTTTTCAATCTTGTTCTAGACAAAGTCATTCGGGAATGGGAGAAGGAATTAAAAGTTCAGAAGCACTGGAAACCCATTCAACTTGGCCGAAAGAACGATGACATTAAGGTCAGTTGTTTAACTTTCGCAGACGACCTAGCGATACTAACAGACAGTGAAATTTCAGCGATCAAACAGATTGAAATCCTCAAGGAATGCGCTGAGAAAACTGGACTTAAAATTTCATTCGAGAAGACCAAGTTTATTTGCACTAAATTCGACATTCAGGAATTACAAACAAAATATGGACACATCAAACGAGTTCCATACTTTAAATATCTCGGTGAGATCCTAGAACCAACAGGGTTGGAAAAGGAAGCACAGAAAGTTCGATTACAAAAACTCAAAAGAGCATATTGGAGAACCCGTGACATCTACAAGAAGAAGTGCATGTCCATACATACAAAAATCAAACATTATAATACGGTGATTAAACCTGAAGTGCTGTATGCAAGTGAAATCTTGGTTCTTAATAATAAAGGTGATCTGGAAAACATCTTGAAGGAGGAAAGGAAGATCTTGGGGAAAATTCTGGGCCCAGATAAAAAGGAAGAAGGGTATAGGCTCAAATCACGCAAAGCTACGGAAAGACTGTCCAACCTTGCCGCAGACGTCAGGAAACGAAGACTGAAATTCTATGGACACGTTCACAGACTATCGTCTTCAAGGCTAACCCACAAGATTTTGACATACACCGAAAAACTGAAGAACGTACCATGGATACAAGATGTCAAAACTGATCTGGAAAAGGCCCAGATAGAACCATCAGAAATAGTGGACAGAAACATTTACCGTCACAAGATACATAGATGGGTAGTAAAGCCAGAGAATGAAGTCCCTAAAAGATCAGGGACTAAGTGGCCAGAAGAAAGAAAACAGGCACACAGCGAAAGAATGAAAGCAATATGCTCTGTTAGAAAGGCGAATCATAAATGTAATGCGTGATCCACCAGGGTCCATACGCAAATAATTTATTATTATTATTATTATTATTATTATTATTATTATTATTATTATTATTATTATTATTATTATTATTATTATTATTGTATGTATGTTGGGTATTCATCCCGAAGGCTGGTTTGATCCTCTGCAGCTCCGCCAACAGCTGTCATAAACAGCCTAGGTGTCACTGAAGAGGCGTACGAGGAAAATGAGGAGTGAGGTAGTTTCCCGTCGCTTTCCTCACTGAGCCAGAAGTTGCTATTACATATCAGTCTACCAAGCCCACTGAAATGCGTGCACCAACCGACCCTATGAGCGATATTTTCACACCATTCATAGCAGGGACTGGCTACATAAGGAATGGTATTACTAGCATCGCTCATACCTCAGTCACTTTCACATTGTCGAAGCCAAGGATAAGACTGAGACAGCTCAATGAAAGTAACAAATTTGATATAGCCCATACCAGAAGACGTAGTGCACTGTAAACACCACATCTCGCTAGCAAAGGTATTTATTATTATTACAGAAATGTAAAAATATGTGAAAGTGGACATCTATGACCAAAGTATCCTTAAATACTTATTTTTCATAATAATGCAATTATTTCAACGTCTTTGTGTTGTCTATATTGTAAATATCTAAATACGCCAAAAATTTAAATTTCATTTCTTTTTTCACCCGTAGCTGGATCTTTCTTACTGTAACAACAATAACCACCACCAAGTACTCGTATTTTACGACCATAGACCACCTGAAGGCTCTGGCCGTCATTGAAGTGATCACCCACACCAAGAAGTCACTTACGTGCTGAATTGTGTTCACTGGAACTTAATAAGCATAGACGTTTATAAGCTCCAAGATGTATCGTGTGATACAACAGACTTTCTTTTTAACTTCCTCTGCAACCGGAGAGAATACAAATTAAAGAGGTCCATCCCGACACGCGAACATCGCTTACCGTAATTACAGAGCGGGATTTTCAGGCTTCCTGCGGCAAAGTAGCATCCATATGTTCTAAACCAGCTGCTATTACTTGGTACACTATCTTCATTTTTATAGAGCACGAACGGAAACAGCTCAGACACCATTACATTGGTCCTTATGGTGGCCATGATCGGTAGGGCGTTCATTCTCTATGATTAGTCGGTTCGAGTCCCATCAGAATCTTGGCTCACAGCGTAGGAAAGGTGGTGATATAAAAACTGTAACCACTAAATTGCATGCCAAAAGTCGGTATTTCATTTCGAGTAAGCCCCGGAGGCGACCACGGGGCCCTTATCTTCCACGTTCTTGTCCCCGTGTTGGTGGGGACGGTAAAATCACTCCCACGCTATCCCCTGCCTAGCGAAAGAGGCGACTAAAAAGGACCCCAGAGGAGCGTGGGTTGGCGACCACGGGGCCCTTAGTTCAGTCCCGGCATTGCCTCTACATACTTGTGCCAGGCTCGTCGCTTTTATCTATCCTGTCCGACCTCCCGTGGTTAACTCTTGTTCTTTTCCGACCCCGACGCTATTACTGTAGGTTTCCGTGGCCTAGGGAGTCTTTAATTTTCACATCCTTCGTGGTCCTTGTCTTTCTTTGGCCCATACCTTCCTTTTTTCGAAGTGTCGGATCGCTTCCAACTTTTTCTCTCTGATTAGTGTGGATGGTTGCCTAGTTGTACTTTCTCTTAAAACAGTAATCACCACCACCACCTCGAACTTAATGCCACAGCCACTTCCTTCCCTCTTCCTTGCCTACCCTTCCCAATCTTCCCATCCCCCTACAAGGCCTTATTCAGCATAACAGGTGAAGCCACCTCGGCGAGGTACTGGTCCTCCTCCCCAATTTAATTCCCGACCTAACGTCTCGCTGAGTCTGGGGGAAAATCAATTATCAGTTATCTAAACTGAGGGCAGTCGCCGAGATGGCAGATTTCAAAGAAGTTGGAATTTTAATGAACATCTCCCTCGGTAAGTTATCGCATTCCGTAACTCCTCTTCCTATAAATGATTATTTGCCCCAAATTGTGCTCTTAAATTCCAACTTTATCTTTATATCTTTGCTTCTTTTAAAAGCTCCACTCAAACTTATTCTTCTACTAACATCCTTCTCTCCACTGACAGGAGGTGCTAGTCTTGCAACCATCCAACACAAATGGTATCGCGTGATCTTGGTGAGGGTCCTCCTGTCAGCCAGATTCTAGGCCGTGCTCCGGTACGAATTACCAGTCGCTGTTATATAATTAAACCGGCTGAAAGATACGTGGGAAAGAGCCGCCAACTTCATAATGCTGGTGTTATGGCCGAGGATAAATGCGTTTGTTTCATCAACAAGGAAGAAAACAAGGGAAATTCCTCGAAAACTGAATCTCATAATGTCAAAATCCAACAATCTAAATAGCCAATAAGAAGTTTAAAATAAGGTTTTATCATTTACAAATCGGTACCTAAACAAAGTCTCCATGTTCAACAAACTTTGTTTGTAAACTATCTAAGTTTTCAAATTTTTAGCAAAAGTTACGTGTATGTCATCCTTTTGGAGATGTGTTGATGACCTAACAAGCACTATTATGATAAATAAAATGCCATAAAATAAGTAAAAACAATCAGTAATTGTGTTAAGTGTGTAACAAGTAATGTATCACAGCTCTTGTTTTAGCTGGAACTGTGGGAACACTTGTTGTTCTGCCCTCGCTACGGCTTTCTCGTTTAATGTGTTGTTCTACAACACCGTACAATTTACAAATTAAAATCCCCTGTGGGTGGGGGCGGTACAATAACACCCACAGGCATTCTTAACTTGAGGGCGTGGTTTGGCGACCACGGGCGTCTTAGCTGACACCTGTTATTGCTTCCACTTACTCACTTATCCGAACTCTCTTGGTCAACTCTTGTTCTTTTCCGAGTGCACTCGAGACCTAGGGAGTCCTTCATGGTCCTTTTCTTTCTTTGGCCAATACCTTCAATTCTTGAAGTACCGGATCCCTTCCATATGATATAGAGGATGGTTGCATACTTGTACTTCCTCTAAAAACAATAATCACTTCACCACTGTTGACAACCCTGAAGATGGTTTTGCGTGGTTTCCCTAATTCACACCAGGCAAACGCTGAGACTGTATCAAGTCCACGGCCGCTTCCTTTCCCATCCGATCGTCGCCATAAGAGCTGTGTCCACGAGCGTTGGAGTTGCAGACGGCTCTTTCCTCTCACCTCTTCGTGGTAGTTCGTGAGTCAGTTCTGATGCGCTGAATGCTACTCGTCATCAGTTTGAGTTTCATATTTATGATCATTTGATTTCCTTTTTTCAGAAACCTTAGCTGTAACAGCTGATAAGCAAATCGATAAAAATGATCAGCTTTGCTGTACCTTGACGTCGCCGGTAGTCGACATGACGTGCTGCTCCCAGAGCGCGCTGTCCAAGTGGTTCCTGCCCGCAGTGTACTGCAGCACCACGACGGGGGCAGCCACTGGCAGGTACGTGAGCTCGGGCAGCAGCCCCGTGGTGCCCGCCACCACCAAGTAGGCTGGCGCAGAGTGCTCGGACTGCCTCAGGAACTGTGACACTGGCAGCGACGAGCCGGCCACGATCACCACCGGACTCTCCTCTTCACCTGCAAACAGTGAGTCGCTGCTTTCTCATTTTGACAGTTTAAAGAATCAAATCAAAATACACTGGTTGGTCATATTATTAGGGCCACTAGGTAAAAATTGAAAAATTTATGTTTGGATCATTATTCTCGTGTAAGTATTGATGATGATGCTTGTTGTTTTAAGGGGCCTAACATCGAAGGTCATCGGCCCCGTGTAAGTATTTACTTATTGCTTATTTTTATGGTTGGATGCAATTAAAAACACATTTCTGTAGTTAAATCAACAATCAACCCTACATTAAAAAGCCTAATAATGAAAACTCTGGTCAAGAATTGCAAAAAGTGCCAATTATGTTACAATTCCTTGCTGCATGTTGTTGCAGTAACACACGTGATTTATTGTTGATTTGTGTCCTTGCATCTCTCGTGCGAATTATGCTCTCTATGTGATACAGTGAAGTTACAAGAGCAGAACACAGTTAATTATGGTTCAGTATATACTTAAAAATACCGATATTTAGAACACAAACGTGGGAAAATCTAAAGATCTTTCTCCAATTTTCGAAATAAAAACACTTTTAAAGAATACTGATTATTCTCATAGAAAAATAGAATCAATCACTTATGTTTCAAAGTCAACAGTGGACAGAAGTAAGAAAAAACTTGACCAAGGAACGAATTTGTCACCTAAACGGGTGGGTAAATGTGGCCGCGAGCAGAGCGCCGGTCATTAAAGGCTGCAATGAAAGTCATTCGACAAGCGGAGATGTTTAATGACAGCTGGGTTTCGCTTGTCATTGTCCATTACTGACACCAAACATGATGAAGACGCGACTATTATCAGACTGCTGATCAATGGAAAAGGGTAAGCTGTTTGCCTCACCGTTATGCCCGACCGCACTTAGAGTAAACAGGTTTTAATACAAAACTACATTTTTTGTTCAGGTTTGCTTTTCGGATGAGTCATCACTACACATCCTTGGTGACAGATTTGTATTTGTGAAGAGGCGCAAGGGTGAGAAATACAATAGTGACTGCATTGTCAAGTGGGCGTGGTCCATCATCAGTAATACTGGTACCGGCCGCCTGTATGAACCATGAACCAACACCAGTAGAGAAATGACTACTTCCACAAGCTCGTGAATGGTTCCCAGGAGGCACCTTGTCACCAGGCTGAAACTGTGACAAGGTTCCTTCTGGACAGGCCTGGCAATTCTCCTGACCTCAACACGATCATGAACCTTTGGGGGTTAATGAAAAGGAAAATTTGTGCTCATAATTCACGAATAAGAGCCAGCTGATCGAAAGACTAATCAAAGTATGGCATCACGATGATGAAATTAGAAATAACTGCCTCAGATGCATTTGTAGTATGCCAGATAGAGTCGAGGAGAGGAGTTACAAAATACTACATTTTCCTACTTCCCTTAGGTTTTTCATGATTTTCATTAATATTTAAAGTCGAAAATTGTGTAATATGTTTCTCAAAAGTCGATTTTAGATTAATTAAATGTATATCAATGAAATATAATTGTGCATGTCTTAACAAGTGTGAAAAATACAACTTTCACCTAATAATGTGATCAACCACTGTACTTCAAATATTTTAAAAAAATGTTATGGATTAACCACAATAAAATGGAGAGAAAAATGTTGCTACGATTATGTTCCACGGAACAGAAGTAAGTCTCAAATATTCCGTAAAGAATCTTGGCCTAATCACTGACAGAACATGCAACACAACTGCACTTTATATTCAACTAGCAAATGTATCGCTACGGTATTCTACATTGCATACGGATTTCTCCATAAATTACCGTAAAGACAGTGAGTAAGATAGTCTCTTGGCGCTATCCCAAAAACAAAACAGGGAGGACGCCATACAAAGTTTCCCATGTAAGGTAGGCATTGGGGAACTTTTGACAATAATGGCAAGCCACATTCCCTACTGCTATCACAATCGAGTTCGGGAGTTTCTACTATAACGGCACGCTCATTTCGCAACCGCCATTCACAGTAGAGATGGAGTTTTCATTATAAAGACAGGCCCCTTTTCCTAATGCCAGTCACAATCCAGTTGGAGATATGTGATTCTAATCGAGAACTGCAGCGCTATCTAACGTAACAACAATCGAAACGCGACAATAAATCATAGGACTATAGCTGTAGATCTCTCCAAATTGAACTGCAATTGTACTATCAGTTTTATAATACGATTTACCGTTTAGAAAAAAATACCCCGAAACGAAGGTCTGCACCGTCATTAAAATGCATCCATATTTCAATATTTTCCGAGGCCAAAAGTCATACACTTGAACAACTTGGAATTTTTCCTCAAAGAACTGAGTGCCCAGGTTTTGGGATTAGCAATTGCATACGTACGGATAAATTAAGAAAGAAAGTAATGCAGTTAAGAAAGTTATAGGAAATGGGGTTATAAGTGAGGACAGAGATAGGAGAAATATGTAAATATCAAGTGGATGTATTGGAAAATAAAGTACCCCTCAATAACTTGAGATGTTGTGAGTTACGGATATAAGAAGGCGGCAACAGCGCAGAAATTTAGGCGCATGGATTCTTAGATAAACAGATAAGAGGATGACTTAAGCTTAAAAAGGCAAGGCAGAGGCAATAAATTAAAGCGGAAAACAGAAGTAGAGTAGAAATACAGTAAAAGTGATAGCACCTTACAGTGTGAAGTACACTCCGCAGTACTGTTCAAATATTAACAACGCCCCCTAATGCTATCCGAGGACAATTGGGTCCCGCAAAATGGCCGACTAACGTCTCTCTTGCAGCAACGTCTAGTTTACAGGAGTGATGACGAAAATGGCAATAGGTTACTTCCCGTTGCCATGGTAACCTGTAGGTTCGTTGTCGGTCTATCGGGCAAAGCATGAGACCCGCAGTATCTCCGTCATTTGAGGAGTAAGCGAAATAACAAAAGCTCTTTATAATGAAGAGACGTTTCACATACAGTGCACGGATTTTACAGAAAATCAATAGTGTAAGAGAAAATGGAAGAAGACTGTTCTGCTTTTCCTATAAAACCCCGTCTATTCGGGCATTTTAAAGTCATTTGCATATCGAAACCTTCCTCGGGATGAGTATACTCTAAATATGAAGTTTGGGTGAGATTTATCGATCCGTTTTCCCGTGATGGTGGAACAAACAGACACGAAAAATAGGATCCACTGATACAGTCTTGAGTTGACCTAAAACAGATAAATATCTGAAAAATTGTCAAAACAATCTAAATTACAGACAGCGGACCCCCTACAACTTTATTTATATAGATGAACCGAGACATCGCCATATCTTCCCCTACCTCAATCAGTTATCTTGGCTATATTTAGAGGAGAGACAAAGTCTGCACCCTATGTCACTTATTCATAGTGCAATTCTACGGAGCAAAACAGCGATTTACTTGAGAGATGACCTTCAGTACCTATCAACCAGAAATAAGGTCATTATCTGAGTTTCCCTACCCGCTACCATCAGCCTGTGGAAGTACCTGCCCGATGAAATGGGAGACATTTCTAGTATACTTGGGGACATCACACCACTACTCTACAGCGGCATTATCGGCTTATAGGATTTATCACGTCTACTGCAGCCAGAGTTGCCACTGCACTCGAAGGTAATGCGAACCACAGGAAGCAAATGAGTTGATATGGGAAGGGCACCTGACTCAGAAAGTGATGGAACCAACTAGTGGGAAGAATATTCTGGATGTGGTGCTGGTAAACCCAGTTGATCTCTATAGAGAAACTGAAGTAATAGATGGTATTAGTGATCACGAAGCTGTTTTTGTGGTAGTTAAAAATAAATTTGATAGAAAGCAAGATATTAAAATTAGGACTATTAGGCAGTACCATAAGTAACTATGATCGGTGGAAAACGGTAAATAAAAATGTAAACAGACTCTACGATGGGTTTAACGCAATTTTGAGGAATGTGAAAATAGGTTTGTACCTTTAAATGTGGTAAGGAATGGTAAAGATCCACTATATTATAACAGAGAAGTAAAGAGACTAAGAAAGACGTGCAGGTTGGAAAGAAATAGAGTTAGAAGTGCCTGTGGAAGTAAGAAGCAATTGAATGAACTTACCAGGAAATTGAATCCAGCAAAGAAGTCAGCTAAGGATAACATGATGGCAAGCATAATTGGTCGCCATACAAATTTTAGTGAAAAGTGGAAGAGTATGTATAGGCACTTTAAGAGAGAAACAGGTTCCAAGAAGGACATTCCAGGAATCATTAATGAACAAGGGGAGTGTGCATGTGAGGATCTTCAAAAGGGAGAAATATTCAGCCAGCAGTATGTAAAGATTGTTGGTTACAAGGATAATGACCAGATAGAGGAGGTGACTAATACTAAAGAAGTTTTAAAATTTACCTATGATAGCAATTACATTTACAGCAAGATACAAAAGCTGAAAACTGGAAAATCAGCTGGAATTGATAAGGTTTCGGGGGATATACTGAAGACAATGACTTGGGATATAGTACCATATCTGAAGTACTTGTTTGATTATTGTTTGGTTGAAGGAGCTATACCAAATGAATGGAGAGATGCTACAGTAGCCCCTGTTTATAAAGGAAAGGGTAATAGGCAAAAATCTGTAAATTACAGGCCAGTCAGTTTGACATGCATTGCATGTAAGCTTTGGGAAAGCATTCTTTCTGATTATATGAGACATGTTTGCGAAATTAATAACTGGCTCGATAGAAGGCAGTTTGGGTTTAGTAAATGTTGTTCCACTGAATCCCAACTTGTAGGATTCCAGCAAGATGTAACAGGTATCCTGGATTCAGGAAGTCAATTGGACTGTACCGCGATCGACCTGTGTAAGGCATTTGATAGTGTGAATCATGGAGACTACTGGCAAAAATGAGTGCAATTGGACTAGACAAAAGAGTGACTGAATGGGTGGCTCTGTTTCTAGAAAATAGAAGTCAGAGAATTAGAGTAGGCGAAGCTTTATCTGTCCCTGTAATAATTAAGAGGGGAATTCCTCAAGGCAGTATTATTTGACCTTTATGTTTTCTTGTATATATCAATGATACGTGTAAAGAAGTGGAATCAGAGATAAGGCTTTTGCAGATGATGTTCTTCTGTAAAGAGTAATAAATAAGTTACAATATTGTGGGTAACTGCAAAATGACCTCCATAATGTTGTGAGATGGACAGTAGACAATGATATGATGATAAACGGGGATAAAAGTCAGGTTGAGTTTCACAAATAAGAAAAGTCCTCTCAGTTTCAATTACTGTGTTGATGAGGTGAAAATTCCCTTTGGGGATCATTCTAAATACCTAGGTATTAATATGAGGAACGATCTTCATTGGAGCAATCACATAAGTATGATCGTAAATAAAGGGTACAGATCTCTGATCGTGGTTGTGAGGGTATTTAGGGGTTGTAGTAAGGTAGCAGGTAGGGACCCTCTTCAGAGGTAGTCCTACCCAGGGAGTGGCGCCCCTGCCTATGTGAGTCCCAGAGCACACTGGCCCGGTGTGTAACATCTGGTAAGGGTCCCAGCTCAGGGTTACGAGTGAAGACCTCAACGGAATCTTTAACGGAGAAGATGGACTTCGGAACGGTTGAGATTGCGGAAGAGGCAGCCCTGTACTTGGGGATTAATACGAGTACAGCCTGCTGCCTTGCAGGTTGATAGGGGACTATCAAAGGCTAAGGGAGAAACCCCCGACAGAAATATCCTCTCTCGCCTTAATTGGCTCTTAAAGGGCACTCTTTTGTCCTTGAGTTGGAAAACTGGCTTTAAAGGCGGAAGAACCACAAAGGTGGTCAACGGCATAAAGATGTAGAACGCACTGGACAACGACTACATTAAAGGCCTGATGGCAAGTCCTAGTAATCATTATGGCTGTGCTCATGACGAAATTCATCCGGAGTAAGTTCCTCAGGAGGAACAGTAGTGAGTACAGGCATGAAGAAAATTAAGTGGCAAGAAAAAATTAAAGTGGCAACCTGGAGTGTGAGAACAATGAGCCAAGGAGGAAAAATACATAATACGATTGAAAAAATGGATAGGATGGAGTTAGATATACTTGGTGTTAGTGAGATGCGATGTTTCCATAAATAAACATAGAGTGCTATATTCGGGTAGAGTTGATGGTGTAATACTTTCAGCGGAAGTAGCAAGGTGTCTCCCGTATCAGCCAGAGTAATGATGTTACAGCTGAGTGCTAGGCCTATTGACATAAACATAATACAAGTGTATGCGCCTACAATGGACAAGGAAGTTGAAGAGGTAGAAGAATTCTACGAAAGCATAAATGGGATTTTGAAAAACCTTAACAAACATGACCTGACAATTGTGATGGGAGATTTCAGTGCGAAAGTGGGGGAAGGTAGGACATCAGACATTGTAGGACCGTTTGGACTAGGAGAGAGGAATTCCAGAGGGGATGATCTTGAAAGTTTTGCGATGTCAAATGATTTAGTGATCATGAACACTTGGTTTAAACTCCCACCTAGAAGACTATATACATGGAAGTCTCCATTGGACAAACCCGGGAAATGTGTGAGAAACCAGATTGATTTCATATTGGTAAATAAACGTTTCAGGAACAGTTGCACCGCAGTGAAAACCTACCCAGGTGCAGATCACACACCACTTGTTGGAGTTTTCAAAGTCAAAATGAAGAAAGTGAAGACGAAGAACAGGCAAAACTACAATTTGAGGAAAATCAAAGACCCAATAATGAAAGAGAACATGCAAGTAGAACTTAACTTGAAGATTATCACAGAGGAAAACATCACCAGCAATAATGTCAAATTAGAATTAACTAAAGTACAAAACGCCGTTCAGCAAATAAAAGAGAAGTACATGAAACCAGAGGAGAAAAAGAGAAAGTCATGGATGACAGATGAAATACTGAACCTAATGGAGAAAAGAAGAGTCAATAAAGGAAAACCTGCAGAATACAGAAAGATAAATGCAGACATCAGAAGAAAGATCAGGGAGGCAAAAGAAAAAGAAAAAGTGGAGCAATGTGAGGAGATTGAGTTATATCAAAGTAGGTAGGACAGCTTCAATGTACACAGGAAAGTAACAGAAGTGACAGGGAAATACAGGAATGGCACTGGTGGAAAGTTAATAGATGAAGCCGGGAACTTGATGGTGGATTTAGAAGACAAGAAAAAGATCTGGAAAAAATATATAGATGATTTATTTCGTGACACTAGATGTGCTTTTACACAAAATACAAATGAAATAAGTGGCACAGATATATTAGAAGAAGAAGTTCAAACAGCCATCAATCAGATGAAGGACGGAAAGGCAGTGGGACCAGATAAAGTAGAAGCAGAGTTCTTAAAACTGATGGATGAACATCATGTAAAATGGTTGACCAAAATTTTCAACCGAATTTATGTATCCGGGAATATTCCATCGGAATGGCTCGAATCAGAGTTCATCACCTTGCCAAAAAAGCAAAACGGAAACCAATGTGGAGATTACCGCACAATAAGCTTGATGAGTCATCTCTTGAAAGTGTTCTTGAGAGTGATACACAGAAGAATATACAGGCTGTGTGAAGATCAGACAGCCCCTAATCAATTTGGGTTTATTAAAGCAGTAGGTACGAGAGAAGCCTTGTTCAGTGTGCAGGTCCTCTTTAAGAGATGTAGAGATGTAAATAAGAATGTATTTGCTTGTTTAATAGACTACCAGAAAGCCTTTGACTGTGTAAAACATGAAAAATTGATGGATATTTGAGAAATATTGGAATGGAGGAAAGAGATCAGCGAAGCATCAAGGCGCCGTACTGGAATCAAACAGCGGTGTTGCGTGTTGAAGGAGAACACACCGAAGCAGTCAAAATCCTGAGAGGAGTGAGGCAAGGATGTATCTTGTCACGTGTACTATTTAATTTGTATTCAGAATACATATTTAGAGAAGCCTTGGAAGATATAGAAGAAGGAATTTTGATAAATGGAGTGAGATTAAACAACATCCGGTATGCTGATGATACAATTGTATTTGCTGATACTATCCAAGCGCTACAATCACTAATGGATAGAATTGTAAGAGTCAGCAGCCAATACGGGCTTAAAATTAAACGATTAAAAATGTTAACTAATCTTCTGCCAGGGCATCCGTGAGTAGCAGCATCAAGTTTACATATGATCCTTATTGCTGTCCTCCCGTGGGTGGGGGCGGTAGACCCTGCCCGTCGTAGGAGCGCCAAGGACTCTTTAACTCTGGTTGCCGACCACGGGACACTGGGCTGAGTCCTGTGTCAGGCTCCTCCTATCCGACCTCCCTTGTTCTTTTCCGACCCCGACGGTATTAGCGATCTAGGAGTCCTTTCATTTTCACGCCCTTCGTGTCCCTTGTCCTTCTTTGGCCGATACCTTCCGTTTCTTTCTCCGATTAGTACTAATAGAGGCTTGATACTTCGTCTTAAAGCAATAATCACCGCTATTACGACAGGCAGGGGATACCGTGGATGTACTCTAGCAGGCGGACAGCACTGAGCAATCTAGGACTGCTACCCAGGTGGCAGATTACCTATCAACTGTTTACCTAACATTTTCAACGAACTTGGAAACTTATCGAACATTTCCCGTCCTATAAATGAATGCGTCCTTCTTTCGAAACCTCTACTCAAGTTATTCTTCTACTATTGTCTTTCTACGCCATCTCTCCACTGACAGCTTGAAACATATAACATAGTCGAGATTCTCGTCTCCTTACTCCCAAGTCTTCCCAGCCCAAACTTTGCAACATTTTTAACGCTACTCTTTTGTCGGAAATCACCGAGAACAAATCGAGCTGCTTTTCTTCGGAATTTATCCAGTTCCTAGATCAAGTAATCCTGGTGATAGTCCCGTACGCCGGAACCATACTCTAGTTGGGGTCTTACCAGAGACCTTACATCCTTACTACAACCCTAGATACTCCAATAACCATGTGAAGTGATCTGTAACCTTCATTAACAACGTCGTTAATATGATTACCTCAATGAAGATCATTCCTTATATACCTACGTTGTTCCCCATGAATACAATAATTAAAACTGAGCGGACGTTTTCCACACATACCATTGTCTGCTGTACTCTATACATCATCCCCAAATATCTTATCTGTGGCCCCACATCTTTACTCATATACATTTATATATAAGAAATTATAAAGGTGCAATAATGGTGCCCTGCAGGAACTCCCCCTCTTTAAAATTACAGGATCAGGTAACGCTTCGCCTACTCTAGTTCTCTGAGTTCTATTTTCTAGGAACATACCGTACCACCCCTCCCCCCTGTCCTCGAAGGCGACTATAAACGGTCTCAGGGACTCTGAAGTCTGGGGCGTGGGTTGGCGACCACATGGCCCTTAGCATTGCTTCCACTGCTCCTCACTGTCCGACCTCCCTTGGCCAACTCTTGTCTTTTGACCCCGGCGGTATCAGAGCATTCGAGATATAGGGTGTCCTTGTTTGGCATTACTACCGCCCTACCTGAGAGCACGTTCATTGTGCTGGCGTTGGCGTCATACTCTGGTAGCTGCAGCGGCGCCTTGGTGACGCACAGCCGTCTGGCGAGCGCCGAGGCCAGTTGAGATGTTCTAGTGTCAGCGGTGTATAACAGCGTCACTCGCTTCCAATGCAGCTTGGCGACCAGCTGCAGCACAGACTGGAACAGTCAGGTGCATTTATTGTTTCATTCAAACCACATCACCTTATCCAACAAGGAAAACACTTTCCCCTTGGCAAAATTCAAATAAATATGCCTCTCGGCCATGGTATCCATCAACGGCTGCTAATTTCAAATGACAACCAGCCATAAAACACAGCCTGCACGGCTGTTAGGAGACATTGGCTGACCATCCATCCTCACCTTACATCACAGCCTGCACGGCTGTTAGGAGACATTGGCTGACCATCCATCCTCACCTTACATCACAGCCTGCACGGCTGTTAGGAGACATTGGCTGACCATCCATCCTCACCTTACATCACAGCCTGCACGCTTGCTGGGTAACATTGGCTGACCATCCATCCTCACCTTACATCACAGCCTGCACGGCTGTTAGGAGACATTGGCTGACCATCCATCCTCACCTTACATCACAGCCTGCACGGTTGCTAGTTAACATTGTCTGACCATCCATCCTCACCTTACATCACAGCCTGCACGCTTGCTGGGTAACATTGTCTGACCATCCATCCTCACCTTACATCACAGCCTGCACGGTTGCTAGTTAACATTGTCTGACCATCCATCCTCACCTTACATCACAGCCTGCACGCTTGCTGGGTAACATTGGCTGACCATCCATCCTCACCTTACATCACAGCCTGCACGCTTGCTGGGTAACATTGGCTGACCATCCATCCTCACCTTACATCACAGCCTGCACGGTTGCTGGGTAACATTGGCTGACCATCCATCCTCACCTTAGATCACAGCCTGCACGGTTGCTGGGTAACATTGTCTGACCATCCATCCTCACCTTAGATCACAGCCTGCACGGTTGCTGGGTAACATTGTCTGACCATCCATCCTCACCTTAGATCACAGCCTGCACGGTTGCTAGGTAACATTGTCTGACCATCCATCCTCACCTTACATCACAGCCTGCACGGTTGCTGGGTAACATTGGCTGACCATCCATCCTCACCTTAGATCACAGCCTGCACGGTTGCTGGGTAACATTGTCTGACCATCCATCCTCACCTTAGATCACAGCCTGCACGGTTGCTAGCTAACATTGTCTGACCATCCATCCTCACCTTACATCACAGCCTGCACGGTTGCTAGTTAACATTGTCTGACCATCCATCCTCACCTTACATCACAGCCTGCATGCTTGCTGGGTAACATTGGCTGACCATCCATCCTCACCTTAGATCACAGCCTGCACGGCTGTTAGGAGACATTGTCTGACCATCCATCCTCACCTTACATCACAGCCTGCACGGCTGTTAGGAGACATTGTCTGACCATCCATCCTCACCTTAGATCACAGCCTGCACGGCTGTTAGGACACATTGTCTGACCATCCATCCTCACCATACACCACAGCCTGCACGGCTGTTAGGAGACATTGTCTGACCATCCATCCTCACCTTAGATCACAGCCTGCACGGTTGCTGGGTAACATTGTCTGACCATCCATCCTCACCTTACACCACAGCCTGCACGGTTGCTGGGTAACATTGGCTGACCATCCATCATCACCTTACACCACAGCCTGCACGGTTGCTAGTTAACATTGTCTGACCATCCATCCTCACCTTAGATCACAGCCTGCACGCTTGCTGGGTAACATTGTCTGACCATCCATCCTCACCTTACATCACAGCCTGCACGGTTGCTAGTTAACATTGTCTGACCATCCATCCTCACCTTAGATCACAGCCTGCACGGTTGCTGGGTAACATTGTCTGACCATCCATCCTCACCTTACACCACAGAGTGCACGGTTGCTGGGTAACATTGGCTGACCATCCATCCTCACCTTACACCACAGAGTGCACGGTTGCTAGTTAACATTGTCTGACCATCCATCCTCACCTTACACCACAGAGTGCACGGTTGCTGGGTAACATTGGCTGACCATCCATCCTCACCTTACACCACAGCCTGCACGGTTGCTGGGTAACATTGGCTGACCATCCATCATCACCTTACACCACAGCCTGCACGGTTGCTAGTTAACATTGTCTGACCATCCATCCTCACCTTAGATCACAGCCTGCACGCTTGCTGGGTAACATTGTCTGACCATCCATCCTCACCTTACATCACAGCCTGCACGGTTGCTAGTTAACATTGTCTGACCATCCATCCTCACCTTAGATCACAGCCTGCACGGTTGCTGGGTAACATTGTCTGACCATCCATCCTCACCTTACACCACAGAGTGCACGGTTGCTGGGTAACATTGGCTGACCATCCATCCTCACCTTACATCCCAGCCTGCACGGTTCACAGCCTGCACGGTTGCTGGGTAACATTGTCTGACCATCCATCCTCACCTTACATCACAGCCTGCACGCTTGCTGAGTAACATTGTCTGACCATCCATCCTCACCTTACATCCCAGCCTGCACGGTTCACAGCCTGCACGCTTGCTGGGTAACATTGTCTGACCATCCATCCTCACCTTACATCACAGCCTGCACGCTTGCTGAGTAACATTGTCTGACCATCCATCCTCACCTTACATCACAGCCTGCACGCTTTCTGGGTAACATTGGCTGACCATCCATCCTCACCTTACATCCCAGCCTGCACGGTTCACAGCCTGCACGGTTGCTGGGTAACATTGTCTGACCATCCATCCTCACCTTACATCACAGCCTGCACGCTTGCTGAGTAACATTGTCTGACCATCCATCCTCACCTTACATCCCAGCCTGCACGGTTCACAGCCTGCACGCTTGCTGGGTAACATTGTCTGACCATCCATCCTCACCTTACATCACAGCCTGCACGCTTGCTGAGTAACATTGTCTGACCATCCATCCTCACCTTACATCACAGCCTGCACGCTTTCTGGGTAACATTGGCTGACCATCCATCCTCACCTTACATCACAGCCTGCACGGCTGTTAGGAGACATTGGCTGACCATCCATCCTCACCTTACATCACAGCCTGCACGGTTGCTAGTTAACATTGTCTGACCATCCATCCTCACCTTACATCACAGCCTGCACGCTTGCTGGGTAACATTGTCTGACCATCCATCCTCACCTTACATCACAGCCTGCACGGTTGCTAGTTAACATTGTCTGACCATCCATCCTCACCTTAGATCACAGCCTGCACGGTTGCTGGGTAACATTGTCTGACCATCCATCCTCACCTTACACCACAGAGTGCACGGTTGCTGGGTAACATTGTCTGACCATCCATCCTCACCTTACATCACAGCCTGCACGCTTGCTGAGTAACATTGTCTGACCATCCATCCTCACCTTACATCCCAGCCTGCACGGTTCACAGCCTGCACGCTTGCTGGGTAACATTGTCTGACCATCCATCCTCACCTTACATCACAGCCTGCACGCTTGCTGAGTAACATTGTCTGACCATCCATCCTCACCTTACATCACAGCCTGCACGCTTTCTGGGTAACATTGGCTGACCATCCATCCTCACCTTACATCCCAGCCTGCACGGTTCACAGCCTGCACGGTTGCTGGGTAACATTGTCTGACCATCCATCCTCACCTTACATCACAGCCTGCACGCTTGCTGAGTAACATTGTCTGACCATCCATCCTCACCTTACATCCCAGCCTGCACGGTTCACAGCCTGCACGCTTGCTGGGTAACATTGTCTGACCATCCATCCTCACCTTACATCACAGCCTGCACGCTTGCTGAGTAACATTGTCTGACCATCCATCCTCACCTTACATCACAGCCTGCACGCTTTCTGGGTAACATTGGCTGACCATCCATCCTCACCTTACATCACAGCCTGCACGGCTGTTAGGAGACATTGGCTGACCATCCATCCTCACCTTACATCACAGCCTGCACGGTTGCTAGTTAACATTGTCTGACCATCCATCCTCACCTTACATCACAGCCTGCACGCTTGCTGGGTAACATTGTCTGACCATCCATCCTCACCTTACATCACAGCCTGCACGGTTGCTAGTTAACATTGTCTGACCATCCATCCTCACCTTACATCACAGCCTGCACGCTTGCTGGGTAACATTGGCTGACCATCCATCCTCACCTTACATCACAGCCTGCACGCTTGCTGGGTAACATTGGCTGACCATCCATCCTCACCTTACATCACAGCCTGCACGGTTGCTGGGTAACATTGGCTGACCATCCATCCTCACCTTAGATCACAGCCTGCACGGTTGCTGGGTAACATTGTCTGACCATCCATCCTCACCTTAGATCACAGCCTGCACGGTTGCTGGGTAACATTGTCTGACCATCCATCCTCACCTTAGATCACAGCCTGCACGGTTGCTAGGTAACATTGTCTGACCATCCATCCTCACCTTACATCACAGCCTGCACGGTTGCTGGGTAACATTGGCTGACCATCCATCCTCACCTTAGATCACAGCCTGCACGGTTGCTGGGTAACATTGTCTGACCATCCATCCTCACCTTAGATCACAGCCTGCACGGTTGCTAGGTAACATTGTCTGACCATCCATCCTCACCTTACATCACAGCCTGCACGGTTGCTAGTTAACATTGTCTGACCATCCATCCTCACCTTACATCACAGCCTGCATGCTTGCTGGGTAACATTGGCTGACCATCCATCCTCACCTTACATCACAGCCTGCACGGTTGCTGGGTAACATTGGCTGACCATCCATCCTCACCTTAGATCACAGCCTGCACGGTTGCTGGGTAACATTGTCTGACCATCCATCCTCACCTTAGATCACAGCCTGCACGGTTGCTAGGTAACATTGTCTGACCATCCATCCTCACCTTAGATCACAGCCTGCACGGCTGTTAGGAGACATTGTCTGACCATCCATCCTCACCTTAGATCACAGCCTGCACGGCTGTTAGGACACATTGTCTGACCATCCATCCTCACCTTACACCACAGCCTGCACGGCTGTTAGGAGACATTGGCTGACCATCCATCATCACCTTACACCACAGCCTGCACGGTTGCTAGTTAACATTGTCTGACCATCCATCCTCACCTTAGATCACAGCCTGCACGGTTGCTGGGTAACATTGTCTGACCATCCATCCTCACCTTACACCACAGAGTGCACGGTTGCTGGGTAACATTGGCTGACCATCCATCCTCACCTTACATCCCAGCCTGCACGGTTCACAGCCTGCACGGTTGCTGGGTAACATTGTCTGACCATCCATCCTCACCTTACATCACAGCCTGCACGCTTGCTGAGTAACATTGTCTGACCATCCATCCTCACCTTACATCACAGCCTGCACGCTTTCTGGGTAACATTGGCTGACCATCCATCCTCACCTTACATCACAGCCTGCACGGCTGTTAGGAGACATTGGCTGACCATCCATCCTCACCTTACATCACAGCCTGCACGGTTGCTAGTTAACATTGTCTGACCATCCATCCTCACCTTACATCACAGCCTGCACGCTTGCTGGGTAACATTGTCTGACCATCCATCCTCACCTTACATCACAGCCTGCACGGTTGCTAGTTAACATTGTCTGACCATCCATCCTCACCTTACATCACAGCCTGCACGCTTGCTGGGTAACATTGGCTGACCATCCATCCTCACCTTACATCACAGCCTGCACGGTTGCTGGGTAACATTGGCTGACCATCCATCCTCACCTTACATCACAGCCTGCACGCTTGCTGGGTAACATTGGCTGACCATCCATCCTCACCTTACATCACAGCCTGCACGCTTGCTGGGTAACATTGTCTGACCATCCATCCTCACCTTACATCACAGCCTGCACGCTTGCTGGGTAACATTGGCTGACCATCCATCCTCACCTTACATCACAGCCTGCACGCTTGCTGGGTAACATTGGCTGACCATCCATCCTCACCTTACATCACAGCCTGCACGCTTGCTGGGTAACATTGGCTGACCATCCATCCTCACCTTACATCACAGCCTGCACGGTTGCTGGGTAACATTGGCTGACCATCCATCCTCACCTTACATCACAGCCAGCACGGTTGCTGGGTAACATTGGCTGACCATCCATCCTCACCTTACATCACAGCCTGCACGGTTGCTGGGTATTATTGTCTGGTGATCTATCCATACCTTACATCACAGCCTGCACGGTTGCTGGGTATTATTGTCTGGTGATCTATCCATACCTTACATCACAGCCTGCACGGTTGCTGGGTATTATTGTCTGGTGATCTATCCATACCTTACATCACAGCCTGCACGGTTGCTGGGTATTATTGTCTGGTGATCTATCCATACCTTACATCACAGCCTGCACGGCTGTTAGGAGACATTGTCTGACCATCCATCCTCACCTTACACCACAGCCTGCACGGTTGCTGGGTATTATTGTCTGGTGATCTATCCATACCTTACATCACAGCCTGCACGGTTGCTGGGTATTATTGTCTGGTGATCTATCCGTACCTTACATCACAGCCTGCACGGTTGCTGGGTATTATTGTCTGGTGATCTATCCGTACCTTACACCACAGCCTGCACGGTTGCTGGGTATTATTGCCTGGTGATCTATCCGTACCTTACACCACAGCCTCCACGGTTGCTGGGTATTATTGTCTGGTGATCTATCCGTACCTTACATCACAGCCTGCACGGTTGCTGGGTATTATTGTCTGGTGATCTATCCATACCTTACATCACAGCCTGCACGGTTGCTGGGTATTATTGTCTGGTGATCTATCCATACCTTACATCACAGCCTGCACGGTTGCTGGGTATTATTGTCTGGTGATCTATCCGTACCTTACACCACAGCCTGCACGGTTGCTGGGTATTATTTTCTGGTGATCTATCCGTACCTTACATCACAGCCTGCACGGTTGCTGGGTATTATTGTCTGGTGATCTATCCGTACCTTACATCACAGCCTGCACGGTTGCTGGGTATTATTGTCTGGTGATCTATCCGTACCTTACATCACAGCCTGCACGGTTGCTGGGTATTATTGTCTGGTGATCTATCCATACATTACATCACAGCCTGCACGGTTGCTGGGTATTATTGTCTGGTGATCTATCCATACCTTACATCACAGCCTGCACGGTTGCTGGGTATTATTGTCTGGTGATCTATCCATACCTTACATCACAGCCTGCACGGTTGCTGGGTATTATTGTCTGGTGATCTATCCATACCTTACATCACAGCCTTGCTTGGTTGCTATGGTTACACTTTCGCCACACATAATTCAGTAACGCAAGATTTCAGTTGACCCACAGCCAAACGGCATACTTATATCAAGAGTACGTTCAAAACCGCTAAGATGATTTCAGTCTTCTAACTTCAAAGGTTCCAGGCGTGCAGGTACGTAAAGGTTGCAGTGACTGGGCTTTCCACTCTCCATAATCAAACTACGACTCCCGAATTTCTAAAATCACGCACTCTGACACCTTGAAACTATTTTGTCAATAGTCTTGCAGCGACGCTTTATAAAATGCTGGTTGAAAATAATAGGCATTTTGACTTGGTTGTGAGGAGGTTCAGAAGTTTGTCATATAAGTGATTGCAGTGTCTAACGGTCTGAAGAATTAGTATTTTTAAGGATCATTTTCCACACAGGCTAGATGAAGTACACTAACACCCACGATATCCCCTGCCGGTCATAAGACGCGACTAAAAGGGGCCCAATGGGCTCTTAAATTGGAAGCGTTGGTTGCGACCACGGGTCCCATAACAGAGTCATGACATTGCTTCCACTTGTCAGGCTCCTTACTTTCATCTGTCCTATCCTATATCCCTTGGTCAAGTCTTATTCTTTTCCCACCCCAGTTGTACTTCCTCTTAAAACAATAATCACTATTTTGTTCATAAGTAGATCAATAAATTTGCTACCTAAAGAACTGCAGAGGATGAGGTATGAAAAATCAACGCTAATCTATCATAGAGTAACCAGGTGGAGAATATCTGTAAAAAAAATCCCTGTGATTGGTGTCCTTATGTAGATTGAGGTATACATTTTCTCGTGCGTTTTTGAGGGGCATTAGTATGTTCTTATGTGTTATTTGGTACACGTCCTGTTTCTGTTTGTCCCGTGTGTCGGGTATGAATATGTCGTGGCGGGTTTTTATGACCGGATGTACTTCCTGGCGCCAATGACGTGATATGAGGGAGTTGAGAGAATTTCCCACACTAGTTAAAGTTTTCAGTCCGCTAAAACACATCAATTATTACCAATTCACAGGTGCATAATTATGAAACAGGTATTATTTATAATACTGTATTTGATAGAGTAAGGTACATTCTGCTAGTTATGGTCAAAATTCTCTATGGCTTCGCTCTATAACTATGTATAATTCATAATTTACTTCCAGAAAACATGAACATGTACCAACTTCGTCCCATGAATCCTGTAAAAGAAAAACCCACAGTTGTAGCCCTTCAGAAAAACAACTCAATGTTGAAAAGTCGTAAGGTTATTAGCTACTAATTTTAGGTAAATAAAGTATGAGAATATATTCTTTATTTATTCCTAAATGTTACAATCCTTTTCTTAATTATCGTTATCCGGTCGATTACATTAGGAGTTTGCCTTTTTCTACCGCTACGAGCGCTAATGTGAGTCAATGCAGAGTTTCACTTATGCCCTTGTGTATATTCGGTGTGGACATTTTACAAAAATTCAAAAACTACCTGTGGGTATTGAAGCAAAAAGAATTGTGTAAATAAGTTAATTTGGCCAGGATTTGAATAAAAAAGAAAAAAGTAAAGGAACAAGCGATTTTACGACTGAAATGTCTTGTTTTTCGCGGTATAATACTTAAGGAGTGTTTTCAACATTAAAGTATGTGATGGACTAAAATACTTTAAGTGATCATGTAGCTTTGTTCTCTCTTATTGATTACACGAACTACATTTACCTTTTTTGTAGTTTCATGCCCGTTATTGTAATTACTCGACATTGCACCAAGAAGAGCCTCGGCTCACGTTTCTGTATCCTACATAAATAATATGATTGAAGCGATGCAAGCTGGGAAAATATGGAAGATTGAAATACGTAGAATATTTCAGCTACTGTATATAGGATGGGAATATTCCCCGATGGAAATATAGTGGGGAAAATATCTGGTGGGGACCAAAGGCCGATCGTATTACGCCTAGAAGGTATGCATAGCCGCTTAACGGCACTGACGGACAAGTTGCCGACCTAACTCCTAGTCACTGTGTTATCACTGCTGTAGAGCGGGTTGTGGCCACCCAGGCAGTATGGAGCACGGTGCGAAGAGACTTGTGCCCCCACTTTGCAGTGCATCTGAAGTGGCAATGATTGGTTAGTAAGGATCGTGTCCGACTCGTTGGCTGAATGGTCAGCATACTGGCCTTCGGTCCAGAGGGTCCCGGGTTCAATTCCCGGCCGGGTCTGGGATTTTAACCTTCATTGGTTAATTCCACTGCCTCGGGGACTGGGTATTTGTGCTGTCCCCAACATCCCTGCAACTCACACACCACACATAGCACTATCCTCCACCCCAATAACATGCAGTTACCTACACACGGCAGATAGCGCCCACCCCTCATCTGAGGGTCTGCCTTACAAGGGCTGCACTCGGCTAGAAATAGCCACACGATTACTTCTACTAGTAAGGATCGTAAGTTCATGCCCTAAAAACTGTGTATGCCCACAAAGTACCGACATGTGCAATAAAATATGCAGCACCAACCTGAGCATATTTCCATAAAATGGAACGATTATCTGTAACTCACGTCGTTACTTTTTGCATTTTAAAGTGCCAGCCTCGCTATTTGAGTTTAGGCAGTGAGGGATGCTTTCCACGGTCTATCTTGGTCTGTTTTCGTTCGGCAAAACTTTGTAACGCGAAAAACTTCGTTCAAGATCGCACGAAGTGACAGGGGCATTGATAAGCTGATTCCTCGTAGGTAAACAATAACCCCAAACAGCTTAAGTGTGGGGAAACACGAGACACAGAGCATCGTGCTGTTCCTTGATGAAAAATATTTCGCACTCCTTCATACTGAGCAGCTAAACGTTCATCACTGTCATCAGTTACATTCCTTGCACTCGCGGAACATATTATACATTAGTAGAAAATGCCAGGGCATGCCTATATAAGCACAATATCCCCTTAATATAGCATTTTAGGCCATACCCTAAATATGATGCATCTATTAAAAAGACGAAATATCAATTTTTATGCACAATAAAAATGGTCATAATCTGTTCATATATTAGAGGTTTGCATTAATAATTGTCCTGGATATTCATTCAATGGCGCGACAAACTCAGTGAGTTTCTCTGATCGGTTGGCCGGCAGGCGCCCCCAGTTTATCTGCCTCCCGTTGACTCATGACTTCCCGTTAGACAGCACGGGAATGGCCGCACTTCGCACCGTGCTTAGTGTTGACCTGTCGCTCCAGCTGTTCTCGAGTTGTGAAGTGTGTATACGCTGGAGGAGAGGGTGTTTGTGTACGATAATTATGTGAAAACAAGTGTCTTCGTGGGAAGTCGTTAGCGATTTCTAAGTGTTACCCTCCACATAGAGAAACCTGTGGAAACTCGTAAACAAATTGAGAGGAAGTTGTTCTTCACTCGAGAAGAAGCGAAGTGTTAAAAATGTGCACTTAACGAGGGAAAGGTAAATGCAATCGCAGAAAGATCAGAACATACGACTTGGACAAGAAGCTGAGCACGACCTGCATTGATAAGCGGGTACGTTTTTGTAACGTTCAACGCGTAAGACGAAGCATTTACAGGAGTCTGTTTCAACGCAGAATTACAGATATTGGAGTACAGAAAAACCCCATCGCGTATACGAAATTCCCTACATGGTGCGCAGTTAATGGATACAGAATTATAGGACCTACTTTCTTCTTGCATAAGATACAGGGATAATATACTCAAACTTAAGTTTCGACGAGCTGACTGGCACTGACTGTTGAAATGGATATTTTCGGCAGCATTCTGCCACCGCGCATACAGCTAATGACACATTAAAGTTAATTGAGGAAATGTTTGAAGAGCATGTTATTAGTACGGACTTATGACCGTCACGGTCCCCAGATTTAACTGTTTGCGAGTTTTATTTACGGCGAGAGCTTAATAAATAAAATGTATGCAAGAAACCCTCACACTTGGGACGACTGAAAGAACATATCCGGAGAGAAATAGACGAGCTTATGTATGCGAATTGGAGTTTCCTAAGACAATGCCAGAAATGTGTAGATGCAGGAGGAGAATATTTCCAACACTTCCTGTCATAAGGTACGAGCAATTCTTGTAAGTAAGTGCGGAGAGTGGTGAGTCAACGGCAGGCAGATGAGCTGGGCGCGAACTTCCCGTCCCTAGTTAGGAACTAAGTTTTCTTTGCGTGACCGCAAGTTCAGATTGTTAAATAGGTAGAGTCGACATCTAACAGACAGGCGGAAAAACTGTTCTGAAGAGATACAGCCCCCGCTGATGATGTTATACCAAACAAATAGATAAGATAAAGCAAAACGGATTCTAATGGTTTCGATCATGGTTTTCAATCATGCGTAAAGTAATTGACAGGAACTTTACCTGCAGCTGCTCCTCCTGGTTCAGCGAAGTGACGTACAGTGGACCTTGCTTGCTATTGCTCGCCTGATTGGCGGAGTCCAGTCGGAAAGGCACGGCATGGTTGAGGTTGAACACTCGAGTAACTTTCTGAACACCTTCAAGACTGGCGCCGTCTTCTGGTCCCACGAAACCTGTCGGTACATCAACCATACATAAGACTTTATTAAATAAATACACGTTATATCTAGATTAAAAGCAAAGCAAAGTCACCTCCGTACAGGCCATGAAGGCCATTGGAGGAGTGGAAGGTAAGGACTTCCACCATTGTTAACCTCGGCACGTGATGGTGTAGAGTGGTTAGCTCTACGCCCGGCCGCCTTTGCTCCCAGGAATTAACCTAGTACTCATTTTTGGTGTAGGCTGAGTGAAGCTCAGGGCCATATGCACCTCCGGAAGTGGAAATCTCTTTTCTTAAATTTTACGACCTCCTGACGGGGATTCGAACCCACGTCCTTCCGGGCGAACCGAGCACGCCTTTACCGCTTCGGCCCGGCAGCCCCTATATCTAGATTAAAGCCAATTTATATTAACGAGTCCAACAAAAACAATCCACGGTTCTAGCCCTTCAGGCAAGCAACGCAATGTTGAAAACACGCTAGAAATATCGACTACGAAATTTAGGCAAATACAATATAATAAATAATGAGAATATGTTCTTCCTGAAAATTACAAACATTTCTTAATGATCGTTATCCGGTCTATTAGGTTTGCCTTTTCTACCACTACGAGCGCTAATGAGAGTCAAGCCCGTTCGATGTGGACCTTTTCAACAAACACTAAAACCGCCTGAGGGTATTGAACCAAGGAACACATTACAGAAGGAAGTTGATTTCGCTAGGATTTGAATAAGAAAGAAAACTAGTAAAGAAACTGCATTTAGGTCAGAAGTGATTTTGTAAATTTGATAGAGCATCATTTCCCTTCAACTTTCGCCACAATGAGGAAGTTCGTAGTAGGGGAACCCCTACCTTGTCTGCTAAGAAATGTGGATTTTTCTTTCACTGCTCGCAGCAGGGATATGAGCTTCCGGTCGGAAGTAGAATATGCGCCCTATTCTGCCTCCTACGGAACGAATACTTTTTATCTTTTTCTGTAGGTCCTGTGGGGCTGGCACCTTGTCTCCTAATGTATGGATGCTGTCAGTTGAGCGTCTGCATTTATTGTACATTTCCATCGTCAACTTGATCTTGGAATATGTTTCTCTTCCACGTGGCCAGACCGAAAATGTTTCATTGGTGCTGTAGTTAATGCAAAGTGCTCGTTTTGTAAGTCCTCAGGCAGCTTCTACCGGTGACGTTACTCGTCATGTTCGATACAGATACAGACCTCCTCCACTCCTCCACCTGCAGTTCGCACTATGGAGACTTTTCTTCGCACTGATTCAAGCACAAGTAGCAGACTACGTCACTTCCACACGGCTGGTACTGCGGATCACTGACGAGCAGGAAACTGACACACTGCGACACTGGCTAATATTTCCGTGTACTGTATTTTCTTCTTCTCGAAGCTGGTGAATAGAATTTTTTGGCTTGCCCAATCCTGACATCGCAATGCTCAGTCATTACAGTCTCAAGGTATTTGAAGGAAGACACTTGGTGAACAATCCTCTGTTGGTGGGGGTGGTGGAATAACACCCACGGTATCCCCTGCCGTTAGTAAGAGGCGACTAAAGGGCGCCCCAGACCTCTTAACTTAGGAGTATGGCTTGGCGTCCACGAGGCTCTTAGCTCAGTGCTAACATTGCTTCCACTTACTTGTGCCACGCTCTATCATATCCGACCTCCCTTTTGCGACCTCCCGAAGCCTACGGAGTCTTTCATTTTGACGCCCTTCGTGGCCCTGGCCTTCCTTTGACCGATGTCTTCGTGTTCCCCTCTGATTACTGTTATATACAGGGCGGTTGTACTTCCTCTTAAAACACCACCAGCACACTTGCAGAACAACTGTCTTGTTAATGTGGCCTTCTTACAGTATAATCTGCAAAATGAGTAGAAGGAAGTTTCGTTGGGAGTTACTCAATGTGCGAGTGAAATGCTCGATGATTTTTTAAAGATGCAAAAAATCAAAAGTATTTATTCAGTGCAAAATTAAAAGGCTTTAAAACAATCCACAGTAATACCAAACGAAAAGCTATGTTTCGTGCTGAACCCTTGAACATCGTTGGTCGTCTGCCTCGGCTACTTCGACAGAGCTCTATCGATTCTTGAATCTTGCGGTCACTTCATTGACCAACCGATAGGGTTCAGCGGAGAGCATAACTACTCCATGTGAGGAAATCGCGATAATTGTTACCAAATAGGCAAGAAAAAATATCACTGAAATGTTTGTAACCACATATCATAACGCAATCACAATGGTAAGTGGTAAAAGTATCTTGAAAATGTTTATATTATTCTCTTTCAAATAATGACAACGCGACCGCAAAACCAGAGAAAAGAATATGAAAACTTGAAAATCGGGCAACATCGGTCCAAACGATAACTGAGTTAACCACACGATCCGTGCAAAATCTGGCCTTCAACAAGTAGAATTCCAAATTTACATTTAATTAAGTCGACTCTCCTCTCGGATATTGGAACATCCTCGAATAGATCCTTAATCGAACCAAATTGACTATCAGTTGCTTTGGATAGCAAGGTGTTTGTTACAAGTTAACAGCAATTATCAGAGTCAAAAATAACATTCCATCATGTGTTGTCATCTCGTGACACCCTTAAGTTACAGAGGAATCCCGATGCATCACGCCAAACAGATGTTCAGAACGAACAAACAACACTTGATCCGAGGGGATCTTACGTTACATCGTTCTGAAGGAACAGAACTGCGAAATGCAGGGGAACATTAATTGACTGTGCGTTTAGAAGAAACACCAAACACTGAAGTTAAATAAAAGTGATAAATCACTCGTAAAATGAAAATAAAAATGTGATAACAGCTGACGATTCGAAACCACTTTCGTAGTGTAAACCCTACAAAAATATAACTAAGTGTCAACACACTGCACGGACGTAATTAATTAATTCCGCGTACGGCGATTCCCGCGTATTTTGACAGGATGAACGTATAATTCCACTCTGCCTTCAGGCATGCTAACTTCTCTCTGAGCATAATTAAATAAATTTCCACCCTGCGAAGTTAGCTTCCTCAAATGTTTCCCAAAATTATCAATTAATCTCTTCGCTAATGAGAGTGCCGAAATCTCTCGCATTGAGGGTCATTAGCCAGAATTTCATTATTGATTACCGGAGGTCTTCCGAAATGCTCCGACCTCGTTCGCCTCCCGCTGTGAGTTGTCACGCCACGGAACACGAGGTGAGCTTGGAATATAGAAATGGATGCGCGTTTTTCTCCCTCTCGCAATTAGCATTTCAGCAATGTAGAATTATGGGCTCAGTGCAAAGGCTAGAGAGTCTGCCAAGAAAGTATGTCAGTATGTATGGAATCTATGCTGTATTCATTTAGAACAGTCCGTCGTTTGGGTGTTATGAAGGCTTCATGGGAAACATTCTTAAACATGCACAACCGCCTGAAACGTAACATTCCAGAAATGTCAAAGAAGAAATTCGCAATAATTTAAGACATCTTAAGTTAGAAATTGACGAAGAGATCTAAGTAAAAAAGAGAAACTTCTCGATCAGGAATTTGAACAGTGGAAAAGCTTACCCCCATCGTGGCAAAGGTGAATCACTTGGAAGAAATCTAACAGTTGGATATCAATGAAGACTGGCCCATCTTGTTCTCAATGGACGAACGTCATAAAAAAAAGAACTGAAATGTTGTTGCAGTTGCCGTGATTGCAACGAGACTGGACCCTTCCTTGTTCTTGGTTTCTGCCGCAAAGGAGAGGCACCATAGGCTAAGAAGAAGAAGAACAGCGGACTCCTTTCGAAATACAAACCAGTTCGAAGTTTATGAAGAAGTGACTTGTACGTAGGTTCCATTAAAAGAGCAGACGTTGCAGTTATTATCGATCCAACAGTGAGCGAGAAGGAGGTCGGTACAGAAAAGAAAAGGCACTATCTGACCTGACTTGGAACACAAGTATAAAATGAATAACGGGAAAGTTATTGGCATGTTGTTTGGTGTGCGGTGAACAATCGCGAATTTCGACTCCCAACTACTGTTCTACAAGAAATGTCAACTGCATTTTGAGGGATTGACTCCAAATACTACAAAATCATCTGGATAACTTAATAGAATCCATCGGAGGATAGCTGCCCGAAAATTAATAAATAATGCAACATTTAAAAAATTCAAATGATAATTAATTAAATGTATTTTCTTACAGATTACTCAATAGGCTGAACCTAGAATTAGGGCAGCTATCCTAAGTGGATTTTCTCTCATGCTTCTGTACCCCTGTAGGTGGGGGCGGTAGAATAACACCCAGGGTATCCCCGCCTGTCGTAAGAGAGGACTAAAAGGGGCCCCAGGGACTCTCAACTTGAGAGCGTGGGTTGGCGACCACGGGGCCCTTAGCTGAGTTCATGCCCCCGTAGGTTAGGGCGGTAGAATAACACCCACGGTATCCCCTGCCTGTCGTAAGAGACGACTAAAAGGGGCTCCAGAGACTCTCAACGTAGGAGCGTCGTTTCGCGACCACGGGGCCCTGAGCTGAGTCCTGGCATTGCTTTCCCCTTACTTGTACCAGTATCCTCACTTTTATGTATCCTATTCGACCTCCCTTGGTCAACTCTTGTTCTTCTCCGACCCCGACGGTATTAGAACACTCGAGGCCTAGAGCCCTCCGTGGCCCTTGTCTCTCTTTGGCTCATACCTCCATTTTTCGAAGTGTCGGATCCATTCCATTTTTCTCTCTGATTGGTGTTAGTTGTATTTCCTCTTAAAACATAATCACCACCACCACCATCTCATGCTTCTGCAGTAATAACTATTAAAAATCTGAACCTGAAACTTCCAAATAAGAACAAGCTCCGTGAGTGCAGCATTTAATTGCGAAATAGTGCAGAGGTGTTTTCTCAACTAGCAAACTCACGAAATAACCGGTAGTACTTCCTTGCTACCTTGTTATAGCAACAAACAATATGCCAGTCCTTCTCTAAGGGAGAAAAAGACACTTGCCTCAGCACATAAATCATGGAATTCAGTAGCTAATTTTATGTTTGTGGCAAGCATCTTCTTCAGATTTAAGATATTGTGATCAATTTTCGGGGTAACTATAAAGAGACAAATACCGCTAATCCTCACCCATGAAAAAAAAAATCCTATTCGTAGTGAAATTTTGACAACTCCGGGGAGCGATTTACGGGGGTAAACGGGAATACCATCTCACACTTCAATGCTGATTTTATGACTGCGTTTGCTGTAATGTGATAAATGTTATTTATTTATTTATTTATTTATTTATTTATTTATTTATTTATTTATTTATTTATTTATTTATTTATTTATTTATTTATTTATTTATTTATTTATTTATTTATTTATTTATTTGATCACTTACTTGGCAACAATTGACAGCCATACGCTCAGTGCATGTCGGATTAAGCACTCTCATTTATCAACGCGCCAGAATACGTACAAATAGTTTACTAAAGTTAAGATACATGCGGCAAATGACGCACAAACCACGAAATAAATCCTCGGTAAGATGCACACTTTTGGTCTGTGAACTAAAATCTTAACAATATAAAATAAAGGTAACAATTAAATTTCTCTCGTCTTTTCCTTAATGACTTCCTTATTACAACCTTTATGGTTTGATATAAGTTTTCATCAGTCATATTCTTCAGCCAGGCTTTTCACCTCGGTGTAAGTCTTGCTTGCAGTTCATCCTCTGAAGACCGAGCTCGATAGCTGCAGTCACTTAAGTGCGGCCAATATCCAGTATTCGGGAGATAGTAGGTTCGAACCCCACTGTCGGCAGCCCTGAAAATGGTTTTCCGTGGTTTCCCATTTTCACACCAGGCAAATGCTGGGGCTGTACCTTAATTAAGGCCATGCCCCCTTCCTTCCCACTCCTAGCCGTTTCCTGTCCCATCGTCGCCATAAGATCTATCTGTGTCGGTGCGACGTAAAGCAACTAGCAAAAAATAAATCCTCTGAAGCAAGACACTTTTCCCTGCAATTCTTCCTTAGGAAGTCCTCACGCCGCAGAATGTGACCAATATTCTCCGTTTCTCTCCTCTCTCTAAGGACTTCCGTACTGCTCGTCATTTCAGTCTTTCGCTGCCGTACAGAAGCACGCTCCCTGCCAGTTTGCTGTCCTTTCCGTGACTTCTGCTATGCTCCGATTATCACTCGTGATTAGCAAAACTGTTTCACTTGTCCAATGTTATCGGGGGCAATTTTGATGTGTGCTACAGGTGTTTTCTTGGATTTACATATTGTCATGTTTTTTGTTTTCCTTGCATTAATTTTGAGGTTTCATTTGCCTAAAGTTTCTGCTGTATGTTGATCATTCTCTGCACACGTTTGCCTGTTTCTGCTAGAATGGCAATATCTTCTGCAAATCTTATAGAATGTTTTCTCTTTCATGACTGTGATGGCTTCGTCGATGAACATATTGAAGAGATAAGGAGAGAGTGGACATCCTTGACTAACTCCTCTTCCTGTTTTGGCATTTAAAATCAGTGTTCTGCATTCTGTATATGTATAGTATGAGGCGTCTACCTTTCTCATGGTAACAAAAGCTGTTTCCAGTCAACTCATTCTCTAAGTCAATGAAGGCCCCATTCTTGTCAAGTCTTCTTTCCAGAATTAAACGTAATGCCAGAATTGCCTCCTTAGTACCTCTCCCTGATCGAAATCCAAACTGGTCATTATCGATAATAAATATAAGTTTTGAACAAATAATGTCGTGTAAACTAGTAAATCACACTTAATTATAATAAGTTCTACGGTGACCAATAAACGGTGGAGTTGAGTCCATCGGACGAATAATGAGAAGTAAGCCTATGGTGGAGCTACGATAATGTCTGTATCCCATGTTTGTTATATATAGAACACTATACACCTGCGACGTCTCTCCGTGACCAAACGATGGCCTTGTATTTTTCCACCTCGTCTTTTAAATTATCCCTGATTGCATGTTAAATGTGTGCTGGCCAAAGTACTTCACTCAGGATCTCCGGTTTCCGCTGTTTATTTCATACCAGTAATAAGCCATTTGGTGCAGCCCCGGAAGTGTGCGACAGGTCTCGGCAGCCGATAATTTCCTATACGGCACTAGTAGAGGCTACATCACCTAAACCAGTTTGTCGCGTAGTGTGTGACTGCTACTTACCTAGCGGTCCTCGGTTCGTTTCATGGCTCGTCCAAGGTTCTTAAAATTCTGTCTGATATTAGAAGCGATCAACAGTATTCTGTAAGAAAGAAGTCAGCTCACGGACGAAATTATCTTTACATCGGTCTGTTTTCAGACCAACTTTGTTTTACGGGAGAGAAAGCTGGGTGAATTCAGGATATCGAATTCATAAGTTGGAAGTAAACAACATGAAAGTAGCGAGAATGATTGCTGGTACAAACAGGTGGGAACAATGGCGGGAGGGTACTCGGAATGAGGAAGTGAAGGCTGAAGCTGTACTCATAAACGGGCTTCGGTGGTTGAATCATGTGAGGCGAATGGAGGAGGATAGGTTACCTAGGAAAATAATGGATAACAGCAGTAGAGGGAGGCGAAGACGACGATTTAAATATAAGAAAGATAGAAGTAAACGATAGCACAGGCTTGCAGATTGAACGCTAAAGTTGTATGTATATTAGAAGCAGTGAATACCGCTGAAGATGTTGCCACGTTCATCACCGTGTGAATATGTAATATACCTCCTCTTGGAGCTGCAGTTCCTTTCTCTTTGCTATTTCAATCATGTTCTCCGGAATTTTGTGATTGAATAGTAAATAACAACAGACACGCGGTCAAAATCCGCCGGCTGCTAAACCTACTTCTCGTGACCGCAGGTCAACGCAGAACGAGTACTATGATGGCACTACAGTCATGTTTTTTGTATGTAGTAAGTTTGGTACGACATAAATTAACTCATTAATTAATTTAATGACCTGCCTTGTTTTCGGACATGTTCCGACAATTAAGTAAACCTGCTTCAGACCATTAAGTTAACTACTGATAATTTAATCCAAACACGCCATTTCCTTCTCCCTCCATATTAGATCCTTGGACCGCTTTCTTCGCTATTGTGGTGTTATTTGTTCCTCGCGACCTTCGCGACAGGCGAGTCAGTGCTCGAGAGACAAATCAGGTCAAAACAGCTGCTTTCCGTCCAGCTGGTCCACTGATCTGTGTTACGTGACGATTCCTGCCCAATGAATCGAAATAGAGTCCCTGCTTTGTCACGAGTTTAACTCTGGCTTGAAGGCCTGTAACGGTGTAAGTGGTACTTGAAGGTGCTCAAAAACGCAGTCTCGTGTCCGTACATTTACTGGTACCTAAAAGAACTCCTGCGGGACTAAATTCAGGCACCTCGGCGTCTCCGAAGACCGTAAAAGTAGTTAGTGGGAAGTAAAGCAAATAACATTTTTAAATTATTATTATTATTATTATTATTATTATTATTATTGCGTTACGGCCTTCTAAGGACCACGTTACAATTTCAATTGTTCCTCCTTAGTTGTTCTTTCCTTTTCTTCCAGTATTCTTTCATTGTTTCACTGTGTTTCTTTTTCCTGTCTTCAGTCCACTTTGTGCCTGCTTTCTTTTCCTTCCTCCCTTGGAATCCTTCCATTTGTAAGACTTTCTTCCTAAAAATCTTTCTTTCCAATAATTCTTCTTCTCGTATGTTGTTCCTTTCCAGGTCTTTCTTGACTTCTTGAATCCAGGTGGTAGTTGTTTTCTTTTCCCAAAGGTACTTGAAGATTCGTTTATATTGATTATTATTATTATTATTATTATTATTATTATTATTATTATTATTATTATTATTATTATTGACTTCCAAAAGGTGTATGACTCACTAGACCGGCAAAATCTCCTTTCTGTACTCAATCGGTCTGGACAACAAAACAAACCTCATTACGAAAACTCTCACTAATACATTTTCCAAAGTCAAATTCATGGGAGAATTGTCGGCACCTTTTGAGATCAAAACTGGTATCCCACAGGGTGACGGACTGTCCCCCATACTGTTCGATTGTGCCTTGGAGAAGGTAGTCAGAGAATGGGATAAGACAACCAGTGGTGGAATAAGATTGGGAACAGTACACAAGGGGATAAAGATCAAATGTTTAGCTTTCGCAGACAACATGGCCTTACTAGCTGAGGTATGGGAGGCAGCCAAGGAGCAGTCCATCCACCTGCTGAAGCAAGTAGAGAGGATAGGTCTCAAAATCGCCTTTGGAAAGACCAAAATAATAACCAACATTAAGAATCCTCCAAAATATTTGAAAGTGGGGAAGCAAAAAATAGAAATCGTCAAAGATTTAAAATGCCTTGGTGAACAGATAAATTGGAATGGTCTTGAGAAGAAAGCAATTATTGAATCTCCACGAACCCGAAATAGAAATAGCCTTCCAGCTTACGAAATACTCTCCTGTAATTCCAAGATCGGACATTATAATACAGTAGTCGAGCCTGAAGCCCTTTATGCTTCAGAAACACTGTTTATAACTACATATGGTCCAATGGAAATGTTGGAGATCAAGGAAAGCAAAATACTACGAAAAATTCTAGGCCACAAATTTCATAATAACGAACTTTCACACATCAGCAATGAAACACTGTATATGAAAACAGAAAGGATTACCGACACAATAAGAAAAAGAAGAATTGACTTCTATGGCCGCATCCTAAGAATGACCCGAAAAGGATAACTAAAAGAATCTTCGACTATTTCCACAATAAGAAAACCAAGCCCGGTTGGTTTAAGGAAACTGAGAAGGACTTACGAGAATTCCAAATTTTGTGTATCACAGTTTGCTACACTTCTGTCTCTTACCGCCAACTTTGGATGCTGGCCAATAGAATATTTCGTGTATTTAATTTTCAACCAATATTTATTTTCTTGTACATATTTAATTATCCAATAAAATTTGGAGGTATGTCGGACCTTAGCTCAGAGCTCTCTAAAACCTTCCTCTCGGGTCGAGCTGACAATGAAGCCAGTCCCCAAATGAGGGATATTCTTTACCTTCCGAAGCTCCACTTTTCCCTCGAAGATCCAGTATCCTTGAGATTCGAATGCATATTCATGGGAATATCTGGTTTCTTGTACTGCCGTGATCAGAATCTGGTGCTGTGTCAAAGTGTCTGTTAGATGTTTCAGTTTACTTATCTTGATTAGGGAGTTGACATTGAACGTGGCAAAGTAGTTGGGCTGTTTATGCCGTATTTTGTTGCAGGAGGTTTCAGGATTCTGTGACTCATCCTTGTAGCATGTCGGTGTGGGCTCCCAGAATCCGGAGCCCCATGAACGTCACTCAAAGTAACGGTGAATTGGGTACCACCTGGGGAAATCATTTCCGTATGTCTGTCCTCCATGCTTTAGTTGAAAACTGTGTTGGGTGGATTAGAGTTATTACACCCTAATCTGAGGAAAGCAACCTCGCTCTTCATTTCCCTACTACGCCTAGGCCATCTATGACAACTGATGGCGGAGCTGTAGAGGATTCAACCATCCTTAGGGCTGAAGACTAACTAAACAAACATACATACATATCCTGACCGAGGTTGTGAGCTCCAATTCCAATCTTCCCTGCCTTCCTAGCCGTTGAGGTTGTACTAAACATCTCCCTCCGCCTTGGAAGCCGTTCACCTGCCACTTCCGCCATCACCACCATATCGAAGTCTATCTTCTCTGCTGTTGATGTCGTTGGGGTCTTCACACATCACCCTGTGTTACGGTCCAACATGTTTATGACCCCTGGAGAGAGGGTGCCCCAGGAGCTGTTGGTCCGCGGGTTCATTTCCGAGGTATTTTCACCAGCCCACACTGCTGTAGGCGCCCTCTAGGTGTTAACAGGCTCCCCCGAGGGTATTATTATTATTATTATTATTTAAGACCTAGTGCCCTTCACTGATGTGGATTGTCAACCCTCGCTGGAGCTGGTTTTGCAACAGAGCATGACTGTAGCTACTGTCAGTCACGGACCATTGAGCATGACGTGTTGTCCTCAGATCACTTTCTCCACATGTCTGGTTAAAGAAACATCTGTCCTTGCCAATCATTATAGATCTTTATTCTTGTTGAATTAATTTGGATTTTACTGTAATTAAATAGTTTCTACCCCATTGCTTTCAATAGAGTCGTGAGTAATGAGCTATCAGCCAGGTGGCAGATCCCCTATCACTTGTTGATATTAAAGAACGTGGAAATCTGTCTCTTGGTAAATTATTCAGATCCCTTTAAATGAGTATTTTCTCCAACATGTCGCCTTGAATTACAACTCTATCTTCATACTAGCTGTTGACTGGACAATCATAACTCCCGAGCTACTTTCCGCCAATATTCAGGCAGTAATCTATCGGAAACAAATCGCATAACAAAAATAGTCAGTGTAATGTATTATTGATCAGTTTTATGAGCTTTAGATTTTGTAGACATTCACATTTACCTTTCGTCCGCCTCTGTGTTATAATACGGTATCTAATGTGAAAGAAGAGGGGAATTCCTCAAGGCAGTATTATTGGACCTTTATGTTTTCTTATGTATATAAATAATATGAATAAAGAAGTGGAATCAGAGACAAGACTTTTTGCGGATGATGTTATTCTGTATACAGTAATAAATAAGTTACAAGATTGTGAGAAACTGCAAAATGTCCTCGATAATGTTGTGAGATTGACAGGAAGCAATGGTATGGTGATAAACAGGGTTAAAAGTGAGGTTACGAGTTTCACAAACAGAAAAAGTCCTCTCAGTTTTAATTACTGCGTTGATGGGGTGAAAGTTCCTTATGGGCATCATTGTAAGTACCTAGGTACATACATACATACATACATATCTTTATTGCCCACCCTAGTGTACACCATCGGCTTACAGGCAATAAAGACAGACAGAGCGAAACAAAGGAAAACAAGCAATAATAACAACTACATATCTCTTAAAACTACTTAACTACATTTACTACCTCTACATCTACTCAGTATCATCCCACACGTACGCGGATAGCCAGCACACATGCAGGACGATACCGCACTACTAACTACCCAAAGCCCAACCCCTAACTACCACCTAAAAAAAAAAAAAATAATAATTAGACTGGTCGCTGCAACAGCCCTGGCATGGAACACACGCCCACCAACCCGTCTACAGCAGCCACCAGCCTTGCCACGTGAGAACTGGTATCGTATCTCACCGACCCTCGCTGACAAACACTGTGTTCCTTTCCTTATCATGTGTTACAAGCCACCCTGGCTGAAACCAGACCCAACAGGTGGCCTGCAACACAGTTCCGCTATGTACGTCACACATACTCTTGTCCCTTGTCAGCACACTACCTTCCCTATCCTTTTCATTTCCGTGCGGACATGCTCAAGTCTATCTTCTTTGGAGTGGGGTCAAGTCCCCCACCCCTCCCTCTTCCCTTGATACGTCACCCTCACCTCTCACGCACTACTCCCGCTATTTACATCTCACCTTATAAAAACTTAAGACTTAAACATCAGCTAACAACCATTTAAAATCCCTCATCAACGCACCTAAAACAATTAACACTTTTTTTTTTTTTTTTTTTACACAGACAAACTTTTTTCATTCGAAGTCCATTAGTTCACTCAGTCTTCTCCACCTACCGCACCACACTTCATATATCAAACCGATTCACCTTATTAAGCTTCAGACTTAAACATCAACTAACAATCATTTTATATCGCACTTAAAACAATTTGACTTTTTTGTTTTAAACATTTCACTTACACACAAACAAACAGTTTCCATTCCAAATCCATTAGTTCACTCCGTCTTCTCAGACTACAACACCTCAATTACATCAAACTGTTAGATCCCATTTCTTCCATCCTATTAAACTTAATACATAAACATCAAGAATCCCTCAATTTTTACACCCCTCATCAAGGCATCTACACCATTTAAATTCTTTTTAAAAGAATTTTTTTTTGACCTACTTTCATAATTTCCATACTGCCAACATTTTCTCCTTAACTACCTTCCCACTTAATCTATCACACTTCTATCACATATACCTTCTTTATACTCCCTCCTCACACAAATACACTTAAACAATCCATTTTTTTTTCACTCCTCATTTACACACCAACAGACAGTACTCCATTCCAAGTCCATTAGTTCACTCAGTCAACTCGCTTTTTTTTTTTTTTTTTTTTTTTTTTTTTACTTCCACCTAAGCTTTACACTACCCTCAAACCTACTCAACCTCCCTTTTTCTCAACGCTTACCTAATTTTCTCAGGCTTTCCCTTTGCCCCAGGCGGATCACCTTTCCACAGGGCAAGGTGTTCTCCCCCTTTCCCCTAACACTACAGCCCCCTCTTCTGATATCATGATTACCATGATACCCTTCCCGCATTTGCTCAGGGCGGATATCCATTCCTCTGAGCAGAATGCCTTCCCCCTTTCTCCCTCAGCACGAACCACATTATCTGCACAACCCCTATTACTCCCTCAATTTCTTTATAAATATAGCTCTGGCCACATTTAAGAATTTCGCTATATTCGTTCCTTTCTCCCACTCTCTACATAACCAAGATGTTATCTTATAGCTTTCCCCTACCATATGCAGCTCCTTCTTACTTAGTAGTTTGATCTTTATCTCCGCCAAAGGTCGGCATTGATTAAAAATATGCAGGTCCTCCCACTTCTCTCCACATAACACACATCTATCCCTATTCTCACTACCAACCCACCCCCTATTCCTCGGAAGACCCAATACCCACCAATACAAACCTCTCTTATCCCTTCTACCCTCAAACTCCGTTTTCGGGTTTATTACTTCCACCAATTTATTTAATACTGATAAAGAGACTCTCTCTCTACATTCCTCTATTAAGCTCTGTCTTTCAATATCTAGTAGTCTTCCCTTTATCCTTTCCCATACCCATTTATTCCTACCATCCCCCCAGACCTCTCCATATACCCCCAATCCAATCTTTTGTAACCATTTTTTGCACTTATTCACCCAGTAACCTTCATTCGTCATACCTTTCTGAAAATTCAACGTTTCTTGTACTAACGCCCCACCCTTCCCTTCCTCCAATCTCATCCAGTACTTGAACACCCTCTTAGCAATTTCAACCTCTATCGATTCTTTACAGACTAATCTGGCCCCGGCATTGGCAGTACAATTCGGTAGGTCCATCATGATCTTGCTAAATTTCGCCACCACCTGGTTTAGTTCACTCCTGCCTTCCTCCATTCCCCATACTTCAACCCCAAATAGCATTTTGCCCATTACCAGTGATTTAAACACCGTTTTCTGAATTTTGTATTTAACGTCTGGAAATTTCTTTTCTAATACTCCTACTACAGCAAGCGCTCCTCTTCCTTTAAGTTTTGCCTTCTTACACTGATTTTTCCAAGAAGCATTCTTACTAATTATTACACCTAGGTACTCAATTTTCCCCCCTGGTTTAATTTCTTCCTGCTCAAGCCTCCAGACTTCCTTATTCTTTCTCCCACCCCTTTTCCTACACACCCTTATCTGAGTCTTTCTTACATTTACTCTGAGAGACCATTTCCTAGTATATTCAACTACCTTGTCCAACGCTTTTTGTAAGCCATTTGCCGTCAAAGCCAAAATCAATAGGTCATCCGCGAATAGCAACCCCGGAACCTCCATTTTCCCTACCCAAGGGCATTGCCATGCGTCTCCACCATGACCCTCTAAAATATTATTTATAAATAATATAAATAATATCGGGGATAGCTTACAACCCTGTCTCACCCCGCTTTTTGACTCAAAACACTTACTCAACCTTCCATCCTGCAATTTAATCATCACAAACACTTCCTCATAAATAGTTTCAATTGCCACCCTCATTTTTTTCGACATTCCAACCTCCCCTAATCTCAAAAATAGCGCCTCCCTACTGACCGTATCAAAGGCTTTTTCTAAATCAATCGCTGCTATAAATAATTTACGCCCTGCTATCCTCACATACTTTGTAATCAAAGTGTCCAGAATCCAAACATTATCAACTGTATTACATCCTTTCCTAAATCCATTTTGGAACTCAGATATCCTACCGTACTGTTCCGCCCAATTTGTTATCCTATTCGCCAAAACCCCTGTGTACACCTTTGATAGCGAGTCTAGGAGTGTAATTCCTCTATAGTTGTTTGGATCACTACTAGCTCCTTTATTTTTATAAATAGGGCATAATACCCCCTTCCTCCATTCTCTAGGAAATTTCCCCGTTTCCAGCAACCTATTAAAGAATTTCACAATCCCTCTCAACATCGGTTCATTTGCCCCTACCTCTTTCCATACACTATTGGAAATACCATTCACACCTCCTGCAGCCTTGGGTCTAGCATTTTTTAATACTGTAATTACCTCCTGCCTTGTTATCTCCCCATCCAATATTGTAATGCCTACTTCCAGTTCCCTTCCAATTTGTGACTTGTCTATTTCTCTACCCAATTTCCTCTCCCCTTCTAAAAGCCTTTTAAAATGCCTAACCCACTCGTTTTCTCCTATTTTATCCCCCTTCCCCTCCGGTTTCGTTCTTCTAATCTTGTTTATTGACTCCCAAATTCTCTCAAATTTCTTCTCTCTACAATATATATTTATTTTTTCAGCTTCCGCCTCCTTCCATCCTCTTTTCTTCTCATTCAATACCTCCTTATATTCCCTTCTCAATTTACAATATTCCTTCCTTTTTTCTTGCACATCCTCCTTCCTAAACTCCGCTAGGGCTCTCATTACAACCTCACGTTTTCTCGTACAGTCTTCATCAAACCATCCATTCATTTTATTCTTTTTTCCCTCTACCCTTCTCCTCACTTTCTTCCCCACCCTCCATACAGGGAGTTCAATTAATTTTAGCACGTTATCCATATCATTCCCTTCTACCGCCCTTTCAATTCCTACCCTTAATATATCTCCCTCCTCTTGCAAATGCCGTCTTAATTTCTCTTTAGTATTATCATCCCATACATACTTCCATCCTCCATTCCTATACCTCTCCTTACTTTCCTCCATCTTTCCCTTCTCATCAGCGACCAACGTTCTCAATTTTATTTTGATAGGCATATGTTCTGTCAACCCATATTCTAACACCTCAAAACTTATTATTCTCCTTACCGCTATCTCTGAGCTTATTCCTATGTCCACCACACTCCCTCCATTTGTTGTAATATACGTCAAATCTCCCACACTATCCCCCTTCATCCACCCATTTAAAATAAATAAATGTTCTAGAGCACATAACTCTAATAACCTTTCTCCATAACTATTTACAACATTATCCTTACTCTTCCTTTGCAGTACCCCGTCTACTTTTGCTTCTTTCTCGTATACCGGTACTCTATTGCTCACTCTCGCATTCCAATCCCCCAATAAAATCATCCCATCTTCTACATACATTCCTTTAATTGTGTTTATTTCTTCAATCAGTTCGTCAAAAAAATGTTTATTTGCATACACTGAATCGCTCGGATGGTTATAAAGCAGTGCCAGACAAATTGCTTCCGCTGCCCCCTTCCCCATTTTTACTCTCAACCACACTACCCCTTCTACCCTAGTCTGTAACGTCTCCACCCATTCAGCTATCTCATTTCTTATTAAAACTACTATGCCCCCTGGGTTTCGGCCCCTCTTCCCTATTTTTTTCCTTAACACGTTAACTACTCTATAACCGTCCCATGTAATTTCAACCCCCTTCCCTAACCACGTCTCTACTAGAGCAATAATCTCAAAATCTTTCACTAAATCCACAATTTCCTTATTCCCTAACTTCCCCATCAACCCCTCAATATTCAGCATCCCTATCACCATATCTAGTTATTTATTTCCTCCCCCTCCCTCCCTATACTTCTGCATTTCACCACTTCCCCCCTTACTTCTCGTAATTCTTCCTTTTGGCTCCACCCCACCCCTCTCTTTCTTCTCACCCCCCTCCTTCCCCTTTTCCGTGCCAGAGCCTTTTTTCCCACCCCATAGATCTTTTAAGCTTAAGGATCTCGCCTTATTTAACGCCTGCTTTCTCTCCAGGTTTATTTCTGCATTATTCCTATTCGGGGAGGTTGAGTCACTACCCTGACTCCTTTCCCTTCCCGTCACCTCTTCACTACCTGTATCCACTTCACTTCGGTCTAGTGTCCTACTTGTTGATTCACCCCTTCCTGGGCTGTTCTGACTCACCAAGGACTCTGCTGTCTTCGCTACCTGCCCGCTGACACCGCAGTCCCCTCTTCTCTCTTCCTTCTCCGTACTGATGTCGCCCTGCTCTCGATTTCTGCAACTCATTTCCTCCTCACAATTTTCCATCCTCAGCAGTTCCTCCTGTGTCCACGATCGCGACCAATTTCTGCCTGAAGTAACCAGACACCTCCCCACTATCTTGACTCGCAATCCCTGCGCTCTAGCACGCCACATATGCCGCTTATAGACATCCGACCGCATCCTGTCTTCTTTCTCTATCTCAGCCTTCAAATAAATGTTCGATCCTTTCAAATTTCCAGCATTCCTCAGAAGTATATCAGCCATCAGGGTTGATATTAATCTTAACTTCACCGGCCTATGTCCCTTGTTTCTTCCCACTCTATATATATCATCTATATCAACTTCAGAAAAGTTTATCTTCATTTTGTTCGAAACTATGTCCACCACTTTCAATACTAATTCCACTTTTGATTCTGTTCCTTCCTCAGGTACACCATACACAAACACATTTTTTCTTGCTGATTCGTTCCTCGCTAACCTCACTTCTCTCTTCATTGCTGTTAATTCCTCTTCCAGTACCACCACCTTCTTTTTCAAGCTCCCTACCTCATCTTCTATCTCCGCTAACTTGTCATTTACACCTCCAATTTCTTCTTTTATAAAACTTTTTAAGTCCTTCATCTCCTTCATTTGGGTTGCCTGGTGTTCCTGCATCATTTCCTTAATTTCTTCTCCTTTGCTTGCTTCCTTCACCACTCTCTTGATCTCTTCAAGCTCCTCCCAGCCGAACGGTCCCTGGTTTGGACCCGGATTTTTTTCTATACCTCCTACCACCAGCAGCGTCGCAATAACCGTCGCACACAACATAATCTCCAACAGTCCTTTATAACCACTATTTTCTCTTCCTCTCTCAACTCCACCTTCCTTCCAACACTGCCTTGCACCATGCCATCTTCCAATTCTTAGCCTGTACTGCTGTATCGTTATTCCCATATTGCGCACCTCAGCTCATTCACACGTCCGCACTTCCCGATGTCTCGCTCGTGACTGTAAGTACCTAGGTGTTAATATACGGTAACGAAAGATCTTCATTGGGGTAATCATAAACGGAATTGAAAATAAAGGGTACAGATCTATGAACATGGTCATGAGGGTATCTAGGAGTAACGCAAGTGCAATATACTGATATAACTTTAAAGCAATATTCTTTAACTCATGGGTAAATAATGGAAGAATCGGGCTCGAATTATTATTATTATTATTATTATTATTATTATTATTATTATTATTATTATTATTATTATTATTATTATTATATCTTGTGAGGCATGTCTATGATGTGTTTACATCATTCAATATTAGTATTATTATTATCATTATTATTTACGTAGTTACGTCATATGTACGAACGATACGATCGTATTATTTGTGAGGTTATGACATGAAACATGTGCTGTATATATTTATATGAGTTTAGTTAATGTAATAACCTGTAATTAATAATATATAATTTATCATTACCTGTATATATAATGTATAATCCACAGTAACAATGTGCAGCACACTGTAACATTCTGAATAACGTATCTTTGACACTAGATGGTTGTAGAATGTTCTTTACATTATAACAGACTATACTATAGGCACTCTAGAATTTACGGGAAGACGTGTTGAGTAACATCCTTCTAGAAGCCTGGCCAGGGAACATATAAGATGCAGTCTTGATGGTAGAGTTGAGTTATTGTTTAACAGAATTTGTTTTGGTGAGACGTGTGTAGAAGTTGTGTTTGAAGTATGTGAATTGGTTTCTTAGAGTTGGTAATTGACATCCGGTGGTTGCCGTCACATTGTGCTTCGTGATAGGCAGTTGTTAAAAATGGTGTTTGTTGATGTGTGTGAAGTAAAGTTGAAAATAAATTAGTGTACGCAACTGACAGCATTTTGTGTGCGTCTTTGTGAATACATCAGGGGTTGTGGTAAGGATGTAAAGGGGAGAGCATATAAGTCTCTGGTAAGACCCCAACTAGAGTATGGTTCCAGTGTATGGAGCCCTCACCAGGATTATTTGAATCGAGAACAAGAAACAATCCACACACAAAAAAGCAGCTCGATTCGTTCTGGGTAATTTTCGACAAAAGAGAAACGTTACAAAAATGTTGCAAAGTTTGGGCTGGGAAGACTTGGGAGAAAGGAGACGAGCTGCTCGACAAGGTGGTATGCTCCGAGCTGTCAGTGGAGAGATGGCGTGGAATGACGTCAGTAGACGAATAAGTTTGAGTGGTGTCTTTAAAAGTAGGAAATATCACAATAGGAAGATAAAGTTGGAATTCAAGAGGACAAATTGGGGCAAATATTCGTTTATAGGAAGGTGAGTTAGAAACTGGAATAACTTACCAACGGAGATGTTCAATAAATTTCCAAATTCTTTGGAATTATTTAAGAAAAGGCCAAGTATCTGCCACCTGGGCGACTGCCCATCAGTGGTGAATCTTTCATGACTCCTATACGGTTTTTAAGCATTCCGAAGAAGGAGTCACTCAATCTGTCCTCTGGCCTTACTGGAAGAACTACTTCTTTGTTATCACACGATGCAATGTTTAATCGAGAAATATAATTTAGATTTCTCAAGATCTCTACGATACAAACTCTTACGTGGTACCCATGGCCATCTAGACGTTTTTATACGCGTTCGTGGGGACACGAGTAAATTTATTGTGTTACAAATTGTTAATGAAGAGTTCACTTTTAAGGTTATAACTTACTGGAACATTGTGCATACCTGGGAATCAACAATGAGTAATGAGTGCATGCTGCTTCGGTCAACGCTCCAATCTGGTTAAACTGTGAAGAATAGTCAGTCGCACTTAACCTATTCCCTTGCAATACATCTATATAAGAGTTTTGTCTGTACATTGCTCAGGATTAAGAGAAATAATGGTATTTCTGTATCGCTCGAGACCACAGTAACAAGAAAGTGCACTGGTTAATTTTCCGCCATGTCTATACGCGCATCACAAAAAATGGCAGGAGATAAGTGAATGAAAATCGCTATGTATAGTAGGGGAATAAGACACTACAATCTAGGCTATAACTAATTGTATTCACGGTGAGTGAAATGGTAGGTTAGGGGAAGGCCTAACATTCAGCTCTCAAGAACCTATGTTATTAGTGGTCGTATCAGCAAATACTACATAACTAAAGTTATATACAAGTAAGTTTTCGATCATTCATGTCTTATATGTTCTGATAACAGGGGTATTAATGAATTTCGATTTTTGCTGCTAATTCCACATTAATGCCGAGCCGCGAGAAAATGGAGGAACAGAATTTAATTAATTTAATTAAGATCGGTTTGTAAAGACGGGGACGAAAGCATTGTAGTCTAGGATATAGGCCTAAATAACTTTATTCACGCTCGATGAAATGGTAGCTTAGGGGAGGCACCAAAAATGTAATTGTCTACCTACCGAATGTCATTATGCAATCCAATAAAATCTTATTCACGATGAAGCACGGGCACACCAGTCCGACTCGCCACAAAGGCAGCGGCCTCACTCACGTGATACAGTGTGCGGGAAAGAAGCGGCCAGTGCCATCCCGAGGAGAAGTGGAGAACCGCGGAAAACCACTTCGAGGATAGAAACTCATCTACTCAGTTGTATGGTTGTTGTCATTATTGTTTTCATGTTAATTTGCATGTGACTTTGCTTAGGTTACAATTGATGAATGTTCCTTCCTCAGCTGCTGGATATCACTTGTGTTAGTGCAAGTATTTATTTATGTCACCAGTCAGAACAGAGTTGTCCTTAGCTTACAATTAACATTACGAATTAACGGCTTTCCGTCGCTTCCAACGTTCACACCAGGGTGTCTCGTGGTCGCCTACCTTCCCGTGCTTTCCGACATTCCAATTCTTACTGCGCACTGTACTGTTCTGCAATCTGTGACAGTACATTGTTCCTGTATACGAGCTGCGAGGTCCGCCCACACCCGCTTGACAGCGCAAGCTGCAGCGCCGCGCGGATTATCTTCCATTCAAAGAGAAACGAAGCACTTCTTTCTCTGGAAATTCCTATCACCTCAATAGATGTTGATCCCTTCCAACTTGTGTCGCTCGTTTTCCGCTCAGCTCAGAGAGGACGAGTGACCTCTCCCTTCCAGAAGGGTTCGTAAAGCTGCCTGGAGAGAAAAGTGTCATTTAAAGGAATTGCTGCATGTTTTTGTGAATGGCATAGTGGTAGAATGACAGGAAGTACGTGGCGAATGAATGGGTGATTGCATGTATATCTTGCAAATATCCAGTTTTAGGCATAAGTCTAGGAAACATTTTATGTGAACTTAGGGCTCACCTTTCTTTTTTTTTCCACTACACCTTAAAGATTTCTGCGCACAATTGTGGTAAATAAATAATACTAACCCTTTACAAAGATTCTGCCACCTACGTCAGCGCACTGTCTGAAATGACGCGACTTCTTTTGGCTGAAACATTATCTCGTGTACTTGGGCTTTCATGGACACACAGTCCAAAAATGTAGTTAAGGTCCGGCGAATGAGGTGGCCCTGCAATGCGTTTTCCATTGTCAAGAGCCATTGTGCGGTTCAATTGCTGTCGGAATATAACGACGCTTTAGGTGTGGTGCCTGTAAGTATTAATATCGTGGGACCTACAGTGAACTGAGTGTTCTTACTGGTCTTACCCTATGTATGTGAATACATAAGTCAGATCTACTCTACGAGGAATATATTTTACACCGTTTTTACGTCCCGCAGACATCCCGATGTATTTCACTTCGCCTCCTACTGGTAGCGGCACTACCAGCTCAGGTGACTTTGACCGCTACTTGTGAAAGAAAGGTGAATTTCCTCGAAAACCACTACAATGACATTTCTTGTAGAAACTTTAATTTCACAACCAAAGAGAGCACTTAATTTTTCGATAACGCCAACCTTTTAAACGTTATTTTAGTTGAAGTAAAACAATAATTTACCCGATGGAAAGAACCCCTGTAGAATCCCTCACTAGTTCGAAATGGTGAAATATATGAAAATCAAAAGTGCCCTTTGCATAATTCGGCGTTAGAGGTATATCCTCGCCAAATTTTAGCTCAGTTGGTCCAATAATTTTCGAGTCTAACTTGAACAAACAGACAGACACCATCTCAATTTTATTAATAGTATAGATGACTTCACTTTTAGACCAGAGAGATAGACTAGTTACAGCAGACATAATCATCAACAAACTAACCTCAATGTACCCAAGTAAGATGTTCATAATGAAGTCGTGTTTCAAACTCGCTGAGGAAATAAACACTGTCTCACCCTCACTCAATTTAACCTTTTATATTTCTGCCTTTATTTTTATATTAATTTGAAGGAGGAAATGTCACGCGCATCTCCCCAGTATGTCGCTGTGTCATTACGTGTGACTGAACGAATTGAATGGTGCTCACGATAAAACAGCGCCTGTTCACTATCTGCGCAAGAGTTTAAGACAAAATCCTTAATGCAGAACTTTGTGGCGAAATGGCGTGAAACGTGCTCTGTAGCAAGAGTTCGAACACCAGAAAACATTGCTCGAGTGAAGGAAGTCGGACGTTCATCTGTGCATTAAGAGAACATCGTGTTGAAACATTATCAGAATAGAAATGGCCCTTGTTAATGAACATCACACGAGATGCTAGAAATGGCCTCATGTGAAGAAAGGATCCCACTTTACTGAGAAACCACCGGCAGAACTCAGAAAGGACCTGCATCTCTATCCTTAGAAACTGACTGACTCTAGAACTAGAGTGGTTCTGCCCACCCGGTATATGTTTGTATACAGGTTGAACGAGAATACCATGCCATGTTTGTTTGCTTACCTTACCACTGATTCCTACATCCTAACACCATGTCCTGTCCTTAGCCAGGCTCCTCACTTTCATCTATCCTATCCGACCTCCCTTGGTCAACTGTCGTTCTTTTCCGACCCCGACGGTATTGAAGCACTCGAGGCCCAGGGAGTCTTTAATTTTCACTCTCTTCGTGGCCCTTGTATTTCTTTGGCCGATACCTTCATTTTCCGAACTGTCGGATCCCGATCAGTGTTACATAGAGGATGGTTGCCAAGTTTTAAAACAATAATCAGCACCACCACTTCTTTTAGCCGAAGACACCAGTATTTCAAGAAGTATGACATTTCAAACACTTGTCCTATTGGTTGTGTTACATATGTCGTAGCTTTTTAACATGTTGCATTTATTTGGCTATAAAGTCTTTAAATGTCGATTAAAATGGGCACCATTTCAAAAATTATATAAATTCGAGTCTTTAATATTCAAAATCTAAAAACTACCATTGACACAAAAGGTCTCAAGCTCCCTGTGTAGCAGTCTTCTCGAAATGTGTATTAACATTTGGTAAAATTAGAATTGTGAAGGTAGGGGGGTCACTTCCCTACTGCCCTAGCGTGAACCAGCTTTTATCATCCGGAGGCGGACACTGAGGGCAGTACAACAACGCACGGCTCTTGCAGTATTCTCTAAACAGTCCTGTGGATCCGGGTGGCTTCGAGCAACTTTCAATATCACCTTTAAATTTGCATTTTAATGAACTTTTTCAGAGACGCCGTTCGACCTGCACTTTCTTGCAGTATATGTCCACAAAGTTCAGAATCCGGAATTACCTTTTTACAGGCTGTATCTAAGAATTTGCAAGAAACGATGGGGCGTGCCCCCCCCCCCAACTCATAGCACAACCACTGAGTCGTCTAGGCTATATTGCTTCACTTAGTTTGTGTGCTAACGTACTAATGACTACACCAGCTGAATGCCGGGTTTTGTGGTAAAGAAATGACGTAATTTTCGAGGAGAATTCATTTTTTGTTTATTCAAAATATTGACCATCAGCTTCTGCACACTTCGCCCATCTTTCAGGTAAGTTATGAATACCATGACAGAAAAATTGCTTCTCTTTTCCGGCAAACCATTGGCCGAGCCATTTCCCAACTTCCTCGAAATTGCTGAAGTGCTGCTCTGAGCGCGCCCCATTGGTGCGAAGATGTGACCGTCAGATAGCGCCACAGCGGGTAGTTTCTAACTGGTTTTGCTGCGTGAGACGGCGCATTGCCATGTCTTCTGGCCCATTCCGGTCGTCTTTCGATCAATGCGTGATTTAAATTAATAAATTAATGGCGGCAGCGTTGTACATTGACGGTTTCGCCGGACTTGCTCGTCTTCGCACCAGAGCGCGCCGCATGTTCCTACCAGCAAACGATGACTTTCCACAGCCTTTTCCTTTTGATTAAATAAGTAAAGCAATGCGTGCCGCAAATGTTCTTTTTCAGGCACAAACGTCGACATGATCGCTGAACGATACAACACAGACGCTAGCACTCAACTTGTGTGTGTTGGTCTGTTAATGTCAGGCGAACAAACTGACGTACATGTCAAATTCATACGCTGCGCACTGTTCGCTGGCGCCATCTCTTAGTGAAACCGGAAATTATTTATGCATACACCAGGTACGTATAAGATAATTAGGAAAACTAAGATAAGGTAAGGGTGTATTCTGCCCGAAGGCAGGTCCGAACCTCCCCAGACGTGTGTCTGAGCCGGAGTTTACGTCCTTACCGCTCCTCCATTCCCTTACCCCCCCCCCACCAACAGCGCGTGGCAACCCATACAAATCTTGACCACGCCCAATGTTGCTTAACTTCGGAGATCTCACACGAGATCCGGTGTTTCAACACGGCTACGGCCGTTGGCAGGAAAACTAAAAATATGTTATTACATTATCATAAACGATGTGAAATTGGAGTAACCACCAGGAACAGAATATCACTTAAGTGTTACTTATAAGCGAATTAAGGAGACTGCTGTAATATCATGAATTCTCACGCTTCACATAAAGCTGTAGGGATGAACTCTAAGTGGTTCTTACAAGTTAATTAAGAAAAGCAAGGGTGTTTTATTCAGATATTTTGTGATTAAGAAATGGAAGGTAATGCATTTAGCTAGTTTTAAAAACACAGCACACCAGTTAGATACACTGGCAACTTTCCGGAAAACTTAGAATCTGGTTGGGTTTTTCGTAATATGGGCTGACTCACCAAGAAGTAACGGAGGCTGAAGACAGGCGTGTGGCAGAGCAGCAAGGGACCGTAGAGTTGCTGACACCGCCTCGCGGGGATCAGAGCACGTGTCGAACACCCGCACTCCTGAAAAAGAAATACATCCATCTTAAAAGGAGCGGTGGAAGACAGCACAGCATCAGATTAGCTTAAGTAAACTTCTGATGCTGAACGTTATACATGTTCATACTTTTCGAAGCACCTCTTTCAATTTACATTTCCGCTTTGTGTAATTGGTCAATTATTTCCCTTTTATTATAAATTTTTCCTTCAGCTGCAGGCTGTCCGAAGAAAAGAATACACAATACAGTGAATATTGATTAAAAAAGAAATGGGTTTGTTAAGAACTCGAAAAATTTGAAATAATTGTGAAACTAAAATAATTAGTGAAGTTAAAAGCTACAAAAACAATTTGAAAATCATAAGAACAACTTGATAAATATTTCCTACAGAAGTTAAGTATGATGCAGACTTGAGGCACTGTGGGCAAATACACGATACTATAGACGCTGATTGGGTCCACAGTTTGCTCACCACCCACCACTGACTTGTGTGTAAACGTCATCCTACCAACACAACATCAGAAGGGCACCACATCAGGGACGTTTCTCATAGGGCTACTTATTGGCTCTACATTAATACATTTTTGAACGAGCTATGATTTTTGTAAATTTTCTTTACAATTCCTAAAAGACTTCTTTTAAAGCGGGCCGTCGTTTCGAAACCCCTGGGCTAGAATACAGCGATCATCACTTCTCTTTGTGCTGTCGTTTGTTGCAAGACCATGAATTTCCTCTTGCGCTTGAAACCCCCTGCTGTGTGGGTCCCCCATACTCTAATTGCGGTCTTACCAGAGACTCACGCACCCTCTCCTGTATATCCTTACTACTATCCCTCTTTACAGTCCAACTCTTCTGTACGGGAGTCAAAGCTGCGTGGACACAGGAGATCTTATCCATAAGTCAGTACTACACAGGAAAGTTGCCAGAATGAGCTCTGACGCAAAAGGGTGGGAACAATGTCAGGAGGGTAATCCGAATGAGCGGATAAAGGCTAAGTTAGGAATGAACTCAACTGATGAAGCTGTACACGTAAATGGGCTCATGTGATGCGAATGCAGGAGGATATGCCACCTAGGAGAGCAATGGGCTTTGTTATGGAGACCACGCCGATGGTTACACTCAGTTTCTAATGATAAGAGGCACAGAGCTACTTACAACGAGAGGAATGTGAAGGGATTCAGTAAATTCACAGATGCTTGGCGACTGATCACTGAAAGGCACAATAGTCTTATTGCTTCTACGTCCCATTAACTACTCTCCATGTTTTCGGAGACGCCGAGGTGTCAGTTACACGGGGCTGACCAACGAGCTAGAATAACATAGAGAGGCGGAAGCGCTGCCTGGGTGAACCTAATAGAACGAACGTCCGCCACGTTTCCTGTTGTCACACAAGCAAGGGGGCATGGCCTTTAAATGACGAAAATTGTAGAAAATGCGCATTTTAGAATCGCTGGGGGATAATTAAAGACCGTTGCCGAAAGCTTGAAGCATGAAAGCGAATACCGCCACTTCATCATATTGCGGCACGAGGCCAGCATCACGATCAGTTGATTGTAGGGTAGTTCGAAATCATCGCACAGTGACATACGAATAGGCCTCGAAATCGGAACAAGAGCGTTACCCTGCTTGGCTGTTGTGGTTAAGCGTAAATTAGAATAAATAAATATTTATGACAGGAAGCCTTAAAATCATTGGAACCTACAATAGGTTACAACCTCATTCTGTTCATATTTCTAAAATTATTGCATCCTCATGAGTACTGTGTTCCTTTCTTAATCTGTTTACCCTCCCGGGTTGGTTTTTCCCACGGACTCAGCGACGGATTCCACCTCTACCACCTCAAGGACAGTGTTCTGGAGCGTGAGACATTGGGTCGGGGGATACAACTGTGAGGGAGGGCTGCACCTCCTATGCTGAACAGGGGCCTTGTGGGGGCGCGAAGGAAGCGGCTGTGGACTTAAGTTAGGTACCATCCCGGCATTTGCCTGGAGGAGAAGTGGGAAACCCACGGAAAATCACTTCGAGGATGGCTGAGGTGGGAGTCGAACCCATTTCTACTCAGTTGACCTCACCAAGCTGATAGAATCCCGTTACAGCCCTCGTGCCCCTTTTCAAATTTCGTGGCGGAGCTGGGAATCGAACACGGGCTTCCAGGGGTGGCAGCTGCTCACGCTAACCAGTGCACCACAGAGGCGGCCCATAAATACTTTACCACAATAATCGTTTAGTGTAATTATTTATTATAATATAGGGGGGATATCATGTTTCTCCCATTACCATATCATACTGGAATTACTAGCTGAAAGATAACCTTGAAAGTTGTCCATTATGAAGTGTGGCATAGTTTTAAAAACCAAGGCAACAGACATCTACAATAAAGGCTGTATACATTTCAAAAATAGCAGTAAAATGCTGTATTTATCATAAGTTACTTGGTGTACGTTTGAACGAAATAAGTGATTTTTTGTGGTTACGTTTTCTTGGTGGTGGGCGCTCCATTTCCTTTATTTGTAAATGTGAATGAAAATTAAATAGGGCTGGAAATGTACAGAGCATAAGCAACTGAATTGAGTGGGATACCATTTATCTCTTTTCGCCCTCACAACGCATTGTTCGGTTAATTAGTTGTTCTTTAAACGAAATCTGATACAAAATTCGACAAATAATTACCGTGGCTATCCGTACTTTCGCTAAGTAAACAATAAAATGGATTTAATTAAAAACAGAAATTACAAAAAGGAATCTCGGCTATAATTCAGTACTACTTACTTAAAGTACGATATATCCTTGGTTTTATTACTCCGATTAGTACAACCATACGCTGAGCTTACGGCTGGCATTCTTGAAAGCGAGAATCTATGTTTTCACTTCTTAAAACTTAGGGAATTAAATTAGCAAGCACGATCTCCCTGACACCTCAACATGTGCTCTCGCGCCAATTAGCTTTGTTTTGACAACCGTTAACATGGCTGCCCCTTATCAACTTGCTTCAAGCAGGGAGCGCTGATGTCAGGTATACAGCCCCTCTATGTTATTCTAGCTCGTTGGGGCTGACGCACCGGAGTGAACCTGCCAACTTGAGCTCAGAAAGCCAGCGCCTTGACCGTCTGAGAACATAGCACTCTGTTCAACACCAGCACGGGGAAACGGCGTCACATAAATTTGTGAAATTCAGTTCAAGCTAAAAAGTGAAATAATATAAGCTGCAAATTATTTTTATGAACTAAAGGGGACAGGGGGGGGGGGGGTTACAGTGGCTATTTTAGATTTGTACAGAATTAGAGGTAAACTACGGCACATAAAAAACCTCAGCATTGAAGTGCAAGACAAATTGGGGATAAAATAGAAAAATACTTTGTTATGGGCTCGAGGGGTGAGGGATGCATTTAATCAATTTTCCCAGGCAACTCAGGGTACTACTGTGCTGTCCTATCGCTCACAAAAACAGTATTAAAAATGAATGCGGTCGTAAAAAGTTGCGCTTTAGAAAGAACAGCTAAATAACAAAACCAAGCACAAATAAAACACACGGCAATATTTTTTTATCAGTACATGTTATACCATGACGTATCGCTGCACACCACAACACCAAAATCTTCAGTAATAATTTCTGTACAGCAACAACACTCAACACAAGACAAGTACACACTGATGTAAAGCCAAGAAACACACACGCAGCAAATAAATACTGTTGCTCCATCTGTTGCATTACTCTGGTTTATTTCAGGATGGCCTAATAAATGCACACGCACACATATTTAAACACAAACAATTGTAACCAGTTAAGAATAGCCACAATATTTACAAATCTCTCTACGTTAGGGCGCAGAAAGGGTCCAGCCCGTTCCTAATCCTTACTTTCTCTTCCCCCCAAGTCCAATCACCTCCTACAGCCACTGTGCGTAGAGAGCTGGATTAGAACACAGTGCCCCTGGCTATACAACACACGACGACTGTTCGTCAGTTCGACTCCAATGAGAGTCCAGTACTTCACACAGTCTCATGCAGTAAACAACTGAAGAGCTCAACAGTATTCAACAACAGGACGATACTCACAACAGCGAACATTAGCACAGGTCCATGAATCCTCGCACTCACGATAGCGTGTTTCCTCGCTGGGTCACGGCGATCCTCAGTCCACAGAATTACGCAGAACAGTCTTCCGTTCTGTCGCCTCCAGTTACACACTCACTGGTCTCTCCGACACCACAACAACCGCTCGCTCGCAGGGCCTTGTATTTATATCTCGATGTTGGGTCACTACAACATTCAGGACTCGGCTGGAGATCTTCCAGAAACCGCGTGGAGAAACTAGATGAAGGCAAGATGCCGTGCCCCTTTCAGGTAATAGCGAAGGCGCTGCGACAAGACTGACGGTCGCTTGAGCACGTAACAATACTGTAGATGACAGAAGTGAGCTGCCGGTGGTGACGGACTACACGATGCTTGTACCAGAGCAACACAGAAGAAGGAGAATGGAGGAAGGCAAAGAAGCAATGGCTCTTCCTGCCATTACGAATATATTTATGAAAAAGAAAATGTTATATAGTTATTTTAATAACTCAGGCCAAAAATGGCTCATCGTTATTATCTGTCTTTTATATTACATTACAAAGTACAGTATAATATCCTTTAATCACGAGGAATTATGGGTGTGTTCACTCCTTGTAGGACCATAAGAGCAACATTCTTTTCTTAACGTGGAATGAGCTATAGCTGAAGAAAACCCGGTTCCCTGTGTTTTTTTTACATCCATGCGTTTTTCTCCATATAATACGGAAGATGTGCATTAAAATACCACTCTTTTCCTGTTTCTTCTTTTAGGTTGATTAATGCATCGGGGTACATGAATATATTACATAATAAGTAATTTCACAAAAAATACACTCTTATATACTACATTTGATGTCTTGTTGCACAAACAGATTTTCTGCGTATCTGACACGCGATAAAGTAATCATGTGAGAAACGGGAAACCTTCAAATTAACTCCGCAATAGTGGAATGTTTCACCCTGAGGCTTATTGATTGTCATACTGTAAGCTAATCTCACTGAGAATTGTAATCGTATGAAAGAAAATGGCATATCATTTGAAATCAATGAATTTTCTTGGTATGAAAACAGATTTTTCCTTTTTTCTTTGGCGGGTAGGATTACTGCCTCAACGATATTGTTAAGGAGCTGTTTCAGTGAGTATCTGCTCACAGATGTATTCAAGCACCAACCTGTTTTGGTTCTGAGATCACCATACTCCTGCCAGATGAATCAAAGATGGTATATAAAACCAAAGAATACACATCACAGCCTTCTAGAGTACATTCTCACTCATTCACTACATCTCCCACACGACCACAACCACTATAGTGCTCGGTGGGAGACTCGAGGCTACTACCACACACAATGCGATGGCTAGTTGTGGCTGAAACGTCACACGTTTATCTTTACATATATATAGATTTGGTAAATTCCTCTCCAAACATACTACTACTACTATTATTAATGTTGTCATTCCTCCCCTGAATGGGGAGGCGGGACTCCTAGAGGGTGACGCCATCTCTGACGCCAGGAGATTTGTATCGGAGGAGATGCACCGAGAAGGTGAGAGGGTTGCCGGTCGTGGCTTATGCTAGGTACTGTCCCGGCATTCGCCTTAGTGCAGGAGAACGGAAAACCACGGAACACCATTCTCAGGACAGTCAACAGTAGGGACCAGCCCGTCTCCGTCTCCCGAACACGGAGGCGTAGAGCCGTGGCCAGCCGGTCGGAGTGCAGAGCTGTCGAACCACAGACCAGCCGTGGCCGAACCCCACTCTACATCCGCTGACCTGCAAACATCTCGTGGTAGATAGAGCGGACATTCTTCTCGTCTTATTTCTTCATTCCACTTCCCGTTAGATGTTGGTACAGTTGCTAAAGACGCGTCCAGACTTGCAACAGAACTTCACAACGTAACCGCGTCGCTCCTCAGTCTGGACGGTGCTGCGTAACCTTAGCCCGCAGCGTGAACGATATGGAACGGGATTCGCTGCATTCCACTGTGTGTCAGTATTTCCGCGTCACATCAAAGAGCTGCGCGCGCGGAAGATACAGCAAGCTTGGACGAACAACCTGTGACAATAAAGTTCGGTGAATAGTCCTGTACTATCAACATAATGAACAATGCACGACAGTGACCTTACTGTCCTTCGAAATAGTCCCCTCCTATAGCTATGCATTGCTGAGATGTCCTAGAAACTTTGCAAGAAGGCTTCCTTTGGGTTAGTGTTCAAAAGCCTCGCCACGTTTCGTTGGATGTCAGGAATATCGTCAAATCTCCTTCCTTTCAAAGTGAGTTTGAGTCGTGGTAATAGGCTCTGATCTTTTTCCGACGAGGGGATCCCGGAGAGCGCTATTCCATGCTTTGCCGTTTTGTTTCAGGGTCGTACCTGAGACACCAGGTTTCATCCTCAGTGACGATACAGTTCAAGAAATTTGGTGTCGCATCTGCCGTTTCGACAAAATCCTGTGAAGCCTCTAAAACGTGCCTGCTTCTGATCGTCAGTCAAGTGATGTGGCACAAGATAAGAACACGTTTTCCTCTTCCCTAACTTCTGGGTAACGATTTGTCGCACGGCTTTACGGTTAATCTACGGCTCACCTGCTTTCATACGCACAGTTAATCGACGATCGTTCGTGATTAATGCCTTCACCTTCTAAATGTTTTCGTCACTGACGGCGGTCGTCGGTCTTCCGCTACGGGGGTTGTCAGAAGCACTTTCCCGGCCTCGTCGAAAATGGGCGAACCACTCGAACACACATTTCAAGGACAGTGCTTGATCTTCAAAACATGTACCAGCATCGCATGCGTTTCCTTGCCAAGCTTAAAACAAAACGGTACAGTGATCTTTTGGTCGCTCATGTTCCTGTTGGCATTTCAGAACCAACGCACTAAACACGCACTGTGTCAAGCAGGTCTTACACGGCACAGACACGATGCTCAACTGAACAACGTTGGGAGCAGGTGGTCAAAACCTGCTGCTATGCAGTTGCAGAGTTGCGTGTCGACAGTGTTGCCGGATCGACCATTCGACTTCATTCACCGAACTTTATTGTTACAAGTTGTATACAGAACTTCGGCGTGCAACAGGTATTCGCCTCTGCCTGCTTCATCAGTAAACATGGAGTGGACCGAGCAGAACACTGTGCAGAGGTAAGGAAATTGTGTGGCTAGCTGGTCATCCTTGGCATTTCAACAACATTTTAAGGAACGATGATTGGGAGGATCTAGTGGCGGAACTGAACACATTGGCCGAGGAATGCCGGAAGAAAATGACGTCCTTGATTTGTTCACTCTGAAGGGAGAAAGGAAAAGTAAAGAAGAGCATGGGAACAGGGTCAGGTGTATAAATAAGGTATAAATTATGGCAGGTGACTAACTGGCTAAAACTTCATGTGAGCCGGGAAATGTGCACCACCATGTGTAGTTGTACGTGTATGTAACTGAGTTTGCTTCTCGGTTTGCATAATGCTGCAGCTGTCTCCATGTTCGAACGCTATGCGCGGTGCGTAACATCGGCCAGGACGACGAGGTTACGTTGCAGAGTTTTGTATCCGCCTTTAAGGACATGCATGGCTCAGAAAGCGTTTATAGTTGGAACAGCCCGCCATTGTTGTTCCCTGCGTGTCTCCATGGATTTTACTCAGTCTTGGCTACTAACTCGAAGTTACAAACTCGAGTATACAGGAAATTTCAAGTTTCTGTCCCCCAATCATTTCTCTTTCAGCCGACTGTTTGGAAAATGGCAACGATGAGTTGCTGCCCTGTTAGCCACTTCTTGCCCTGAAAGGAATACGAACAGGTAAAGTGCCAAAGCCGTGTGAGCTGTACACTGTAGGCCAGAAAATGGTGGCTTTTATTTGTCCTTCTTGAGATCTTCACCTTTCTTCGATTAGTGCCCATTCTCTCCCCTCTTAAACATTTTGTTCTAGTAAACACACATCTGACAAGAGAGAACATGAAAAGAGAATGAAGTGAAAAAACCAGGAGTATCAAATTATGTGCAAGATAAGTGAAATGTTTAAAGGAGAGTGAATGTCTTTGAAGAGGAAGTAGCGTTCATGTGATATGCTGCGGTGAGGTTTCTGCAAGCCCAGTGTGCTTAAGCCAAATACGATTCCACTTATACTAATTTATTTCCCCTTCTCTATTGTGGGTTCCTTGAATTCTAAGCGAAAAACGTTTTTCATTATACCTGTACTTTCTGCAAGTAGCTTTTTAACAAACACGGAATTCCTTTTTCTAATTATCTTAATCTGTTTACCCTCGACGTTAGGTCTTTCCCTCGCACTGAGTGAGGGATCCCACCTCTACCACGTCAAGGGCAGACATTGGGTCGGGGGATAAAACTGGGGAAGAGGACCGGTATCTCGCCCAGATGGACAGGCGCCCTGTGGAGGGATGGGAAGGCAAGGAAACGGCCGTGTCCTTAGGTTAGCAACCATGTCGACATTTGTCTGCAGAAGTGGGAAAGCACGGAAAACCATTTCGAGGATGGCTGAGGTGGGAGTCGAACCCACCCTCCAGAAGCTAAGTGGACCCCGTTCCAGCCCTCATTCCCGAGCCCGGGCATGCGAGGGTGGCAGCTAACCACAGAGGCGGCCTATCTCTTCTATCTCTTTGTCGTGTAACAGCAGAAGTTTACATTTTAAAACATTATGTTCCTTCATTAAAACCAAAATTATAAATGGATTTCGAACGCATTTTTGCATATCTTTAGGTCTTCCTTTAGTAGTATTTTAAACCCACAAAAGTTGTGATTTCCCGACAATGACTTTTGTCATTCTAACTAGTTCTAACTAGTTTTCGCAGCACTCAATACATTTGTCTCTTCACGGGTTGGAACATGTACATCAGAAACTATTGGAGATAAAGAGCACAGGTTTTGTACGGAACTCTTAGGTGGATATTAGATTAACGTTCTAGGTGAAATACTGCTAGGACCAGGCATTGAACATTTTAAATACTTTTGTTTGTAAATATAAAACTTCACACTGTCCAATTCTCACACATTACTAATGCAATAATGTTGTACTTTGAAGACCAGATTATGCTGGTGAAATACAAATGCTCATTTCCAGATAGTGAAGTTAACATATGAGGTATGTGTAGCACAGCCAAAAGTGGCAAGCCGTAAAATTCATGCTAAATGATGAAGTCACTTTACAAGTATTTCTGTTTCCTGCAGTGCATCAATGTTGTCAGAAGCTGAGAATCAATCATCAACGATCTGCATTTAGGGCGGTCGCTCACGTCCTGTAAACATTAGCCCACCCGTCTTCCACAACATCTCCCCACCTACCCTATCCTGTACATTCATTGACAGAAACCTATCTTCATATCTGCCCTCCATTACACGTCTAATTATCTCCCTCAAGCTCGCTACATCTTCCCTCATTCTCCTTAGTTCTCACTCACACCCACAGTCCTTACACCTGCCTCACTCAGCAATTCTTTTATCTCTTCAAATAAATGTGAAATAATATAGAAATATCAACAGAAGTACAATAGCGTATTCTATGAATATAACTAGTTTTTTTTTTGCTAGTTGTTTTACGTCGCACCGACACAGATAGGTCTTATGGCGACGAAGTAGGTATATGTGTCAGACGAAAGAAATAATGCATACTACACAAAGATTTCTAATACAATCAGGAAACAAACTGTTAGAAACTGTGTAATTTAGTCTCTTACTTTCCAATGTTTGGAACGGTTTGTTATAATGACATAGCAACCTAATAAAGTTACAAGCTGTCATCGCTCCTACAGGATGGGCCACAAGTCACGATCGGAAATGATTAATGTTATTAGATAAACATAAACGGTAAACAATTGTTTTAACAGAAAAAGATGCAAGAATGGAATAAGACAGCAATGTATGCTCAAACTCTTCCGGTACGCTCACCATCATTATCGGTCCAGAGTCATGTGCGTCTGCTTGCCCGGCGCAGCATTTCGGGAATGATCATTCTCAGGGTACAAACATCCCTTCAACAGAAGTGATACGAGTTGCGTAAACCCTTTCCTTTAAGACGGACCACAGTCAATTATCATACGTTCCGCGGGTGGCCATACGGAAACTCGTTGTTCAACTACGTCGTTCAGGTAACAGCCAGTGAGTGGTGGTACGATTACCCTGTCACAGACACATCGACTGGTAACAGCGTAAAATGAGGAAGGTGTTGCTTAATTTCTACATAATAATGAGGGTTGCCCTTCGCCCAGATATAAACATTTCGAGACCGGGATGTAAGGTGGTCATAATCTTACGGCGAGCCGCCAGTGTTCGCACGAATCACCTTCAACGACCCTTGGAGAATGTCCATCTCCGCCGACCGCTTCCTCTGCCCATTCCTCAATGGAGCATTGACTTCATTATCATCATATTTTTTGGGTCTTCCACTGCGTAGTGCATCTAACACAGACCCAGTTGCAAAGATCTTTCTTTCCAGTTTTCGAACATTAGCCTCCGTTGGCGCTTCTTTAGTGAGGCAATTAAAAACAGTTTCCATAATTCCATCATCGTTCGCTCTTTTCATGCACCCATACTGAATCCGTCATTGACATATAATTGCTAAAGATAAATAGAAGTAATGTTACATGAGGCAAATGAAATGGCGCATGGCTTTTAGTGTCGGAGAACATGTTCGGCTCGCCAGGTGCAGGTCTTTTGATTTGACATGATGAGGAAGACGATACATACACACAGGCCCCGTGCCAGCGAAATTAACCAATGATGGTTAAATTTCCCGACTCTGGCGAGAATCGAACCCGAGTTCTCTGTGACCAAAGGCCAGCACGCTAATCATTTAGCCATGGAGCCGGACATGAAGCAGGATGTGTGTTGTAATCTAGCGCACGTGTCGAGACCGGCATAAGAAGGCGATGGAATCTTCAACTCTAGAGACAGAAGTGTAAGACCTATGCAACAGAATTGGCACAACTTTCGAACCAGCAAATCACAAGATCGTGCGCAAGAAGAGAAGTCAAGCAGTAGCAGGAACACCAACAAGAACGCGCTGTAATAGTAGTTTAAATCCATAAGAACAGGTTATCAAAGATAGAGAAGACTAACATAATGAGAAAAATGAAAATGAAATATCCTCGCAAACTTTGCAAATTAAATATGTGGCTACTGGAAGCAGTATGTGATGAAACGGGTCAGGGGATTCCCCAGACGCTGTACCATGAGGAACGCCAGGCGGTACGGTGATCGCCGTCAGAGAACATTATTGACTTAATGAATAATAATGTGCTAATCAGTTATATTCAAACTGTCCTACATTTGAAGTGTTAAGTATCAAGTGCCGACGAACCTGTTCGCCGAGCAGCAGCTAACGTTGCGGGCCGCGTTGGAGTGCAGTTTATCATGGAATCGTGGATTCTTGCCGAGATGTAATTCTAATTAAACTGTTCCGGGAATTGTACGTGAGTGAGAAGATTGTATTTTTGTGTATAATTTGTAATATAATTAACTTGTATTTTTCCTTTGTATGCTCAGTGTATTAAACGTGTACGATTGTGCCGTACATGAATTGGACCTCAAGTGGAGAACCTGAGTCACCGTCATGATCGTGTGTGCCGACCTGCTGCTCGAAGTGCTGTGTGCTTGAACATGGAACGAAACCAGACTAAGATGAGCACATTCTGATTTTATATAACTCGCATATGCATAATCACTTTGTTATGTAAATATGTACATAATCATTTTTGCATGTGATGGTTAAGTTTCATTTTGATTTTAAACGTAGAAAGGGTGAGTTAGAGTTAGTAAATTTACAGTATTAATGGCTTGGGTGTGTGTATCTGTGTATATATAATTTGCATGTGTTAATGTTATTGTGATCTTTAAAATATTTTTCATAAGCGTGTGTTGTGTTATCATCATCATCATCATCATCTCTTTACCCTCCAGGTTCGGTTTTTCCCTCGGACTGAGCGAGGGATCCCACCTCTACCGCCTCAAGGGCAGTGTCCTGGAGCTTCAGACTCTTGGTCGAGGGATACAACTGGGGAGTATGACCAGTACCTCGCCCAGGCGGCCTCACCTGCTATGCTGAACAGGGGCCTGGTGGAGGGATGGGAAGATTGGAAGGGATAGGCAAGGAAGAGGGAAGGAAGCGGCCGTGGCCTTAAGTTGGGTACCATCCCGGCATTCGCCTCGAGGAGAAGTGGGAAACCACGGAAAACCACTTCCAGGATGGCTGAGGTGGGAATCGAACCCACCTCTACTCAGTTGACCTCCCGAGTCTGAGTGGACCCCGTTCCAGCCCTCGTACCACTTTTCAAATTCCGTGGCAGAGCCGGGAATCGAACCCGGGCCTCCAGGGGTGGCAGCTAATCACGCTAACCACTACACCACAGAGTGTTGTGTTATATAATCTGAAATAATATAAGCGTGTGTAACTGATCTTCTGAAATGATACTCGTGTGTATTATTATATTTAATGAGGATAGATGGCATTAAGTACATTTTTAGTAGTTTTTTCGGGCATGTTATTTGTAGTAACGGCATGTTGCATGAGTATTCATAATCTTCGAGAAAGTTCATTGATATTGTGCTGCGGATATGAACCAGCAACCATCTACGGACATTACAGTGAATATTTAGTGTTTATTCATCGATAAGTGACTTGATTTTGAATATTGAATTTTCACGACCGCAATGAAATCGAAACAGACTCTCAAGGTATTAGGTTGTGTTACGTACATGTAGTACGTGTTCAAGAGATGTTAAGTACAGAACAAAAATGGCCAGCCGGACACCAGTGGGATCCGAACCCACAACCCCCGATTTCGCGTCGGTTGCTCTACCAATTGAGCTATGGTGGCCTAGACCATCTTTGTTCTGTTTGAAAGGATCTGAGCTACAGGTCTGGCACTGCTGCTAGCACACTGTAGAGTGCGTTTAAGTCGCCCGTTGTGGGGCATGTCAATGAATATTGAATTTTCACGACCGCATTGAAATCGAAACAGACTTTCAATTGGTAGAGCAACCGACGCGAAATCGGGAGGTTGTGGGTTCGGATCCCACTGGTGTCCGGCTGGCCATTTTTGTTCTGTACTTAACATCTCTTCAACACGTACTACATGTACGTAACACGACCTAATACGTTGAAAGTCTGTTTCGATTTCAATGCGGTCGTGAAAATTCAATATTCATTGACATGCCCCACAACGGGCGACTTAAACGCACTCTACAGTGTGCTAGCAGCAGTGCCAGACCTGTAGCTCAGATCCTTTCAAACAGAACAAAGCTGGCTTAGGCCACCATAGCTCAATTGGTAGAGCAACCGACGCGAAATCGGGGGTTGTGGGTTCGGATCCCACTGGTGTCCGGCTCGCCATTTTTGTTCTGTACTTAACATCTCTTCAAAACGTACTACATGTGCGTAACACGACCTAATACGTTGAAAGTCTGTTTCGATGACTTGATTTTGTTAGGCTAATGATACGTGTTGTAAGTTACTTTATATCTTGCAGTGTAATATGCTTCCCTGAATGGCCAGCACTGTGGGTGTTTCGAGCTCGGTTTGGGATAACGCACTTTAATACTCAAAACGTTAGTGGCAGGCAATGAACCAATGATAATATGGAACGAGATACCATTAAGAATATTGAAGGCAAAGAAATTAAGTGTTCCGATGAATAATAGTGTGAATCCTGGCGAGATTTGAACCAGTGAACATGACGATTATAGGCTAGACATTGTGTATTTTGAAATGCAGAATGCAAAGGAACAATTGAGATTATAAGCCCAGTGAAGGCTAAGTTATGTGGAGTACGATTTCAGAGGAATTATATGAATTGCCGAGGACACGGAGATATTGGTGTGTTGACAGATATACCGCTGAAGGCGTGAAGGAAATAAATATGCTCAAGTTCTAAGATTTCTCCACTGCTCTGCGTTTCTTGTTAAAGAAAGATAAACTCCGTTGTAATAGGATCATCAAAGGATAGTCACGACGTCATTTGTTATTTAAGTCAAATTGGCCAATTAGGTAACAGCACATAGGTGTTTAAAGATTTAACGTCATTACTAATACTCCAATTAAAGGTAGGGATTTTCAGGTCACTGTAACGTCACTTCCTGACGGTCATTACTTCGACTCTTGACCAGGTCAATGGACTTGGAATTTCCTGATGGTTATTATTGATGGTTTTTTTGTTGTTGTTTATGTGGATTTCTTTGTTGTATATTTTGGCGACGCAAATTTTGATTTGTGGTTGTAATGATTTTTGATTTGTGGATTTAATTTCATGTGGCTGTCATGTTTGAAGCAGGGGTTCTGTCCTACAGTGTAGATAAAAGCTTTTGGGGAATTTGTGTTAGTTGTAAGACCTTTCGCTACTATTTTGTGTTCATTTTGTGTGAAATATCAAACAGCTGATTATGCATGTGTGGAGTTAATATATTTCGTAGTCAAAATCAGATGACAGTCCGCAATAGTCATGTACGAGGTACTCATCAGTCCGGGTTCGTTCCGTGTTAATAGTTACAGATGGAAGATATGAAGCCACGACAAAGAGATAGAGATTTAATATCGATTAAACAATTTATGTACAGAAGAAATGTAATTATGTTTTGGATGGAAATGTCACTCAAATGAGGTGGATGTAGATACCACAGGTCAACTACATTTGGAAAAATGTTAATAAATTACTAGTAACGAAACCCGATAGGTGGTAATTAAATGAATGAATTAATTAAATAAATTTACGTCGGCAGTATCTTGTTGTAACGAAGTTGTCAATATGAATTTATTAAGTGATGTAAAATATTTCAACCACTCAATATGCAGTTATCGATTGTTGTGTTTATGTTAATAATTTTATGAGTGGAACTGGATTAAATTGAAATTAGACCGACTTGTTTAATTCAGCACAATTGGTATAAATATTAAATGGATCAAACCGATTTTGTAATATCAATTAATTATTAAGAGTTTCAGTTGACCTAGTGCGTGACTGACAAATTTTTATTGTGAAGTGTTGTTCATTTTCAATTTATTTTCGTATTTTACTTTGCCAAAGTTTTTAAAAATAAATTTGTTTGCAACATAGGTTCTCATTCATATCTTTTTTAATTTTTTTCTTCTCCCTTATCCTTCCTGCTTAGTAATTTAAGTTTAGGTATTTATACTCGAAGATATCTCTGGGGATGACCCGTATAGCGACCCTGGGATTTTTGCCGGCCCCATATCTCAAAGGCTGGAAGGGTAGAGGGTTAACTAGGCTAAGAAGAAGACGTTCCTGAATTGTGAATCTCCTTCTATCCGCCATTATAAGACAAGTGTTCACAACGGTATCACCTTGGTAGCAGTCGCCAGAACCACAAGCAAAACAGAACACGATCAGATGCCGTCATTGTTGTAATTTGAGTGAACTCTACCAGAAGACAGACGTACTACGGGCAGGGATGAACATTAACGTATGTTACGTTACTTGAAATACTTTCCGATCGTGACTACCCTGTACTGTAAAACGAGAAAAATGGGAGTTGGTACAACATGGTTCGAGACTAGGAGTTTCCAATAGTTGGCCCACGAGTGCTTTGAAAAGAAATATTTTAAGGCATGTGAAGAAAATTAACTAAACTTATTTCATAGTTCGTTCAAAAATGTATTCATTCTTATACCCTTTTTAGACCCAAGTCAGAACTAATTCGTTATTTAATATTATTTGCTGTTGTTACGTATTCACTTGATGTAAATAGATTATTTTTTTTATTTTTTAAAATTAGAACCCAAACTTTGGCAGAGAATGAGCCCTCAGAAAGGTCTTAACCATTACAGAAATGGCTATGGGATCCACGCTAAATCTTAAACTCTATGACACCTTAATGTCGACATTTTCTGCGACGTACCATGCAATGAGTACATTGCCATTGGTGTAAAAAGCAGTTTCAGTTCTTCTCTCACTGGTAGTGAAGGGAAGAATTGTTCCGTTCACACTACTCGCACTAAATTGTCCTCCTTTAAGTTTTGATTTGATTACGTTCAGTTTGTCTTTAAGTTTCTTTTTCCGTTTGTCATTTTTCAAATATTAATTCAAATGAACTGACGTTGTTGGATGCTATTCTTCCAAATTCAATTGTCATGGGTATAATCTATATATTTACTAAAAACAGCTTTGGCAGTTCTATTGCTTCATTCCCATTGTATTCACCCGCCGATGAATCAGATAGGTCTCTCCAACTTTGAGTGATCTGCAGACGAAGGCTCGCCCTAACCCGCAGGTTGCTAAGCGACTAGCACTAGCCTCTAACATTTTAGTATCTAGCTCTTGTTCTTGTTCCGGCTTTGACTTCATGCCAGTATCTTCTGAGCCCAGCGACAAGTGCCTGTTTATGCTCTTTTCCGTCTTCTGGAAGTGATGCACTTTCATTAATATTCTGATATAGGTGATTTATATCCTGCATGCAGCCATGTTTGATTATTACCTGTCAAGCCAGAGAATACACACTTCCTCTGATGATGCAAAAATTATACTCTTTGATTCTCTGACTATCCCCGGGTTCTTGGCAGAACGTGTACATGCAGACAGGGAGGTACCCTTCTCTATGACCAGTAATAAAAGCGCAAGGACAAACTCTTGAATACGCGAGTTTCAGCCACTTTCTCGCGCAACATCGTGAAATGCAGAATGGTCGAAGCACAGGAAATATTATATGCAAAGAAGAGTTATAAACTACATTACGAATGAATCAGTTATTATGTAGCGGTATTAAATGTTCATAAAACTATTGAAGAGCGCAGGCAAAACAATCTGATTGCGACGAATTATCTGACCTCTTTATAAGGAATGCTTCCCTAGTGGTCTTTATTTTAAATGTCAGTCTTAATGCAATTAAACCTTCGTTTTAATTGAACTATGCGTATTATTGCATACTGGTACTTATTTGCAGAATTTTACGAAAATTGAGGCGGTGGACTTAAAAGGGCACATGGGCCCGTTTCACGCAGAATGCCGGGTTCTCTGGTTAAGACTCAGCGGGATATGTTGAAAACTGATGTTGTTCAGAGCTAGCCGTGCAACTTTTCCCAGTTCGTGGTCACAGCTCCTCACAGCGTTGCCTTAGCAAGCAGAAAGAAGTGAGTAAGATTCGCAAGCCTTTTGTTACTGCAGTAGAACTGTGCCGCAGAAATCCTTCTCCATTTCTGAAGTTACAATGGACGTTGACCTACTGCCAGACAGTTTTTATCTCCATTCTTTTTGGACAAGCCAGTATCCAGAATAACTCCCCATTCACAGTAATGCAGTATGTTATCATAAACACTATGAGAGATGGTCCTGTTTTGTCTTCTCACACCTTCATTGCAAATTTCAACCCTTCCCGCATTTAGAAATGTCCTTATAGACTAGATAACTTCGCCACTGAAAAGACTGCTTTCCCCGGACATCAACCAAAAGAAAGTGAAGAATGTAAGAAACATGTCAAAAATTTTGTCTGAATACGATGTTGCATTTGTTGAGAGAATGATAAACCAAGATTGAACAGCAAATCAAGTAGGGCCTTTTGGTATTATTCTATGACAAACTTAATAAACCAAGACTGACTAGAAAATTCTATTCTCTGACAATACTGATCTACTGTAGTCACAAACTCTGGTACAAATTTTGGATTACATTTAATTTAAAGCACTGTATTTAAGTCTCGTTTATTGAATTCTACCACCAAATATGCTCTCTGCGTAAAAAGAGCTCATAATATTGATTTAAAAGTTCTTATTTATTTAATGTATGTATCATTTAAGTCATATTTTACACACATTATTCATATCTGAATTACATATTCTAAATAATAACAAACACTACAGTATGGAAATTAAACACCGAAGAAAAATACAGACAATTTTATTATTTCCTTTTTCCTCCAAAGTTAATTTTCACGAATGTGCCATTTTACGTGGACCGCCTCAGTTAAAGTGCGGCCAGCGACCATGCCTAAGGTTTCCAGTGCGGCCCTCCAGCTCTCTGTTCTAGACCATCGAACTGACAATACCTATCTACTTAGCGCTGTTGTATGTTTTCTTCTCAACAGAAATGAGTATCGTCGAGTGCAACCACCTTCAGTCGATCCCTGAGGAATCAGAAGCTTCATCCAGGACGGACAGCGAACTGGATTCCCTAGGCGATAGTGAGGAGTCCCAGTCCGATCTACAAACGTGTCTCAGGCTTCTTGATGGTCTCTATGAAGAACCAGTGTATTGGGAAAGTATCCGCAGAGTGAAGAAGAGCAACCTTCACCTATCAGTGGTCTCCAAACTCTGCAACCACATCAACTGCGACGTCCATGTCCGCATCGCTTCTCATCTGTTCCGGTGTCACCTGTTGGCGCTGCAGACCTACGCCAAATACTTCATCTCTGCTCAGTGTGGAGTCACCATCTACCTTCCACCGGATAAAGTAAGTCCGGAGACTTTCGGATACGTTTACAGGTGGATCCTTCAACAGGACGATGACCCAGCAGAGCCTGTTCTCACGAGGAGAAACACCCTCGATATGCTGGATGCAGCCACGTATTTGGGTATGCCTCAATTAGAAGAAGAATGCTGGGCTTTCATTGATTCTCTGGAGGTATTCAATGAAGAGACAGCGATACTTCTCTTGTCGGATGCCATGACTAGAGGCAATAAAGAAGTGGAAGAATTGATGTTGCCTCGAATATCTAAATCATTCTTACCTATGGTCCAGACCAATGATTTTTCTCGACTATCACTGGAAGTTGTGTGCGCCCTTCTCAAGTCCAGCTTCATTTCCGTGCACGATGAGATGGAAGTCTTCCAGGCAGCTATGAAATGGCTCAGCTACGACTGGCAGGTGCGACATCAGGAGGCAGTGGCACTCATGAAATGTATCAGATTCGGATTTATGAAGCCATTCCAACTGATCAAATTGATGCGCAATAAACAGTTTCCGCAAGTGCAATACGTTACTCATATTCCGGAAGTGTTAGAAATGGTCCGACTAGCTGCGGAATACGCTGTAGTGCGATGCACGTTTTGGCGGAATCCTATGAGATACCGTCAGGAAATGGCGTCGCTGCATCTGAAGGAGCCCGAAGCAAGGAACTGGATTGGCGAGCAAGATGAATACAAAATGCTACATAAGTGGAAAGAATTTAAGTCCTGTGAAGTCGTCAATGAGAACACTAAAACTCCACAACGTTCTGCAAGTGAAACCGGATCCGATATATTCGACGTCTCAAGCAGTAAAACAGTCGACAAAATTGATTTGCAGAGCCGATTTCCTCGGACACAGAAAACGCGTACTTTTAAGACTGTATCCGCCAACGGAAAAACACGTTACATGATAGATTTGCCAGTTCCTACCAAATCACGTTCGTTAGCATTTAATCGTTTCCCTCACAGAACCCAGACTTTTATGAACCTTTCAGCCAAAACTAGAACCGCAACTGTTATAAGACTTTCTTCATCTCCCAAGACCAGAAGTTTCGGCAGTTTCAGATCATGTCAAAAACTCCGTAATGTGCTAGGTCTGCCTTCAGCTCCTAGATCACGCAGTGTCTTAGGGCTGCCGTCATCCCCTAGACATAGAACATTATTCACGCAACACACCACGTCAAAGAATATCTCCCTTACCAACATATTCTCTCAACATGACACAACAAAGAATATCTCCTTCACCAACATCTTTTCACAAGACGACAAAGACTCTAGCTGATAATAAAGATGAAGTGATGACGAAATGAACAGAAGAGTCTCTCGTCTTTGAAGAGCGCAGGAAGGCGCTGGTTGAAACAGCCTACTCTGCTTCCGAGGCTGTGCGATGGTACAGCGCCAACGTTATCTCGGGCAAAGGACGGATTGTATAGTATATTGTACTGTGTTGATACCTTTAAGTAACTGGATTATGTCATGCTGGTAAGCAAATAAACAGGTAGATATAAAAACGAATAGAAGGCATTTTTTATCCCCTTTTAACCCTAGAACCGGCCATGTTAAATCTTGTGGTGGCAGCCATATTTGGCATTTTTACCTGTCCAAATAAAATACAAAATATCCGCAAGATATGAAATAAATTACGGTTTTATTTAACTGCGTAAAGCTAATACACTGAGAATTGTTTTGTTGACACGGAATTGCATAAATATTCTGACTACAAAAATGTAATTTCTAAATTTAAAATAATAATATTTCGATCATATGTACACAAGACTGGAACATGTCACGAACGAACAAACTGAGATATACAGATTGTCAGTAATGTATGGGCATCCTCCGAGACGCTCTCCAAGTAGGATTTCACTAATTCCACTTACACGTAACATTACAAATTACGGCGGTCTACGGGCGTAGCGATTACAAGCCAGAAACTACAGCACACGACAGAAATGAAGTCCAGTATTTCAGTGCTCACTCTAGGAATAACGGGCTGCACTAACTCAGCTCATCATGAAAAATGAATCCTCCTTGTACACGGAAACTAAACGTGGTGCAACAAGAAGACAACGGGACGAGGCTACGCGTGTGCGAGCGGCTAAACATTAGGTGCCAACCTTGCAAACTGGAAATCCCTAGAGGGAAGAAATTAGGTGCAGGGACGGAATTTGGCCCCCTCCCTAAGTAAGAGATCGAAAATGCAACTCACGAAAGTTCATTCCATCCTTGCTGAGAGTACTGTCTGCTTCCTTAGCTGCAGCCAAAATGGCCGCCTGCTGTTGAATTCCTCGCAGAGAGACTAGAGTGCAGTTAGGGCCTTCGTGCAGTGCCACGAGCGCAATAGCCGTTGCCTCTTGGCCCACACACACTGCATGCGCACTGCTGCCGGAGAAGAAGATGGCGACGAGAGCAAACAGAGATGGGGTTACCATAGCTTTCTACCTGTAACAAGGAAACAACGACCGCAGCATTAGACACCAAAATAAAAAGTGGTCAAATGTGTACAATATTATGAAATGCAAACTAGACGCCGTCCACTGCGGCTGTTCCACGATCCGTGCATAGTTCGTGAGACGTATCAGTGCACACTGTAGCCTAAGGTTGTAGATCCACAAACGAGAAGAAACACACTTAAGGGCACATTCCTCTTTAATTTTACACTGCACACTCTACTTTTCCTGTCCGTCATTTTCTTTGCTGTACACTACAACAGCCTTCTTCTATCTTTCTAGTATAAATCTGTGGCGTTTGTCTGTTAAAACTAGTTTTATGATAACACCAGTCCTCATCACGCAACATTAGTACCATGGGTTACCATTTGCATCGCCAACACCTACGCACCGTACGACTGTCCTATGTCTATTTCTTGCAGAATACGTGACCACGCGCTGCCACCCTCTCTACTAGACCATTGGTCTGGATTGGTTGGGATAGGGCGTGGACAAGATCATTGGTCTGGAGATTTTAGGCTAGGGCCTGGACAAGGCCATTGATCTGGAGAGGTTAGGGTAGGACGTGGACAAGGTCATTGATCTGGAGATTTTAGGCTAGGGCCTGGACAAGGCCATTGATCTGGAGAGGTTAGGCTAGGGCGTGGACAAGATCATTGGTCTGGAGATTTTAGGCTAGGGCCTGGACAAGGCCATTGATCTGGAGAGGTTAGGATAGGGCCTGGACAAGGCCATTGATCTGGAGAGGTTAGGCTATGGCCTGGACAAGGCCATTGATCTGGAGAGGTTAGGCTAGGGCCTGGACAAGGCTATTGATCTGGAGAGGTTAGGCTAGGGCCTGGACAACGTCACTGATCTGGAGAGGTTAGGGTAGGGCGTGGACAAGGCCACTGATCTGGAGAGGTTAGGGTAGGGCCTGGACAAGGCCATTGATCTGGAGAGGTTAGGATAGGGCCTGGACAAGGTCATTGATCTGGAGAGGTTAGGGTAGGGCCTGGACAAGACCATTGATCTGGAGAGGTTAGGCTAGGGCCTGGACAAGGCCATTGATCTGGAGAGGTTAGGCTAGGGCCTGGACAAGGCCATTGATCTGGAGAGGTTAGGGTAGGGCCTGGACAACGTCACTGATCTGGAGAGGTTAGGGTAGGGCGTGGACAAGGCCACTGATCTGGAGAGGTTAGGCTAGGGCGTGGACAAGATCATTGGTCTGGAGATTTTAGGCTAGGGCCTGGACAAGGCCATTGATCTGGAGAGGTTAGGGTAGGACGTGGACAAGGTCATTGATCTGGAGATTTTAGGCTAGGGCCTGGACAAGGCCATTGATCTGGAGAGGTTAGGCTAGGGCGTGGACAAGATCATTGGTCTGGAGATTTTAGGCTAGGGCCTGGACAAGGCCATTGATCTGGAGAGGTTAGGATAGGGCCTGGACAAGGCCATTGATCTGGAGAGGTTAGGCTATGGCCTGGACAAGGCCATTGATCTGGAGAGGTTAGGCTAGGGCCTGGACAAGGCTATTGATCTGGAGAGGTTAGGCTAGGGCCTGGACAACGTCACTGATCTGGAGAGGTTAGGGTAGGGCGTGGACAAGGCCACTGATCTGGAGAGGTTAGGGTAGGGCCTGGACAAGGCCATTGATCTGGAGAGGTTAGGATAGGGCCTGGACAAGGTCATTGATCTGGAGAGGTTAGGGTAGGGCCTGGACAAGACCATTGATCTGGAGAGGTTAGGCTAGGGCCTGGACAAGGCCATTGATCTGGAGAGGTTAGGCTAGGGCCTGGACAAGGCCATTGATCTGGAGAGGTTAGGGTAGGGCCTGGACAACGTCACTGATCTGGAGAGGTTAGGGTAGGGCGTGGACAAGGCCATTGATCTGGAGAGGTTAGGGTATGGCGTGGACAAGGCCATTGATCTGGAGAGGTTAGGGTTGGGCCTGGACAAGGTCATTGATCTGGAGAGGTTAGGGTAGGGCCTGGACAAGGCCATTGATCTGGATAGGTTAGGATAGGGCCTGGACAAGGTCATTGATCTGGAGAGGTTAGGGTAGGGCCTGGACAAGGCCATTGATCTGGAGAGGTTAGGCTAGGGCCTGGACAAGGCCATTGATCTGGAGAGGTTAGGCTAGGGCCTGGACAACGTCACTGATCTGGAGAGGTTAGGGTAGGGCGTGGACAAGGCCATTGATCTGGAGAGGTTAGGGTAGGGCGTGGACAAGGCCATTGATCTGGAGAGGTTAGGGTAGGGCCTGGACAAGGTCATTGATCTGGAGAGGTTAGAGTAGGGCCTGGACAAGGTCATTGATCTGGAGAGGTTAGGGTAGGGCCTGGACAAGGCCATTGATCTGGAGAGGTTAGGGTAGGGCCTCGACAAGACCATTGATCTGGAGAGGTTAGGCTAGGGCCTGGACAAGGCCATTGATCTGGAGAGGTTAGGGTAGGGCCTGGACAAGGCCATTGATCTGGAGAGGTTAGGGTAGGGCGTGGACAAGGCCATTGATCTGGAGAGGTTAGGCTAGGGCCTGGACAACGTCACTGATCTGGAGAGGTTAGGGTAGGGCGTGGACAAGGCCATTGATCTGGAGAGGTTAAGGTAGGGCCTGGACAGCGTCACTGATCTGGAGAGGTTAGGGTAGGGCCTGGACAAGGTCATTGATCTGGAGAGGTTAGGGTAGGGCGTGGACAAGGTCATTGATCTGGAGAGGTTAGGGTAGGGCCTGGACAAGGCCATTGATCTGGAGAGGTTAGGGTAGGGCGTGGACAAGGTCATTGATCTGGAGAGGTTAGGGTAGGGCCTGGACAAGGCCATTGATCTGGAGAGGTTAGGGTAGGGCCTGGACAAGGCCATTGATCTGGAGAGGTTAGGCTAGGGCCTGGACAAGGCCATTGATCTGGAGAGGTTAGGCTAGGGCCTGGACAAGGCCATTGATCTGGAGAGGTTAGGGTAGGGCCTGGACAAGGCCATTGATCTGGAGAGGTTAGGCTAGGGCCTGGACAACATCACTGATCTGGAGAGGTTAGGGTAGGGCGTGGACAAGGCCATTGATCTGGAGAGGTTAGGGTAGGGCGTGGACAAGGCCATTGATCTGGAGAGGTTAGGGTAGGACCTGGACAACGTCACTGATCTGGAGAGGTTAGGGTAGGGCCTGGACAAGGTCATTGATCTGGAGAGGTTAGGGTAGGGCCTGGACAAGGTCATTGGTCTGGAGATTTTAGGGTAGGGCCTGGACAAGTTCATTGATCTGGAGAGGTTAGGGTAGGGCCTGGACAAGGTCATTGATCTGGCGAGGTTAGGGTAGGGCCTGGACAAGGTCATTGATCTGGAGAGGTTAGGGTAGGGCCTGGACAACGTCACTGATCTGGAGAGGTTAGGGTAGGGCCTGGACAAGGTCATTGATCTGGAGAGGTTAGGGTAGGGCCTGGACAAGGTCATTGATCTGGAGAGGTTAGGGTAGGGCCTGGACAAGATCATTAGTCTGGAGATTTTAGGGTAGGGCTTGGACAAGGTCATTGATCTGGAGAGGTTAGTCTATGGCCTGGACAAGATCATTGGTCTGGAGATTTTAGGGTAGGGCCTGGACAAGGTCATTGATCTGGAGAGGTTAGGGTAGGGCGTGGACAAGATCATTGGTCTGGAGATTTTAGGGTAGGGCCAGGACAAGGTCATTGATCTGGAGAGGTTAGGCTAGGGCCTGGACAAGGTCATTGATCTGGAGAGGTTAGGGTAGGGCCTGGACAACGTCATTGGTCTGGAGATTTCAGGGTAAGGCCTGGACAACGTTACTGATCTGGAGAGGTTAGGGTAGGGCCTGGACAAGGTCATTGATCTGGAGAGGTCAGGGTAGGGCCTGGACAAGGTCATTGATCTGGAGAGGTTAGGGTAGGGCCTGGACAAGATCATTGGTCTGGAGATTTTAGGGTAGGGCCAGGACAAGGTCATTGATCTGGAGAGGTTAGGCTAGGGCCTGGACAAGATCATTGGTCTGGAGATTTTAGGGTAGGGCCTGGACAAGATCATTGATCTGGAGATGTTAGGGTAGGGCGTGGACAAGATCATTGGTCTGGAGATTTTAGGGTAGGGCCAGGACAAGGTCATTGATCTGGAGAGGTTAGGCTAGGGCCTGGACAAGGTCATTGATCTGGAGAGGTTAGGGTAGGTCCTGGACAAGGTCATTGATCTGGAGAGGTTAGGGTAGGGCCTAGACAAGATCATTGGTCTGGAGATTTTAGGGTAGGGCCAGGACAAGGTCATTGATCTGGAGAGGTTAGGATAGGGCCTGGACAAGGTCATTGATCTGGAGAGGTTAGGCTATGGCCTGGACAAGATCATTGGTCTGGAGAATTTAGGGTAGGGCCTGGACAAGGTCATTGATCTGGAGAGGTTAGGGTAGGGCGTGGACAAGATCATTGGTCTGGAGATTTTAGGGTAGGGCCAGGACAAGGTCATTGATCTGGAGAGGTTAGGCTAGGGCCTGGACAAGGTCATTGATCTGGAGAGGTTAGGGTAGGGCCTGGACAACGTCATTGGTCTGGAGATTTCAGGGTAAGGCCTGGACAACGTCACTGATCTGGAGAGGTTAGGGTAGGGCCTGCTCAAGGTCATTGATCTGGAGAGGTTAGGGTAGGGCCTGGACAAGGTCATTGATCTGGAGAGGTTAGGGTAGGGCCTGGACAAGATCATTGGTCTGGAGATTTTAGGGTAGGGCCTGGACAAAGTCATTGATCTGGAGAGGTTAGACTAGGGCCTGGACAAGATCATTGGTCTGGAGATTTTAGGGTAGGGCCTGGACAAGGTCATTGATCTGGAGAGGTTAGGGTAGGGCGTGGACAAGATCATTGGTCTGGAGATTTTAGGGTAGGGCCAGGACAAGGTCATTGATCTGGAGAGGTTAGGCTAGGGCCTGGACAAGGTCATTGATCTGGAGAGGTTAGGGTAGGGCCTGGACAAGGTCATTGATCTGGAGAGGTTAGGGTAGGGCCTGGACAAGATCATTGGTCTGGAGATTTTAGGGTAGGGCCAGGACAAGGTTATTGATCTGGAGAGGTTAGGCTAGGGCCTGGACAAGGTCATTGATCTGGAGAGGTTAGGGTAGGGCCTGGACAACGTCATTGGTCTGGAGATTTCAGGTTAAGGCCTGGACAACGTCACTGATCTGGAGAGGTTAGAGTAGGGCCTGGACTAGGCCATTGATTTGGATAGGTTGGTTACGGTACGACCTGGAAAAGGCCATTGGTTTGCGTTGGTTAGGGTAAGGCCTGGGCAAGGCCATTGGTCTGTGTTGGTTAGGGTAGGGTCTGAACAAGGCCATTGGTTCGGATAGGTTACGCTAGACCCTGGACAAGGCCATTGGTTTGGGTTGGTTAAGGTAGTGGGCCCTGGACCAACATTACGTTTTTTTCTTGCCGTATACTACAGCAGTGCATTCTATGTGGGTTACTGGCGAGAGGATTAATTACCTCTTTCTTGCTAGTTGTGAAAAGCTATGCCGGATAGTAGCAAAGCCTACTACATTGTTTTCGAGGTAGAGACAGCGGCGCATCTCTCCACTGTTGATACAATACCTATGTAATTCTATTTTGCTTCACTGACAGGCTTTATTAGCTGTGCGCGGGTTGGTAACGCTATGTACTTCTGATCATTGATGGGTATTACGTCAAAATGTATTTTACATCAGCCAGTAGCAATGCGAGTAGCCATTCCAGCAGTGGAACATAGGGTGCACGACTCTTCCTTAGGTTAACTAGGGGTGAGCTGCTGGGTCTCTGGACATAGCAATGAAGACATCTCTTCTCTAAAAGGGATTCCACGTAAGTTTTGCATGCTTTCTACTATACTTCATCACCTCTTTGCGTGAAAGGTCTGGAATTTTACCCTACCTCCAATGTGCATCTCTCTACATCTACTGATATGACAGGACAGCACTTGAATTCGGGAGAGAGTGTAGGTGTAGATCCACATTATCAGTACCAAATGCATATTTGTTTATAGCTACCAAGATATCGTAGCCCGGATTTCCTTTAAGGGCATCATGATATTTTGTTTGCAGACGGAATCCGAGGTTACTTGGGTTAACTTCCATTTCACGTTTCACATTCGTTCTCCATAATGCTCAGCGAATCGCCATGTGTTTCTAACTTCTTGATTGATTGTGGTGTGATTTGGAAGTGTGTCGTAGTAAGTGCTAGTTCCCTTTGAACCATTTCATTCCCGAAAGAGTTCACGGCAGCAATTACTTTACATTTTCTTAAAAACTGCTTGAAACGTGTTAAAATACGCATAATAATCGAAAACATGCACAATAAATCCGAAATCTATACACTAATCTCAAAAATATGCACTATTAAAGTTATTAATTCGTCCAGTTTCACTTCCTTGTCAGTTTTGGATATCGGCAAACAAAATATGCATTTTCATACAAATCCGATATTTAGTTGTCACTCACAGTTACTGACATGACAATACCAGGCCTCAGCGGCTTGTGTACACCTCTACATACTGCAACGAGTGATATTATTTAAAGGGTGGGAGTAGATGTTTAACAAGATCATTTCCGCATTACTCATAGAATTAAACACCATCACATCTCTCACAGAGGATCTGAGAGACTGGATAAATGTTGTGAGATGGACAGTAGGCAATGAAAAGTCACCAGAGGTCAATTGGACTGTATCGCGATTGACCTGTCTAAAGCATTTGATAGGGTAGATCATGGGAGATTACTGGCAAAAATGAGTGCAATTGGACTAGACAAAAGATTGACTGAATGGCTGGCTCTGTTTCTAGAAAATAGAACTCGGAGAATTAGAGTAGCTGAAGCTTTATCTGTCCCTGTAAAAATTAAGAGGGGAATTCCTCAAGGCAGTATTATTGGACCTTTATGTTTTCTTGTATATATCAATGGTATGTGTAAAGAAGTTGAATCAGACATAAGGCTTTTCGCAGATGATGTTATTCTGTACAGAGTAATAAATAAGTTACAAGATTGTGAGCAACTGCAAAATGACCTCGATAATGTTGAGAGATGGACAGTAAGCAATGGTATGATGATAAACGGGGATAAAAGTCAGGTTGTGAGTTTCACAAATAGGAAAAGTCCTCTCACTTTTAATTACTGTGTTGATGGGGGTGAAAGTTCCCTTTGGGGATCATTGTAAATACCTAGGTATTAATATAAGGAAAGATCTTCATTGGGGTAATCACATAAATATGATTGTAAATAAAGGGTACAGATCTCTGCACATGGTTATGAGGGTATTTAGGGGTTGTAGTAAGGATGTAAAGAAGAAAGCATATTTGTCTCTGGTGGGACTCCAACTAAAGTATGGTTTCAGTGTATAGGACCCTTACCAGGATTACTTATTTCAGGAACTGGAAAAAATCCAAAGAAAAGCAGCTCGATTTGTTCTGGGCGATTTCCGACAAAAGAGTAGCGTTACAAAAATGTTGCAAAGTTTGGGCTGGGAAGACTTGGGAGAAAAGAGACGAGCTGCTCGACTAAGTGGTATGTTCCGAGCTGTCAGTGGAGAGATGGCGTGGGAGAACATCAGTAGACGAATAAGTTTGGATGGTGTCTTTAAAAGTAGGAAAGATCACAATATGAAGATAAAGTTGGAATTCAAGAGGAAAAATTGGGGCAAATATTCGTTGATAAGAAGGGGAGTTAAGGATTGTAATAACTTACCAAGGGAGATGTTCAAGAAATTTCCAATTTCTTTGAAATCATTTAGGAAAAGGCTAGGAAAACAACAGATAGGGTATCTGCCAGCTGGGCGACTGCCCTAAATGCAGATCAGTAGTGACTGATTGAAAAATATCCACAGTTTTAATAACTTACCAAGGGAGATGTTCAATAAATTTCCAATTTCTTTGAAATCATTTAGGAAAAGGCTAGGAAAACAACAGATAGGGTATCTGCCAGCTGGGCGACTGCCCTAAATGCAGATCAGTAGTGACTGATTGAAAAATATCCACAGTTTTAATTTATGCGTTGATTCGTTGATAGTGCCTCATGGGGACGACTAAGGTGTTAATCTAAGGAAAGATCTCCATAGATCTTTCTTCATATGGTTATGAGGTTATTTAGGTGTAGTCTAAAAGAGAGACGACACTTTTCCAGCGCATGGAACTCTCACCAGAATTACTTGATATGGAAAACTCCAAAAAAAAAAAAAAGAGCACGATTTGTTTTGGACGATTTCCGACAAAAACTTTGGCCTGAGATGACTTGGGAGTAAGGAGACGAGTTGCTGGATACGAAGGAAGCAGTACTCATGCAGAGGTGTTTCTGTTTCTCAAAAGTATTTCGCAGGATCTCCTCCTCGTGCATTTTGATCTTCCTCTTCTCACGGGTCCAAATATTGATTTTTTAAATATTAAATTTCTCCGCTACACGGAGCACCATACGAGTACAGATTCTTTGGTTGTTCCGCTCTCAGTAGCAGGGGGTACACATGATCTACATCCTGTGTTTGGAAATATTCCAATATGTATTGCTGTGTGCCTTTTTGTATTTCGAACAGGAAAAAACGAGCAAAGGGACACTATCATTTCAAGAATTCTCTGGCTCAAAGCAGTTAGCACTTTCATCATAGATTTCCGTTTCTATTTCGGGTATTTATATTCTTTCTTTCTTACTTTCTTTCTTTCTTAATCTGTCCCCCTCCAGGGTTGGCTTTTCCCTCGGACTCGGCGAAAGATCACACCTCCACCACTTCAAGGGTAGTGTCCTGGAACGTGAGACATCGGGTCGGGGGATACAACTGGTAAGGATGACCAGGAGCTCGCCCAGGCGGCCGCAACTGCTATGCTGAACAGGGGCCTTGTGTAGGGATGGGAAGATTGGAAGGGATAATACGGTAGTTTAAGTACCTAGGCATGATAAACTCGTTAATCGAGGTAAGCTCAACATTAATTAAAAATTGTAAAGTGTATTTATATTCCTCAGCAGAGCAGTTCCGTATGCAGTACACAGAACACATGTACGACAGTGTCAAACGTAGGGAATGCCACTTATGAAACTGTTCTAATGTAAATATAAAAAATCACTTCAAGTGACATACTGTATGTGGACTCCAACTTCACATGATTTTGTCATTAAGTCAACAATAATTATAAAATAAATTGGGTATAGTAACTGAATATTCCAACCATCTTTATTTCCCACTGCCTCCAAGGCATTATTTCTTAATGTTGTTGCAATAATGCGGTACTCATCGGTCTTGTCGTAAAGGAAATTATATTTTTGAACTAAATTGATAATTTTTCGTGTCCGTTCTTGGTAAGTTGAATAAACTATAACGAAATAGACAGTTCCCGGTCGTCTGCAGGAAACAGTGACCTTCCAGCAGAACCTGATGCTAGGTATGGCAACGATATATCGGTTTTTACGAAATACGGATATTTTCCTTTCGATTTATCGATATATCGATACCGACATTTTGATTCAATTTATCGTATAATATATCGGTTTTTCCATAAATGTATCGTTTTTCTTTGAATTATTATTTTCATTGACAACATCCGTACTAGAGAACGCCGATAATTCTCCAAGAGATGGTGCTAGTGAAGGTGGAATTGCAACCTGGAAATATCCAATTTAACTAATACCTTGCTCTGAGCCTCTGACATGCTGGACTATAATTCGAACACAAACGGTGGAATATGTAACGCCGTTGCCTACGTGATTAGTAATAAGGCCTCCGTATGGCAGTTTACACAGCGCGAAATACGTTCTAGTTCCAGAGTCGCCGCTAGACTTCGTGTTAGCCCTCCATTGTTTAACAACACAGACGTATAAGGAAACTGTGAAGCAAAAAGGTAAGTTAGTGAGTTTTTAGGTGAGATAAGCCTTAAAATTAATTATAAGAGGTGTTAATTTGTGTATTCAGCTTGGGGTGAGTATATGGTTTATAGAAATAGAAGCCTCCATGACTCAGATGGCAGCGCGCCAGCCTCACACCGCTTCGTTTCGTAGTTCAAATCCCGGTCACTCCATGTGAGATTTGTGCTGGACAAAGCGGAGACAGGACAGGTTTTTCTCCGGGTAATCCGGTTTTCCCTGTCATCTTTCATTCCAGCAACACTCTCCACTATCATTTCATTTCATCTGTCGGTCATTAATCATTGCCCCAGAGAAGTGCGACAGGCTTCGGCAGCCGGCACGGTTCCCATCCTCGCCGCTAGATGGGCCTTCATTCTTTCCATTCCTGACCCGGTCAAATGACTAAACAAGCTGAGGATTTACATTAAGAAAATGTTTTGTGCATATTGATAAATATACAAGAGCCGAGGTCGAGTTTATTGTAAACATTATATTCACAGGATGTTTATTGCGCGTGATAAACAATGGTTTATTGCTGTGTACCATTCTGACAAAGTAAACTTCAGGAAGGTAGTGGCATTTCTTTCCACGAGCAAATAATGGGTCAAAATTATATCATGTCGGGGTGAAGAGAAGAATAGCATTTGGCAACCTTCCTCGAAGTCTGTAGTATGTAGTGAACATTTTGAAAGCACATGCTTTAGCATTTCTACTAAAACTAGCCACAATCAATGCCAACACTTTTTTCAGGGTATCCATCATATTTTCATGGCAAGACTAGGCTATGTACTACTACATTCCTCACGTGAAGGAGGAGGCGGGCCTCTTAGACGGTGACGCCTCTCAGGCCGGGAGATTTGTCACGTTGAAGGAGATGCTCGGAGAGGTGAGGGGGTTGGTGGCCGTGGTCTATACTAGGAACTGCTCCGGCATTCGCCTTAGTGCAGGAGAATGGAAAACCATTCTCAGGACAGTCGACAGTGGGGACCAGTCGTGAGGTTCAGCCCTGTCCCGTCTTCCGAATACAGAGGTGAAGAGCCACGGTAGAGCTGTGGCCACCCCTCCTCTGTTCGATTGGCCGGTCGGAGTCCAGAGCTGTAGGACCACGGACCAGCCGTGGCCACTTGTGGACCGAGATTCACTCTGCATTCATCGACATAGGTTATGTGAATACTGCAGTGTTTTAAAATATACTGTGGAGTATTTTCATTTTTATTAGGACGTGAACTTTCCGGTTGCAATGATACTACCTGATTCGTATGAGCTAATCTTGAATTATTTTCTTCATTCAACGTCATAGAAATATCACTTTCCTACTCAAAACGCAATGTTTTATATTTGTAATGTGTGTTTATGTGCAAGTTATTCCCGTAATGCCAATTGGAATCGTGCTGAGAAATGGAGGGAAAACCTGACATCCAGCGGCGCTATTTGAACTGCTGCTACTCTGTCAATTGAGTATTGAAGAGACCGTGCATGCAAAGGCCTTTACTTATCTTGTAGGCAACGATAACACCTAGGGACGTTCCGATATATCGTACTAAAATATCGATATATCCTTCGATATCGACATGCCGATATTATCTTACTATCAAAGCAAAATATCGATATATCTCGATATCAGTTTTTTTCCAAAATACAAGGATATGAAATTATATTGAAGTTCTATAAAAAGGGGACCACGGCAGTTCCAAGAAAAACAAGAAAATTAAGAGAATCAAATATAATGACCAAAATCTTGTGTGTATAATAGTATCAGCAGTAAAGTACAAAACATCAAAACCTAATTCAACCAAGAATTCTAACACCTTAAGTGTCTGAGTTACCAGAAAAAAAGACCAATGGCATCTTTATTCCCAGAATGCAATGATAAAGACATAAATACTTGCACGGTAGATTCTGCATCATATTCTTTTTCGGCCATTCCTACTAATTTACGAGGTTTATATAAACTTCATCAAGTATTACTGGCACTATGTTTTCACTCTCTTTCACAGGTGTACGTAGTTCTTTCAGGATCTATGCCTCGCCTATTGACATAAATATATCTTGTGGCCGAGGGTCAGTGAAAATTTGTGTTTCGGAAGTATAGTGCAGGCTGGTGCTCATCTGAAATTAGCAGCCGTTGATGGATATATTCCATGGATAATTAAACCGCGAATTCCAGGAGCAAGATAAACTCAACCAACCAGTCGCGTGCACAGGCAGAATACCAATATTGATATATTATATGCATTGAGGTCTGATGATATTGTTCTTCTTCTTCTTCTTCTTCTTCTTCTTCTTCTTCTTGAAAGGTGTGGTTGGACTCATGTGTTATCGTCCAGTCACGAAAACATTAATTACTTAACACTGACACATGTATCACTCGTATTGTACTTTAAAAAGTAATTGATAGAAAATAAAAAAATAAAAAACATTCCATAGGAGTCACACAAGAAACGATGATAACATATAGACAGAGGGTAAAGAGATTTATATCCTACCAAAATTATGATAAACATTTTGCAATGGAAGAGAGAGCATAAAGAGACTGTCAGAGGATTATAATATAATATGTGCTTCATCAAGAAACTGATTTATGCTGTTCACAAGAGTAGGAGTTAGAGAGGATAATAAACACGAAATACTTGTGGGGAAGGGGATGCCCATGTTAAGCAAAGAGGATAGGAAGCGCTGGCGGGGAACATCAAAAGCAGGACATTGTAACAGAAGATGATTACTGTCAGTATCAGACAAGCCACAAGCACAGGAAGTTGGGGGAGGAAGATGAAAACGATTTTTATATTGGGGAGTAAGGGCATGATTAAAACGTAGACGTATAATAGATGTGATATGGCGCCGAGAGTACGTACCATAATAAAACCACGGTTTAAGAGGAATAACAGGTTGTAATTGATGATAAAAACATCCCTTTTCTCGTGACGTTTCATTCCAATCGGACTGCCAATGTTGATATGCTATATCCCGCACTTCATGAATGAGATCAGAAGGGGGGATCGCAAGAAAAAGAAAGGGGGATTGTTGTGATGCTCGTTTAGCTGCCTGATCAGCAGTCTCATTCCCCATGATACCAGAGTGACTGGGAACCCAAACTAGAGTTATATAAACACCAGAACGAGTAAGGATATATAAGAGATACTTAACGCTATATAAGTACCAATTAGGGGAAGAGAGAGGCGAGCATAAGGCATGCAGAACATTTTGTGCATCCGTGAAAATCGTAACCTTATCATAAGCATGTGACCTGATGGTAATGAGGGCTTGTCTAATAGCAAACAATTCGGCGGTAAAAACAGAAAAGGCAGAAGGGAGGGAAAACTCAGAGATAGTATACGGTTGGGGGATATAAAAGGCTGCTCCAACGCCGTGTGCTGATTTTGATCCGTCAGTAAAAATGCTTACTTCCCTTATGTAGAGGGAAAGTCGAATACGTTTAGTTGCAAGAGGGGAAAGAGGAGTAGAATGTCTTATACTCTTCGGTTATCATTAAAGATATATCGATATCGTTTGAATATACCGATATATTATGTGCAATAAATATCGATTATCGAAAATAAGTTTTCAATATATCGCAATATCAATATATCGGTATTAAAATATTTCTGCCATCCCTACCTGATACACATTTGCCGCAAAATGGCCGTCCGAAATATCCCGATAATTTACGAAGTTGCACATATGTTGATAATTCTGTTCGATTCCAATCCGCTAGTCCAAAAATATTCTTGGCAGAGAATCCTGAGAGTGATATTTCTAGATTCTAATGGGCGGGTAGGAGAAAGGGACCCCAGCTCAGATGGCCTTCGCTTAAACCGTAGTGGTACATATAAGTTACGAAATTTATTTAGGAGGGTTATTGGGAGATACATTCAGAGAGACGGAGTGGTCTAGGGACCGGTGATAAGGGTATGGGGAACTGAAAGTCAGTAGGGATGACGAAAATATTAGTGCTCAACTGTAGAAGTATTGTAAAGAAAGGAATAGAATTAAGTAATATAATAGATATATATACTTAGCAGATATTGTAATAGGAGTTGAATCACGGCTGAGAAATGATATAATCGATGCAGAAATATTCTCACGGAACGGGATTGCGTATCGTAGAGATAGAATAGGAATAGTAGGAGGGGGAGTATTCATTCTGGGGAAAGAAGAATTTGTTAGCTAAGAAAAAGTTAAAGATGACAAACATGAAATTCTAGGTGTAAGGCTCATCTCTAAAGATAATATTCAACTTGATATCTTTGGAGTGTAGAGACCGGGAAAGGGTAGCCCTGACGCTGATTCAGAATTATTTGGGAAACGATACGGAAAGGAACGTGATAGTAGCGGTGATCTCAATTTACCAAATGTCAATTGGGAAGGTAATGCGAACGACAGAAAGCATGACTAACAAATGGCAAATAAGTTAATATGGGAAGGACAGCTGATTCAGAAAGTGATGGAACCAACTAGAGGGAAGAATATTCTGGATGTGGTGCTGGTGGTGCTGGAAAAACCGCAAGAGCTCTGTAGAGAAACCGAAGTAATAGATGGCATTAAGGATCACGAAACTGTTTTTGCGTAGTTAAAAATAAATGTGAAAGACAAGAAGGTATTGAAATTAGCAGTACCATATGGCTGATAAAACAGGAATGAGGGAGTTTTTAAAAAGTAACTATGATCGGTGGAAAACGGTAAATAAAAATGTAAACAGACTCTGGGGTGGGTTTATAAAGCAATTGTTAAGGAATGTGAAAACAGATTTGTACGGAATTGTAAAGATCCACTATATTATAACAGAGAAGTAACGAGACTAAGAAGGAGGTGCAGATTTGAAAGAAATAGAGTAAGAAGTTAGAAATGGCTGTGGAAATAAAGAGAAATTGAAGGAACTCACAAGGAAATTGAATCTAGCAAAGAAGTCAGCTAAGGATAACATGATGGCAAGCATAATGCGCGATCATACAAATTTTAGTGAAAAATGGAAGAATATGTACAGGTACATTAAGGCAGAAACAGGTTCCAAGAAGGACATTCCAGGATTCATTAATGAGCAAGAGCAGTGTGTATGCGAGGATCTTCAAAAGGCAGAAGTATTCAGTCAGCAGTATGTACAGATTGTTGGTTACAAGGATAATGTCCAGATAGAAGAAGTGACTAATACTAAAGAATTATTAAAATTTATCTATGATAACAAAGACATGTAGCGTAAGATACAAAAGTTGAAAACTAGAAAAGCGGCTGGAATGGATAAGATTTCTTGGTATATACTAAAGACATGTGTTGGGATATAGCACCATATCTGAAGTACTTATTTGATTATTGTTTGCATGAAGGAGCTATACCAAATGAATGGAGAATTACTATAGTAGCCCCTGTGTATAAAGGAAAGGGTGTTAGACATAAAGCTGAAAATTGCAGGCCAGTCAGTTTGACATGCATTGCATGTAAGCTTTGGGAAAGCATTCTTTCTGATTATATTAGACATGTTTGCGAAATTAATAACTGGTTTGATAGGAGGTAATTTGGTTTAGGAAAGGTTATTCCAGGAAGCTCAACTTGTAGTATTCCAGATATATATAGCAGATATCCTGGTTTCAGGAGATCAAACGGACTGTATCGCGATTGACCAATCTATAGCATTTGATAGGGTAGATCATGGGAGACTAGTGGCAAAAATGAGTGCAATTGGACTAGACAAAAGAGTGACTGAATGGGTGGCTCTGTTTCTAGAAAATATAACTCATATAATTAGAGTAGGCGAAGCTTCATCTGTCCCTGTAATAATTAAGAGGGGAATTCCTCAAAGCAGTATCAGAGATAAGGTCTTTTGCAGATGATGTTATTCTGTACAGAGTAATAAATAAGTTTCAAGATTGTGAGCAACTGCAAAATGACCTCGATAATGTTGTGAGATGGACAGTAGGCAATGGTATGTTGATAAACGGTGTTAAAAGTCAGGTTGTGAATTTCACAAATAAGTAAAGTCCTCTCAGTTTTAATTACTGCGTTAATGGGGTGAAAGTTTCTCTTGGGGATCATTGTAAGTACCTGGGTTTTAATATAAGGAAAGATCTTCATTGGGGTAATCACATAAATATGATTTTAGATAAAGGGTACAGATCTCTGCACATGGCTATAAGGGTATTTAGGGGTTGTAGTAAGGCTATAAAGGAGAGGGCTTATAAGTCTCTGGTAAGACCCCAACTAGAGTATCGTTGTAGCGTATGGAACCCTCACCAGAATTACTTGATTCAACAACTGGAAAGAATCCATAGAAAAGCAATTTGATTTGTTCTGGGTGATTTCCGAGAAAGGAGTAGCCTTACAAAAATTTTGCAAAGTTTGGGCTGGGAAGACTTGGGAGAAAGTAGACGAGCTGCTCGACTAAGTGGTATGTTACGAGTTGTCAGTGGAGAGGTGGCGTGGAATGGCATCAGTAGACGAATAAGTCTGAGTGGTGTCTTTAAAAATAGGAAAGATCATAATATGACGATAAAGTTGGAATTCAAAGGGACAAATTGGGGCAAATATTCGTTTATAAGAAGGGGAGTTAAGGATTGTAATAACTTACCAAGTGAGATGTTCAATCAATTTTCCAATTTCTTTGCAATCATTTAAGAAAAGGCTAGGAAAACAACGGATATGGGATCTGCCACCTGGGTGACTGCCCTAAATGCAGTGCTTTAATGATCTTGTTCTGTTCGATTCGACTCGTGGCGATCGCGATTTCTATCTCCCATTTAAACACACGTTAAAAACAAATTCTGTTCAGTTCGATTAGATTCCATTCCACTAGGTGGGAGCGGGACTAATATTTAACTACGTCATCAAATTAAAAGAAGGAGCAGGAAAGTACATGGAGGAAGTTGGCATCAATCCGGAAGAAATGTTTAACAGAGATATGTTTCGATATAAAATTGATAAATGCAAGGGGTTTCAGGAAAAACAAAATGAAAAGCCCAAGAACATGATGTGAGAAGAGTGGAAGAGGAACCACAGCGAAATGATGAAGGACTGCATTGTTTGCCGTGGTAATAATAATAATGGTATAAAGCAACTTACAATCAGTGATGTGATGTGTTGTGTCGCGATGGAAGGTACTGAAGGAGTGAACGGCCGTTGGCCTGTTCTAATAGGACTGGCGCTCATCTATGGCTTCAACTTCGACAGCTCAGGGCTTCTTTCTGGCCTCGCATTCCAAGAGAAACCATTCAGGAACTGCCAAGGTGTCAAACATACGTTAAAATATGCATCTTTATAAGAAAGGTTAAATGTCCTTGCTTGGTCATGAACGATAAATCAGGTCTAAAATGGCGTAAGAGACCTATTTAAAGAGACATCACATCTTCTATGTGTCATAATCTCTTGGTGGGCATTTTGTATGCGCATTTCTGTCAGCAGCTTTCAGATGTGATGAAAATCTAGGTCAGCTGTAAAGCTCACGAAAGAAATATAGGAAATGGTGTCCATGAACGGCTGAACCTGCATAATTTAATTGTAAAGCACTCTGTGTGTGTGATATGTTTCTTATGTTCATTAATTATGCGTGTGTAGTCACATATTGGTAGAGTGGAGTAGCGCCATTTTGTCGAGACCACGATCTGCATTTAGGGCTGTCGCTATCAACTTTCTCTTAAACGTTTTCAAATGTTTCGAACATCAGTCCCTCACTCCTCGTCCTATAAATTAATATTTGTTCCAATTTGTCTTCTTTAATTACAACTTTATCCTCAATCACATACCAGACTTATACGCTCTCTCCTTTTTATCCCTACTACACCTCCTCAATAGGCCGTGTGGTTAGGGGCACGCAGCTTTGAGCATGCATCCGGGAGATAGTGGGTTTCACCGTCGGTAGCCCTGAAGATGGTCTTCCGTGGTTTCCCATTTTCACACCAGGCAAATGCTGGGGCTGTACCTTAATTAAGGCCACTTTCTTCCCACTCCTATCCCATCGTCGCCTTAAGACCTATCAGTGTCGGTGAGACGTAAAGCATAAAAGACAACCTAAATACCGTCATAACCATGTGGAGAGATCTGTACAAACTCGTTAATGAAGATAAGTAAAGTTAACTCCCGATGGATGTCCATTTCAACTCGTGCCATTCTTAAATTTCTGGCAGTACTGGGCTTCCTTACAGTGACCATACTGTGAGAGATAATCGGTAACTCTGGCGATCGTTTTCCGTGGCTTCCACTCCTTTCCTAGATCTATGTGTGTCGGTGCGACGTAAAGACGTAAGCCTACTATGAACACAGTAAATAAAACTGAGAGGACTGTTTACCATCATGCTGTCACAACATTCTCTAGTCGCTCACAATGTGCCCGTGCTTCGCTACGGTATTCTGCATTGTATTCGGATATCGAAGTAAATTACTGTACATGCAGTGAATAAGTTATTTTTAAAATTGCATGTCTCTTAGCCTTATCCAGAAACAGCAGGGGGAGGTTCCCATACGTTGTTTCCAATGTAAAGTGCAAGTTGCGGAGTCGTGATGATAACGGTAGGTTCACTTGCCTACTGCCATTCACAATCGAGTGCGTAAGTTTTCATTATAATGGGCGGCCCCATTACCTACTGCGTGATCACAATCGATTTGGGGAGTTTTCGTTACAATGGCAGGCGCCCTTTCCTACTTCGAAACAGATTACAGTTGAGGAGTTTTTATTGTAATAGCAGGCACCTTCCCTACTGCCAGTCAAAAATGAGTTGTGCTGTTATCATTATAACGACAGACCCCTTTCCTTAATGACAGTCACACCGAGTTGGTGAGTTTCCATTATAATAGCAAGGCCACAATGCCTAACGTCAGTCACATTTTAGAAGAGTAAATTTCTTTATAATGGCGGGCACACTTGCCTACTCGCAAACAGAATCGGTTAGGGGAGTTTTGAACAAAATTGTATGCTCCCTTGAATTCTCCCAGTCAAATCGAGAGGGGAATTATTAATTATAATGGCAGTCCCTCCTTATTAATGCTAGTTACAAAGGAGTTGGAGAAGGATCTCATTCCTACTGCCAGTCAAAGTCGATGTGTTGAGTAATTATTACAATAGCAGACACACTCCTGTTGAAAGTTACTACCGATGTAAAATATTAATTATAATGACAAACACACCCCTTCCACATCACTACAAATCGACAAGAATATATATAGATCGACATACGTAGGACATGCATGTTTACAATATGGCAAACCTTCATTTACAGGTTAACTGCTGCTAAACGGTACATCATATCGACAAACGGATTGTACCATCAGATGCCTCATTTAGCGATCTAAATGGCTGGTCTTAAGATATTTTCTCCTGTCTCCTCTATTTATGGGTACAATTGTGTTAGAAACGTTGAATAGGGTAAAATTTGGGTAAGGTTTTCCCACAGGGCATTCTTTTGGGTACTAATATTACAGCTATGAACATAGAATTTGGCTCACGTATGGGTACAGGGTGAGCCAATATTCGTGTAGAATTAGATGATTCTACCTTTCGTATAAGTGATTTGAACTTCGAATTATACGTGTTCAAAGAGCATAATGTAGGTATAATGGAGAAACTAACGTATAAGTAATAGAGACATGGTGAACCGTCATAGGACCAAAGTTGCATATCACTCCAAATTGAACTGAGATTGTGCTATCCGTTTTGTGATACGACTTACCGTTTAGCCACGAAATACCTCGAAGCGAAGGTCTGTACCGGCATTAAAATTGTCTCAATACTCGTATATTATCCGGGGTTAAAAAATGAAACATTTGATGCTCATGGAATCTTTCCGTCGATTACAGGCTAAGATATATAATTTTGCCAAATTTCCATTTTCTAGCTCGTTTGGCAGATTGTGCCTCAATCTTGTTTGGGGGGAGCGGGGATTAAAAATAAGGACTTTCAGGAAACTAAAGCTAACAAATATGCAGATGGTCATTATTACACTCGAAACGGATAACTGTACGAAAATTTCGCCAAAATAGTGAATGTACAGACTCACGGTCTATATAGATAAGGAATCTGCTCTACGTACAACACCTTTTGGACTATGTCCGCTGGACTTAGCCTGCGAAACCGACCGTTCATGACATCTCCCTTATTAATTCTCCTATCGAAAATATGCACATGAGAAAAGAGTTTTAGAAATGGATTTCCATCAAAGTTGGTCGATTTCGGGTCAGGTTGGTCTTGTATATATTGTGAGACGGTAAAATCACGATGTCCCCATAAACCACCAGTCCATTCCGGAAATTTGAAATGATATGGACCTAAAAACCTACCTTTTTACCGATGGATGCTAAATATGAAGTTTGGTTGACGTATCTTCAGAAGTTCGAATTTTATCAGAAATACGCTTTATACGCACCCCATCTTGAGTTAAGTCCGGTGGGACTTGTACCGAAAAACGGTCCGTTAACGATACCTCCTTTATTAATCCTCGTATCGAAATGATTCAGATGATATAAATGGTTTATAAATTGATTTCCACTGAGGCAGGTGGATTTCCGTAAAGTTTGGTTGTGTATATTTTGTAGGAGTTCAAAATCGGTTTCGGTTTCTTATAAAGCTCCAGTAAGTTCAGTGATTCAGAAACGATATTGGTCCTAAAGCCTACCCAAGGACAGGTGGATTCTAAATATGAAGTTTGGTAGAAATATATCCAGTAGTTTTCAAGTTATAGACAAACACACAAACAGACAATCAAACAGACAAACAGATACCAAAGCTAAAAAATATGCAGATGGTCATTATTACAACTGAAATGGATAACTGTACGAAAATTTCGCCAAAATGGTCAATGTACAGTGACACGATCGTTACGATTTTCTGTATATAGATAAGTGAGATAACTTTCAACACTGCGGCTGTGCTCGTGTCCAAGGACCCTCGTGTCACCGTCGGAGAACTCGCACAATTCTTAGCAGACAAACTAGGGGTCCCCATACTACGAGAAACGTAAAATTAAGCAATTTTCTCAATTGTGCCGAAAGTTGAAGGGCTAAAGAGCCCGGAAATGTTTCAAAATGTTGAGTCTTGGATAGCTCTATCTAAGAAAAAAAAATCAAATTTCGAAAACCACTTCCGGTCTGAAAACAGTTCCATAAAAATTGCCTAAAATCGCTTGATTCTTTACTCGTCTTCTTTTTTTATTAAAATCCTAGACTTGCTGTGTTCCTTGGCACAATACCCTCAAGCTTTTTTGATTTTTGAAATATTTCTGCCCCGAATATAATTATAAGTGCCTGAGTCAAACTCTGCATTAAGACACATTAGCGCTCGTAGTGGTAGAAAAAGGGAAACTGCTAATTTAATAGACGGGATAACGATGATAAAGAAAAGGATTGTAATTTATAGGAATAAATAAAGAATATACTCTCTTATTTTATTCACGTAAAATTCGTAGCTCATATCCCTAGGATGTTTTCAACATTGAGTTATCTGCCTGAAGGGCTACAACTGTGGATTTTTGTTTCAAACTACAAAAAAGTACTCATAGGACGATGATTCGACTCCGAAAATGACGCAGTGAAGACTTTACAGGCCAAATTGATATGAGAACGTTTTCCGAATGTGAGTGACAAGGTGCATCTCACTTATTGACGGCGGTAAAAATGTGATTTGATTTATTCTTTTAGTAATAAAGTTGTCACATCATTCTTAAAACATGCCGGCATCGTTTTCCACCCTTCTCGGTGTGCTGGGAACCGCACTGTACTGCTGCTGTGCTACTAGTTTCCAAACGATGGATTTTTATTGCAATTTTGTTGTGCTTCTTAAATCCAGTCTCATGCCTCTTGTTTAGTCGACCACGTGGTTCCTTCTTTCTTCTTAGCATCTGTCCACTTCACTCCCACTCCAGCTGCCAGGATGTTCCCGTCATCTTAATAAATTTATCCCTGTTGAATTCTAGGTCTTTTCGAACCAGTTTCGTTGATTTAGCATTTTCCCCCTTGCCTCTAGGAAGGGTGTCAGTCTGTTGTCCATTCTGACTGTGTAGCCGTAGAAGATAAGTCTCCTCACCGAGCTCGATAGCTGCAGCCGCTTAAGTGCGGCCAGTATCCAGTATTCGGGAGATAGTGAGTTCGAACCCCACTGTCGGCAGCCCTGAAGATGGTTTTCCGTACTTTCCCATTTTCACACCAGGCAAATGCTGGGGCTGTACCTTAATTAAGGCCACGGCCTCTCCCTTCCCATTCCTACCCTTTCCTGTCCCATCGTCGCCAAGAGACCTATGTGTGTCGGTGCGACGTAAAACAACTTGCAAAAAATAAAATAATAATAGTAATAATGTCTCCTTCTGTTATGCTCTCTAAATGTTGGTAAAGCTCGTTTTTATGCCAAATTCTGTATTCATCTTCCCCTTTAATGGGGCCCACGATGTTTCTCAAGATCTTTCCTTCTTTCAGTTCCAAATTCCTGACTTGTCCCTTTTGGCCATGTTCGCACCTTCTTTATTATTATTATTATTATTATTATTATTATTATTATTATTATTATTATTATTATTATTATTATTATTATTATTATTATTATTATTGTACCGAGCAGTACACCTCTACGCGACGCAAGTTCAAATCTTGCGCCAATTGAAACTCCTCTACTGGAGAAACCCGGAACTTTAACCATCGAACTACCTCTACTAGTTATGAGAAGATGTCACTGAGTGTTTTTGATTTGCTTTTGTTTTTTATTAATCAAGAAGTGTGGGCATTCTCTAACAGATGTCTCTACCAAAAACTATGGTAATACACTCTGGCGCAATGGAATGAACTCTCTTGAAGAAATTTTGTATTCATAAGTTTTGTCTTTACTAAATTTTGTTCTGAGTTTCTGGGTTGGCATATTTATCCTTTCTTTCCGCCTGTTTTGAATTTATCCAATCAGTAATTTCTGTAATTAATTTTCCTCCAATCATAGCTTTCTTCTTCAAATTTCCATGTGTAATTCTTTGTCCACCAACAAATATTGAGGGGGGGTGTCTACTCATTCTTGAAAGGTCTCGAATTTTCCACGAGGGTATAAAAACTGCTGATTTTCTTGTCTCCGGGCCACTTCAGTAACATCTAGCTTAGTGTGTGGATATGTAGCAGGGGGCGGGAAGCGCCTCGTTCTTCAGACAGCAGATCTTCAACAAGGTAATGGCCTTTTAAAATTTTTATTTCTTGCTAGCTCAGCAGTCTAACTCTCGGGGAGGGTTCGAAACCTTTAATATGTAACCCATCTCTTTAAAATGTAAATTCCTTTCCAGTCTATGTAAAAATTACCAATCTCTTTTACCGTAAAGCGGGAATAGAGAGTGCTTCACCCTCTCGAGCTCCCCTTCATTTTGAAATTGAGGTGACTACGTTTTCATAACCGTTTCTTCTCTTCCTTAATGTATTAAAGTTTTTTCATACGAGTCACCTCCCTTGCTTGGGATTAGCCCATGTGTATCGGCCTAGAGGCACTTAGGTTTTAAAATGTAGATTTAGGAGTGCAAGTTCACGCCTCCATCCTTTTGTTTTGGGCCATTTAAATTAACCTGGTTTTTGCACACTAAGGCCCAGTAGATTGGGTACGAGATACCCCTGTTTATTTATAAGTATGCCTTAAGGGCAGTCAAGTGTAAAGTTTGTTTATGGCCTTCTGATAGGCTTGAACTATCGAGAGCGGGTCAGCTCTTTACGGTGTTGTGGTAAAAGTGCCTTAGAGAGGCTTGGAAGGTAAAGTTGGGAGCTAATGCTCCATGTATTAAGGGTTTTCTGCCCTTTGGTGTTTTGTGATTTTGAGCTGAGAACTCAAGGATTGATGAATTTGGGCCCGTAGCCCAGAATTTGTAGAGACCACTTAACTGGTGCTTTCTTGTAAAGCGGCATTGTACCTGATTTTCTTTGTTATTTCCCCCTAGTGGAAACTCTTTAAATTTTTCTCTTGGTTGTGTACCTGATTTAACTTGTTGTTATTTGTTGTACGCTCAAAATTCTATGTCACCATTGTTAAGTTTTGAAAATATAACCTTGTTGAAATTTTAATTCATCTTTCGAGACTTGTAGTTAGACCCATTCCAGCCCGCACCTTCTTTCACCTCTGACTTCCACGGATAACTCCGTAACAATTATTATTATTATTATTATTATTATTATTATTATTATTATTATTATTATTGTTGTTGTTGTTGTTGTTGTTGTTGTTGTTGTTGTTGTTGTGCCGGGAGGTACACCTCAACGCCGCGCATTCAAAATAAGCGCCTTAATGAACTGCTCTATCGATCAAAAAGGGAAACTAATAACACAACAAGTTGAAACTTTAATCAGAAGATGTCTCCACTGAAATATTAAGTAATTTTGTTATTGTGCAGTTTCCTAAACTGACTGGATTTCTCCTTGTTTTGTTTGCTATACATCAAGATGTTTGAACAGTTTTCTACAGATGACACTCATGCACTCTGGTGTAAGGTGAAAGAACTTATAATTTAAAGAAGTTTTGTATTTCTAGGTTGTCCATAACTGAATCTATGTTCATTTATTTTTGGATTGGCAACACTTCCTTTTCTTTCCGCCAGTTTTGAATCGGACCAATCATAAATTTTGGTAATTAATTTTCAACCAATCCCGCATTTCTTGTTCACTTTGAATCAACCAACCGGGCGAGTTGGGTGTGAGCTTGCATCCGGGAGATAGTAGGTTCGAATCCCACTATCGGCAGCCCTGAAAATGGTTTCCCGTAGTTTCCCATTTTCACACCAGGCAAATGCTGGGGCTGTACCTTAATTAAGGCCACGGACGCTTCCTTCCAACTCCTAGGCCTTTCCTATCCCATCGTCGCCATAAGACCTATCTGTGTCGGTGCGACGTAAAGTCCCTAGCAAAAAATGAATCAACCAATAAAATTAAGAGGGTGTGTCCTGATTAGTCTTGAATGATCTCGAACCTTCCCTGAGGGTATATAAACTGCGGCTTTTCATGTTTCCTGGCCAATTGATCGTCGTCTTTCTGAGAGTGTGTGTTTAAGCAGGAGGCTGGCGGCCTCTTTCGTCGGCAGCTAGAACATCTATAAGGTAATGGCCACATAATTCCATCTTTCTTGCTGTAGCCGCGAATTCTTCCGAGGGGAAGGTCCGAATCTATAACTATGTAACCTACTTTTCTAAAATGTAACTTTTCTTTCGGCTAATGTAAAAACTTCATAAAATCTTTAATTGTAAAGTGGGGATAGAGAGTGAGTTACCCTCTCGAGCTCCCCTTCATTTTAGTTCGAGGTACCTGCGATTTTGCAATCTTTTGTAATGGATTACAGTAATTAATATGCGAGCCACCTCAGTAGCTGTATCTCTGGGCCAAGAGCCCCGTTAGGAGGAGTGCAAGTGTACGCCTCCATTCATTTTGTGTTTGGGCCAGTTATCTAACCTGTTCTTTTCCACGAAGGCCCAGTAGGTTGGATAAAAGTAATTTCAGTTGTAAATTGTGACTAGAGAGGCCAGAGAGCGTAATGTTGGAGAGCCTGTAAGCTCTTTTCTAAGTTTACTGTAATATTGAGGAGTGCCTCTGGAAGGCTGTAAATTTGTTGGAGCAAAGTGCTCTTAAATTGGGGGATTTCTGCCCTTGCATAACTTATATCACTTTGAAATTGTAAATTTGTAAACTAGGGGCTTGAAGTCCAGAATCTGTAAAATTCACTATCTTGGTTCTTCCTTGTCTTGTTTCAAGGTTGCTTTGTACCTGACATGTTGTTATGTGAAAAGCTGTTGAGTTGTTGTTTTTGAAGAAATATAACCTTCAGTTCAAGTTTTAAGTTAATTTTGGAATTGTAGATAGACCCATTCACCCCCGGCACCTTCATTAACCTCTTTCTGCTCCACGGGTAACCCCGGAACTATTATTATTATTATTATTATTATTATTATTATTATTATTATTATTATTATTATTATTATTATTATTATTATTATTATTATTATTATGCAGTGATAAGAACAGAAGGTAATGAAATACAGAAAGGAGTGAGGCCTTTCCTTATGTAGAACTGGCAATAAAGGAAACTTTTAAAAGGGAATAACAACAACGTCACCTCTCACACGCAGCTCCACTTGTGATATTTGGGCATTCAATGACTCCCCCTTGTCTCATTCTTGAAGCGATCTTCACAATGTTCCTTGTGGACCGATGACCGCGCGGTTTTACAAGCATCACCAGTTGAAGTAACAAAACTCTAAAATCATTAATTCTATTATCATGGTCGGTAAATGATAGGCAATTGTATTCTCTATAACTTTTCGATGGGACCAATAGCATAGGTACTTAAAAATACATTTTAGGCGCCTTTCCCTAAACTACAATTTTATCCAGCGCCACTCAAATTATTTATAACCTTATTATCTAACTTCACACACGGATTTTCATTAAATTCGGTTTACCCATTTGCTCGTGGTTCGGCGTTGATCGTAGTAACAAAAATCGAGATTTACGAATATCTGTGTTACCATAGCCGGTACGGTAAAAGTGTATAAGACATAAATGATGAGAAATTTAATTGTTTATCGACAGGACCGCAAAAAACATAGACATTTGAGAATGAAACCTTAGTCCTTCCCCTAGACTACCATTTCATTCAGCGTGAATAACATGACTTATAGCTCCATTCCCCGAGTTTTGATATCGATTTTCATAAAATTTTCTTCAGGTACTTTTTCGTGATGCGCGTACAGACAGACATGATGGAAAATTAAAAAGTGCACTTCCTTGTTACTGTGGACACGACCGATACAGAAATTCTGAGCAATGTACAGACAAAACTCCCGAATATTAATAGATAAAGAACATTCGAGAAAATACAAGTTTCCGATCATGTAAACCACGCGCTCTCTCCACCTTTCAAGAGCGTGCTGTTTGCTGGGAGCACGCGAGTTTGTGAGCCCAAAACTGCTAGCGGGGATCAGGGACTAAGCCAGTCTCGTAAAAGATAGGTTCTGCACAAGCGCTTTTGCGACTTGCAGTGGATGATGTAAGAAACTTCTACACACTCTGGCTAACATCAGGGTGTGGTACTTCCTGACACCCTAATTACTCACTCACCCCCAAACAGGTGCATTACTCGTATTACTTGGCTTATTAGGATACACTGTAGAAACTAATATCCAGAACACACTGAGTGAGATTTCCAAACTGCTAAACAGTGACAATGACAACCAGGGAAACCGAAATTTGTTGTTCTACTGTAATGCATGCAAAATCCTTCTTGCGTTCTAAAATAGGAGAGGAAAGTATGGGTGCATTTGTAGTGCCATCATAGAAAGAAAGACTTGCTCAACTTCAACGAAAAGTAACAGATAGATTTGCCAGTCAAAAGGACCGTAGAATGGACTTAAATCATCACCTCGTTTTCTAATCCGTTAGATGGAGAGATAGGGAGTGGCAACGGCTGACGGAAGAGTAAATCTACATATGTTTGTATGTAAAAGAGTGAGAGAGAACGTGAATAAGGAAGAGAGAAGTGTTGCACACCCATCTGAAGAGAATACCGGCCACCACTGCCCACGACGGAAGTCGCTGAACTTGTTGTTCCCTTCTCTCTGCCGGACTCGGGATTAAATAAGTTATTTCTCACCTTGTACTAAACTGATTGAGATAAAACCAAGCGAAAGAAAATTTTGGATGCCTCTACCTTAATATCGACAGTTTCATGGAAAGCCGATCAGCAGGTTTTGCGTTTATTCAATGTAAACAGAATGACAGATAATGCATTCGTCTCCGCATCGAGTGTACTATCAACCCATCCTTCAACGGTTGCTAGGTAACATCACGTCACTCATTGACCGGCAGTTTGCTAAGTAACATCGTGCTACACAGTTTCAAACGACCCCCAGCCATATTTGTCAAAACTGATGAACAAACAGATTAGTAAGTTTTTGCAATGTTACCAGGCGCAGCTTCATAATACTATCTGCAGAGCTGCAGAGTGAAACATATAATATAGAGCGATTATCGATCCCATCCTTCGTACTGAGAGTCACCCATAAGGTTCTGTATGAGCTGCACGCCGCGTGTGTGTCCCTGAGACCATACACTAGAGGTATGCCTTTGCTGGCGAGATGTAGTGTTTACAGTGCACTGTGTCTTCTGGTACGGGCTAGAATAAATTTGTTACTTTCATTGACCTGTCTCAGTCTCATCCTTGGCTTTGACAATACGAAAGTGACCAGGGTATGAGCGATGCCAGTAATGCAGCCAGATCCTGATATGAATAGTGTGAAAATATCGCTCGTAGGGTTGGTTGGTGCGTGCATTTCAGCAGACTTGGCAGAATGATATGTAATAGCTCGGTGGGGAAAGCAACGGTAAACTATCTCATTTCTCTAGAATGCCTCTTCAGTGACGCCTAGGCTATCATTAAAGCTGTTGGCAGAGCTATTGAGGATCAAACCAGCCTTCGGCCTGAATACCCAACAAGCAGCACCAGCGCCACCGTCTACCAGGGGAGCATATTGAAATCTCACTGCCAGCCGTTTGGCAAAAAGCTCCCTCCGCTGTAAATAGGGAACTTTTAAAACTGTGTGGATAGTAATCGTATATGTCAACATTTCCAGATGCTACACTACCGTATAATTGTGGTGCTTCTGTTCAGAAGAAAGAAACCCCAAATAGCTTAAATACAGCAGAAATGCGTGATAAAGAGGACGGTGTTCAGTTGTGATTAAAACAGAATTAATTTACTGTTCATGTTAAGTCTTCTAACAGCGTACTTAAAGATTGGGGGTACGTGCTGTATATTTCTCTACCTTTTGTGTAATGGCCAGGACTTAAGCATAATTCTATCGAAGGACCGAAAACAGTTTCTGTCGTACGAAGCGAATGTACGAGTTCTTAGGCCTACAAGTAATCATGAATATGTTTCTCCGTAATTATAGTGAATTCTTCCGACTTAGTAGCCATGAAAATGACAACGGGAACGTTAGTATGATGTTCCTTCTCCATTAAGAAAGCGTATGCAGGTCAATATGAGTGTGTGGATCAACATCCTTTCGATAAGCGAAGGAAAGGCTTTTCTGAAACTCTTTAATCAAGTCATTTATTTAAATCGTCCATGTCCCTCAAATTCTGGGTCTTACAAATTGAGATGTTCGGTATGTTTACCTGTATTTTTTTCTGTACATTTTCAAACTGGTAGAGCAGAGTCGCCACTGGACCTTTCCCAAAATTATGGTACATATAATATGTCTAAGAAAATCGGCGACAGTGGACGCATAGGAGGAATAACATATGATCTTTCATTTTATTTTATTACAGACATAAACTTCTCTTCAAGGTCCTCAGATGATAAACAAGAAGACACATTTGGGTCATTACATATTTTAAAGTACGATTATTTTTTCATGTTAGCCTAAACTGGTTCTCCGATTATAGAAGCACAAGTAATCAATCCACTGGAATAAGTGTGGCATTTACGGTAGTCTAATGACTGCCACTCAGTAACTTCTGTACAAACATTTTTCTTCTTGTCTCGCCGGTGTATATTCCGCTAGACTGGATCTTGGATAACTATTTTACAGGAATTAAAAGATAGCAATATTAATATTAATAATAATAATAATAATAATAATAATAATAATAAGTAGGGAAGTAGGGTCAGAGAGAAACCACAAGAAGAAGACAGGAGCTAAGTGGACAGAAGAACGAAGAACCACGATGAGAGAAAAACTGAAGGCTGGCTGGCAAAGAAGGAAATGCACAACTTCTAAGAGAGCTTTCCGTGATCATTTTTCTGGTCTTTTTCGCATGTAATAATAATAATAATAATAATAATAATAATAATAATAATAATAATAATAATAATAATAATAATAATAATAATAATAATAATAATAATAATTTGTTATGACTTTCGTGGATTTCAACAAAGGGTATGCTCTAAACATTCTCAGAGAATTTGAAGTCGATGATAACTCGCTAGTACTAACACAACAGACTCTCACTGACGAAGTTCCTCGGCTCGCTGTCTCAGCTGTTTGAGGCCTCACCCCACTCCTGTTCAATTGTGTTTTAGGTAAGGTAATCAGGGAGTGGAGAAAAATATTGATCGAAAGTAATGTTCTAAATGGAGTAAAAGTGGGATGCAAAACACTTTTGACTGTTTGGCTTCCGCTGATGATGTGCTCCTAGCAGACAATCTTCAGACAGCAGTGAAACAGGTGGAAATAGCTGCTAAAACTGGCTCCTTTGAAAAGACCGAGTGTATGGGTTCGGAAAAGACAAACTCCAGTCACAATGAAAAGAAAGCTCTGTAGGAGAGAGCAAGGAATTGGCATTTAAAATGAGGCATGATATAGATCCTACCAGGCTAAACTGAGACACTAGTACGTAGCAGTCAGGCCGCAGAACTAGGAGAAATGGAAGAAGAAGGAAAGGAAGTTCCTTAGAAAGTGCTCGACGGTTTTGTGAGGTCAAACAAGGAAGTGTATGCGGGATTCGAAAAGGTCATCACACCGGACCCGGAGAGATCGCCCACGTTACAGGAAAAATGTAAATCTCACCCCCGCTGGCTGAGGTAAATGTGGACCATCTTTAGGAAGAAAGTTGCGGAACATCTCGGCGGAAGAACGGCTGAAAAGGAGCCCGAGGTTACAATGGGCGTAGTCCACAGTTGGCTGTAGAAATAAGACTAGTGTATGTCACTGTTAGAGGCTCCGGTAAAGAAAGAAAAGAGAGAGAGAGGAAGGAAGGAAGGAAGAGGCGTGATGTCGAAAATTGAGTGTGAATGTATCAAATGTGTTCTGTATCTGTCATGCTTTTTTGTTGTTTCCTAATTAAATCTTGTGTAAAATTAAAACATGCACATATTTAGTGGGCTCGTTCTAGATAGAAGACGAGAAAAAAAGGTGATGAATAACAAAGACGCATTGGTAAGTGAATGTCGGTAATCTCCAAGACGTACTGTAGGTAAGACGAATTCACACACATAAATAATACTCACTTATACAACAAACAAGATGGACAAGTATTGTGAATAACTTCCAGTGACGACGCTTTAGGCCGCATCTTCACGAATGCCAAGGATGTGCATCTTTGGCGCCGTTCAAGATTCAAGGTACAATGCCTGCATTGTAAGTTCTATTATTGTAACCTTGTCTATTATGCAGATTAACAAGGAGTCAGTTAAAATTGTAAAGGTTTTACAAATGTTTAATTTGGTGATGGGAAGATTAAGAAGAGGTTACGTGGATTAAAGGGTGTTCTTTCAGCGAAGGTTCTGAAGTAAAATTAAATAAGATTCAGACTGCAGACAAGAATTTATCATTGGATGATTTAATTTCAATCTCTAACTTGTTAAATATAGATTATACTGGTATCGCCCCGAAAATGAAGAAGAGGACGACGAATATGGAAAGAATGTGCAAAGATAGAAGAAGTAGTGGGAAAAATACATAGCCTGTAATCAGGAGTTGGGGTTAGAGATGATGGCCGACTTGTGGGAGTGGAATCATTGCTATTCTTTGGTTGTTAGAAACTCAGATAAACAAACAACAGAAAGACAAAATAAAAACAGAAACGTGATGTCGAAAGCGGAGTGTGGATGTATCAAATATGTTATTGTGTACCTTTCATGCTTTTTTTTTTTTCGAATTAAATATTGTGTAAAATTGAAACCCACAATAATAATAATAGGACCTGGCACCTCTAAATAATTAAATAGATACATTAGTCAAACAATTCAATATTCTCAGACAACGAGTAGCAAAGGTAGGGGTACACATTTAACTTGAGAAAACACAATACTTTACGATTAGTGAATCTCCTTGTACACTGCATTTGTAGCAAGGAACGATCCAACAGGTTTAAGTACCTGGGGGAATGGCTGGAACCCAATCTCTCCGAAAGAGTTGTATTGTCAACTCGAGTTAATAAGCTAGAACTGGTATGCCAAGTGACCAAGAACACCTACAATAAAAAGTGTCTCTCACGAAACACTAAAATAAAGCACTACCAGACAGTCATCCACCTTGAAGCCTTATATGCTTCAAATGGTCTAATATTCAACAAGAAGGGAGTCACAAACAGGAGAGAAAAATACTGAGGAAGATTAGGACCAGTCAAAGAAAGGAGAGAATACACAAGGCGACCCAAGCAAGAGCTCTACAAATACTGTGATAAAAACACGGACGTGTCCAGGAAGAGACGCCTAGCATTTTATGGACAAGTCTACAGGATGCATCCAGCTTCCCGTTTATTGGCCAAAGAGGAAGACCAAGTGCAGGAACTGAAAGGAACAGACAGAGACTTAAAAGACCGGACGTCTTTCAGGAGGATGCTTAAACAAACCATCAGGAAGGAAAACAGGTACCCTCCGGACAAAGGATAGGAAAGAACAACTCACAGCCAGATGTGCAATTACTTGGCCCACCCAAATATGTGATCCTCAGTCGGCCTGTACGAAGCAAGAAGGGTGTTAGGGCCTATATGTCCTAGAAAACACGACCATCGTTGTACAGTAGGAGATGGTGCGTGACGCACAGGGCGATGGAAGTCAGGTTCCGTGCAGAATGGATGTGATGAGGCGCCTTCAGCGCTCGGTTGAGGAACTGCTGGAACACCCGCCATACTCACCGGAACTGTCTCCGTGCGATTTGTACCTCATCCCAAAGTTTTAAAAAAACTCGCAAGGGAGACGGTTTGCGGCACGAGAGGACATTGCCAACGGTGCTGCACAACTTACACGTGGTGGGGCGGCCTCTCGCATGTTTGGTAATGTGTCGTGGACAATCTAGGAGACTGCCAACGGTGTTACACGTGGTGGGGCGGCCTCTCGCATGTTTGGTAATGTGTCGTGGACAATCTAGGAGACTGCCAACGGTGTTACACGTGGTGGGGCGGCCTCTCGCATGTTTGGTAATGTGTCCTGGACAATCTAGGAGACTGCCAACGGTGTTACACGTGGTGGGGCGGCCTCTCGCATGTTTGGTAATGTGTCCTGGACAATCTAGGAGACTGCCAACGGTGTTACACGTGGTGGGGCGGCCTCTCGCATGTTTGGTAATGTGTCGTGGACAATCTAGGAGACTGCCAACGGTGTTACACGTGGTGGGGCGGCCTCTCGCATGTTTGGTAATGTGTCGTGGACAATCTAGGAGACTGCCAACGGTGCTGCACAACTTACACATGTTGAGGCGACCTCTCGCATGTTTGGTAATGTGTCGTGGACAATCTAGGAGACTGTCAACGGTGCTGCACAACTTACACGTGGTGAGGCGACCTCTCGCATGTTTGGTAATGTGTCGTGGACAATCTAGGAGACTGCCAACGGTGTTACACGTGGTGGGGCGGCCTCTCGCATGTTTGACAATGTGTCCTGGACAATCTAGGAGACTGCCAACGGTGTTACACGTGGTGGGGCGGCCTCTCGCATGTTTGGTAATGTGTCCTGGACAATCTAGGAGACTGCTTTGAGCGTTTACCGCAAACGCTACTGTACTCTCTGAGAATAAACATTATGTATCTATACGATTTCATGGTTGACAGTTTCCTTCCCCCTGTGGGCGGGAGCGGTAGAATAATATCCACGGCAACACCTGCCTGTCGTAAGAACCAACTGAAAGGTATCGTGGCTTGGCTATTACTGGACCCTCAGCTGAGTCCTGCCATTGCTTCCACTTACTTGTGCTAGGCACCTCATTTTCAGGTACCGTATCCTATTCTACCTCCCTTGGTCAATTCTCCGACCCCGACGGTATTAGGTTGCGAGGTCTAGCGTCTCTTTAATTTTCACGCCCTTCGTGGCCCTTGTCATCCTTTGGTCGATACCTTCATTTTTCGAAGTGACGGATCCCTTCCATTTTTCTCTTTGATTGGTGTTATGTAGAGGATGATTGCCTAGTTGTACTACGTCTTAAAACAATAATCACCACCACCACCACCTGGTAAACCTTCTATTCCATATCACTTGACTCTCTCCACTCCCGTCTGTATATTTCCATTTGTCTAATAGATCCCGCAATCGTTCGAAAAAAATAGTTGCCCCAACCCTCGTGGTATTATTATTATTATTATGACTGTTATTATTATTATTAGGGAAGCGAGGGAACAACAGTTATTTTAGGGCTGACTTAAATGTTATTAAATGCCCCATGTTTGAGAAGAGGGCTTTTGGCGTCAATTGTATCAATGCCCATACAGTACTTTCACGTTTTGTTGTTATTATTAATATTACGAGAAACTGCAGTTCACGCGAAATCCATATGCACATATGAGTACAAGCTAGCTTGCAGAATCACAAATATTTATACATTGGAAAGGAAATATTTTAGTTACTTTTCTAACGAACCTGTTGTTATTATTTGAATTATTATTAATATCGTGTTTATTGTTCTACCATGGAAATTCTGAACTAATTTTATTTGCACACTCTTGCGTGGGGCCAAATAAAACGCAACAGCTTGATACAATGTGATTATATGAGAAATATATTCCAGGAATTATTCTTAAGGAAGAGGATACTTCACAGTGAAAGACAAAAATATGCCGAATAGATTTACAATCAGTTTCAATGAAAATCCGTCATATTCTGTATAATACATTTATAGTGACATTAATTTTTCCAGTTGTAAAACGAGAAGAATCATCTACAAAATGAAAATATTCCTAAAATACTTTTTTCTGGTAACATTCCACATCCGAAGTAAATAATGAACTTGCTATTGTCGTGTGGTGCTGTTCTCTGCACGTTCCACACAATGACTATATAAGGAAGGCGAAAGAGCATGCCTTTAATGTCGTACGAACTAACATACCAGCAATTAGTGCACTGGGTCTTGTGCTAACACTTTTCCCACACTTCATGTCGGAAGTTACAGTGTTCTAAGAAGAAAAGCCATGTCAGCAAGTGGTTATATTTCTATAACCCACCTCCTTTGGTAGCAGGGCTGCTGTATCCCTCCGAATGTGTTACAAAGATGGACATCAAGATGATTGAGGTTGTGTAGTCACCAGCTCGTCATCAGAAGATCTTGTAGTCATCAGCTGATCATCATAAGCTTTAGGAGCCACTAGCTCATTATCAGAGGATTTTTAAGTCACTAGGTGATCACCAGAAGATTTTGGAATTACCAGCTTATCGTCAGTGTATTTTGGAGTCACTATCTGATCACCAGAAGGTTTTGGAGCCACCTGCTGCAGCTTCAAAATGAAGAATACATTTGGAAGAGCATAATTTTTTCGGCTGGAGTTGGGGGTAAAGTGTTGAAAGAAAATTCTCTGGTAAGGTAAAATATATATCTCAAATGATTGGGTTGAAAAGGAAATGTCGGGGTGGTAGCAGTAATAATCACAATAATTTCGCAGTGAAAACGAGTGGGTAACGAACGGTGGGAAATAAGTTTAAGGTCAGTGTAGTATTAAATATCAATTGGGCTGTCGAAAGGAATATAGTTTTCAAAACCCATTCAAGTACATTTATCGAGAAATTACGTTTGTGTTTACTGCGGTTAAAGAAGTTATACAGGAAGCTTCTCTGAACAGTAATAGATAATCTTAGGAAGGGGTGGGGGGAAAGGAAATGAATAGTGTTTTGAGAAAATCGGGTGAACCCATAACAGATCTCATGGAATCACGGGACAAGTGGAAGGAATATTTTGAAAATATTCTCAACATAAAAGGACATCTTCCTGGTGACGTCGCTAACAACCGAGCTCGTAGGAAGGAGGACAATGACATTGGTGAAGTTACGCTTGAGGAAGTGAAAAGGATGGTAAACTCCATTGTCATAAAGGAGTACAAACAACTAAAATTAGACCCGAAATGGTGAAATATAGTGGGAAGATAGGGATAAAATGACTTCATAGAGTAGGAAAGCAGTAATTGTACGTATCTATAAGACAAGTAACAGGAAGGATTGCAACAACTATCGAGGTATATCCCAGGCTAGGTGTTCGGTGCGATCAGCAGTGTGAGAGGAGCTGTCAGGATCAGAGTTTCAGTATGCACCAGGCAATTGCAAAATGCTAACAATTGCTAATACCAGCTTCAGTCGCAGAAGAGTGGAGGTGGCAGATTTCCTATCTGCTGTTTTTCTAGTCTTAAATGACTGCAAAGAAATTGCAAATTTGTTGAACATCTCCCTTGGTAAGTTAATCCAATCGCTGACTCCCCTTCCTATAGCAGTAGCGGAAACTGGCAGTCAGAAGTGGAGGGGGGGGGGGGGAATGAATAAACTTTTTTTTTTTTTTTGCTAATTGCTTTACGTCGCACCGACAGTTAGATCTTATGGCGACGATGGGGCAGTAAAGACCTAGAATTGGGAAGGAAGCGGCTGTGGCCTTAATTAGGGTACAGCCCCAGCATTTGCCTGGTGTGAAAATGGCAAACCACGGAAAACCATCTTCAGGCCTGCCGACAGTGGGGTTCGAACCCACTATCTCCCGGATGTGAGCTCACAGTTGCGCGCTCCTAACCGCACGGCCAAGAAAATGTACCCGGATCTAGGGCTAAATCGGAGGGGGGGGGGTAACAAAATTGAAAAAATCTACAAAATGTAAGGTTTCTGATGCTCTCTGAGCAAATTTCGATATGGACGAACCAACTTTAGTGCGGTAATAATAGTACTATACAATAAAACTTTCATCAAAGGAACTATACGTATTACAATTAAATAGAAGTTCGGCGCGATTATACAATTAAAATATCATTTAGTATTTGAGTAAAGTAACAGACACAGTAAGGCTAACGAATATGCTACCCTTCCTCACGCTACGTGCTGCTGCGCGAGTCTCCACTACTTGCTGTGCCGCAACGAACGACTGCGTATTTCCGCCATGGGCGGTGCAGTGTTGCACAACTCCCAATAATTTTGCACTTCATTTGTCGTCTTTTCTTCTAATGTTTTAGTTTTATAAACCTAACATATACCGCTATTCATAAACATGTTAAAATCTACCATCTTTGGTCGTTCGCTGTACAAATGCTTCGTAACGGACCAATAAACGCTGCTGGTTTCGAATCAAACTCAGGGGGTTTGTTTCTTAAGGCAACTCCCTTGCAGGGACGAGCCGAAGCCTGCATTGCATCAGGTAGCATGCTCGCCAGTGTCGGTCTCAGGGAGTTGCACGAGACTTGCAAGTCCCCTACCGACAAACAGTTCTAAATGTCCCCGTTAGATTGCGCCACTCTGCGGAGATTACTTCATTTCTTTCCTCTCACAAAGGTAATTTCATTCCATTTTTTTTTTTCTTTAATTTACAAATTTTGCTTTGCGTTGCACCGACGCGGCTAGGTCTTACGGCGACGATGGGATAGGAAACGGCTAGGAGTTGGAAGGAAGCGACTGTCGCTTTAAGGCACACCCACAGCATTTGCCAGGTATGAAAGTAGGAAACAGCGGAAAACCATCTTCAGGGCTTCCGACAGCGGTGTTCGAACCCACTATCCCCCGAATGCACACTCACAGTTACGCGACCCTAACCGCGCGGCCAGCTTGCTGGGGAATTTCTTTCCCACGCCATACTAGACCACACGTCTTGCTTCAATGAAAAACAGGACAGCAAATTTTAAATTCAAGTGAGGCAAAAGTAATTGTTCCAGGGCGAGTGGCTCAGATGGTTGAGGCGCTGGCCCTTCTGACCCCAACGTGGCAGGTTCGATCCTGGCTCAGTCCGGTGGGGTGAAGGTGCTCAAATACGTCAGCCTCATGTCAGTAGATTTACTGTCATGTAAAGAACTCCTGCGGGACTAAATTCCGTCACCTCGGCGTCTCCGAAAACCGTAAAAGGTCGTTAGTGGGACGTAAAGCCAATTAACATTATTATTAGGAGTAACTGTAGTTACAGTGTATAATTAGCCTCTTATTTCCTGGACTGTAATTGCCAGATATACTTCAGTTTTAGTAGGAATGTAGTACATTACTTACCGGTAACGATAATAGAGTTTATTAATACTTCTGTAAGCTATCAAAATATGACACTGAAAATGTTGGTGCAACGCCCAGCTTCAGATACCACCAGCCGCCACTGATTTCCGCTAAGTATTTGTCTTTATAATTAAATAAATTAAAGGAAGGAATTACGCTGAAAAACAAACTGTACAAATTGCTTTTTTATGATTCGTAGTTTCAAGCGATTTTTTAATAACTGTTCTTCAGTCTGCCGAAACATATTTTAAAAAACAGGTGGCTGAAGTGGAATACATATCTTTTTCTCCTCAAAGTGTGTGTGTGAGGGGGGGGGGGGGCAACTTCTTATCGCCGCTACTGGGCTATAAACGAATATTTGCCCCAGTTTGTCCTCTTGAATTCCAACTTCATATTCTAATCTTTCCTACTCAACAAGAAATACCGGTAGCAAAGGCTACGGTCAGAGGGAGACCAAAGCAATGTTACACTCACTTTCTGATGATCTCAAGAGGAGTAGAACTAGACGAGATAACAATCTGTAATGAAGATATATTGGGTACCGGTAAGCTTTGAAGGCTATGTATTTCTTGTAAAATTCTTGAACTTGAGTTGATCATCGATCACTGCTTTCTCTTGGAAACACGACCCCCACAGAAGAATTCCTCACTATATGAGTTACTGCCGGTGTTTTGCTCAGGTTGTTGGTTTGTTTCTCTATAAATGCCGAATACTTGCTCTGCATTAGTCTCTTATAAAAAATATAAAAAAGGGCAAGATTTCGAATCTCATGATACTATCGATGGCGATTGAAAGTAATTCGCCGGTAATCTATCGACGTTGTCGACAAGTTCCTTCAATTCCATTAGTCTCTTGTTTTTGTCATTGTTATGTTTTGCCGCTGGGAGCTCTGTTGTCGTACTAAATTAACATGGCAGCTGTCATATTGGTTTGTCTCTAGGGGTGCGGCTTGAAAACTTATGTATTTTCTTGTCGTGATATAATTCCATGCTGCGTCAAGGTTGTGATTCAGCCGCACTGGCCTATAATGGGAACCTGTATGGGCCGGTGCTTTAGTCTCCAAAATTCTAAAAGGTAACACTCATTCTATGTTCGTGTGAGTCATAGCCTGGGTTTTGACTATCGACTTGTGTACGTTTGGAGGTTGGGAACGGTAACAGCTGTAAATATTCTGTCAGTAGACCTGTATTAAATCCTTTTTCTTTGAAAAAGAAAATAGAAAATTGACCTGTTCTCTTTCATTTCGGTATTAATAACAAACTATATTTTTTCCAATACCAAAACAATCATCAAATTAGTAGTCCACGATTTGTTATAACCTTAATTAGAATTTTACTCTAGTTCTTATCACATTTTTACAAAGAATCTCAAATAGTGTTTTTAATTCACTCAAATAGCATTCATCTTTACTACATTTTCCTTTACAAATTTACCAGCAGTTGCATCTTGATAGCTAGTGGATCAACATTCCTTTTTATTATTTTTCTCTTGAATCATTAATGAACAAGGAGAATGCGTATGTGAGGATCTACTATACGCGCACTTTATCTTGAGCCCGGATCTCCATAGTAACGAATGGGAACTAGGGCTCAAGAAAAAGTGCGCGTACTATACATAAGGAAGAAGTATTCAGTCAGCAGTATTGTAAATATTGTTGGTTACAAGGATAATGTCCAGATAGAGGAGGGGACTAATACTAACAAAGTAGGCCTATTGAAATTTACCGGTACCTACGATAACAAAGACATTTACAATAAGATACAAAAGTTGAAAACTAGAAAAGCAGCTGAAATTGATAGTATTTCCGAGGATGTAGTACTATATCTGAAGCACTTACTTGATTACTGTTTGCATGTAGGAGCTATACCAAATGAGTGGAGAGTTGCTATAGTAGCCCCTGTGAATAAAGGAAAGGGTGATAGACATAAAGCTGAAAATTACAGGCCAGTCAGTTTGACATGTGTTGCATGTAAGCTTTGGGAAAGCATTATTCTTGATTAGGCTATATTAGACATGTCTGCAAAAAGGAATACAAGTAGTTACTTCAGAAATGAAAATGGCATGTAATAATCTTAATTAGGTTATAAAAGTAAATGTGTTTCTTGGGGCGGGATGTTGGGTTCCTGGACATTGCAATGAACAAACACATCTCTCCTTTGAGATACTCTCCAAGTAAGATTTCACTAATTCCACTTCTTGTAACAGAAATAAAGGGGGTCCAAGGTCTGAACTAATACCATGCTCTCCAAGTAAGATTTCACTAATTCCACTTCTTGTAACAGAAATAAAGGGGGTCCAAGTTCTGAACTAATACCATGCTCTCCAAGTAAGATTTCACTAATTCCAGTTACTTGTAACATTACAAATAAAGGGGTCCACAGGCTGAACCAATACCCCTATCCCATTGTCACTGTAAGACCTATCTGTGTCGGTGCGACGTAAAACAAATAGCAAAAAAAAAAAAAAAAAAAGTTCTTTGTGTCTTAAAAATTTTTAATCAGAAACAAGGAATTACGGCAGACAATGTCCTAAACAGGACGAAACGTCCCATAGTTAACGTAGAATTAATGTAGAAATAAATAGTCAAGATATTCTCGTTGTGGTGGAAAGGTGTAGTTTACTTCTTATAAATTTTGATTACATAGACTATATATCCACCACAGACCAACAATGAAATTTATATCATATACTACTCTTTTGTCGGAAATCACTCGGAACAAATCAAGTTGCTATTCTTCAGATTTTTTCCAGTTTTCGAATCAAGTAATCATGGTGAGGATCCCATACTCTGGTGGGGATCTTACCAAAGACTTATACGCCCTCTTCTTTACATACTTACAACACATGAATGCCTTTATAATCATGTGCAGAGATCTGTACCCTTTATTTATAATCCTGTTTATGAAATTACCCCAAAGAAGATTTTTTCTTATATTAACACCTAGGTATTTATAGTATCTTTTGCTATTTGCTTTACGTCGCACCGACTCATAAAATTATGGCGACGAGGGGAGAGGAAAGGGCTAGGAATGGGAAGGAAGCGGCCGTGGTCTTAATTAAGGTACAGCCCCAGCATTTGCCTGGTGTGAAAATGGGAAACCACGGAAAACCATCTTCAGGGCTGCCGACAGTGGGGTTCGAACCCACTATCTCCCGGATGCAAGCTCACAGCTGCGCGCCCCTAACCATAAAGCCAACTCGCCCAGTAAGGAACTAAGAGGGCTTTTCCTATCGGTGAAACTCGCAAGCGGACTTACCCTGTTGATGATCACACCATTGCCTGCTGTCCATCTCACAATATTGCCAAAGTTTTTTTGCAGTTGCTCACAATCTTGTAACTTATTTATTACTCTATACAGAATAACATCATCCACAAGAAGCCTTACCTCTGATTCCTTATATTAGGATACTGATACCTCAAAAACTGAAGATGTTACAGATGTGAAAATGGTATTTGAAATCTCCTTTAAAAATAAAGAAATACCTATTTTTTGTTTTGGAAATTCACTTAAAGGGGCAGAGGTCTGAATTATTTGTATGAAAATGCTATTATCTAAAAAACGAAAAATGTTGCGGACATGAAAATTGGTATTTAGAATCTGCTTTAAAAGTAAAGAAACCTGTATTCCTTTGGTTTTGGAAAATCCAATGAAGGGGGGGATGAAAGAATTGAAACATTAATTGAATTAATTGTATGAAGATATTTACATCTAATAAAAACTTACGTTGTTACACACGTGAAAATTGGTATTTGGATCTTCTTTAAAAACAAAGAAAATGCATTTTGGGGGTATAATCATCTTGGCGGGGGGGGGGGGGGGCAGGGGTGAAAAGGGGTTGAATTCTTTTTATGAGGACACGTATCTCAAAAACTGAAGATGTTACAGTAGTGATAATTGGTATTTAGAAGATCCCTTACTAATAAACAAACAAGTATTTTTTTCAGAAAATTCACTTAACGGAGGGGAGTGTGCAAGGAAGTGAAAAAATGGATGTTCTTTTTATGGGGATACTTATATCTAAAAACCAAAGGTAACAGACGTGAACATTGGTATTTGGAATCTCCTTTAAACATAAAGAAACACGCCTTCCTTTTTGTGGGGGGAGGGGGGTAAATCAACTTAATGGCGGTGGGGTGAAAAAGGAGTTGAGACCAATTGATTTTACTGTTCATAATATACTTGATTCTGATCATAAAGCGATCATTTTTAATGTTTCCTGGTTTCGTTTTCACGAGCCATCTTTTCCTTTGGAGAACTTAAAGTAAGGCATATAAATATAAATTTAAACACATTTGAAATAAATGATAAGAATGATATTGACCGTACAATTGTTCACCTCTATGATAGGGTCAATAATGCACGGAAGTATACCATTAGTATCGCCAGAAATCCCGCGCACTTGCCTACGCGCGACAATCGTGCTGGTCACGTTGTCAGCAATGACAATGGTAGCAGATGCAATTTGCTGCCAAGTAGCAGTCCTGCATCTTGCTGCGGGGTCCAGAACATCATCAATAATAATAATAATAATAATAATAATAAACTGAATTCAACTAATATCACCCACCCTAATAATAATAATAATAATAATAATGTTCTGGACCATCATCAAAATGTGTGGACCGCGCTGGAAATGGGTCCTGGTTGGGTAATGACTACGAATGCAGTCCGGCCGTGGGTTCAGTACCACCAAGGCGCCCAAGACGGCACCACGCCGGATCTCCTCAAGGATTTGATCCATATTGAAAATGCTTATAGGAAAAGGTGGCAAAGATTTAGGGACCCAACTGACCAGGTGGAGTACTTGGACCTAGCCCGGGAAGTACAAAATCGATTGCTGGAAAGAAAGATTGAAAATGGGAGGAACTTTGTCATAATCTCTCAAAAAACGAGTCAGATTGCGAATTTCGGCGGATTCTCTTAGAAAAGGAGTCAGATCCTGAATTTCAGCGGATTATATATAAAACGTTAAGCATTCAAGTATAAATTTCAGTATAATACCGTAGCGAAGCACGGGTATCTTGCTAGTTTACATATATAAGAAAATGAAGGTCCAATAATATTGCTTTGAGAAATTCCCCTCTTAACGATTACAGGATCAAAAATAATGCTTCCCCTACGCTAATTCTCCATGATCTATTTTCTAGAAATATAGCCACCCATCCAGTCACTCTTTTGACTAGTCCAGTTACACTCATTTTTGCAAGTAGTCTCCCATGATCCACCCTATCAAATGCCTTAGACAAGTCAATCGCAACACAGTCCATTTGACCTGAATCCAGGATACCTGCTATATCTTGCTGGAATCCTACAAGTTGAGCTTCAGTGGAATAACCTTTCCTAAACTTGAACTGCCTTCTGTCAAACCAGTTATGGGATAGGGAAGGCCAAGGAATGGGATGGCCTTAAGGTACAGCCCCAGCATTTGTCTGGTGTGAAAATGGAAAACCGTGGAAAACCATCTTCAGGGCTGCAGACAGTGGGGTTCAAACCCACTATCTCCCAGATGCAATCTTACAGCTGCACGCCCCTAACTGCACGGCCAACTCGCCCGGTATACACAAAGAACAGGTTCCATAAAACATTACACAATTAACAGCACTATTTAAAATATCCTTATTATTGGGAACAGCAAAATTCTAGGATCTTGTGATTCTTACAGTCTTCTTGAGTGTGACATATCTTGTTCACAAGAAACACGTTCTTACTGAAAAGATGCCACTGTACACTTTGTCTTAAAATCTCCAACCAGTCTTAAATCTTAAAAATCTTCTTTCTACTCCAGAAATTATAAAAATAGGCTTATGTCAGTGGTCTATTTGTTGTGAGTGGAAGTGAATTTCTTCCTGTTGGACAAAACAGACCTTGTGTTTCTTGAAGTAAATGCACAAATCTATACATATAAAATAAGAGTTTTGTCTGTACATTGCTCAGAATTTGAAAAGAATGGTATTTCTGTATCAGACATGTCCACAGTAACAATGAAATGCATTTTTTACTTTTCCGTAATTTCTGTCTGTCTGTCTGTCTGTCTGTCTGTCTGTCTGTCTGTCTGTCTGTCTGTCTGTACATGCATCACGAGAAAACGGCTAAAGAGAATTTAATGAAAATTGGTATGTAAAGTTGGGGGATGAGTCACTACAATCTAGGCTGTAAATAATGTTATGCACACTGAGTGAAATAGTAGTTTAGGGGAAAGTCTAAAAGTTAATTCTCAAATATTTATATAATTAGTGGTCCTATCGATAAATACTACATAACTAAAGTTATATAGAATTAAATTTCCCATCATTTATGTCCTATACATTTTTACCGTACCGGTTATGATAACACAGATGTATTTGTATTTTTATTGCTTAGTCCATATCAGCACCGAGTCACGAGAAAATGGGTAATCAGAATTTAATGAAAATCAGTATATAGAGTCGGGGAATAAGAAACTACAGTCTAAGTTATAAACAGTTTTATTCACCCTGGATAAAATTGCAGTTTATGGGAAGGTGCTTAAAATTTAATTTTTAAATACCTATGTTATTGGTCCTAATGAAAAGTACTACATAACAAAAGTTACAGAGAATACAATTTCCGGTTTTACCATACCGACTATGATAAGAGTGGTATTTCAGAGTCCGCAGAAGACTAAATGTGAAGGTCTACAATATCAAAAGCGCATAACATTGATCAGCAATAACATTACATTGACCATTGTTTGTTGTGATGTTCTTTGTTATTCTGCCACTCAACTCCAATAGATGGGATTACTGCTGCGTACCGAGTATAACAGCCTGACTGAATATTGGCGGAAAATAGCTGGGGAGTTAGAAAACTTCCTTCTTTAGCATGCCATTCCTCTGGTTCATACATTTTCTGATACTGTACTGCTGGTACGTAACACACTGGTTCTTCACAGTATTCCAGCTATTCGATCCCTACTCTGACGCGCTGTTTTGATTGAGCAGTGCGAACACTTAGGCTTAAGGCAGAGGCTCACTTAGTAGAAGCATGACCTGGTTTAGAATTACAATTTAGGACTATTCCAAATTATAGCACCACAATTCACTAAATAACTCAAAATTCAACCCTGAAAAGAACTGTTTCTGAAGAAAAACTTCTTCCTTTTCACTTTTATTCAGTTCTACATTCATTTTATTCCAAATTAGCAGTGATGAAGGGGGGGGGGGGTTCTCCTCTGGCTTGGAGGAAAAATTTGCCTCCAAGTCAGATAGATTTTTCTGCCGCCAGTGTAGTGCATTGAGATTTCCTGACCCATCGGGTACTCCTAGGAAACAGATTAGTAAAAGGGCATAGTTTTTGCCCTGGGACTCTCCACTATTTGACTCCCCCCCCCAGCCGCGGAAAAAAGCCAAAGAGTGTTCACGGATCACAGCTGTCTGCGGGTTGGTCATTCCAGCTCTGGAACTCTGAACTGTGTGGTTTTTCATTTGATCGAGTATTTCATATGAAAGCATTGCTTTTAATCGCGCCATTCCTTCTGATGTCATTGTAATAACCTATGTTCATTTCAGTTGGGAAGACCAAGAAGACAGTCTTTCTGAGGATGTAAAAAGGCAGGTGGAGAGTGAGTGTCTGCCATTATAATGAAAACTTCCCAACCTGATTGTGACCGATGGTAGGCAAGCGGGCCTACCATTACAATTAAAATTCCCTAACCCAGTCTTCATACGAGAAAAGACGTTTGGCGACTTCCCCGGCGCGTTTCTAGAGTAACGTTAAGAGCTATGCAATTTAACACTATCTTGCACACAGCATGTACTCTACCTAACCTAGAATTCTGTATACAATGTAGAATTCCGTAGCGAAGCACGGGTACATCAGCTAGTTCCATATATTACTGGTACGTGCAGCTCACTCACTACCACCTACTTTACTAACAACTGCTCTCCGCCTATTGCAAGCTGTCCGCTTCATTACCGTATCGATGAAATGAAATGTCGTATGGCTTTTAGTGCCGGGATGTCCCAGGACGGGTTCGGCTCGCCAGGTGCAGGTCTTTCTATTTGACTCCCGTAGGCGACCTGCGGATCGTGATAAGGATGAAATGATGATGAAGACAACATATACACCCAGCCCCCGTGCCATTGGAATTAACCAATTATGGTTAAAATCCCCAACCCGGCCGGGATTCGAACCCGGGACCCTCTGAACCGAAGGCCAGTACGCTGACCATTCAGCCAACCGTATCGATGAATCCAATCAACAAATTCTTAAACAACTTAATTTAAAATGCCACCTAATCAATACTTTATTTCTTGTCTTTTGGCAGAATTAAAAAAACATTATCATATACAGGACATGTTTCGACCACTTAGTGGTCATCTTCAGCTGTCTTTAAAAACAGTTTGATTAGTAAGTACATTAAAATCTTAAATTACTTTCCCATGGGAACTTATAACTATTACTTAAAGCGCTGAGATGTGTAAAAAGGTACTTAAATTACAATTCACGTCTACGGTAATATTAAAAAACTTATTTTCTAATTGAATATATTTAAAAAATCTTAATGTCTGTAATTAGGCACTTTTTATAAAAACATTAGGTTGCTTAATCTTGCTTATGTTAAAATCGATGTCTTCAAGTTTCTTATTGATTGTCTGTTGTGTTGATTATCTTCCTTGAGGGTTGCTTTTTATTTTTAGTAACAGGTTGTGTTGAAATGTTAATTTACAATGGTCCTGTGGGAACTTTGCTATTGAGTTGTGTGAAATGGCTGTCCTCAGACTGTGACACATTGCTACAACACTAGGCCGTGTACACGAAACAGTCTCAAGCTGACCAAACTGTCTCCTGTATTGTTTAATTCTCCCTGCAGTATGAGTAACTTGTGTTGTGTCAATGAATTTCCTGAAACCTTTAATGCAAAGTGATTGATGATATAGTAATTATAATTTCATGTGGCTATTTCTAGCCGAGTGGAGCCCTTGTAAGGCAGACCCTCCGATGAGGGTAGGCGGCATCTGCCATGTGTAGGTAACTGCGTGTTATTGTGGTGGAGGATAGTGTAATGTGTGGTGTGTGAGTTGCAGGGATGTTGGGGACTGCACAAACACCCAGCCCCCGGGCCATTGGAATTAACCATTGAAGGTTAAAATCCCCAACCCGGCCGGGAATCGAACCCAGGACCCTCTGAACCGAAGGTCAGTACGCTGACCATTCAGCCAACAAGTCGGACATTGATGATATTAACACAGATAAACTTACTTTGCAAAATTCTATCCATATTAAAAAACCATTCATTTCTTGCAATTCATCAGCCACCGAGTGAGTTGGTTGCACGATTTTGGTCGTATAGCTGTCAGCTTACATTCAGGAAATGGTGGGTTCAAACCCCACTGCTGGCAGCCTTAAAGATGATTTTGACCGGGCGAGTTGGCCGTGCGGTTAGGGGCGCGCAGCTGTGAACTCGCATCCGGGAGATAGTGGGTTCGAACCCCACTGTCGGCAGCCCTGAAGATGGTTTTGCGTGGATTTCCATATTCACATCAGGCAAATACACTAATCATTCTTAGTGTTGATCCAAAAGGTTTTTTTTTTTTTTTTTTTTCTTCCTGCTGGGCTGAGTGCCTCAAATGATTGAGGCACTAGCCTGTTGGCAGGTTCGATCCTGGCCGAGTCGGGTGGTACTTGAAGGTGCTCAAATATGTCAGCCTCATGTCGGTAGATTTACTGGCTCATAAAAGAACTCCTGTTGAGGAGTAAATTCCTGCACCTTGGTGTCTCCAAAAACCGTAGCAGTATTACTCGCGCAACTTTTAGTGATACCTGGGTTCCCTAGGCTGAATCGGTAGACCTCGGCAATCTTCGAGATTCGTACTGGCAACCTTTGAAACACAAATTATGAATCCCATATGCATCGCCGTGAGACATCTGACATACACTTTACGTACTAGTACTGTTGTTGTTTACACAGCAAAGCCAACCTATAGAATTCATGCTAGGAACAATATTCGCATCGAGTAATGTTATATAATGTGTGTGTGACACAGTTGTTGGCTTAAGATAATGAAAGTTTAGAAAATTCATATTGGTCGATCATACTATCGATTCAGTTCAGATTACATTTCCATTCACTTGGCAGTATTACCAGAACCAGGAATGCTCCCTCCTTACTCCTCACCCCCGTACAAACAAGTATCACTAAAAGTTGTGCGAGTAATAGTTAGTGGGATGTAAAGCCAATATTATTATTATTATTATTATTATTATTATTATTATTATTATTATTATTATTATTATCATCATCATCCTTGTTAAAAGAAATACTGTCAAGAGGAAATACTGTAATTCTGACAAATTTAAGACATCATCTATAGTTGCCAATAATACACTCTTATCTGAAAATACCAAGTCTGGTGCAGGGCTTTCTAGTTGACATCGTATTGATCTGTATGTGAGATGATTATGATATTGATGAAAAAGGGAGAGTTTGAAACCCAATGTCATAAATAGCCTACTCCTGTTGAATAACACAACTGCTCAAAGCTTAACTTCTTCATCCGACAAACGAATCTCCATCAGCAGCGTTCACTCCATATGAACACTGCAGAAAAGTTTGGAATTGAATCCAGGCTTTTTGCGCGCAATCTAGTGTATACCACCACCTCTCCTACCCTAACATTCTGATTGTGAAAAATGTTTTCCAGCAGCAGGACTCAAACCGGCTAACCATGGTGTCAGACCATATGGGCTTGACAATTTAACGAACATGGCAACCAGGTGGGCTAGATTATGAGGTGAAGCACGGTCAGCGCAAAGAATCCTCTCGACCATTGAAATGAATGAAATGGCGTATGGCTTTTAGTGCCGGAAGCATCCGAGGACAGTTTTGGCTCGCCAGGTGTAGGTCTTTTGATTTGACACTCATAGGCGACCTGCGCATTGTGATGATGAAGACCACACATACACCCAGCCACCGTGCCAGTGAAATTAACCAATGATGGTAAAAATTCCTGACCCTGCTGGGAATCGAACCCGGGACCCCTGTAACAAAAGGCCAACATGCTAACCATTTAGCCATGGAGCCAGACTCTCAACCATTAATCTTGATTTTCTAGACTTGGGCTATTATCTCTCCATCAGATAGCTCTTAAGTTGTTTTCGCATAGGCTGAGTGAACCACGACCCAGTCCTTTGATCCTGTTAAAAATCCCTGACCTGACCAAGAATCAAACGCAGGGCCTCCGAGGAGACATGCTATACCTAGACACCTTTCATTTGGTTAATGGAGTAGATAGGGTTCACCTGTTCAATCCAAGTGTATATTATCATTATCTTGGGACTAGTTTTGACCTGCTAAGAGGTCATCCTCAGACACTTACATGTACAAATTGGCAAAAATCAATAAAATAGTGAACTCCATTATACATTGTAAATTTGTCAATGCAGATCAGACATGAAATTCATCTCTTATGTAATGTTTCACTGTCAAGTCATCAACATCTTGTCTGTATTGAACATAACGAAGCACCATTCCCTTGTCTGTTGTCCCATTTACTTTTTCAGCAGTGGTCAGCCCTCTTCTCACTTCATGCTCCTCTAATTGGATCTTTTGCGTGTGCCCCATCTGTGCATGTTTACGTGATGAATCATTGCTCTCCATTTGTATCCTATGCATATGGATCAGGAGGTTATGTGGAGATTGTCCTTGTCTCGCTCTTCCCACACTGACCTGCCATTGTGTTAGTCCTGTTTTGTGTGTTCCTTTCTGTCTGACTTAACATGTCACTGTGTTCTTGTCTCTCTGCCTGTGCCTTAACTTGCTTGTTCTTTTTTCTTTACTTACATCTTTTATACTGTGAATAGTGTATCAAATTGCAGAAAGGTAAAGACACTAGTTGAATTATCATTTCTAGTGTTACGTCTGTTTCAGGGTGTATCGTTCACAGCGTACCATGTACAACCGTGGACAGGATAATGTCGAGGTGAGTTCACTTCATTTCTGGCACGAGGTTTCATGTCTTTTTTCATAGGAATGCTTGGCTGTAATGTCTGTGTCTTGGTTCTTCGTGTAACGGATACGTTCTTTAAGTCTGGTAGAAACCGGACACTTCGGGATGTGTTGCTTAGGCAAAACGAAGCATCTGAAAAGACATGAAATTTCGTTTGACAGATCAAAGATTTTAGCACCTATTCCCTGAAATTTTGTTAGGAAAATTTGTGAGACTATCAAAATTAACCCATATGGACCCAGCTGCCATGTTCACTGACATTGATAGGAATCTGCCAACTTTCTGTTGTGCAGTTTTGGTGTTATAGCCTTTAGCAGGACTGTTCTGAAATGCCACGAACAAGTCTGAAATTGCCTTATCTGCAACGAATAAGGTATTGTAATAATAATAAGAAGAAAATAAAAAGAACATGCCATATTTGGTTCAGTAAGCCCTCATCAATTGTTCTTTTCCTTTCTCCCCGCTAGTCTTAAAAGAAAAGAAGGGAAGAAGGATCAAGTAAGCCTTCAGTAACTGTTATTTTTCTGTCTTTCTCTACTGCTTTTCCTAAAGGAGAAGGAAAGAAGAGGAAGAGGAAGGAAATAAGAAAAAGAATGAGCCAGATTTGATCAAGTAAGCCCTCAGCAACTGTTATTATTTTTCTCTTTTTCCACTGCTTTTCTTAATGTAGAAGAAGAGAAAGAAGAAAAAGATGAGAAAAGAAGAAGAAAAGAAGCCATATTGTATCGAGTAAGCCCTCAGCAACTGCTCTATTTCTTTCATTCTGCACTGTTTTTCCTAAAGCAGAAGAAAAAAGAAGGAAAGAAGAAGATGATGATGATGATGATGATGATGATGAAGAAGAAGAAAAGTAGATAAATAGGAGCCACTTCAGATCGAGTACGCCCTCAGCCATCGTTGGTTTTTCTTCCTTTCTCCTCCGCTTTTCCAATGCGCTAATGGGGTTACGGATGCGGACAGGTACGTTCATGGATATTTACCCCGCAAGACAGAGCGCATACCAATCTGCTTATGGTTGCATTTGGGTTAAGAACAATATGAATTTAGAGGAAGGATACAAAATCAGCCATTCTTGGATGCGTATTATACATAGATTAAAAGATGCAGGCCACAATATGAACATACAGAACGAACCTCAAGTTACGTAATAGCACTGGCTAATCCCAGCTACCTAGCTGTGACACGTTCGTTCCAGAATTCTCAAGAGACTGCAAGGGGCTTACATCAGCCAGAGAGAGAAGGCTATTTAAGGCCTTAACTACTCTCGTATTTGATTAGCTGCCTGGGAGAATGATTACCTCAGATCGAGTAGGAGTATTTTAGTCGCCTTGACAAAGAATACTGCAATGTATTCTAAACATCGGCAAACTGTACCGAATGCACAGAAAACACAAACACAGTTCAACCTGGAAGAACTAAAAAAGTCTTCAGTTGATCATCTCACTTCCTTTGTGATCAAAGTGCTCCAGATGGATACAAAACATCTGGTATAGATTTTGTTATTGTTTCCTTATGCTAGCACTGAGAACCACATTCCAGTCGCCCTCGAACACATTTATATTGCTGCAGCTTTGTTGGAAGATACGACGCACTTATGAAACAGCTGCCGTATCACTAGTAAGACTGGAGTATTTATTTACAAAAACCCCTCTTACTTGAAGGTTCCCACATGAACAAAGCATAACAAGACAATGAAATGTATAATTTCAGCTTACCGTGGTAATTTTGTTGATTACATTATTCTTATAATGTCATTAAAGTATAAGAGTTATAGTATATAGCATTGATTTCTAAGCAGTGTAATTAAACCTTGTAAAGCTAACAAAGCTATACTGTAATTACTGTAGTTTGTAGATTTGAACAGCTTTATGGTACCACTTAGCAGCTAAATAGTAAAAGAATGTATGACAAAAATGATTGCTATTGATGAAATTTGATGATCAGAAGCAGATGTTGCCTGTATCGTAGTGAGTAGCCCAAGGTAGTTTTTTATGATCAGCTTGATTTATCATGCATTTTCCAGTGTCTTTCAATGTTTTTATGTTATACAAGAATTGAATGTTTAAATATACAAACTCGGCCACCTAGTTGCAAATCTTCTGAAGCACTTGAATTTAGACAGCTTTCCTAGCAATTACATTCTGATTGCACTGTTGTCTTCCAGTTTGAAACAATACTTAACACTAGAACCGCGGCTGTTAGTTCTTTATTCTCTAAAATCTATTTGTAGCAAGTGTACACAGCCAATGAATATACCAGTTCCTATGCTGAAATTGTAGAATATTAACTATACAAAGATGGAATATGCGGACAATAGGATCGCCCCACTTCGCTGACCACAATGAGTCCAGTTGCTCCTATGGTACCATGAATGTGCAGTATAGCAAGAAAGGCTTCCATCTCCTCAATTTTTAGAGACCATTCATCTGACATCAGTACACATGATGTACATTACCCTTTTTTTATTTGTGAGAATGGTACTTCCCACGACGCACACGTTGAGAATACATAATATTCCTTGGCTGTACACATGCTGCAAATATTTATTTTCCTTTTGGCAGGGGATAGGGAACAAAGATATATCTGGGTCACAAATGACCCAGCCGCGGTTCGAGTTCCCAAGACTCTCTAATTAGTTTTGTCAGGAGACTCGGGTCGCACCACCAGATGTGTTTAATGTGGTCTCAATTAAGCCGTGAATTTGTCGAGATATTACATTGGCATTCAGAAACAGACCGCTTTGGCTTGCATAGAACCCACGATTTTCAAATAATGAGTCAGATACTGCACTGTTCTTACAAAAAAATTGGCTATGTATATTATATATATTTTTTATTTCAGTAGTATAGATCCCTTTTGTGGCGCTCACAAGTAACCGATCGTGACAAATGAGCATTCAAAAGAAAGAGAATAGATATTGGCAGTGACAAATTGACTCTCATTATCGATAATTTCCTTTTAAAATGAGTTTTAAAAAATTGTACGAAGTGTGCGATTTGTAAATACTGTTGCTGTAGGAAAATAAGTGCCATAATTGCTGTCCACTCCACAGTTTGGCCGCCTGTTTTATGTCATTATAACGTGCTGTAATGATCAGTTAAGAAAAGAAAGATAGTAAAACCAAAAATTACTTCCGTAACATTCGTCAGTATAATAATGCGCTTGCATTTGCTTCCATTTGAGTGGATACCATAAATGTTAAAAAAATCAAATATTATATTAAGTGGTAAGCAAGACTGTCTAATATTGTACTGATTAGTTCCCCAGGGGGCTACTCCACCACATACTTTATGAACATGCGAGATTTCTCACATGGGTCCCCTAGTATTTCTAAATTTAGAAAAAAAAAAAAAAAAAAAATCTGTAAACATTGGACAGAATACAGCCAATAAATCAGGTTGGATGTGGACAAAATTATTAAACTTTCTTCACCTTAACCCAGATATTTCTAGGGTTGCTGGAGCCGCCTGCGTTCGTTTTGGTTTTGGCTGGGGTTCAAGGCTGGATGCCCTTCCTGCCGCTATGTGACTTTTGAGAAGAAACCCAGGATCGACTGGGATTCAAATCTCAGCCCTCGGAGTGAGAAACCAGCAGTGAAGCCCCTGAGCTAATCACACCCCCAATAATAAATATTATTATTATACGGCCTCAGCTACAATGTTAAAGCATTTCAATTTGATGCCATTTACACTGCCTGTGCATCAATTTTGATGTTCTGTTTACTTTTCTGAATGGCAAAGTAAACCAGATCTCTGTTGTTTAATGTTAAGAATTTTATTCTTCGGGTTCCGTATTGAATCAAGATTTACAATAAACAAAGAAAATAATAAGATCCACCTTTTCAGTACTATATATTACGTGAAATTTTCTACATTTCTGTTAAATCATCACGTTTATGAACTTTTGGTACTGGTTTCGACAAAACTATATGTCATCATCAGCCTAGGACAAATTATACAAAGACAATAAAATACATTGATCGTGACTCTTATAGTAATATCATAATAGTAATTTAGAAAATATACGTGTTAAAACTAAAATAATATTTACATATATAAACTGATAGTCAATAATACAGTAGTGGTCATTTATAGTACAAAAACCGAATTTTCTTTTAACATGTTATTTTTAATTATAATTACTAAGGTTATAAAAACCTTATAAAAACCGACCACTATTGTATATTGACTATCAGCTTATATATGTAAATATTATTTTAGTTTTAACATGTATATTTTCGAAATTACTATTATGATATTACTGTAAGAGTCTTTGTATAATTTGTCCTAGGCCGATGATGACATATAGTTTTGTCGAAACTGGTACCAAAAGTTCATAAACGTGATGATTTAACAGAAATGTAGAAATTTTCACGTAATATATAGTATTGAATAGGTGGATCTTATTATTTTCTTTGTTTATTGTAGATTTCTGTTGGATGATCTATGGCCTAGTTTCAATTAATTTTGTTGGAAATATCAAATGTGTGATCAGATTTCTTTGGCTTGCCGACATGCCATGGAGCATCGAATGGATTTCTTCTGCCACATTTGAACCCACAATTTTGGGGTCTGAAATCTGACACTGTACCTAACTGATCCACAGAGGGATAATAATAATAATAATAATAATAATAATAATAATAATAATAATAATAATAATAATAATAATAATAATAATAATAATAATAATAATAATAATAATAATATCATTTAAATATCTGGGAGAAATCATAACATATAACCTCAATGAAAAGCCAGCATGGTATAACAGAATAAATAAACTGACCAGAGCACAATATGTCACCAAGAATACCTACAACAAAAAGGGCCTGTCAAATTACAAAACAGTCACTCAACCAGAAATAACATACGCAAGTGGAACCATCTTCAAAACAACTAACACTGCACAAATAGACAAAATACTCAAGATAGAGAGAACGTGCATCAACAAATCATACCAAAAAGATTGACACTGGAGAGTAGCTTCTAATGAAACAGTCTACAAGGAAATAGAACCAGTAATGAGCTCAATCAGGAAGAAATGCATTTCATTTTTTGGACATCTAATCAGGACACCAGAGAACAGGATCATCAGGAGAATAATAGAAAAATTATGGAATAGTAAGTGCAACATTAAGTGGATTACAGAAATCAAGGAAGATATGGATGAACTACAAATTACAGTGGAAGACCCAAGAAACAAAACCGACAAAATCAAGAAACTCACAGACAAACAAGCCAGACTGCAAATCAGAATCAACAAACAGGCAATAGGAAGGGTGATTTCCGATGAAGAAAGAAGGATAAGATCACAGAGAATGAAGAAGTACTGGGCTGACAGGAAACTGAAAAATTCTTTGTATAAAGTTGGCTAGAGTAGTCCAATGAAGGCCATAAAATGTAAATAATAATAATAATAATGTCATGTATTTAACATCTCTTTGATTACTATTTTTTGAGAGATGCTGGACTATTGAAATTCTATACTGAAAAGAGGGAAGAGGGTTTATAATATGCCTTTGTATTTGTTGACATTAATTTCACATGTATAAGCCCACTTGAAAGCCAGTCAAATGTATCAGCATTCACTTCTGCCACCTGGAGCACCTTGACTGACTACTCTCTGCAATGAAAGACATTCAGTTGGAGATTAGAATGAAAAAGTCCACAGCCTGTTTCCAGTCATTTGACCAGGTCAGGAATGGAATGAATGAAGCTCCCATCTAGCGGCGAGGATAGGAATTGTGCCGGCTGCCGATGACTGTCGCACTCTTCTGGACCTATGATTAATGACTGACAGTTGAAGTGAAATGATATTGGAGAGTACTTTATTGCTTGAATGAAAGATGACAGGGAGAACCAGAGTACCCGAAGAAAAACCTGTCCCGCCTCCACTTTGTCCAGCACAAATCTTACATGGATTGACTGGATTTGAACCATGGAACCCACAGTGAGAGGCTGGCACCTGAGCCACGGAGGCTCTTAGAAAGGCCAGTAAAAGAAATAATTGCACAGTCTTCATCAGTCACACAGAAAAGTATGCTGGAACTTATTTTGGTGTTTTAATCAATGTATTTGTGTTTCTCATCTTTGCGTGGATAATTTTCTCTCCCTGTCATATCAGTTTTGAAATTAGTTTATAGTAGAAAATGAAAACTGTATTTGTCAACAAAACTTTTCCCTTGTGGTGGTTTTGGGGAATCACTTCTGTAGAGTATCACTTACAAATGTACGAGGGGGTACCCAAAATAACCGGAATAACATTGCCAAGAGCAAAGCTTGTGTAGTATGCATTTCTGCCGCTAGGCCTGTGTTGTCAACCTGGCTTTTTCTGTTCATCTGCAGTGATTGTTTTTGCTAGCGCTGTTTTGTTCTTGTTTCGTTTTTTGTGATGTCAAGTTTAAGTGAACAACGTTCAGACTTTTTATTAAAAAGTTTTAAGAGGATTGTGCAACAGTGCTCATCAGAAAAGACCCAATTTGTGGCAGACCGGAGACTGGTTCGTCCACCACAACAACGCATCTGCACACACAGCCATCTCTGTTACAGTTTTTGTCATAAGTTATGAATTTCATTATGGTCCGTAAAAATGGCATAGCATGGTTCTGCTACCCCATGCCTGACCTGCCTTCGTGCAGCTTTTTCTTATTTTCACAGATGAAAAGGGGCGTGAAAGGACACTGATTTGACAACATTGAAGAGCTCAAGAGAAAAACGAGGGTGGGGCTGTCAGTTATTTCTAAAGATGACTACAAAAAAAGTTTCAAACAGTGGAAGCACTGGTGGGACAAATGTATTTGTTGTAACGGAGAGTATTTTGAAGGGGATATGGTAGTTTTGTAAAACAAACTCTAAATATATAGCTTTTAAAAAATAATTCCTTTTTTTGTATCCCCTCGTATGGCTTAAATTTCACATGTCTGTATTGTATTCCTTTTCTGATAAATTTGTGTTACTTTATGTGTTTCTAGTTTGACTTCCTTGTGGATGATGTCAAAGTAAGTATGAAATAACTACTTTTAAATGTTTAAACTTAAACACTGCTACATAGTCTGAGGTATATCTGTATTAAATTGAATGGCTATGAAAAGATGTATTTAGTTGAGGCTTGATGGTAGATTCACTTTTCTTCTCTCTTTGCATTACTTGATCAGAAAATGAATTTGATGTACTACTCCCATGGATATTATTTCTGGTCAAATGCTGAGCTGGTGCTGTGCTGTAAATTATGGGTTTTAATTGGGCAATCCCAGCAACTATAGAGAACTCTTATTTTTAAAGGCTTATAAGACAGAGCACCAAAATATGCATTAATCAGTAAGATATTTGCTCCATCTCATAAACCCTGATGGACAGGGAGGAGATATAGTTTCATGCTGCAAATTAATTAGAACACAACAATAACATACACATTTGATGTTTGATTCTGTGCACTTACATTATTATGTCACCTGCTTAACGTTCAGAGTAACTAGCTAGTCAGCGACTCAGGTGCTAATAAGTCTTTGAAACTAGAGCTAATGTTAACTGCTTCAATTTGACAGCAAATTTCTGTTTCATTATGTTTTGCGTGATCAAGTATTCCAAATATTTAAATGAACTCTTCCTGTTCTCCAGTCTGTCCAACACTAAATATAATATTTATAACTCTGTAACATACATGTAGAAAACACATTGTTAAATAAAGTATGACTTGGTTTGTCCCTGAAAGAGCCACCAAATCACACTTTTCTTTTTCTCAATTAGTTATTATAAATTGATGAAAAGGGTTTAAAATGTAGAAATGTTTGTTTAAATCCTGTTTATACCGAGCGAGTGGCTGCGTTCAGGAGATAGTGGGTCGGCAGCCCTGAAGATTGTTTTTGCACCAGGCAAATGCTAGGGCTGTAGCTCCCTCAGTCTGTCCTGTCAGTACTATACAACAACTGTACATGTTTCTTGATTAGAATGACAAATTATTTAGTTGTTTTGATAATAGTTGAGCATCTATTCAATTTGTCATTCTAATAAAGTCCTTGGCTTTTGATAAATATTATTTCGCAGATGGTATTGACAAGGCAGGTTCATATTATCTCCTTTTTTCGGTGTAGTGAGATTGTCACTGTAAGTAGTCAATACGGACCACCATGGACCATTAATCAGGTCATAAGAGTCTGGAATCTGGTGATGCCCTTTCAGGGACAAAGCATGTCATTCTTTGTTTAATAATGCATTTTTTTGTTGTTGTTTTTTTTACAGGTATGTTATAGGATTGTACTTGTTATATTTAGTGTTCAACAGATTGGAGAACTTAAAAGTTACATTGAACTCTTTATCTCAACGAACTGACCATTTAACTTTCCAGGAATTACCTACTTTTCAACTTTGTACAGGATAATAGCCTTAACTGGCACATCCAAACTCAAAGTTTGGATTTGGTTTGGTAATGCAACCACAGGCAACTTAAGGGAAGTAGGGAAAACTTTACTAAGAGGGTTGCGAAAGAGTGATTAGGAATCCAACATGCTGTGGCTCGCGTGACATCACAATACGCAACACAAGGCTTGCCACGTGATGAAATCATCGTTCTGGTTTGGTTGGGTTAACTCCCAGTCTTGCACGACAAGCAAAGGCAGTCTGCCTACAGGCCTCTAGAATCCCCTGCGAGAGCAGCACATTCTGTGTTCAAAGGAAACGTGAATTAACTTTTTTTTTCTTTTTCCCACAAGTTGCTTTACGTCGCACTGACACAGATAGCTCTTACGACAGTGATGCGATAGGAAAGGTCTAGGAACAGGAAGGAACATGCCGTGGCCTTAATTAAGGTACAGGCCCAGCATTTGCCAGGTGTGAAAATGGGAAACTACATAAAACCATCTTAAGGAATGCGAACAGTGGGGTTTGACACACACACACACACACCTCCTCCTTTTTTCCCAAATGCAAGTTCACAGTACGTCCAACTCACTCGGTTTAATGAACATTGACTAACTTTGCAGTTTCCTTATTTTCATGAAATGCTGCAGCCCTTTGGCCAGGTATGATACAAACTGTGTAATGGAGTTCAGCCAATTGCAAGACAGAAAATGGTCACATTTTGCACATTTACATAGTCTCGGTTTTAATTCTTCTATACAAGTGAGAGCACCTCTAGTGGCGGGTTGGTGGATCCTTGACAAGCATAAAAGAAGGATCTCTCCTCTCTGCTACTTCAGGTATCATTGCACATCATTTTCACGTGTATATTCTCATTCTTAATTATGCATCCCTGGTACTAAAGTGCTACCAGAAAGTATTTTGAAGTGTGTATTGAAGCTGAAAACGTGACGTGACTGCAGTTAGAGACTTGCACGGGTATACAGAATACTATCCGCACCCATTTCCTGCAAATAATATATTGCAAATATTTAACTAAGTAGAAACGGATAGATCTGTTACGATAATACAACAGACCAGACTCCCTGCAGTGACAGGTTTATGAGGAATTTCCTCTTGCAACATATTGAGTGATTCTCTTTCAGAATCTCAGTTCCTTTCTTTCGCTAATTGCGGGCAGGATCCAGTTAGGCTTAGGTCAGATTTACAGCTTTATGGACTCACCATTCTCCCATACTAATGTCAAGGGTCGCCTAACAAAAAGTAAAAATAAGAGTATACTTGAGTGAAAATCAGTAAATTTCATTATTTGGAAATTATCTGCACTGCCATACAGTTTACATCTACCAAGACACTAACTTCATGGATATCTATATCTATGCAGGGCTCTAACTATAGTTCTTCCATACCATAACATTTCTTTGAAGTTTAGGTCGATAATCCAAACTATTGTGATCCCAATTAGGCACTCGGCTGTGTGATTATTTAAACCATGTAGGAGGATAGTTTTGTTTTGCTTGCCCTTGCATCTGTTTTCTTTACACTGTGGTTATAGAATTTTCACGTTTGGTGCATTTTTAATGATGTTTTTCATTCTTTATTTTCAGCCTCCATCACAGGACTCCAAACCTCGTAGAGGGTAATGTATACATTTTTAAATCTATTTATTATCCTCACAACGAATGTTGTCAAGAATTTCACTTTGACACATTCCATATCAGAACGTGTCTAAAGAGGGAAATATCTGTTCATAGAGTTATAAACAGTGATGGGAAATTAGCTCATTTTTGTTACTAGTATCAAGCAGTAGGCTTCTCTTCCAGCCATCCCCTCCCTCTGTTAAACAGCTGGTATGAAACAAATAGTAGACTTCTGTTTTCTTCACTGGTACTGTCCGGCTCCCATTTGTCTCTCCTGCTCTGCTCATTGAGTGACTCGGGACTAATCCTTTTGCTGTATAGTCATTCTGCTCGCCTCTGGAATGATCTCTCATCCCAACCACCACACACAGGCCATCAGAGAGTGTGGCACGCAGGCTATCAACATCTGCTAAGATAACAGTACTACTCTGTTTATACACCTAGCATTGCACATTCAGAGATATGATTGTGACAAGAACTTCTCATGAAAACTGTTAGAATGAATGTTGTATTCCTTAAAATCTGTTGCTTATCTCCGTTCTTCCTCCGGTGATCTGAAATGTTTCAAATCATACCTCAGTGTCAGAAGAAGGTACAGTCTTAGTCATTTGGTTCGTAATTCCTTCATATAGACCCCATGGTTGGCACTTTTACAATGAATTGAGTGTAGGCGAGCTTAATATTTTATGTGGCACTGTAGTGTATGTGGGACTAGTTCGGTGTATATGTGTGCGTGCATAAGAATAGGGACCACTTCTCAGTCAACAGTTCACGAAACCACTCAAGGCTGTAAAATGTCGAATTTTCATTTTTATTTTTTTTTGCTAGGGGCTTTACGTCGCACCGACACAGATAGGTCTTATGGCGACGATGGGATAGGAAAGGCCTAGGAGTTGGAAGGAAGCGGCCGTGGCCTTGATTAAGGTACAGCCCCAGCATTTGCCTGGTGTGAAAATGGGAAACCACGGAAAACCATCATCAGGGCTGCCGATAGTGGGATTCGAACCTACTATCTCCCGGATGCAAGCTCACAACTGCGCGCCTCTACGCGCACGGCCAACTCGCCCGGTAATTTTCATTTTTGATACCTATGTATTGCTTAGACCGTCATATATTCACTGCATAAATTTAAAAGCCCTCTGACAATAACCACTGCTAAAACATGAGGTTTATTTAATGTTAAGAAAAGGGACCACTTTTAGCATCATAAGCGAGGCTCCACACACTTAACACGCTTGCACTCACAGCTGCGCGAACATAAGATAAGATGACTCGGATATCTCATGTTATAATAAATAAACCCTAGTTGGGCTCTTTTAAAAGTAATAGGTTTCATACACATCCTGTCTGCTCCAAACATTTCCGATACTGATGCAGTCATTCAGTGTATTTCATAGTGTGGAGAATGCGATGTTTTCCTTATTATTTGTATAGTTGTGAATATAATTTTATTAAAACGTTTTAAAATACATCAGGTTCCAAAATAAGGAGTAATAATTCTCACGACGTCAGGGGCTGGTGATGCAGCAAATGTTATCGTGAAAGCTTTAAAACAATATACAGACAGCGACTTCCCACCAGAACTATCGAATAATATTTCGGACTACTTCAGTGCACCCCTTGAGTTTGAAAGTGAAAATTATGCTGAGGATAGTGATTTAGAGGAAAGCGAACCTTTTGAATTTTCCACAACAGACGAGTTGCAGGAGGACTCTGTTGATGCAGACGCAAGTGTTCTACATGATGTTCACAAAGTTCAAAAAGCCTCCGAATATACAGAGGAGGTTAAAGAACTTTTATACAAGGGTGCACTGGTCTTTTTCCTGAAAGCTTCATTCATTCTTTGACAATAGAACGTCAGGAATTGGATTACAATTGTGGAGAACATGTCAGTCATCACCACATATTAATGATGGGTGCGATGAATGCATTAGTACGAAAACAGCCAATCACGATAGCTGCTAAGAGAAAAAATTATGTCAGGAAAGAAACTTACATAATTTGTCACTTCAGAGGGCAGGAGGTGTGTCAGTCATTCCTTCAATTTGCATTCGCTTGTGGCTCTAAGAGGCTAAATAATTTAAAGATACAAAGCAAGAAAGAAGGGGTGCAGCCTAAAATTCACCAGAACATATTGAAGACTTCTCACATAAAATCTATTCTTTTTGATGATCGTAAACATGCATTCAGTGAACAAAATGCGCTTGTCATGCCAGGCCGGATCCCTACAAAATGAAGAAATGATCTCATGCTTCTCCCAACCGGCATGTCTAAGAAGTACGTTCATACATTATACTCTGACAGTTGTAAATCATTAGAGAGAATTCCTGTATCACTCTCGTCCTGGTATTTCATCTGGCGTACATTTTACAATAACGTAGAAGTTCAGAAACCAAAGACTGTTCTTTCTATGACTTGTAGAAGCAATCAAACTGTAATAGGGAAACTTTCAATTATGGATGAAGAGGAAAAATAAATCTGATGGAGAAGGCTATACAACATCTTCATCACGTCCAAGCAGAGGAGACTGCTTATTCAAACACCATAGAAAATTACAGAAAAGGGATTAGACAACTGGAAACTCCTTGTCTCTTGGGCCGCATAACTGTAACACATAAAAAGGCACAATGCACTATAGTTTTGATTTTGCCCAACCATACGATCCACTACAAGTTGGACCCATTTTCTTTCTTACAGGCTACAAAGTGGGTCTCTTTGGTGTAGTGTGTGAACCACTTAACAAATTTGTTTTGTACATTATTCCAGAAGCTTGTATTATTATTATTATTATTATTATTATTATTATTATTATTATTATTATTATTGTACCGGGCGGTACACCTCCACGCCGCTAATTCAAACCTTGCGCCAGTTGAAACTCCCCTACTGGAGGAAGTCTGAACTTTATCTAATGTATTAATTTCCAAGTTTCTCAGAAGATGTCACTACCTGGAAATTTTGAAGTTTCTGAACTGGGCCGTTTTCGATGTATTTTTGTTTTACCTGTAGTAAGAAGTGTGAACTTTCTCTTCTAGAGGACACTACTGAAAAACTACAATGGTGTACCCTAGTGCGAAGTAAAAGAACTGTTTTTTTTGGAGAAATTTTTATTTCAAAAGTTTGTTCCTTGTTAAATTTCTTTCTGTTATTGTTTAAGTTGGCTGTATAACCCTTTCCTTCCCCTTGTTTTGAATTTAGCCAATCCCGAATTTCTTTAATTAATTTCTGACCAATCAGATGTATCTTCTCCAACTTGAATATCTTGCTTAACCCTAGCCAATAAAGTTTTTGTGGGCGGGTGTTCTCTTTTCCGAAACGCCTCGAACTTTCCACGAGAGTATATAAACTGCTGATTTTCGGGTCTCTGCGCCACTTCAGTACCAACTTTCAAAGTGTAAAGTACGTAGCGGGGGGCGGGAAGCGCCTCTTTCTTCGGGGAGCAGTTCAACACCAAGGTAATGGCCTTTTAATAACTTCTTTTCCTGCTAGCTCAGCAGTTTAACTCTCGGGGCGGGTCCGAAGCGTTTCTACCATGTAACTTTCCCTAAAATGTAAAGACTCTTAGCATCTATTCTCTTTCAAAGCTACATATTGGGATAGAGAGTGCTTAACCCTCTCGAACTCCCACTCATATTGTTTTGAGGTGAACTTATTTTCACTACTTTCTTCCTTAACGTAATGTAAATTGTTTCCTTCTAAAGTCACCTCTTTAGTATGGGATTAGCCTTTGCATTAGCGGCCTAGAGCCAGCTTAGGTTTTAAACAAAATGTATTAGGAGTGCAGCTTCGCCTCCTCTCAAATTGGTATTTTAGAGGCATGTAATTAACCTTTTCTCACTTAATAGGCCTCAGTAGGTTGGGTATTTTACCCCTGTGTTTATGTCCTTAGAGGACAACTTGAAGGTGGAGTTTGGTGTGGCCTTTGATAGGCTTAAAATTTGAGAGAGGATTGCTCTTTTGAAATTGATTTTGGGTGCCTCAAGGAGGCTTTACTGTGTAGTTTTGGAGCAAGTGCTCCTGGGCATGAATGGGGTTTTCTGCCCCTCTGTTAAATCTTGTTTTGGGGTAAAGTTGGGCTAGTTGCCCAAGAATTGTGAGTTCGGGGCTCGAAGCCCAAATCCTGTGAATACTATAATTGTAATTTGTTACCTTGCTACTCTGTACCTGCCATGCTTGTTATTTCTTGATTTTGCAAATAAAATATAACCTTGTTAAATTTTAAATTAACTTTAATTTCGTAGCCTGAGACCTGTTCACCCCCTGCACCTTCTTTCACCTCTAACTACCACGGAAAACTCCGTAACAATTATTATTATTGTTGTTGTTGTTGTTGTTGTTGTTGTAAAAAATCTTAGCTCCAGTCAAAGACAATGGCGAGTTTAGGAGATGGCACAACCGTGAGTTGTACTCGCATGTGGAGGAGAAAATAACTGATGTGATGAAAAAAAGGAGGATTACTTTTTATGGACACATGGCCCGAATGAATTCAACATGGTTAACCAACCGCATTTTCACTTTCCTCCAGGAGAAAAAGGCAAAGGGGGCATGGTTCAGTGAGGTACAGAAAGATCTGCAGGAGATTGGGATCTCATTTGAAGATATCCAGGAGCGTGTCCCACTTAAGAAAAAACTCCAAGAACATCGGAGTTTCCTACCAAAGCCGAAGATGAAAACTGGAAAGGCATGGACGGAAGAGCGAAAGGGGCAACACCGTATACGAATGAAGGAATACTGGACCAATATTAAAGCTCAAGGGAAACAGTTGAAATGACGTCATCCTTAGTTGGCCGAAACGAAACAAGAAGAAAAAGAATCGTATGGCCTCAGCTACCGTGTGCAGACATTTCAATTTGACGCCATCTGGCTGTCTGCTCATCAGTTTCGACGTTCCGTTTTACTCTAGGCCCACTAGATGGCAGACCGAGTAAACCGAAACACTCTGGCTGAGATTTAATGAATTTTGTCGGGTAAACACCAAATGTGTCACCAGAGATCTTTTACATGCCGGCATCGTACGACATGGAGTGTCGAATGGACTTTTATCTGCCCTTAAAAAATTCGACTACCTCTGCCGGGTTTGAACCCACTATCTTGGGATCCGGAGGCCGACACTCTACCACTGATCCACAGAGGTAGCTTGTATTGCAGTTAAAGGAGTAAATACTGTCTTATTCCTTGTACATCACTTCTCGGAAAATTTTTCATTAGGTGAGGACCATTTAGAATTCTATGCTGATAACTGTGTTGGGAAAATAAGAACATCTTATGACAGGAAAAACAGCAGTTGCAAAATTTCATTTTTGCCAGTGGGACACACGAAATTTCAACCCGATTTGTATTTTGGTTGTTTGAAGAGAGCATTCTGGAAAAATTAAATTGAAGTTATTGAAGATGTAATTAATGTTGCCCATAAACGTTGTCAGGTTAACACAGAATCCAAAAGTGTCATAATTCCTACTTAGGACTGGAATGAGAAACATTTCACAAATAATCCAGTTACATCGAAAGAGCACTCTGGTGTAGTGTTGACAAAGACATCCTTCTGTGACCTTCCACAAGTCAACAAACCTCGATAGACTGATGTATCTCCATGAAAAAAAATTAGACCCTTCAAATCAGAAGATAAGAAAGATATAATATGTCCCTGCTCCAATAATGCCGCCACCAACCACCTCAAGTGAAAATCTTACGCAGCTGTCTTCTGTTTGTCCTCCTCTGCCAATAATTACACCGTCGTCATCTTGTTCAAAAAGTGTAACTACTAAAATCAAGTAAGGCTCAGAAGAGAAAACTACCAACTCCAAGAAAATTCTCCCCAAAGAAGAAAGCCTCGACCCACCTGCAGCTAACGTGGAGAGGCAGGACATCAGGACCAGATGGTGAAAGGGCGTATAATATGCCCAAAGCGCACGCTTCAGCACGAATAACTGATATTCCTTTCTTACGCTGGCTGTGATCATTATGGTACGTGACGATTTTTGTAAAGTGCAGTAGTGTTGCAATTAGTTGTCCTCGGTGACCTTCTGCAAGTCATAAAACCTCAGAGACTTAGCATCGATAGATAGTCCACGAAAAAATTAGACCGTAAATAATATCTGTTGGTAATTTTCGTTAAAAATCATTCTATGTCAGAACACCAGTGAACATGAAAATGTAAACACCAGCATAACTTCCAAATAGTTTAGTAGTTATTTGTGTCACAAAGGAACCAAATTTTTAATCAGCTGTACTGAAAAGTTATGAAATCTTATGTAATAACATTACATCCTAATGTAAGACCTTAATTTCCTTTCAGAGGCATTCAATTACATGATAATAGTTGCATACTATGGAACACGACAGTACCTTTATCTCAATACCCGACATATGGTCCCTTTTCATATGCACACGCACATTTTGTAAAGTATTGTATATACGTGAATAAGCCTCAAAAGTTGGGCTGCGGGTATTATCTGTGCCAAGGTCGCTTCAGTGCTCCTGATGTCGGAAGTGAGGAGCATAACACATTTATAATGAATCATTTGCATTGCGTTGATTTAGGTAGTATAACATGTTTAGCATGGCTGTGCGAGTTCCCATTATCGCTCATTCACAGCTAAAGAAAACCTCCACATTATGGAAGAGGCAGAGGAAATTGCAAATTGCGCTGTGGACGAGAGGAAAAATAAAGCTCATCTTGAACAAACAAACAGTAACAGCAGAGCATTTCGGGCAAGAAGCAAAATTTGCAGATATTGAAAACAGATTATGCGCCTGAAAAGACATTACTTGTGTATAGTGTTATTGAGTGAAATGTCTGCTGAAAGCTAGAGAGTTAAAAATTACATGTTGTAAGACTAGTATGGAGGCTCACATGTGTTTCTTGAATGAAATAACTTCAGTCTTTGTAGCAAAACTAGCAGTGAGTAAAATCGTCCAGCCAGTTATGAAGAAACTATTCTGAATTTTCACAGATTTCTTATCAGTTTGTGCCAGAGAAAGTTGTATTTACTCTTGTAAATTAGTAATGCAGACCAGGCATATTTATTTTACTGTATTATTTCATGGTTTCTAATATATTTTACAAAGCTATACAATTATGTTGTTTTTCCTTCAAAATTTCCCTTCCTAAAATTAGGGTGTGGGGATTATTTGCATATATGTGGTAATTTGATCACAAATAACTCGTGTATTTAAATTGCTTTTGTTCTTTCCTGTGCTTGCTTTTGTGGAGAGCAGTATTTCTTTCCTGCTTTCCTTGAGACAGAAGAAGGTTAGTTGATTTTATTAATAATTTGTTCTTTATACAGTAATGTTATTGTTTTTCATTTCCTAGTCTGGCCATAAATATCGTTACAAATTACCTGGCAAGTTTGCCATTTTTCACACACCATGATCAAGTGACTTTTCTGTAAACAGTCTGCATTAACCTCCAAAGTCGAGGGTCTCGTAATCGTGCAATGGGGCGAGTTGCAGTAACGGCGCTGGATGAGGTTGGAAGACAACTATGGAACAATGAGACCAGCAGTACGTGTGACCGCCCAAGTTCTGCTAGAACACCACAGCCCGGTCACCAATCAGAAGAGAGACAAAACACTGGGCATTTCCTAACAACACAATTGTCAAATCATGAGCCACGTTGCTCAGAAAAATGATCTTTCGTGATGAGAAAGATTTCACAGTTGAAAAGCACTTATAAGTTCTTCAGTCTGCTGAAACTAATTTTTGAATAAATACATTTATAAGCTACCTGATAAAGAAAACGGTATTATACCTCAAAAAGAACTATTTTTTGTTCTTGAAAGAACATGATCAGATCTATCAAATATTTAGAAATGTTTAAACATTCGAAACTTATCTTAAAATCCTCACTTCTCTATGCTAGAGTTTATACATTTGATAGATCTGACGATGCTCTTTCAAGAACAAAACATCGCATTGTATCTTTTTCAAGTGTAAAACTGCTACCATATGTTTTCAACTTTATTCAGTCGAAGTTATAAATGAACTGAGATAACCATCAAAGCACGGTCACAGCTTGTGAGGTAGTTCCAGAAATCCACCTGCTAAACTGTACCTTGCCTTGTTGTCAGTCTTTTTCTACTCCTAATTGGCCAACTGGCAGTCCTCTGGAAGTTCTGTCGGCTGGTGTGACAGAGAGCAGCGTAGACAGTTACTGTCTCTCTCCCAACATTATGAACAACTTTGTATTTAGCGCTTGCCATCACTTAACACTCGCAGATAAATTATCATAGTACACAAAGATATCAGCAAAAATCTCACACTCAGCGTACGAGAGTCAGCAGCCTCAATGTTGCCAAGCTGAGCGCAGCGACAGACAAAGAACGAAGGTAGACCAGTAGACGGAAACGTCTCCCATGAGAGGTAGGCAAGCACTGACTTGCGGTTACTATTGGCACTCTTCCCTTTGATTGGCTTATGATGGAACACTCCCATGTACAGATTGTCTTGCATGACTGGGGACAAAAGGGTAGAAGGGACTTATCTGAAGTTTGCATTTGTTGTTGGTTTCACTTAGATTTGCCAAGCACTGCAAGAAGGGCCATCCTAATATTGACAGCCTATTGATTGCTGAAGCCAGTGTTTCCACTAACATTGTGTGTGATGCAGTTGGTGTGGGGCCAGGAAGAATGAAGTCTTGGTGGTCAAAAGAAGAAAGACGGACATATTTGAATTTTATACTTAAAAGTCTTTGTATAAATACATGTTTTTTCATGTCTAAAATCTCTTATTTCTCCTTTTCAGTCTGCACTTCATATATTGTTGTTATAGGTAATATGTAAGAGTATTTATGGCCAAACTAGGTGTAGTGTGGTAGACCTGTATTAGTGTCAGGCTGTTAGATATTAAGGACTGAATCATGTATCAGGATATTGTGTCAAAATGGCATACGTGGCATTCAGATAAGTTACAGAACTTGTGTGCTCAGTAACCAGAGCTGTACTGGAACCTGTCTTTATTTACCCTTTACATGTTTGTTCATTTCTTCATCATTAAGTTTCCCTTTTCCAGCTCAAGTCAAGTTGGCACCTTTCCATCTTCCTCTGTCCTACCATCATTGCTGTTCCCCCTCATAATACTGTTCTTGATTGAGTCTAAACATCTTAGTCTGGTCCTCCTTTCTTCAATCTTAGCCTCCAGTGTCCTTCGATATTCTTCTTTCTTCCATCCTCTTGACATTTCCAAACCATTCATTTATTTTCTCTCCTTTCTGTTAGAAAACTTTTCCACTCTGATTTTTTTTCCCTGACTTTGTCACTTCTTACTCTGTCCTTCCTAGTCTTTCCTATCAAACTTTTTAAATATTCATCTCAGTGGCCTGGATTTTTCTCTCCTGCTTTTTCATCAGTGTCCAGGTCTCGGCTACACTTGTCAGTAGGTGACAGTGATACATTTTATACTTCACGCCTGTACACTTCCAGATTAAGTTCCTTACACACTGATAAAATGCATTTCCCTGTTGTATCATTTTACTTATCTCCACGTCTAGTTCTGTACCCTGCATCAGTTCATTTCCCAAGTAATTGAAACTTCCCACATTTTAGGTTTTGTCCACTGGTTTTTTCACTACTGCTTCATTAGTTAACACCATTGTCTTAGTTTTCCCTCCATAATTATCAATAAGTGATGCACCCTTACAAACAGTGGACGCAATGCTTGGAGAAAATGTTCAGTACAGTGGAAAATACAAGTCAAGTCAAAAGACTATGACTAGCATTTAGTGCCATCCATTAATTAAAATAGAGCCTATTAAACACTTTAGGTTAAATTGAAATCAGAATGATATACCTGTACAGATTGTTTCCTTCTCTTGAATGTTCATTGTCATTCCCCAGAAATGAGAGTAAAAATGTATGGATGAAATTATAAAGGAGACAAAGGAAGCATTTGGTAATAGAGAGATGAAGTTATTACTATGTGCAGATGATATTGTGGTGTGGGGAACAACCAGCAAAGAAGTACAGGGACAACTTATGCACTGAGCAAGAAAATTGAAAAGTATGGTGTGAAAATCATCATGGTGCTAGAAAGACAAGGGAAAATCTCTGTGAGGGAGTGAATTAATGCAGAATACAAGGCTGGACATGGAGATTGAAACCTTGTCTGGAAGTGTATGCACCCATATTGACAAGTAGGGGCGAGAGTAGAATTCAGGTGGAAGTGTATGCACCCATATTGACAAGTAGGGAGGAGAGTAGAATTCAGGCGGAAGTGTATGCACCCATATTGACAAGTAGGGACGAGAGTAGAATTCAGGTGGAAGTGTATGCACCCGTATTGACAAGTAGGGAGGAGAGTAGAATTCAGGCGGAAGTGTATGCACCCGTATTGACAAGTAGGGATGAGAGGAGAATTAAGGTGGAAGTGTATGCACCCGTATTGACAAGTAGGGACGAGAGTAGAATTAAGGTGGAAGTGTATGCACCCGTATTGACAAGTAGGGACGAGAGTAGAATTAAGGTGGAAGTGTATGCACCCGTATTGACAAGTAGGGGCGAGAGTAGAATTAAGGTGGAAGTATATGCACCCATATTGACAAGTAGGGACGAGAGTAGAATTCAGGTGGAAGTGTATGCACCCATATTGACAAGTAGGGACGAGAGTAGAATTCAGGCCAGCAAAATGAAATACTTAAGTAGTGTGATAGGAAATAAGATGTTAGAAAGGAAGGTGGAATAGAAAACAAAATGAGAGAATTGATGGGAATAAACTAAGATGGTTTGGACATGTAAAGAGGATGGACGAGAAGAGAATAGCAAAACAGATGGTGGAGATGAAGTTTGAGACAGACAGCTAGAACGAGGTGGATCAATTCAGTAAAGAGGAGTGCAAGAAGAAGAAACCTGGACTGGGACAAAATGGAGGAAGGTGAAGAAGTGCCGACCTGGCATGAACTGGATAAGAGGAAAGGAGGAGGACGATCGTAAAAATGTATGTAAAAGTTTGATATACTATCAGAGATCTCATTTTACTGCTGGAACCCAACATAGCGGGTTCAAACCTGGCAGAGGTAGTCGGATTCTTGAAGGGCGGAAAAAAAGTCCATTTGACACCCCGTGTCGTACAATGTTGGCATGTAAAAGATCTCTGGTGACACATTTGGTGTTTACCCGACAAAATTCATTAAATCTCAGCCGTAGACACCCAAGAGAGATCCGGTTTATTCCGTGTGCCATCTAGTAGGCCTGGAGTAAAACAGAATGTCAAAATTGATGAGCAGACAGCCAGATGGCGTCAAATTAAAATGTCTGCACACGGTAGCTGAGGCCATACGATTAGTATTATTTATTTTACTGCTAGAGAGATTAACATTTTTTTAATTGTTCAGAATTGTAAAGAAGGAAGGAAGGGAAAAAACGTAAAATGATTTTGGCGACATCACATATATTCACTTGACCTTGGACTTCCTCCATTTTTTTTTTCCCATACCACAGTGTTATCTGCAACTCCCTGACTCTTATGAACAATAATGGTGTCAGCACACTTCCCCATACTACCTGCTTGGGTCTGAATGCTGTTGTAACAATTGTATGTGTTTGATCATTACTTTTTTCAGATCCTTTTCTACTTTATGAATTCAATTAAGATATCTGACAGGTCTTATATTCCATTCATTTTCAGTAACATTTTCCTTGTTTTCCTTAGCAGCCAGCTCAAGAAGTGGTGCTCGAGTTGACAGATGACTCTTGGTCTAGGCCTGAGAGTAGTACAAGGCTTCCCAAAACATCTCAGAATGGAGAACGGTAAGCAGCATCTTATCTTGTATATTGCACCAAACAGGTGATAGCGGTGGTGATTGTCAAACCTTGCGTGTCATAAGCGCACACTCTCTGTCTGCACACAGGTGCAGATTTCTGTACCTCAGTCGGCTTGTACTCCCCCATGTTGCTGTCTTGAGGCCCTGCATACCTACCGATGACAGGCTGCAGTTATCTGTTTAGCTCTACAAGTAATGGTTGAATCACACAGCTATATAGGCTGTGGCAAAATGACTTGTTAGTGCGTGTTTTTGTGTACTTTTGCCTAAACACTGTGTTTTGAAGAGATGCTAGTTTTATCCTAGCCTAGTTCCTTTTGTTTAAGTTCATAAAAATATAATGTTTTGTTGCAGAACTGTACAGTAGCGGCTTAGTATTTGGCATTCTTCTGCTTTAAAAAAAGCCTTTTATTTTGTACTTTAATGTTTATGACAACCTTTAGTGTTCTTCTTTTCCTAGTACTCGGTGATTAAAAAGCATGTTGTTAGACACATTTTATGCAAACATCATGTTGAACACATTTAACGATGTATGTCCTTATATGAAAGAATAATAATAATTTTGTTTGCTGTACGTCCACCAGCTACTTTTACGGTTTTCAGATACTGTAATTTAGTCCCACGCGAGTTCTTTTACGTGCCAGTAAATTTGCTGACACGAGGCTGACGTATTTGAACATCGGACTGAGCCAGATCGAACCTGCCAAGTTGGGGTCAGAAGGCCAGCGCCTCAACCACCTGAGCCACTCAGCCCTGCAGAAAGAATATATACTTGTATTGTATAGTACAGATCTTATGCACACATAACTGTTGGTGAGCTCGTGACTTTGACATGCCTGGTTGAAGTGAGAGATAACCACCCTCTCTTATAACTAATCAGCCATGGCGAGTGGCTCAGATGGTAACTGAAAGTGATGAGTTTGATCCAAGCTCAGTTTGAATCAGCCTCATTGGTTAATTTACCACAACAGAAAATAACTGCTCTGGGATAAATTCTAGCACCTCAGTGACATCAGAAACTCAAAATTAGTTAGTGGGATATAAAACCAATTTTTAAAAATGTATTTTTATTAAGAAATGTTCATTTTTCTGCTAACCCATTCAGTTTTCAAAATGTCTAGCTGTGTGATTGATTTATGACTGCCTGGGGCTTTGGACCTGAGGGTCGGAGTTTCAGTTAATTTGAAGGGTTGGATAAAAAAAGGGAAGAGCCACAAAGGGTGTGAAAATTAATAACGTAATACTTTCGGGATCAAAGGAAGGTCGGATAGAAAAGGGTGGAGCCAGACTGGGCGAGGACCCCACGATTGCCATCCCTTGTACACTACCTCCCATATACATCGCACACTTTGCTCTGCTTCCACAAGGTCTGCACCAGGCTAGAAATATCCACAGCAAGAACAGACTCTGCGAGGGCCCTACCATCACCAACCCTCTTGCACTACCTCCCATATACATCGCAGACTTTGCTCTGCTTCCACAAGGGCTGCACCAGGCTAGAAATATCCACAGCAAAGCGAGACTCTGCGAGGGCCCCACGATCGTCAACCCTTGTGCACTAGCTCCCATATACATCGCAGACTTTGCTCTTCTTCCACAAGGGCTGCACCAGGCTAGAAATATCCACAGCAAGAACAGACTCTGCGAGGGCCCTACCATCACCAACCCTCTTGCACTACCTCCCATATACATCGCAGACTTTGCTCTTCTTCCACAAGGGCTGCACCAGGCTAGAAATATCCACAGCAAGAACAGACTCTGCGAGGGCCCTACCATCGCCAACCCTTGTGCACTAGCTCTCACATACATTGCAGACTTTGCTCTTCTTCCACAAGGGCTGCACCAGGCTAGAAATATCCACAGCAAGAACAGACTCTGCGAGGGCCCCACGATCGTCAACCCTTGTGCACTAGCTCTCACATACATTGCAGACTTTGCTCTTCTTCCACAAGGGCTGCACCAGGCTAGAAATATCCACAGCAAGAACAGACTCTGCGAGGGCCCCACGATCGTCAACCCTTGTGCACTAGCTCCCATATACATCCCACACTTTGCTCTTCTTCCACAAGGGCTGCACTGGGCTAGAAATATCCACAGCAAGAACAGACTCTGCGAGGGCCCCACGATCGTCAACCCTTGTGCACTAGCTCCCATATACATCGCAGACTTTGCTCTTCTTCCACAAGGGCTGCACCAGGCTAGAAATATCCACAGCAAGAACAGACTCTGCGAGGGCCCTACCATCGCCAACCCTTGTGCACTAGCTCTCACATACATTGCAGACTTTGCTCTGCTTCCACAAGGGCTGCACTGGGCTAGAAATATCCACAGCAAGGCCAGAACCGGCGAGGGCCCCACCATTGCCAACCCTTGTACACTAGCTCCCATATACATCGCACATTTGCTCTGTTTCCACAAGGGCTGCATCAGGCTAGAAATATCCACAGCAAGGCCAGACTCGGTGAGGGCCCACCATTGCCAACCCTTGTGCACTAGCTCCCATATACATCGCAAACTTTGCTCTGCTTCCGCCAGGCTAGAAATATCCACAGCAAAAACAGACTCGGCGAGGGCCCTACCATCGCCAACCCTTGTGCACTAGCTCCCATATACATCGCACACTTTGCTCTTCTTCCACCAGGGCTGCATCAGGCTAGAAATATCCACAGCAAGGCCAGACTCGGTGAGGGCCCACCATTGCCAACCCTTGTGCACTAGCTCCCATATACATCGCAAACTTTGCTCTGCTTCCACCAGGCTAGAAATATCCACAGCAAAAACAGACTCGGCGAGGGCCCTACCATCGCCAACCCTTGTGCACTAGCTCCCATATACATCGCACACTTTGCTCTTCTTCCACCAGGGCTGCACCAGGCTAGAAATATCCACAGCAAGAACAGACTCTGCGAGGGCCCCACGATCATCAACCCTTGTGCACTAGCTCCCATATACATCGCACACTTTGCTCTGCTTCCACAAGGGCTGCACTGGGCTAGAAATATCCACAGCAAGAACAGACTCTGCGAGGGCCCTACCATCGCCAACCCTTGTGCACTAGCTCCCATATACATCGCAGACTTTACTCTGCTTCCATAAGGGCTGCACTGGGCTAGAAATATCCACAGCAAGGCCAGACTCGCCGAGGGCCCCACGATCGTCAACCCTTGTGCACTAGCTCCCATATACATCGCACATTTGCTCCGCTTCCACAAGGACTGCATCAGGCTAGAAATATCCACAGCAAGGCCCGACTCGCCGAGGGCCCCACGATCGTCAACCCTTGTGCACTAGCTCCCATATACATCGCAGGCTTTACTCTGCTTCCACAAGGACTGCACCAGGCTAGAAATATCCACAGCAAGGCCAGACTCGGTGAGGGCCACCATCACCAACCCTTGTTCACCACCTCCCATATACATCGCAGGCTTTACTCTGCTTCCACAAGGACTGCACCAGGCTAGAAATATCCACAGCAAGGCCAGACTCGGTGAGGGCCACCATCGCCAACCCTTGTTCACCACCTCCCATATACATCGCAGGCTTTGCTCTGCTTCCACAAGGACTGCACCAGGCTAGAAATATCCACAGCAAGGCCAGACTCGGTGAGGGCCACCATCGCCAACCCTTGTTCACCACCTCCCATATACATCGCAGGTTTTACTCTGCTTCCACAAGGACTGCACCAGGCTAGAAATATCCACAGCAAAGCGAGACTCTGCGAGGGCCCCACAATCGCCAACCCTTGTGCACTTCCTCCCATATACATCGCAGACTTTGCTCTTCTTCCACAAGGGCTGCACCAGGCTAGAAATATCCACAGGCAACTTTTTTTCCCCATGTTGTTTCAGTGACTTAGGATGCTTAATGCTCACCACCCTATCTGGATTTTCAATACTCCCCCATTTTTTAATATCTTTATTTTTTTTTGCATTTTGCTTTATGTTACAACCAACACGCATAGGTTTATGGAGTAAAGGACTAGGATTGCGAAGGAAGCGACTGTGTCGTTAATTAAGCATTAGCCTGGTATGAAAATGGGAAACTATGAAAAAACATCCTCAGCTGTGAACAGTGGGGTTCAAACCCTCTATGCTTTATGTTACAACTTTAGTCACTTTTATAAAATAAGAGGATTTTCCAGTTTTCTGTCAGCCCAGTATTTCTCTGTTCTCTCAGATCTTACCTTTCTTTCTTTATTGGAAATCACCCATTCTATTGTCCGTTTATTATCTTACTTTTTATTATTATTATTGTTATTATTATTATTATTATTATTATTATTATTATTATTATTACTACTTAAAAATCTAGTTGCTTATTACTTTTGCAGTTGTAAGGTGAAGAATCAAATTTTTTTTTTTAAATTTGCCCTGTAATTATGTCTCACACTTGTTGGCAGTGAGGTGGACACATATCTCGAGCCATTAGATGCCCGTTCGTTGCTAACCGCTAGGACAGCAGCTGGCAGGGAACGTAGCGTCGCCTCCTCTACGCCGCCAAGTTCTCTGGAGCTGGAATGGGAGCACGAAGGTGAGTAATCCTCCCAGATGTTCTTTATAATTGATAAAAGCAGAACAGTATCATTAAATCATCAGCGGACAGGGTCAGTTTTTTACTTGCTTACATTGAATTTCTTGACTACTTTGAAGTACTTTCTACTGCTAACGCTTATCCGAAAATACACAAAGACAACATACCGATGAGACCTATCGTAATTAGGATACGTCTGAAAGTAGTTTAAAAATTACTGTAGTGTACTGTACAGTAGTATACGAGTAATATCCTATTAGAATTGAGTGTGCTTATTTTATTATTGTAAAATATTTGTGTAGTACTGGTGTAGTAGAGGTATCCGTAGAAACTCTTACTAAAATACTGTTGTTGTAATTAGGATAGGCTTAATTGCAGTTTGGAATTGTGTAGTTCTTGTGTATTACTTTCGATATTCAGTAATTAACAGCAGTATTTATCCTGTTACGGGTTGTAGAATTTAAAAAAATAGAGCACGACTAAGTAGTATTGTAGTGTAGTCGTATATTAATTACCTTATTGTTGTGTACTATCCCAGACAATATATCCCTTCGTTCATTTCTTTTTTGCAAATAAGTTATTTTATTTTTTTAATTTAATTTTTTTTTCCCCCCGTAAAGAATGGCTAAGGAGCGCGAGTGTACTTATTGTGGGTGTGGTGAGGCATTGAGGGGTATGAGGGAGAAGTTGGAAAGTTTGAGGGAGATAATTAGGATTCTCACAGAAGACAGGAAGGAAGATAGGACTCCCTCAAACAATGTACAGGTTACAGTAGGTGTACAAGAGGGAGGGGAAGGAAAGGGAGGAGTTGTAGAAGACAGGTGGTCTAATGTTCTAAGGGGAAGGAGATTGCAGGCTAAGGGCTCTATTCAGGATCAGAATTCAGGACAGGTGTCTGTGCGAAATCGGTACGAGTCACTCCAGGTAGAACAACAGAGGGAAGATGAGGGACAGGGAACTGTTGCTGAGATGCGTGGAAGTAGGAGGAAGGGAAAAGGTAGGAAAGGGAAATGTAGAGTAGAGGATAGGAAAAGACAGGTGGAACAGGGTCATGGGAAGGAGAAAAGGGAGGAGGAAGTAGCTTCTGCAGCAGTGAGAGAAGATAGGGCTGACCAGGAGGGGAGGGGATCAGATGAGGTGGGGAGGGTTGAGGCTCTGGTCATGGGGGATTCCATCGTTAGACACGTGGGGAAAGTGTGTGGAGGAAAAGGAACCAGGGTAGAATGTTATCCAGGAATTAGGTTGAGGCAGATGTTGAGGAAAGTAGAAGAGAGGTAGGAGGGGAAGCAGAAGGTGGTAGTGTTTCACGTTGGTACCAACTACGTAAGGCAAGCTGATATAAGTACCAACATAGTTGGAGATGTGTGGGATCTGGTAAATGCAGCACGGGTGAAGTTTAAGAAAGCGGAGATTGTTATTAGTGGAATACTGTGTAGGAGGGATACTGACTGGAGGGTGATTGGGGATTTAAATGAGACTATGGAGTGGGTATGTGGGAAACTGGGAGTGAAATTTCTAGATCCTAATGGGTGGGTAGGAGATAGGGATCTGCGCTCAGATGGCCTTCATTTAAACCGCAGTGGTACATATAAGTTAGGAAATTTGTTTGGAAGGGTAATAGGGAGGTACATTCAGGGAAACAGGATGGCCTAGGGAGCGGTGATAAGGGAACAGGGAACTGGAAATCAAGTAGGGATGACATAAAATTGTTAGTGTTGAACTGTAGAAGTATTGTAAAGAAAGGAATAGAATTAAGTAATTTAATAGATATATATTTACCAGATATTGTAATAGGAGTTGAATCATGGCTGAGAAATGATATAATGGATGCAGAAATTTTCTCATGGCACTGGAGTGTGTATCGTAGAGATAGGATAGGAATGGTGGGAGGGGGAGTGTTCATTCTGGTGAAAGAAGAATTTGTAAGCTACGAAAAAGTTAAAGATGAGACACATGAAATTCTAGGTGTAAGGCTCATTTCTAAAGATAATAGGCAACTTGATATATTTGGAGTGTACAGATCGGGAAAGGGTAGCACTGACGCGGATTCGGAATTATTTGATAGGATAGTCAGCTATGTGGGAAACGACATGGAAAGAAATGTGATTGTAGCGGGAGATCTGAATTTGCCAGATGTCAATTGGGAAGGAAATGCGAACGACAGGAAGCATGACCAACAAATGGCAAATAAGTTAATATGGGAAGGACAGCTGATTCAGAAAGTGATGGAACCAACCAGAGGGAAAAATATCCTGGATGTGGTGCTGATAAAACCAGATGAGCTCTATAGGGAAACTGAAGTAATAGATGGTATTAGTGATCATGAAGCTGTTTTTGTGGTAGTTAAAAATAAATGTGATAGAAAGGAAGGTCTTAAAAGTAGGACTGTTAGGCAGTACCATATGGCTGATAAAGCAGGCATGAGACAGTTTCTAAAAAGTAACTATGATCGGTGGAAAACGGTAAATAAAAATGTAAACAGACTCTGGGATGGGTTTAAAGAAATTGTTGAGGAATGCGAAAACAGGTTTGTACCTTTAAGGGTGGTAAGGAATGGTAAAGACCCGCCTTATTATAATAGAGAAATAAAGAGACTAAGAAGGAGGTGCAGACTGGAAAGAAATAGAGTTAGAAATGGCTGTGGAAGTAAGGAGAAATTGAAGGAACTTACTAGAAAATTGAATCTAGCAAAGAAGGCAGCTAAGGATAACATGATGGCAAGCATAATTGGCAGTCATACAAATTTTAGTGAAAAATGGAAGGGTATGTATAGGTATTTTAAGGCAGAAACAGGTTCCAAGAAGGACATTCCAGGAATAATTAATGAACAAGGGGAGTGTGTATGTGAAGATCTTCAAAAGGCAGAAGTATTCAGTCAGCAGTATGTAAAGATTGTTGGTTTCAAGGATAATGTCAAGATAGAGGAGGAGACTAAGGCCAAAGAAGTAATAAAATTTACATATATTAACAATGACATTTACAATAAGATACAAAAGTTGAAAACTAGAAAAGCGGCTGGAATTGATCAGATTTCTGGGGATATACTAAAGACAATGGGTTGGGATATAGTACCATATCTGAAGTATTTATTTGATTATTGTTTGGTCGGAGGAGCTATACCAGATGAATGGAGAGTTGCTATAGTAGCCCCTGTGTATAATGGAAAGGGTGATAGACATAAAGCTGGTCCGACTCGTTGGCTGAATGGTCAGCGTACTGGCCTTCGGTTCAGAGGGTCCCGGGTTCGATTCCCGGCCGGGTCGGGGATTTTAATCGCTTATGATTAATTCTTCTGACTCGGGGACTGGGTGTTTGTGTCCGTCCCAACACTCTCCTCTTCAAATTCAGACAACATACCACACTACAAACCACCACAGAAACACGCAATAGTGATTACATCCCTCCACATAGGGTTGGCGTCAGGAAGGGCATCCGGCCGTAAAACGGCCAAATCCACATGTGCGACCCAGTTCGCACCCGCGACCCCACAGGTGTGGGAAAAAGTGGTAGGAAAAGAAGAAGATAGACATAAAGCTGAAAATTACAGGCCATTAAGTTTGACATGCATTGTATGTAAGCTTTGGGAAGGCATTCTTTCTGATTATATTAGACATGTTTGTGAAATTAATAACTGGTTCGATAGAAGGCAATTCGGTTTTAGGAAAGATTATTCCACTGAAGCTCAACTTGTAGGATTCCGGCAAGATATAGCAGATATCTTGGATTCTGGAGGTCAAATGGACTGTATCGCGATTGACCTGTCTAAAGCATTTGATAGGGTGGATCATGGGAGACTACTGGCAAAAATGAGTGCAATTGGACTAGACAAAAGAGTGACTGAATGGGTTGCTATATTTCTAGAAAATAGATCTTAGAGAGTTAGTGTAGGTGAAGTTTTGTCTGACCCTGTAATAGTTGAGAGGGGAGTTCCTCAGGGCAGTGTTATCGGACCTTTATGTTTTCTTATATATATAAATGATATGAGTAAAGGAGTGGAATCGGAGGTAAGGCTTTTTGCGGATGATGTTATTCTCTATAGAGTGATAAATAAGTTACAAGATTGTGAGCAACTGCAACGTGACCTCAAAAATGTTGTGAGATGGACAGCAGGCAATGGTATGTTGATAAACGGGGTTAAAAGTCAGGTTGTGAGTTTCACAAATAGAAAAAGTCCTCTCAGTTTTAATTACTGCGTTGATGGGGTGAAAGTTCCTTTTGGGGATCATTGTAAGTATCTAGGTGTTAATATAAGGAAAGATCTTCATTGGGGTAATCACATAAATAGGATTGTAAATAAAGGGTACCGATCTCTGCACGTGGTTATGAGGGTGTTTAGGGGTTGTAGTAAGGATGTAAAGGAGAGGGCATATAAGTCTCTGGTAAGACCCCAACTAGAGTATGGTTCCAGTGTATGGGACCCTCACCAGGATTACCTGATTCAAGAACTGGAAAAAATCCAAAGAAAAGCAGCTCGATTTGTTCTGAGTGATTTCCGACAAAAGAGTAGCGTTACAAAAATGTTGCAATGTTTGGGTTGGGAAGAATTGAGAGAAAGAAGAAGAGCTGCTCGACTAAGGGGTATGTTACAAGTAACTATTCTCATTTTGGTTCCGTATTGAAGTTGACGTATGTCTCAAGTATTATTACAATATTATAAGTCCACCTGTTCAATACAATACAATACAATACAATACCTGTATTGAACAGGTGGACTTATAATATTGTAATAATACTTGAGACATAAGGGGTATGTTCCGAGCTGTCAGCGGAGAGATGGCGTGGAATGACATTAGTAGACGAATAAATTTGAAAGGCATTTATAAAAGTAGGAAAGATCACAATATGAAGATAAAGTTGGAATTCAAGAGGACAATTTTCTAAACCTTCATTATCTTCAGCCAACAACTGTATCTCACACACACATTATATAACATTTCTCGATGTGAATCTTGTTCCTAGCATGAATTCTATAGATTGGCTTTGCTGTGTAAACAACAACAGTACTAATATGTAAAGTGTACGCCAGACCCTCACGGTGATGCATAAGCAATTCATAGTTTGTGTTTCAAAGGTTGCCAGTACGAATCTCGAAGATAACCAAGGTCTCCCGATTCAGCACTAGGGTGTCCATGTATCACTAGAGAGAGAGAGATTTATTAAAGAAATAAATCATTCGTCCTCCAATGAGGGTGACCATTTGGATCCGGAATACAGTTTCGATTTCAATGAAGTTTAAAAATATCAAGAAATGAAAATTTAATCGTTCTTCTTTTTTTCCCAGGGTTAGTGGGGGAGGAATGTCAATTACGTTCTCAGGTACAGATGGAAATGAATGATTTGCAGAGAGTCCCTCAGTATCTGTATTACTATTTTTTCTAACTCGCAGAATGGAACTTTCAAGTTTTGTAGGAAGTTTGATGTCTGACTAGGGAGGGTGCCTCTTGCTCCGAATAGCAGGCCTCTGACAATCCACCGATCGATAGGTATTTTATACTTAGATGAAAGGTAAGGCAAACATGGAACATAAATAGCTTGCTTTTCTAGGTCCACATCCCGATCCTGATTAAGGTCTCTCTCAAAGCGAATGGTGGGATCTAAGACCATTGCTTTAATGTCCTCTCTGTTGATGGCTACGATGTCCGCCCTCCGATTAGAGTCATCGGTAGAGATTCAGTGAACTTCCTCGTGCACCTCCCATCCACGCTGTTTCAAACCTTGGGCAATCGACATTCTGACACGGTGGTGGTGATGGTTGTGCATCAGTTAAGTGCTCCAGCAGAATCCCAGCACATGTCCAAGGGTTTCTGTCTCATTGCAGCCATTTTGGCAGCAACGGGTTATGTTGAATGACCTACCGGGAACCGACCTGACTGTGGTGAGTTTGCATGTCATCTTCACTGCGTTTATGTATTCAGAAGAGGACAGAGGTGATTTACGAGTCATCCAGGAGTTTGCTTTCGGGCAGTCTGAATATAATACTACTCCTTTTCCTTTATGTAGTAGCTGGCACCACAGCTGAAAGGATCGATTTCTCATAATTTCATGTAGTTTTCTTCCGTCAATCTTTAGGGAGAGACTTTCTTTTTTTATGTCAAGTCTGTGGAGTGCCATATCTTGTTCTTCAGGTAACTTCCTTACGTATGGTAGGTGAACGTCCTGAAGATGGAGTAAGCGATTACAAATATTGTAATGCTGTACATTAGCTTCCCATTCTGCGCAAATTATTCCCATCCCTCTACCTTTCTGGCTCTATACAGCATCGAATTTGGAGTACCATCTGGCAGCATCATTATTTCTTTTACAGAACTTCTTATAATTTTGTCCAGATCTTTAAGAAAAGTGTTTGATAGTTGTGTCAGAGGGGCACATTGTAGAGGATAGATCAAACCCGTCCAAACAAACTCGTTAATAATCTTGATCTTTTGCTCTGGTTTTAGAAGTTTTGTTTTTACCAGATTATTTAAGTCAGAAGTTATTGTGCTTATTAGTTTATGTCTGTCAAGAGAAATTTCATTGTTGAAGTCGGTTCCTAAATACTTGATTCATTCATTGTTTGTTTTTATCGATGGGATTATTTATCCTTCAACTGTAGTGACGTTTCCTTCAGTTAATTTTCTTTTCTTCAGGATTATAGATTTGCTTTTAAGAGGATGGATATGTAAACCAATTTCTGCTAAGCTGCTTTCAGCTAAATTTAACAAGGTAGTAGCATCATTTTCGGTTATGCTGAGTATGACTAGGTCATCTGCGAAAGCAAATGAGGATAACTGTGGTAGATCATCAGATAAAATATAGCCATAACGTTGGGATATGTCATGGTCAGTGAGACTTTGTATTACAGTATTGATTGCTAAATTGAACAGCAGTGGTGAGATACGGGACCCTTGAGCTACGCCACACTCAATTTCGATGAGTTTTTATTTCTTATGATCAGCTTCCACTTGAACTGTGTTCTTTGTAAGAAATACTTCAATTAATCTACATAAGTTAGGAGGAATTTCAGATTGTCGAAGAGATAGTTTGATATGTTCATGTCCGATAGAGTCAAATGCTTTTGTGACATCTAAAAAGAGACGCCAACAATCCTTTTTGTTACGTTTCGCGTACTATACAACATCCAACATCGTGATAATTATTTATCTCCACATCAAGATTTATAAGACCTTTGAATACCCAGTGCATCTTTCGTCATGTGAAACAAGTTTATGCTTTCTACTTACTCTTGTTATTTTCCAGTGAATTTTTACCTTGCACCTTTTGAACGATGAAGATGACCGTGACTAGAGGTCGAAACCGGTCCCAGTTGTGACCTTGCATTATTAAGTTTTCTTGTATTGAATAGATGGATCCACAATATATTTTTAATATAACTGCATAATTATTCTTTATTTCCACGAGTTTAATAACCATTAACATAAAATTGGCATCATAATATCGAAGAGAACCTTGTTGGAAATACCTGTTCCATGTGTCTCTACAATAAGACAGTCCGTTATTAAAACTATCGCGGTACTTTTACTAAGCGTCATGTACTACCGGCTGCCACTAGGCGCACTTCTCGCTTGCCAGCTTTGGCCAACTTCAGCGACTAGTGATGTATAATAAAGACGCGGGGTCTGAATCAACGTTTATTGCGGCATGGTATGGCCGTTTAGCCACTGCATTTTCAAGCACTTACCTCACAATTCATCTTCGACTTGTTCAGAGCATCCTTGTTGTGGGCCACTGAATGCATTTGCTCGTACAGTATGCATTTTTTAACCCATTCACATACCATTTAACTGAACTTATTTATGCCTTGGTGTACCATTTATTTTCATTACATTACATGATATTATCACCGACACTGAAAAAGCATGCTTTCCAGCAACTTAATGAGAGGAAATATCCAAACTACTCTCAGATGTACTTTGTGAAGTCTTTATGAATATGGTAGATCATAAAACAGTCATATTCGTGCATCGCCACCTTGCACCGGTGGCATTCAAATGAAGATTCCTTCCTCAGACCCCGTGTCACACAGACTTTGCATTTCCGTGATGGGATAACCTTCTTCGTTGTTGGGGGTATTTTGGTCAGAAAGTGTCCCCAGTGCCTCTCTTGAAGTCTCAGTGGTGTATCCCCAGGGCTTGGGTGCCTTATTTTGGATAGTCAGGCAAGGTCACACTTGCCAACAGCTGTTCGGCTAAATTGATCCGGAAGGTGGCAAAGACTACTCGCTTCTTTTCAGGGTTGAGGAGGGGACGAATGATGTTGGAATTCAGAAGTGTCATGTCTAGCATGTAGAAGTATATTTTGTGTATCCTTTTACATACTTCCTCATCAAGGGGAATGATGCGACTCCCTGGTCATGGGAATCAACACCACCCTTTCCATAGTTGTAGTCAACAACAAGATTGGGTCTGAATGTCTTTTTCCATCATACATTATCACTTCAAGGTAATCTGGCCTTCATTTCATCCACAGATACAGGAAACCAGTGCTCCTTTCCAAATTACATTACCCTATTTATATCCTCGGCAGCCGATACAAGACATTTACTTGCACAAGCATTTACCTCATTGGTTAGATGTTCCTGAAAAGTCTGCTGTTAGAAATTCGTTCACAACTTGTAGTTCGTTCGGGCAGTGTCCTAGGTGCCTTCGGAAAACACTATTTCACCAGTTGCGATGCATGAATGATACTCTGGAGTATTACTTACGTGCTCCCAGTTCCATACCCTATTGCGTAAAACATGATTAGAAGCCGCTGGTGCGGCATCAGTTGTAGGCCTAAAATTCAGTGTCATATTTGACGGCAAAACAGCACTTTGTTCACCCCTACCAGTGTTACAGTTTCTATCACACGAACTACTTTCACTACTTTCCATATCTACTAAATTCTTCGTCGCTTATTTCTATATCAATTTCATTCTCTTCTAAAACTTCCCATATAATCGCTTCGTCACTCAACATGGAGGCAGCCATGATTTCACTTACGCGGAATAACTGCACAGACCTGCTTATCAAATACATCAATGGAATAAAACAGTGATTCCATCTGTCAAGAAGTTACCTTACTAATATCAAATACTTTCACAAAGGAAACCGGCTTGGAGTGGGTACGGAAATAAACACTACGTGCGGACGGAGAGATCCGTCTTTGTACCGGAGTGCAGTCGAGAGCCAGGACGGAGAGATCCGTCAAAGTACGTCAAGTGGTTAAGCTATCTTTATCTTCATGCTAACGCAGAACAATGGCTTTACTTATGGCGTATTTTCTTGCGGCTGCACAATTATTCTTAATTTCTTAACTTAAAATTGCCATCATAATATCGAAGAGAACCTGTTGAAAATTTGCCGGCAATACCTGTTCCATGTGTCTCTACAATAATACGACAATCCATCACGAAAATATTCCTGCTGTCCATAAAACTGTTAATTTTACTAAGCTTCAGGTACAGTAGACGTGCTATAACTCGGCCACTGAGAAGCTATGGCCTTTCTAAGAATTCCAAGGCTCGTATGTTTGATGCCATTCTCTGGATTTGAGAAACGTTTTTGTGGAGGCTGATAGAATGTCATTCTCTCGTCGCTATCCTGAGATCCAGTGACGTTACACAGAGGCACTGTACAGTTGGTTGTCGCGGACGTCGATGGTCCAAGAGTTTTGCGCATGTGGGGGGTGAAGGGAAGCAGCATGGTTACCGTGATAGCTGCCAGTGGTGTTCATTCCTGTTAGGTTGCGAATGCAAGACGACCCTTGATTTTTCACATGAGATTCTGAGAAAAAAAGGTTTGTCTTGGATTCTGAAAAATACGGTATGACTTGCCACTTCTTACGCGTTTTTTTACTATTTCTTCTTGATTCTGTATATTGCTGGAGATTTCCCTTTTTCCATTTTCGATATCCGCCATTGTATAGCAAAATGGAATAACCTAAGATTCTCTGATTGCAAGTATACATATTTTGGTGTATTTCTTCCACAGACTTTGTGCCCCGGAGTGTTCCCCCTCCTATTGCCACACTGCCGGAGGAGGACGACGAATCGACCGCGGGCTGGTCCCGCCTGTCAACGCCCGACTCCTTGGAGTGGGATCCTGTGGAAGCACCTCTCGCCTCCGACTCCGGCGGCGATAACCGAGGGGAGCTGGACGCAGAAACTGAGCAGCTGTTGTGCGAGATTGAACGCCTGACCTCCAGAGCATTGCGGGAGACGGGAGACTGGAGCAGCTGATGGGCCCCGGGCAGCACACTCCACATGTAAAACGTGGCACGTGCGCTTTGATAGAAGTTCCTCAAGCAGCAGTAACAGTAGGCAGCAACCTATGTGGAGTTGCTTCTGCAGGAGTTGATTGGAAAGGGCATTGCTATTATCTGTACCGTTGTATCAGACAGAGGTGCCTCATCCGGAAATCTTTCCTTGCCAACACTTTACCAAGTTGTTCAGAGGAAAAACAATATGAAGTCTCTCTCAAACATAGCGCCCAAACAAAAGAAAATCATAATGTATAAGGCTTGTTCAAACAATAGCCAAACTTTGAAAATACCACCCAAATGCAAACTGCCTGCTCTAACTCCATTTTCTGCAACATATTGTAACATTTTCCATTCGAAGGATGCCGTAAAACTTGTTCTCTTGCTCATTTTCACTGCTACTTGTGCATTGGACACTTCCTAATTACGCACTACGACTATACACCACTGTTGATAGAGATATACACCACTGTGCGGGACGCAGAGTTCGGAAGCTGGAAGGGCATTGAGAATTAGAGGTTAGGGGGAGAGAGTAGGCAAGGCCAATTCACAAGTGGTGCAGAAGTGTGGCTTTTACCGTTAATTGAAATGTTGCATTTGCTGCCTAGTCACTTTTAAGATTTTTATTATTTTTTCCTTGATTCTTTTTTTTTCCCAATTTTTTTTCCCCCCTATAGTTGAAAATTAATGAGGCAAGTGAATATGGTACATAATCAGCGATCTGGTTCTCTGGATTTTCCTGCTAAGGGGTGTGGAGCCATTAACCTTCGCAAGCAGCCACCAGTGTTTGCACGGCTCAGATCCTCTGTCTCGCGTAGAAATGGTGCAGGCTGAGCCAAATTTAGCTCGGTAGACAAAAGTTGGTCCACCGCAGCGTGCGGACGAGCAAACGTAACAGTCTGGCTAGCTCAGCATGAGCTGTCGTGTACAACTCTGGAGGTGAGGAGACAAAGCTTACTAGGCTGTAAATAAAAGGATTTATTTTCAAAGTTTGGTTAGTTTTTGAACAGGCCTGCCTGAAATGTTGCAGTCTGCATCATTACAGCAGGTTCATACAGAATGAGGATCTGTTTACCTCACCGCTCAACCAGTGTGGTCTAATCATTTGTTCTTTTCTGACTTCGACAGTATTAGAGCATTCGATGCTGGGGATTTTCATGCCCTACATGGCCCTTGTCCTTCACTTTTTTTGAAGTGTCGGATCCCTTCCTTTTTTTCCCCTCCGATTAGTGTTAATAGAGGATAGTTGTCCAGTTGTACTTCCTCTTAGAACTATAATCACCACCACCACCATCTAACCACTCGGCTTGACAAGGAAAATCATGGCGGTGGTTATTGTTGTGTTTATGAGCAAACCAGTGAAATTTATCAACCCCAAATGATGAATCCTATAGCATCTTAGTCTCTGGCAGTCCTTTTGCCCATATAAAGATGATATGTTGGTAAAGAAATGTTTCTGGATGCAGTACAGTGCCGCCATGCGTAGATATGATCTGGCAGCAAAAGTCTATGAAACTGGTACTGGCATCATACACTGCAGCCAACTACTTAGCACACGTGAAGGGCTCTTCTTCACTTAAAAGAAACAGAGCATTGATTTTTTATTCTAGGGTTCTCTGGTCCTTTCTGAGAAGCCTCCCAAATCCATACATATAGATAAATATTAATACCTATTGCTCTTTGCAGGGAAAAGACAGAAGAATTCATATTGTCCTCACTAAAAAAATATGAAAAAGAATCTGATGTCACACTTACATTTCTTGAAGAAATTAAGTAATCAAATACATAAGTCTACAGAAATGATTTAAAATTCTGCTTTTAAAACTTAATCTCTAAAAGTAAGACGGCTCTTCTGATGTTACATATCACACAGTTAATAATTTTATAAGGTATAACCATTAAATATATTTATTAAATAATGATGGAATTACATGTAACTGAACCACAGGTGTTTTAAAGTGTGAACCCTATAGAGACATATTCAAATTTTAAATCATTCCTGTTAATTTTGAAAAATAACAATTATTATTATCTGTAGGCAAGCTAGATAGATAGAAAGTTATAGATGTGCACATTCTAGTATACATACGTATGAGGGTTGTCCAAATCAAACTCAGACTTTAGTACGAGCAATGTTATTCAAAGAAAGAGAACATTGTGCATGCGTCATTTGCATGTCATCTGGTATCCTGATTTGTGTGTTGTTTGTGCATGCAGAAGTAAAGTGACTAGGTACAATTTTGCCATGAATTTGTCCAGAATTGCCCAGCATCTGGTGAGAGATAGTGTTAGCAGAGCTGATATTTGTGTATAATGCTGCACAGTGTTGACATGATGCCAGGCACTGTGGAAAGCTTCGTGTGAGAGAAAACACAATTAAGGGATGCAAGCAATGGTGAATTTGTAAAGCCGATGAAGAATGGTTCTACTGCCAAGTGTGCACGTCGTTCTCTCGGGGTATCAGTCGTCAAGTGCACTGCTGGCACACTCCTTAAACCAACAGGCTGACAGTATTTAGACATACATTACTTTCTGTATGCTCACGTTTTCCAAACAATAAACCCTTACAGAAACCAGCAGAAGTGTCAGTTTCATTTGGGCAACCCTCTACTTTGTTACAGACTGTTATGACTTTCAGCGCTCAATCTATAAGCCTCTGTGTATTAACTATGCATCACCACGGTCCTATATATACAACTATCTCTGTGGCCTCGTTAAGTTCCACACCTCTTATCTTAAAAACCTTACAAACTGGGTCACATCTGGTCTCTCTCTGCTTCTCTTTGCCTTTAAGGCACTTGATTAATTTACAGAGGATTGTAGACTGAATGCTGAAAGGCATAATAGTCTGTTATGAAGATATACGTTTGTTTTTATTATTATTATTATCATCATCATCATCTAGCAATGGACTTCAAACAAGCTTCAGATTATGGTCAGAGAACCCTGAGAATAAACAGCCAATCCTTTCATTTATTGCTAGATCATAAACATATAAAATTTATCATTGGGAGATTTCTCTATATATCATTAAATCATGTTATAATGAATCTGTTTGTTTTCAGTTTGTCAAAGTATGAATACAGGGAAGAGATTTTACATAAGAGGAGAAGTACATGAAGTGCCTAGATTTAGAATGTGTCTTCTTTGTAGAAAACTATGATTTTTTTCCACAACTAGTTGCTGGTCTGTGTTGAAAGACATGCTCTGTATGGTATGGTTGATAATATACTCGTATTGTTAACGGTGTACTTGTGAAAGTTTGTTACAGAAATATGAGAGCTTGAAAATTTCATGGGTAAATACTGTGTTTCAGGTGCTTTTAATGTCTCAGAATTCATCAGCTTTGATTTCTTTTTAAATAATAGATTTTTTTTAATTTTTGAACTAAAATTTTACAACTGTGAACAGAAATAACCATGTCCTCAGTCTCTTTTCTGAGCTACACTTTAGCATTGTTACTACTAACCTTCTATTAAGAAGTTTTTTCTGTACATTACCACCTTATTTGACTACAAAACCTTTCCATGTTCTATGAAGACCTTAGAGACTGTATGTACAGTCCCATGCAAATTAATCGGTACACGGCAATAAAATACACATTTTTCATTTATTTACATAATACATACTGTATGCCTTCTAATAGCTAATATGTCCTCCTCCGTGTTTTATTTGGTCCTGGCAACCCCTGTGTCTTCAGAACTGCAAATGGTCGCTAGCCGAATTGTAACACGAGTGGTCGCACGTGAGACTTTCTCTCACATGAAACTTCATTTAAAATAAATATATCGTCTATAATTTTGCAGGGCATAAGAGTGACAATTAAATTGAAATAACAAATAACGTAGTTCAACCTATTCAATACAAATAAATAAGAAATGTAGTTACATTTCTATTTAATTATAAGCGGAAGCGGCACCGGTTTCGACCCCAATTTGGGTCATCATCAGCCGAATAAAATGCAAAAACAATGCATAGGTAAATAAGAAATTAAAGAATGAGTCTTTCACAAAAACAGTTGAAGAGGCAAAAATAAGATGATGGGGATTTGCACTGTGTGATTTTAAATCGTAAAATCTAGACGAAGTAGGTCAGTCACTTATATGAAGTAAGGCGCGATCTTCTGAATAGTAGCACAACACACGCAAAGTTCGACAATGTTTCCAAATGTTTACAAGAAGAGGTGAACAATTAACTGAGACAGCATGCATATATTATCACACGTAAAGTCACAACATAATTTAATGAATATGAAGTCCAAAATAGTGTAGAAATCGAAGACGAGTCGCTTGATTGAAGCGAATTGCTAGCTCCTGAAGATCAGCGCAACACACTCAATGTCCGGCACTGTGCTTGCAAATGCCGACGGAACTCAGTGAATAGCTTGATAATCCAGTCTGTAATTGTTTCGGTTGCGAGAGAGAGAGAGAGAGTGTGTGTGATTTAATATAATTGAAGCATGTAACTAGGATCTTGTAGATTCTTTAGAACAGTTGACAGTTGTTTTCACCATTATGGTGTAACTGCTATTATTTTGGAGAATAATTTATCAAAGAATGCTAGATTGTAGTCATAAATTGAGACACAAGATGGATATTACTGTTCTGTTTTAATCAAAATCATTGAAGAATATCTGGATTACATCCAAAGTATGTAATTTGAAATTTGATGAAAGTTTATAAAACAAAAGGTGTCGCTACAATGTTTAAGAATATCATATACTGTATTTATATATATTTAAGTAAAATTGAAAGCAATTCAAACAAATTTGTTTATTTTGACTGTTTTTAAGATATATTTAAAAGTAGAAAAAGTTAAAGAATGTAACAGAAATGAAGTATATCTTGTTACCCTTGACGAGAATGTGTTCCGACACCTTTTCTTGCAACATAAAGAATTGTGTTAGATTTTCGGAGTAAAATTTTATCCTTGTTATAACATGTGCTTTAAAATTTCCACCTTATTAAGTTTGTAGTGATGAGCAAGACTTGTTGATATCAGTGATGTACACAAGGAAAGTTTGTGTGAATATTTTGTCAACAGCTGTTTTGTCTGGTAGTTTTCTCCTCCACTCCACATTCTCATTCCAGGTGAATGTTTGGATAGTACCTTCTGTGGGTGCAAGGGTCTTTCTTGAATACTGTGTGATAGGCTAGATCATGGGAGATTACTGACAAAAATGGGGCTGTTGGACTAGACAAAAGAGTGGTTCAGTGGGTGACTAAATTTTAGAAAATAGAACTCAGAGAATTAGAGTATGTGAAGTGTTATCTCTAAGAGGAGGGTGCCACAGAGCAGTATTATTGGAACTTTGTTTTCTTAAAGATCTGTAATCACAGATAAGGATATTTGCAGCTGATGTTATACTATATAGAGTATTTAATGTTAAAAACTTGATATTTGGTCCGTATTGAAAGGAGACTAACATACAATAAGGTGGATCATTTGTACTCAGCTTTATTGTATGTATAGAGTAGACAAGAAATAACATCTTATTGATTGAGTGACTCCACCTTTACACTACAGTAGATTACAATATTCTTTTTTACTTTATTTTAAGAAAAGGGACATGTTTCGTCTCTTCTATTGTGAGACATCTTCAACCTAAGCTATTATGGTAAAATACATGATAATCTTAATACTAAAAAACAATCGCATATATTAAAATGTTGAAGAGTCAAGGTGACTCAATCTGTCACATGTGAACACAGATTTGTATTGTATTGTAAAGGTGGAGTGACTCAATCCTTGTTGAGGCTGACAATATGGGTTTATTTCTTGCTGTATAGAGTAGTAAATGAGTTGCAGGATTGTGAGTGATTGCACGGGGTGCGATGGACAGCAGACAATGGTATTAATGCAAATGAGATAAAAGGTCAAGTTGTAAGTTTCACCAAAAGGAAAAGTCCCCTCAGTTTTAATTATTGTGTTGGTGGAGTGATTGTATCTTGTTGGGAACAAAGTAAGGAATTATCTTCATTGGGGTAATAAATAATGTTAACAAGGTAGTTAAGAAAGGTTACAAATCTCTTCACATGGTTATGAGAGTATTTAGGGGTTGTAGTAAGGATGTAAAGGAGAGGGCGTATAAGTCTCTGGTAAGACCACCGTTAGAGTATGGCTCCAGTGTATGGGACCCTCACTTGACATGAGAACTGGAAAAAATTCAAAGGAAAGCAGCACGATTTGTTCTGGGCGATTTCTGACAAACGAGTAGTGTTACTAAAATGTTGTAAATTTTGGGCTGGGAAGGCTTGGGAGTAAGGAGACAAGATGATTGACTATGTGTAAGTAAGTAATTCGTCTTTATTCGTGGCGAAGGTAGGGCTCAAGGCCCTCTCTTACACTTAACCACAATATTTAAAATGATTAACGTACATATAATATTTAAATACAACATATCTTTTAAAATAATATGGTACTAATAGAAAATTTGGAGATTGTAATAAAAAAACTATTATAGAATGTACAACACTACAATCTAAGTGTACATGATAATAAATATAAAACTAACACTATTGATAATAAGAGACGGAAACACAGAAGAAAAAAAACCTATAACTAGCAAATATATTTCTAATTTTTATGAATATATGCTCATTCACGCACTCATTCACACTACACACATCGAAAAGTCAGCTAGAGGTATTCAGAAAGTGATTTCGGCAATCCATCTTAAATCTCCAACGAGAACGCAAATCCCTAATGGTAGCAGGTAGGGTATTACACAGCCTCGCGGCAGTGACTACAAAGCAGCGGTTGTAGGTCCTGGAGTGACTGAGAGATATTGTTAAACAGGAGCCAGATCGTGTATCGTGGTTATGATAGGAGGAGAGATAATTAAATTTTGAAGAGAGATAATTCAGTACACCTGTGTTTAGAACTCCATGCAGAAGAGACAACATGTGGAGACTGCGACGCTCATGAACATGAAGCCATGACAACTCCCTGTAATAAGGTGAAATGTGAGAACCATATCGCAGCTTAAATATGAATTGAATACAAGTGTTTAAACTCCGTTCAAGCATCTTGTTACTGTCTTGAGATATGTCCGTAAGTACAGTGTCGCAGTAGTCTAGAATTGGTAAGATTAGGGATTTTACCAGTTGTATTTTAAGATTTTTTTGGAAATATAGTAGAGTAGCGTTTGAGAGGAAAAAGGGATTTCTGCACTTTACGGCATGTATTTGTCACTTGTTCAGTCCAGTTGAGGGTCTCAGTCATTATAACGCCTAAGTTTCTTACTGACGTACAATAGGGCACGACAATGTTATTTAAAATAATTGGGGGGTACATGTCTACTTTTTAACAAGTTGAGGTTTATTTTGGTACCAAATATAATAGTCTGAGTTTTGTTAGCATTTATTAACAAGCTGTTATTTTTTGCATAGTCATTCAGTCGTCGTAAGTCAAAATTTACTGTCAATGGCTACATCTATGTCTTGTGGATATGAGTGATGATAAATCTGAAGATCATCTGCATAGATATGGTACTTGCTATATTTCAATGCGTCCCCTATGTCGTTCACACTAACAACAAATAAAAGTGGGCCCAAAACCGACCCCTGCGGGACACCTATTATTTTGTTGTGCCATCCTGAGTACATTGTTCCTAATGATACTCGTTGCCGACGGTCAGTGAGGTAGGAGCTAAAAAATTTAAGAGATGTCATATTAAAGTTGGTATGTTTATAAGTAGAAGAATAAGCTTGAGTGGAGCTTTTAAAAGTAGGAAAGATCATAATATGAAGATCAAGTTGGAATTCAAGAGGACATATTGGGGCAAATATCAATTTATAGGATGAGGAGTAACGTATTGGAATAAATTATCGAGAGAAATATTTGATAAATTTCCAAGTTCATTGAAAATATTTAAGAAAAAGCCAGGTAAACAATTGAAAGAGAATCTGTCACCTGGGCGACAGACCTAAATGTAGATGATTGGTTGGCTGATTGATTGATTGATTGATTGATTGATTGATTGATTGATTGATTGATTGATTGATTGATTGATTGATTGATTGATTGATTGATTGATTGATTGATTGATTGATTGATTGATTGATTGATTGATTGATTGATTGACAAATGCACATATTTTGAGAATTCACTGAACCAGGCCTTATCTGTGAACCACGTGATGTTCAGAATTGTCGGTAGCCGTAAAGTAAAATCCAGGAACCGTGTGCACTAATGGACTCGCATCATGCAACTCATGAATGGCAGTCATCTTGTATAGTCACAGTTCCTTTACCATGGTCGCTCTTTGACACACGTAATACAAATACCCCGCCTCCTAAGACAAATGACGTAGCGATTTCCTAGGTCACGAAACAAGCTAGTCTGCATGTTTTCTGCCAAACCAGATGTGCGACGCTTGCCATACTCTCGGAACAAAGACGCAGTTGAGGCTTTCACGGCCCGTACTTGTAGACACAAAGTAGAAAATAATATGAAGACACCCAGGGTAGAATAGAGCAGAGCTGAAAGAAAGTGTGTGGATGATGATGATGATGTGGGAGGGGAGGGGGTGCATAACCGGTGTACACGCGTTATAGCCTGGAGTGAACTTACGAATGTGGAAAACACAAAACAAAATAACAGAATTGAAAGGACAGGAAATCCTTAATGGCTGGCAACTGATAGCCAGCGTCCCTGTTGAAATTGTTAGGATTTTTACGTATTTAGTGTGGGTAAGAGTGGGAACACGATATCATGACCCGATATCATCAGCTCGCACTGTGCCAGCATGCAGCAAGCCCTTTCAATGACCGACGATAAGCATTCTAAGTCTTCCTCGTGAACAGTCGAGATTTTCTTCTGGAGACATGGAGCAAAGAGCCACAGCATAAGTCCAGTTGTTTCCAACTTTTACTGTAGCCAGTATCATGTCTCTGTTCTGAGGACTCTCCTGAACGCCCTTTGCGTGGCTACAATGGACTTCATAACAATAATTGAATTTTATTTTTTTTTTATTTTATTTTTTTTGCTAGGGGCTTTACGTCGCACTGACACAGATAGGTCTTATGGCGATGATGGGATAGGAAAGGCCTAGGAGTTGGAAGGAAGCGGCCATGGCCTTAATTAAGGTACAGCCGCAGCATTTGCCTGGTGTGAAAATGGGAAACCACGGAAAACCATTTTCAGGGCTGCCAATAGTGGGATTCGAACCTACTATCTCCCGGATGCAAGCTCACAGCCGCGCGCCTCTACGCGCACGGCCAACTCGCTCGGTGTTGAAATTATTAGGTCCTCCTATTCAATACAAAGACATTATTAATGTGAATACATCACATGAGGTACTAGTTTCGGCACTTAACTTGTGCCTTCATCAGCCAACGAGTCAAACACAAACAACTTTAAAACACACTGTAACACATGCATAGATGAATATTAAATGAAATATGATGATATTGCACTTTAGTATAAAATGGTGATTCTGTTGTTTTCTACACATGGTGGTCGTTTCTCTTCTTTACTAGACATTTATTTTTATTCTTTCCTTCTATATTTTGCCTAATTCGGTTTTTAATTTCTTCTCCAGGTTTCAAACCTCCATATTGAAGTGAGAATTAATTCTTTGGGTCTAACCAAGTCCATCACATACACGTTTATATTTTCTCAGAACCAAACCAATGATTAAACAAAGTGTCAACTTCATAAGACATTAATAAAACTCTGCAGCATATTTTCATAAGATTAAAGAATTAAATACTTATACAAGCTGGACAAACCATCATGTGTAGAAATCAACAGAATCACCATCATTATTAAAAGGATTTTATACCAAAGTGCAATATCGTCATATTTTATTTAATATTGATCTGTGCAGGTGTTACAGTGTGTTTTAAAGTTGTTTGTGTTTGCCCGATTTGACTCGTTGGCTGATGATGGCACAAGTTAAGTGCCGAAACTAGTACCTCATGTGATCTATTCACATTAATAAATGTCTTTGTATTGAATAGGAGGACCCCTAATAATTTCAGTTATTGTAATCCCACTTCAATACTTCTTCTTCTTCTTCTTTTCTCGCCTATTTCAATCCACTGCTGGACATACGCCTTTTCCATATGCTTCCAACATCTTCGGTCTTGAGCCATCTCTTCTGGGGTCTTCCAATGCCTCTCTTGTGTTCCCATGGTCTTCAGTGAACAATCCTAGAAGTCCACCTGTTGTAGTCTTGTCGAGCTACGTATCCTACCCATTGCCATTTTAGTCTTGCCACTATCTCTAGGATGTCTGTTACATTCGTTGTTCTCCTGATGCCCTCTGAACGGATCTTATCCCTAAGGCTGATCCCTAGCATCTGTTGCTCCATGGCTCGTTGTGTTCGCTGAAGCTTGCGAGCACTTTCCTTCATCAGAATCATCGTTTACAGACCGTAAGTAGTAACTGGCAGCACGCACATATTATAAACCTTGGTCTTCAGGTTAATTGGTACATCCTTGTTGGTGAGGATGAATCTTAGTTTTCGGAATGCTATCCAACTTATACCTATTCTGCGAGGAATTCCTGCACGTTGGTTGTCTTTTCCAAGTTTTATCTTGTGTCCAAGATAGATGTACTCATTGACAGCTTCTATATATTGGTTTCCCATTTTAAGTGGTTGACTGTCTGGGCTTAGTATTTTCGTTTTATTAATGTTCATTTCCAAACCAATCTTAGCAGAGGCAGTTTTTAATTCTTGGATCATGCTTTCTAGCTCATCTCGATTTTCACTTATGAGCACAATGTCATTGGCAAAACGCAGGTGGTTCAAATCTAACCCGTTGAATTTTATTCCTTTCTTATCCCAATGAAAGGTTTTGAATACATCTTCCAATTACAAGATATTAGAATCATTCCGTATTGACGGTTTTCACTTTACGAAGGTGAAAAATGAGAGTATCCTCCTAATTCAATACAATAAATATTCCGTCATTAGACGGAGTAAACAAATTCAAATCTTCCAAGGCAAGGGTAAACTGTTTTGGGTCATGAAATTTCTAAATACCTACAATGGACTTCATAATCCAATAATTTTTTGCTAAAAACACTTTCTGTGGCAATGTTTACTGCATCATGAATGAATTTACAGCAAAATTGAGGAAACAATTGACACCTAACGAAGAATAACTTGCGTATCATTGGCTAATGTTGGTAAGCGAGTCTCCCAGAGTTTCTTTACATTTAGAAAGCAGTTGCACCCTCCTATCTGCTGTCAGACAGAAATGGGGTCGTTTTGAAAACCACCCGGTTTATATAAATGACCCTGTATAAAAACAAGTGCTGCGATAACACGAAACTGGGGATGGACAGGTGTTGATTGGTTACTAAAGCCAAGAGCTAAATGTGAGCACTAAAAGTAAAACTGTACCGATATTGATTGAATGCGACGAGTACAATTGCATTAGATTCCTTTAGTGTAATCACCCGCAAGGTCTGCCAAATACCAATATAAATGGTCCGTTATTGGACATTATAAATTTTCCAGCTAGCTCATTCTTGGTTGCCAGCGTTTCGCCCTCGTGTGCTAGGGTGGGCTCATCAGTTGGTACCTAGCACACCTACCAATACGCTGGCTAGTGCATACCGCGGAGGCCACTGCGTAGGCTAACTGGAGCCACCGGCAGTGCCAATGCACTAAGAGACTTTGTCTCATCACTAAAAATTGATGCCTGCTTGGCCATCAGATGATATAGATGTTGATTCCCATAGGGAATCTGAAATATTTGTCCTGAATGAGCAAATTTATAATACCAATTTATAATACCAATATAAATGGGAATCAACATCTATATCATCTGATGGCCAAGCAGGCATCAATTTTTAGTGATGAGACAAAGTCTCTTAGAGCATTGGCACTGCCGGTGGCTCCAGTTAGCCTACGCAGTGGCCTCCGCGGTATGCACTAGCCAGCGTATTGGTAGGTGTGCTAGGTACCAACTGATGAGCCCACCCTAGCACACGAGGGCGAAACGCTGGCAACCAAGAATGAGCTAGCTGGAAAATTTATAATGTCCAATAACGGACCATTTATATTGGTATTATAAATTTGCTCATTCAGGACAAATATTTCAGATTCCCTATGGGAATCACCATCTATATCATCTGATGGCCAAGCAGGCATCAATTTTTAGTGATGAGACAAAGTCTCTTAGTGCATTGGCACTGCCGGTGGCTCCAGTTAGCCTACGCAGTGGCCTCCGCGGTATGCACTAGCCAGCGTATTGGTAGGTGTGCTAGGTACCAACTGATGAGCCCACCCTAGCACACGAGGACGAAACGCTGGCAACCAAGAATGAGCTAGCTGGAAAATTTATAATGTCCAATAACGGACCATTTATATTGGTATTATAAACTTGCTCATTCAGGACAAATATTTCAGATTCCCTATGGGAATCAACATCTATATCAGGTCTGCCAAATGTCGGGCACGGAAAACAGATCCCACGACAGGAGAGGTTGAAGTCGCAAGGACTCGTGTCTGGTGAGTACGAAGGGTGTTGCAAGACCTCGTTCCGATCCGCACGAAATGCCTTGACCCATCGTGCAACCGTCATGTACAGTAATGCATTCCCGCCACAGACTTTGCATAATTCTCTATAACATTCTAATGTATTCTTGCCGCGAGCAACCTCAATTTAAAACCGTGAACGCTGATTACCGTTTGAAAACATGCTTTAGAGCGGTGAAATTGTCACTCTTACCTTTATCGCCATACAGCAACAACACTCCAAACTAGATGACACTCCCGTATCCCGATCTCCTGCGAGTATTGCCACTGCTTTATTTACAACCCTCGTAGTCATCACAATCTCAGGGATGCAATGGGGTACAGGTTAGTTGTTATTTCTAGTTAGAACGTTTTGGTAAACAAGTGACAGAGATAAGCTGTGAGGAATGATCTCTGTCTGAGTTCAAGATTGGGAACGAAGCAATCATAGTGCGTGTATTTTGTACCATCCCTGCATTCAGCTGAAAAAAATGGAGAAAACCACTTCTAAGACGACTGATAACTCTAAGAGGACTATCAGTGAGCTCATATTGAAATCTACCTTGAAATTTTGCTAACATCGTCCACATCCTATAAGAAGCACATTTACCAAAATTAGCTACAAGAAAATTGATTAGAAGGTTCCAAAATCAAAACCAAAATCCAGAGAAACATAGTAATGCAACTGGATAGGATGTTAGAGTTACGTTTGGGCAGCCCTGATTACTGCCGCAACACATACATGTATGCTGTGGCCAAGTACGCTCCCCACCTTCGCTTAAGTGTCTGGAAATGTTCAGGATTGCCAGACTGCTGCTAACTCACTGCTTTCGTGTGGCATATTCCGAGCTCAATTTTGGAACCTTCCAATTAAAAGTCGCAGATAATTTTTAGTAAGTAGGTGATTTTAGAAAAATTTCAAGATGAGTTTTGATATGAGCCCATTAATAGTTCCCTTGTTAGGTGTGTTAGCTGAGAATCAGTGTACCTATTCTTGTCCTTCAGATCATACCAGTGGGAAACTTCTATGTTGATCTGTAGGCTAGACTCTGTCAAAAATAATGAATTAAATTTATGAAGATAATTATGTTTTAAACAGTGGTAGAACAAGTGCTCATCACTGCATATGTTTCTCTCTCACTTTTTCTTGCTTGAAGCTTGAAGTGTATATCCACAGGCAGTGAACAAAACGGTGTCTTAATGTTGGCAAGTGACGTGAGTGACAGGGTTGTAATATGTGTCTTATATACGACAATAAGAATGGTAACGGACGGTTTCTCTTCACTCACTTTCATGCCTTTTCTCTTGACATCTGAAAGAACTCAGATACGAGTAATGCTATTTCTTCCTTAACATGACAGTGAAATTGTTTCAAATTTTTTTATTTCAAGAAATTAAAATGTAAGATATGTATTCATAATTATAATAGAAATATCCATATTAAATTGTGCACATGTAATCATTGCTTATCTGTCAAAGTGGGACAAAGGAAAGGAGGGAGCTTTGAAAGTTTTGCTAAAAATAATGATTGAAAAATATTGTAGGCCAAGCTGAGTGCCTCTTACAGAAGAGTCCTGGCCAGCTAGCCCAAGGTGATAGACTCAATCTTGGATTAATCCAGTGGTATTTGTATTCCTCCCCACTTTGTTCCGACTCTCCACGATTTGTCAACCAGCAGTGTCTTCCAGTCCAGGTTCTGTTGTCTTGTACTATACTTCACCAACTACCTCTATCATTATCATGTTCTTTCTCGCCCTTTCTTTCCTCTCATTTGTCCATCCAGTGCTTCATCCACTTGATAAGTCTAAACTGCTTCTGCCTGTTTTGCTCCAGTTTTTCATTTAGCTTTTGCACTTCTTTATTTCTCACTGTACCCCTCCTTGTCTTCTGTACTACACTCTTTGGATGGCTATTCTCATCTCTCTGCGTCATTGACCAGGTTTATGTCATTCTACAGGATGTAACCAGGGCCGAATTTAACTGATGCAACGCCTCTAGGCCCAAATAATTTTGCAGCCCCCTTCCTTAAAACTTGATAACACAAAATTACTATTATGTTTATTTAATGAATAAAGTAATATAATGAAATGGAAATGGCGTATGGAATTTAGTGCTGGGAGATCCCAGGATGGGTTCAGCTCGCCAGGTGCAGATCTTTTGATTGGACTCCCGTAGGCGACCTGCGCGTCGTGATGAGGATGAAATTATGATGAAGACAACACACACACCCAGCCCCTATGTCGGGGAAATTAACCAATGGTGGTTAAAATTCCCGACTCTGCCGGGAATCGAACCCGGGACCCCTGTGACCAAAGGCCAGCATGCTAACCATTTAGCTGTGGAGCTGGATAAGTAATACAATAAAATGCCTCCAAGGTGAAATATTGAGCATTAATATGATCAAATAATAATTCCAACTGAAAGAGCAGACTTCTGTCAACTCTGAACAATTCAGTAGTCCTACCCCGGCTTTTAAACATTACCCTGTAATTACGATGAGAGTGGAAATTCTCATCTTCTGTTAACCGCTGATTTGCGTGCTTCCAGTCATTGAAGCCAGTTGTTACCTTCTCTTGCTACTAGATTGTCTTCACAATTTTCACTTACAGTTACAACAGCAGACCACAATGGAAACGTAACTAAAAGTGGCGCGTATACTCATCGTTTTCTGTACCATTACCATCACTTTTCTTTTCGTCATTGCATGAGAAGTTGTTTGAGTTACAGTTTGGATCCTGTGGAAAACAAGTCTAATTTTAGTGTTTGAGAGAACAATTCAGTTTCCCTCCTCCTCTGCTAATCTGTGCCACTTACCGTAATTGTTTTAGACCCTCTGTATTGTAAAAATGGCTTTCACAGACTTCTGCAGAACTCTTGGTGTAATGGCTTGACACCCGCTTGACTAAGTTGCAGCCCAAATTCATCTTGATACCCCTACGCAGATGCGAGGGGACTGCGTTTCAACATTGTGGTGGTATTTATAATATTATCACTGACATCATGTCGGGAGCTTTCGCTTTTGAATACTAGGAAAGTTTTTTCAAACTATTAGACAGGCCCATAAGGTCCCTGCCTAAATACGTCTCTGGGTGTAACTTTCACGACACATTCGTCACACATAGAAGAAGACATCGGCCTGTTAGAACTCATTTTCTACAACTCTACATAATCGTTGGGAACACACAGGAACAGAACATACCAGCATAATACATAAAACTCTTTCATGCATGAATACTTCAACACATCCGGGATTCAGTGCGATGGCGGGTTGATGCTTGTATTAATCCTGAGACCATTCAATTATTATTATTATTTGTCATCCCGGTCTCGCAGCATCAGCAGGGCTACGACTGTAAGGATTGTTTGGCCAGAAAGGCTGTAGCTTATAAACAATGAATTCAGTTACGAATGCTGGAATTTTTGTATTCCATTCTTTCTTCCTGATCTTGAACCAAAGAACAGAAAATGCATCATTGTAGATGCATTCACAAAAATGAACAGAAAACCTGAATTGAAGGAGAGTAAAGACAAGTTTGTAGGAAGAGAGTAATGAAATTCATACAAAATAAGACTCTTTAGGTGCAATAAAGTCATTACTCTTAGGTTTAAAAGTTCACTTAACGCTTACGGATTTATCCCCAAATTTTTTCATGGGAGTTAATTATGGATTTTCTGTATTTTGTCTACGAATCACAAAAGCAGTGTTCCTTGGATGTTTGACAAAATTGGTGTTATATAAATGGGATCTGAAGTGAATTATCGAAAGAGGACAAGTGTATTCACAGTGGGAAGTACAGTAAAACAGATAGGATTCTTCCAATTCAGCAATAACTGAACATGTGCACAGTGACATATCGCTATTTCTATCATCGTAATACTCAGTTGACAGATTTCTTATTGCTCTCAGCACTTTCTACATTTCAAATTACTGTTATCTTCCGTACAATTGTTTAGAAATGAGTTCAAGTCGGCCAGCTATCGAATTTCTCTTTAGACATGGGCTTTTAGTACTTGGCAGTATAAGTTTAAACCCCTGTTATTAAAGCTTGTGAACTTTGTGCTTAGTTAAATAACAACCTGAAGGAGTCCTCTGGCTTCTTAGTCTTACCTTCACTCACTTAAGCAAACTACATATTAATTTACTTATGCACATATTAACATTTTCTCTGTGTAATTCGATGCATTTCTCCAAATTCATAATTCGGAATGCTCACAAACTCCACTCCCCTGATTTCAGTTGAAACAAGAGGTCAAATTAATTAGCGTTCCTTTTTGGTCACTCCTTCAAGAGACCAAGAAAGAGGAAAGGTTAGGATATATCCATCTGGCTTTGTGTAAATGTAAATCCGGATAACAAACCAACTTTGGTGACCTAATCACTTTCCTGAGCTAACAAGGAGACGCCAGACCCTGTGCCCAACCGATTTCAACAAGCTTTGATGTACCTGTGGGGGGACACTCAACAGCAACTCGTGTAGAAGAGTTTAGGTCAATATGCTTTTGTTTTCAAAAAAATTGAGGTGAAATGTTATGACGCAGGATCCGCTTCGGACCAAGTGGAGGTGAGAGAACACTAAAAGGTGAACACATTTTAGTTAAATATGTCAGGTCCACAACGTAATAATTCCCGAAAACTGATGAATCCCCGATTCCAATGCAAGGCATATATACTTGGAGAGTTACACCGCATTCAACTGGAGCAGTGGCCAAGTGGTCACCGTACTTGTCTGTGGACCTCAATGACGTGAGTTTGAGTCTCGTCTCGGCTACATTTTTTTAAAAAATGTATTTGTGCAAGTTGCTTTGCGTTGCATGAACAGAGATAGGTTAGAACGTTTAGGTCTATATTAATTTCAGGTAGAAAATAAAGTGTACTGCAATTTGCGTAATATATTTGTTCCATTTTTATGGTCATATTCCCTCAAATAATAATTTATTTTACCGAACGAGTTGGCCGGGAATGGATTCCTACTATAAAGGTTGTGTAATTCACTTCAGAAGGCAGTCCTACTTTTCTCTTCCAACGGTCTAATATCAATAAGACTTTGATTAGTAAATGTATATCAATAGTGGTAAAGTACATACAGTTAAGATAGATTCCATCTTCAGGAACATCTTTGCAAGAACCGTGGTTTCCCATTTCCACGCCAGGCAAATGTTCTGACTGGAAAGGCCACAGATGCTTCTTTCCAAGTTCTAGCCATTTCGTATCGCGTAAGACCTATCTCTGTTGGTACGACATAAAGCCAATTATTAAAATATATGTATTATGTATAAAAAATATAGCTGCAACTAGACGCGAGCTCGCGTCATCAAGGTTCGCAGCCAAATACGATGACTACTTGGCCATCGTTCCAGTTGCCTGCGGTGTAACTCTCCAAGTATATATATATACCTTGCATTGGAATCGGGGATTCATCAGTTTTTCGGGAATTATTACGTTGTGGACCTGACATATTTAACTAAAATGTGTTCACCTTTTAGTGTTCTCTCACCTCCACTTGGTCCGAAGCGGATCCTGCGTCATAAAATTTCACCTCCATTTTTCTGAAAACAAAAGCATATTGACTTTACTGTTGGCTGTCCCTCTCCTTGTGAGCTGGACACCACTGATCAGACATCCTGAGCTGGAGTTTACTGGCAGTAGGGAGGCTCTTCCTCTAGTCTACAAGACGTAGGTTAAATCTTACAGAATCCGGGGCTCCTAATGTACTCCCAAGTTACTAATGTAACTGAACTGATAGACAACTGCAGAACTCATTCCAGATAATTGTTTCTTTTCTTTGTTATCACTTAAGAACAAAAATGAAAAACAGTTGGTAGGAATGGCCAACTTTATGTAGGTGCTTGTGTGGCTGACTGAGTGTTATAAATGGACATATCAGCAGGTTCTCCAGCACAAAAGAAAATTGTAAATATGCTAGAGACTGATCATTTACATTGTGTAGTGTGCTCTGTGTTGTGAACATTTTATTATTATACATATTAAATTCAACAGTGCTGTGTGATACATTGATGGACAGATCAGCTGCAGGGAATGGATTCCTACTATAAAAGTTGTGTAATTCACTTCAGAAGGCAGTCCTACTCTTCTCTTCCAACGGTCTAATATCAATAAGACTTTGATTAGGAAATTTATATCAATAGTGGTAAGGTACATACAGCTAAGATAGATTCGATCTTCAGGAACATTTTTGCAAGAACTAAGATCTTTCTTTGGCTAACATTTTGTTACATGAAATAAACTTCATGGTATAGCCCATATTGTCGTAAGTACGTACTTGTGCAATTCTTGATCATGCACTCCACCTTTACAGTACAAATTGCCTGCCTTTATTAAGACAACATTAAAATTTTATACATGTTTCGTCCTTTATCAGGACACCTTCAGTCGTAAAATAAATGTACAGGCGTTAAAAATTGAGGGAGTTAGATGCAATGAATACAGTTTCCAAATTTCCCAGTCCCTTTGCTATAACCTAGTCCAGGTCTTAGTTCGCTAGGATGCCGCTGTAGTTGTTCAAAGACATAAGCTTCATTATTGTTTCCGTATTGAACTGAGATCACAGAGATAAGTTATTTATAAGGTTCAACTTTTTCAATACAAATTACGTGTTGTGTAGATGTTATTTACAACAGTTATTTAATATGGGACCAGTTTCGACATTTTAAATGTTATCATCAGCCATAAACACATTAATCACAAACAAAAGAACAAGGACATAATAATTAAAACTCGCACAGTGACACATTGAAATATGTACATAGTTTTTTACCATTCAAAGATTAAAAGAAGGTTTTTATATGTTATCAAAGTACAAAAGTCTTTATACGCCCATTCACATCCTGTGTCAAATAAAACGTCAACAACTTGTAGAAAACGCTTGATATGCAGCTCTGGCTAGTCCGTCCATGTGTCAATGCACAACAAGCCATATTAACGGTTGCATTTGAATCCCTGCACAACAATCTACAGCCAGAGCTGCGTACCAAGTGTTTTCTACAAGTTGTTGACGTTTTATTTGACACAAGGTGTAATAAAGACTTTTGTACTTTGATAATATGTGAGAACCTTCTATTAATCTTTGATTGGTAAGAAAACCATGTACATACCTCAATGTGTCACTATGGCAGTTCTAATTATTGCTATAAGTTCTTGTTATTTTATTAACACAAGGTGTGAATGGGCATACAAAGACTTTTGTACTTTGATAACACATCAAAACCTTTTAAGCTTTGAATGGTAAAAAACTATGTACATATTTCAATGTGTCACTGTGCCAGTTTTAATTATTATGTCCTTGCTCTTTTGTTTGTGATTAATGTGTTTATGGTTGATGATGACATTAAAAATGTCGAAACCGGACCCATATTAAATAACATCTACACAACATGTAATTGGTATTGAAAAGATGGAACCTTATACTGTAAGTAACTTATCTCTGTGACGCTGTAGTTGCGCGAGGCATGCTTCACAAGTGTGTGTCAGCCGGTGGAAGGGAAGGATTTTTGAGCAGTAGGATACATCCAGAACCATTCAATGCAGTAATGGCATCATAGTAAAAGACTGGGTATCAGCATTTTGACCATTGCCTGCTAAAGGCAATAGATTCATGACACTTCATTACCATAATGGTGTTGTATCAGGGTCACAGGCCTACACTCCTAACTACGTGCCATTTACCTTCCTTTAGGTTTCTCAGTTTTGTTTGAAGCTACTTAAGGTAAGAAAATCTAGTGTAAAAACACAAAAAGCGATGATGTCCTTTCACTAACGAAAAACTCAGAACCTGAAAATGTTGAATGGTATGAGAGTCATGTCTGCGTGTAATGATTCCGTAGAGTCTGATGATGCAGCATGTGAAGGTGAATCATCATGATTTTGGTCAGTGATGTGGTAGTAGCAGAGTTTTTTAACAAGGAAGTACCGCAATTTCAAAATCCAAATGATATACTTTGTGATCTGTTTTTTGTTTTTTTTTGTTTGCTTTTTAGTATATCACTTTGTAAATAAAAAAGAGGAATAAAGGTTATTGTTCAGAAAGGAATATTTCTAATTTTATAATGGTCCACTTTTTTGGTGGGTGGGGAGTGACTGTAGCTTAATACCTTAGTAAGGAAGAGAACAGCAGCATATCTCTGTCAGAAGAAAAAATATCAAAAATACATACATCATTATAGACCGTTATGACTTTCAGCGTTCAGTCTACAAGCCTCTGTCGTCACCACAATCCTCTATTAGCAACTAGTGCTGTGGCCTCATTTAGTTCTATACCTCTTATCTTTAAATCGTTAGAAACCGAGTCTAACCATCGTCATCATAGTCTCCCTCTACTTCTCTTGCCCTCCATAACAGAGTCCATTACTCTTCTAGTTAACATATCCTCCTCCATTTGCCTCACATGACCACCAAAGCTGGTTTATGTGTACAGCTTCATCCATAGAGTTCATTCCTAACTTAACCTTTATCTCCTCATTCTGAGTACTTTCATGTCTGTTACTTCTAACTTATGAATAAGATTTCCTGAGTCCACCCAGCTTTTGCTCCTGTAAAGCAAAGTTGGTCTGAAAACAGACAGTGTCCGGGAGCTGAGTTCCTTCTTACAGAAAACTATTGATCGCAACTGCGAGCTCACTGCATTAGCTTTACTACACCTTGATTCAATCTCGCTTACTATAATACCATCCTGGGAGGACACACATCCTAAATACTTAAAATTATCTACCTGTTCCAGAAAGGTGAATAATAAATAAAGAAAAATCAACTTAAATTTTCAAAACTTGTTTTAAAGTTGACACATTTTTTATTTCTTTAGAAATCTGATAGACATTCTGGAGATCCCAGGTGGGATAAATTGGCACGTCTGTCATGCGATCATGCTTTCCTAACTCCCTGAGCAATACTGGTATGTGACAAAATGTAATATTCCTGCTTTATGCAATAACAGCATGTAAAATAAAATTTTAAATAAATCTGTATTTCGTAATAGCTAATTGATGAACCAAATTCTTTGAGAAATAAATTTCCTGACCCCTTTAAATGTCTTAAAATAAAATTTGTTTTGATTCCAAATGTTGCCGTCAAAGTTCATGCTTCTGTTTCTCAAAACAACGTAAATCTACTTACGCTGTTATTGCATCCAACTCCTCAATTGTAACAAACATATTGAACATATTAAGTATAAAAATTATAAGACTATTGCGTCCAGCTAAAATGCATCGTATAAAATGTCATGTCATAACAAAACTAAAATATCAGAATTTAAAATAGCACAGATAAGAAAAGGTGAGCCTGTCTGTGTGATGAATGAAAACTTGATGCACTCTTGTTACAAGTGTCTAATGTGCACAGACTGCTGCAAGCCTTGGTTGCTTTGTAAGCAAATTTACAAGGAGGTGGAATGTTTCATTTGAAATGAGTAAGTTGCTTTGAGGGTTGTGCCGCAGAAATAAAATTGGCCTAAAAATAGTAATAATCTATAAGCGAAAAATAAAATAAATGAACTGACTGGTCTTACATAATGTAATGGCACTACTCCAGTCCTTCAGCTCCAGCGCTAATTAAGTGCTGTACTAAGAAGTTGTTTGGGAGGCAAGCTACCTAGGAAGGGAAACTGCAGGGGCGCTGAGGGAGTGTGTTGACTAATGTGGCGCCTAGGCTTGACAGGCAATTTTTGTAAAGGTGGAGTGTATGATCGAGAATTGCACATGTAACATTTATTTACAGCATTATTAAAACCTGGAAAATATTTTAAGTATTGTATCAGAGCTCAAGTAGACCCCGTGAGAACAGGTGGATTGGTTAGTACTAGCTGCCTGAGCACAAGGAAGGCCACAACTTGGAATATCTCTGAGATGCCTACTTGTACTTCCCCTTAAAACAATAATCACCACACCTGCCTGAGATGTCTATTCCTGTTCCATAGCAGCTGCTATCCCAACACCGAGCTTGATAGCTGCAGTCGCTTAAGTGGGGCCAGTATCCAGTATTCTGAAGATAGTGGGTTCGAGCCCCACTGTCGGCAATCCTGAAGCTGGCTTTCCGTGGTTTCCCAATTTCACACCGGGCAAATGCTGGGGCTGTACCTTAATTAAGGCCATGGCTGCTTCCCTCCCCATCCCTAGCCCCTTCCTGTCCCATCGTCGCTATAAGACCGATCTGTGTCGGTACAATGTAAAGCAACTTGTAAAAAATAAAAAGTATCCCAACACTCAAAGACCACTTACTAGGCCACTCAGCCAATGCCTGTGGTTCATGAACTAGGACATGACTGCAGTAATCCACTCCACAAACCACATTCCTAGCTGATTTCCTGAATTCATAGTCTGTTAAAATATAGTTTATTATGATTCTGGTGCCCTTACTCTCCCATATGTACTGTGAATAGCCTTATGCTTGAGGAATGAACTTGTAGCTCATATACTAGCACAGAAGTCCAGTAAATGCTTCGCATTCCTATTAGCTTTCATACCTTCACATTTACCCATCTACTTCTCGTAATAATAATAATAATCGTATGGCCTCAGCTACCGTGTGCAGACATTTCAATTTGACGCCATCTGGCTGTCTGCTCATCAATTTCTACGTTCCGTTTTACTCTAGACCCCCACTAGATGGCAGACCGAGTAAACCGAAACTCTCTTGGGCGTCTATGGCTGAGATTTAATGAATTTTGTCGGGTAAACACCAAATGTGTCACCAGAGATCTTTTACATGCCGACGTCGTATGACATGGAGTGTCGAATGGACTTTTTTCCGCCTTTCAAAAATCCGACTACCTCTGCCGGGTTTGAACCCACTATCTTGGGATACGGAGGCCGACACTACTGCTGATCCCAGAGGCAGCATCTTCTCGTATCCTTCAGTTATTATTATTATTATTATTATTATTATTATTATTATTATTATTATTATTATTATTATTATTATTATTATTATTATTATTATTATTATTATTATTTCTATTTCAAGTTCTCATATTGAAATCAGCCATTAAGATTATTTTATCTTTGTGCTAACCCTGACTACAATGTCACTCAGTACTTTGTAAAACTTGTTTACTTCATTCTCTCAGGGTGTCCTGATTTATTAATTTACATGCCTAACAGAAACTATGTTGCATGCTATGCTTTTGCTAATGAAAAGTCACTCCATACTGTGGCCTTCTTTTACCAGCTGTTATGATCTATCTCTACCTTGGTATCTCCGCCTTACCCGAACATCCTTACATAACCAGTAGCTGACCATCAGTGGTGGGCTTTTATCTATGCATTTTCCATCGTGTATTGTCACTATGTGTCAGTCAATCAGTCACTACCGATCTGCATTTAGGGCAGTCGCCCAGATAGCAGATTCCCTATCTGTTGTTTTACTAGCCTTTTCTTAAATGATCGCAAAGAAATTGGAAATTTATTGAACATCTCCCTTGGTAAGGTATTCCAATCCCTAACTCACATACCTATAAACAAATATTTGCCCCAATTTGTCCTCTTGAATTCCAGCTTTATCTTCATAGTGTGATCTTTCCTACTTTTAAAGACATCACTCAGACAAATTTGTCTCCTGATGTCATTCCACGCCATCTCGCGAGCTCAAGTAGTCCCAGTGAGAACTTCTCCTCTTAACAGTTTAGGGACCACAGGTGGATTGGTTAGTACTAGCTGCCTGAGCACAAGGAAGGCCACAATTAGGAATATCTCTGAGATGCCTACTTGTACTTCCCCTTCAAAGGAGTATGCAGGAAATCTTGACCAATTGCTGAATAATATGGACAGTCTTGGAGGAGTGCAAAATGAAATTTTTTTTAAAAAATTCAAAACAAAAGTAATGGAGTGCAGCTGAATAATGTGAGGAAATATTAGCTTAGAAAATGAACTCCAAAAAGAGGTCAACGAATATTGCTGCTTGGGTAGTAAAATGATTAATTATGGCAGAAATAAGGACGACTTAAAGCCCAAGCAATGAAGGCCTTTCTTAAGGAAAGGAATTTGCTTACATCAAACAGGTATTCACATTCGAAAGACATTTGTGAATACTTTTGGGTGAGACAGAGCATCAGCGCCCATATGACAGTTTGTAGGGGGTGAGGCCCAGACCTTGGGGTTCGTATTTTTTTTTAATATTTTGGAAGATACATGGCAAATTATATTCGGTGTTCCCTGCCTGTTGGTGGGAAACGGTACTACCGCTTCTATGTAATACTGTCCGGCTCCATGGCTAAATGGTTATCGTGCTGGCCTTTGGTCACAGGGGTCCCGGGTTCGATTCCCGGCAGTGTCGGGAATTTTAACCATAAATGGTTACTTCCGCTGGCTCGGGGGCTGGGTAGGTGTAGTCTTCATCATCATTTCATCCTCATCACGACGCACAGGTTGCCTACGGGAGTCAAATCGAAAGACCTGCACCTGGCGAGCCGAACTTGTCCTCGGACACTCCCAGCACTAAAAGCCATACGCCATTTCATTTTACATAATACTGACTTTTAAATCATTTTCTTGAAAGGAAAACATCTGACTAGACTAGATTTTTGCCTTTCCCTGCGAGCTAGGGCGGGGGGTGGGGGGGCACGGCCCCTTGAGACAGAGCAAGTTAGCTGTGCAGTGAGGGTCGCACAGCTGGTAGTTGGTAGCCCTGAAGATGGTTTCCCCATTTTCTCACCAGGCAAATGCTGGTGCTGTACCTACCTTCGCAGTCCCTCCGTCACCGAAAACCATTGATGTGTTAGTGCGATGTTAAAATGAGTGAAGCTTGCTACTGTATCTGCCACCTGGGTGGCAGCCTTAATGCACATCAGTGGCGACAAAATGGGCTGTTGGGTAGATCAGATCAATGAATGGATACTGAATCAAATTGGTAATAATAATAATAATAATAATAATAATAATAATAATAATAATAATAATAATAATCGTATGGCCTCAGCTACCGTTTGCAGACATTTTGATTTGATGCCATCTGGCTGTCTGCTCGTCAATTTCGACGTTCCGTTTTACTCTAGGTCCGCTAGATAGCAGACAGAGTAAACCGGATCTCTCTTGGGCGTCTATGGCTGAGATTTAATTAATTTTGTCGGGTAAACACCAAATGTATCACCAGAGATCTTTTACATGCCGACATCGTACGACATGGAGTATCGAATGGACTTTTTTCCGCCCTTCAAAAATCCGACTACCTCTGCCGGGTTTGAACCCGCTATCTTGGGATCCGGAGGCCGACACTCTACCACGGATCCACAGAGGCAGCTAATCAAATTGGTGAGATGAAATTAAACCAGAAGAAAAAGAAGTACATTGATAGGACAAATCATGAGGCACTCAGAACTTTTATAATTACTTTTTGTGGGAAATGTAGGAGAGTACGTATGGTAGCCTAAAGCAGTTGTTAGTTTTTAAAATTTTAGGTGCCAGAACATATACCCTCACATTTTGCCCCCTTTTCAACCATATGCCACCTCCCTTCCTCCTCCTCCTCCTCCTCCTCCTCCTCCTCCCACCCACATAAAAGTCACACATTCAGTAACATTTTATTGAGCAATCTTCTTCAAAATACTGTCCAGAAAGAATTCCTTGGGAGGTGCCCAAACACGTAATGGCCTAAAGGTGCAAATATGATAGACAGATTAGATATAGGATGCAGGAGTTGTGTAGACATAAAAAAATTAGTGTAGGATATGGTGGCATGGAGAAGTACATCAAACCAGTCTATGGACTGGACCCTACTAACAGTTATAATCACTATTATTAAATTATTGTGTATATTTTCCCTCAAGTAGGTGTGGTAGAGTACAGGTTTACCTGAAAGAGCTGTGCTAAATCTGCATTTTTTAATATATATTTTTATGAATCCGTTGCAAGTATGTTCGTGAGATTGCAATCTGTCATCTTAGCTACGGGAGCTTGGTGTGAGATTGCTTTGCTGGAGTATGTCGTAAGGGTAGTGGCATGGGACCAACTGAATAAGAGTTTTAATGCATCTTAAAGTGCTTTAAAAGAAGAAGAGCTTGTATCAGGGTTGAAAAAATCAGATATTGTATATTATATAGAAAAAGAGTTGAGCAATATTTCACATTTATATATAAGTCCTTGTTACATGCAGCATGAAAATGATGTAAAATTGCAGGTGATATTATAATGTTGGCCATGGGAAGTGAAATTAACATTTGTTCCCAATAAAAGTATATTTGGAAGTTAGCAATGCTTTAAACTGTACAAAGTTAAAATTCCTACAGTTTTCTAAAATTTGGAAGTATACATTGCATAATCAAGTAAGAGATCATATTTATTCAGAAAGCATTGGTTAAGAAAAACACTCCAGAATTGTATCTGTGTGTAGAATATTCAGAGAACACATACTATTATGGTCCAAATTGATGTATGAAAGTCAAAAATTTGTGTAAGCTTGAATGTTAAGAAACATTGAGTGTATAAGAGCCTGGTTCAAGTATAGAAATTTGTGAAATAAATTGTACTTAACTATATATATATAAAAATATGTTCATTATCAATTGAAATAAATAATGTTTGTTTTTAAATAGGCTTAAGGTTTTGATTTCTTCAACTAATCCATTTTTTTCTACGTCCTTAACCCTCAATTGGTTGCTGAGGTAGCAATTTTTTAGGGCTGCTCAAAAATCTTTGCACTCCACTACATTGTTCGCTTGTTAAAGATCTCTGATGCTACATTCAGTGCTGCCCAACAGAATTAAATTATCTTGCTCATATTATACATCCCAGTAGAATTCCACTTTCATTGCTAGATATATGTCAGGATGTCAAAATTCATAGGAGGCTGTCTAGATGGCACCACTTCAGAAAGTTGCATCCCAGTAGCTGTTAAGAAAGGTGACCCTACCACAACAGGAGCTTCCTCACAGCGTTACTGCGTTATTATTTTTACGAGACAGTGACTCCAGTGTTGCGTTAGGATGGATATGCAAAGACCCTAACAGATGGTAAACCTTTATATGCAACAGGGTCACAGAAACAAACATACACTACATTATCACAGCAGTGACACCGTTCTGGCAAATACCTTTCAAGAGGAATTGCTTCCTTTCATTTTCATTTGTTTATTTATCATCGGCTAGGTAAACAACAGATAGGGAATCTGCCACCTGACTGATCAACAGAGTTATTACCTCTCCAATTACAGATGATATAATAAATAACAATATTAACAGTACCTACTACTACTACTGCTAATAATAATTAAGCAATATACATATTTACTGCTGTCATTTCTTGATGGATACAGTACTTTTGCATCCATCTCTTGGCACAGGCCAGAGTAAAGTGTAGCTTCCAGAAGAACCAGATTTAGTGCAGACTAGCTGATGTACCCGTGCTTCGCTACGGAATTCTACATTGTATACAGAATTCTAGGTTAGGTAGTGTACATCTTATGAGCAAGACTGTATTATAATGCATAGCTCTTAATATTACCCTAGACGGGGAAGTCACCAAACGTCTTTTCTCATATGAAGACTGGGTTAGGGAATGGTCATTGTAATGGTAGGCCCGCTTGCCTACCATCAGTCACAATCAGGTTGGGGAGTTTTCATTATAATTGCAGAAACTCACTCTCCACCTGCTTTTTTACATCCTCAGAAAGACTGTCTTAGTGGTTTTCCCAAGTGAAATGCACATAGGTCATTACAATGACGTCAGTAGGAATGGCGCAATTAAAAGCAATATGAAATACTCAATCAAATGAAAAACCACGCATTTTCTCACTTTTAATGAACAGTACTACGCTGCGGATGTAACAGTCCAAAGTTCCAGAGCTGGAATGACCAACCCGCAGACAGCCGTGATCCGTGAACACACTTCGTCTTTTTTTCGGCGGGGGAGGGGGTCGAATAGTGGAGAGTCCCGGGGCAAATCTGTGCCCTTTTACTAATCTGTTTCCTAGGAGTACCTGATGAATCGGAAAATCTCATTTCACTACACTGGCGGTGGAAAAATCTATCTGACTTGGAGGCAAATTTTTCCTCCAAGCCAGAGGAGAAACACCTCTTCACTGCTAATTTGGAATAAAATGAATTTAGAACTTAATAAATGTGAAGGGGAAGACGCTTTTCTTAAGAAAGGCTCTTTTCAGGGTTGAATTTTGAATTATTTAGTGAATTCTGGTGCTATAATTTGAAATAGGTGTAAATTGTAATTCTAGACCAGGTCATACTACTATTACTAAGTGAGCCTATGCCAAATGTGCACACTGCTCGTTCAAAACAGCGTGTCAAAATAGGGATCGAATAGCTGGAATACCACGATGAACCAGTGTGTTACCTACTAGCAGTATCAGACAATGTACGAACAAGAGGAATGGCATGCTAAAGAAAAAAGTTTTCTAACTCCCCGGCTATTTCCCGCCAATATTCAGTCATGCTGTTATACTCGGTACGCAACAGTAATCCCATCTATCAGAGTTGAGGGCACCATAAGAGGCAAAAAAAACATCACAACAAACAATGGTCAATGTAATGTTATTGTTGGTCAATGTTATGCGCTTTCAATATTGTAGGCCTTCACATTTAATTTTCTTCCGACTCTGAAATACTACTCTTATCATAGTCGGTACGGTAAAACTGAATAAAACATGCATGATCAGAAATTGTATTCTCTATAACTTTTGTTATGTAGTACTTTTCTATAGGACCAATAACATCGGTATTTAAAAATTAAATTTTAGGCGCCTACCCCTAAATTACCATTTCATCCAGGGCCAGTAAAATTGTTTATAGTTTAGACTATAGTTTCTTCTTACCCGACTCTATATACTGATTTTCATGAAATTCTGTTCACCCATTTTCTCGTGGTTCAGCATTGATGTGGACTTTGCAAAAAATTCGAAATTCAAGAATATCTGTGTTATCATAGCCAGTACAGTAAAAATTTATAAGACATAAATGATCAGAAATGTAATTCTATGTAACTTTAGTTATGTAGTGTTTATCGATAGGACCAGTAATAATATACATATTGAGAAACTACCATTTCACTCAGCGTGAATAAAATGATTTATAGCCTAGATTGTAGTGGCTCATCCCCTGACTTTACACACCAATTTTCATTAAATTCTCTTCAGCCGTTTTCTCGTGATGCGTGTACATACATACAGACAGAATTTAGGGAAAAGTGAAAGCTGCATTTCCTTGTTACTGTGGACATGACCAATACAGAAATTCCATTATTTTCAAATTCTGAGCAATGTACAGACAGTACTCTTATCTATGAGTTTTGTCTGTACATTGCTCAGAATTTGAAAAGAATGGTATTTCTGTATTGATCATGTCCACAGTAACAAGGAAATGCACTTTTTACTTTTCCGTAATTTCTGTCTGTCTGTATGTATGTATGTATGTATGTATGTATGTATGTATGTATGTATGTATGTATGTACACGCATCACCAGAAAACGGCTGAAGCGAATTTAATGAAAATCAGTATGTAAAGTCGGGTGATGAACTGCTACAATCTAGACTATAATTTATTTTATTTGTGCTAAATGAAATGGTAGTTTAAGGGAAGGCCTAAAATTTAATTCTCACAGTGGTCGTATTGATAAATACTACATAACTTAAGTTACATAGCATTAAATTTCCGATCATTTATGTCTTATGCATTGTTACCGTACCGGTTAAGATCACAGAGATATTCAAGGATTTGGATTTTTGTTACTGAGTCCGTACCACCGCCGAGTCACGAGAAAATGGGTAAACACAATTTAATGAAAATCGGTATGTAAAGTCGAAGATTAAGGAACTACAGTCTACGCTATAAATAACTTTATAAGACGCCCTAATATCACAGAGTCGAAAGAAAACTAAATGTGAAGGCCTACAATACCGAATGCTCATAAAACTAATCGACAATAACATTACATTGACCATTGTTTGTTGTGATATGCTTTGTGTCTTCTGTTGCCACTCATCTATGATAGATAGGATTACTGCTGCGTAACCAGTATTTTTTAAATTTTGCTTTACATTGCACCGACAAGATAGGTCTTATGGCGACGATGGGAGAGGGAAGGGCCAGGAGTGTGAAGGATGTGGCCTTACTTAAGGTACATAACAGCATTTGCCTGGTGTGAAAATGAGAAACCACGGAATACCATCTTCAGGGCTGCTAACAATGGGGTTCGAATCTATTATCTCCCGGATGCAAACTCACAGCTGCGCGCCCCTAACTACACGGCCAACTCGCCCGGGCGTGCCGAGTGTAACAGCATGCCTGAATATCGGCGGGAAGTAACTCTTGAGTTGGATAACTTTCTTCTTTAGTGTGCCATTCCTCTGATACATACATTTTCTGATACTACTGGTACGTAACACACTGGTTCATCCTGGTCATTCCAGCTGTGAAACTCTGGACTGTTACATCGGCACCGTAGTACTGTTCGTTAAAAGTAACAAAATGTGAGGTTTTTCATTTGATCGAGTATTTCATATGATAACATTGCTTTTAATCGCTACATTCCTACTGACGTTTTTGTAATGATCTATGTTGATTTCAGTTAGGAAAGCCACACAAAGTCGGTCTTTCTGAGAATCCCGTTGCGAAGCATGGGTACATCAGCTAGTTTTATATATATAGAAAGAAGGAAAGATAAGGAAAATGAGGTGTCCATGGCAGAGATTGAGTGGGCCACTAAAAGAATGAAACAAGGCAAGGCAGCTGTAATTGACGAGGTCACCTTAGAAATGATAATAGCAGCAGGAGCAGTTGGTCTACGGTGATTGCATAGACTCTTCAGAGGGATATGGAGAGAAACTGTTCCAAAAAGTGAACAATAGGGGTCATTATACCAATTTTCAAGAAAGGAAGCAGGAAGCAATGTGAAAATTACAGAGGAGTGACACTGATACCTCATACAGCTACGATCCTTGAAGGAATCTTGGACAGATGAATAAGAGACAGAGTAGAGGGAAAATTGGCAGAACACCAGTATGGATTCAGAAGAGGCAGGTCCACATTTGACCCAATATTTACATTGTGTCAAATGATGGAAAGGTATTGTAATATGGAAAGGACAACGTTTCTAGATATTGAAAAGGCATATGACAGTGTCCCAAGGAATTTGGTATGAAAAACATTGACAGAGGCACAGATTGGGAATGAAACAATGCAGATGGTAATAGCATTGTATCAAAATTGCAAAAGCTGTGTTAGAACCAAAGTGGGTCAAACTGAATGGTTCAGAGTTGAGACAGGCTTAAGACAGGAAAGTGTATTGTCTCCCTTACTCTTCATTATCATCATGAATAGAATTCTACATAATATCAAGGAGAAGAGATGGGTGGGCAAGTAAAGTCTATGCTCTTTGCTGATGACATTGTAGTTTGGGGAGATAATAAAGAGGAAGTACAGACATAAGTTGATTTATGGAATGAGGTTATAAGAAATTTTGGAATGAACATTAGTACTGTGAAAAGTAAGACTCATGACAAGAGGTAACAGAAAATCCAGGGGAGTGATAAAAATAGGAAATGAACCTCTTGAAGTGGTAGTGAAAATTTTTAAATATTTGGGTGCATGATGTCACAAGATGGAAATTTGGATGGAGAAATTGATTTAAGAATACAGCAGTCTGCAAGTTTCTAGCAGTGTGTGAGAGACATTGTATGGAACAAAGATGTGCCAATGAAGTGCAAGAAGGTTTTATACTCGTCCTATTATAAACCTATACTGACCTATACTTCAGCAGCCTGGATGTTAACTAAGCGGTACCAAAGTAAGATACAAGCAGCTGAAATGAGGTTCTTGAGGAGCATACATGAAAAGACAAGATGAGATAGAATACAAAATGACGAAATAAGGAGATGCGTGGGAGTGGGTAAACTTCAAGAAAAGACTGATATAGCAAAGCTAAAATGGTTAGAACACATGATGAGAATGCCAGCAGAGAGAATACCAAAAAGAACATTCATGGATACTGAGACTGCAAAGAGGCCTACGGGACGGCCTGAAATGAGATGGAGGAGCTCTGCTGTGGACTGTATTGCAAATAGAGGACTCGACAGCAACAAAGTACTAGAAGAGGAGTGGTGGAAAGATCGAGTAAGGTGGAGGGCTTCAGTACACTACCGTACCCAGAAAGAATCTGGAAAAGGGAATGGATGAAGTAGATAGTTACCAAGTATGCAGAACAGGATACAAGGAACTCTGTCCATAAAGCGTCCATAAAATGCCTATGAATCTCACTACCTGATGAATGGAATATGTTCACCATCCCGCTAATTTCTTTTAGGGATCTCAAGGCCTGCATAAACCAAGAGTTCCTGTGTGATTCAATTCTGCAACTGAGTAAGTGAAAGGTTTAAAGCCTGCTGGGTGTTACAGGAAGAAACATGAATGTGTAGCAGCTGTGCACCTAGTTCTAAGAGACTCAATATGCATCTTTGCACAAAACATAATCTATCGATGACAGCTTGATACCCAAACACTTTTTACTTTTTGAGAATCTGATCTGTACTCGTTCTAAGGCATTAACTAAAAAGTATTGCTGTGAAGGGACCCACACTTCAGAGCAGTACTTTAGACTAGAAATACAGGGTTTTCAATCAGACAAAGTTTTATCAATCAATCACTTCTGATCTGCATTTAAGGCAGTTGCCCAGGTGGCAGATTCCCTATCTGTAGTTTTAAAACTCCTGCAATTTCTTTTGAGGAAGCCTAACATTTTAAATGCCTTGCTAACGATATTTTGCACATGCTCATCGAAAGATTGGAACCATGGTGGACAAAACAGAGTCAAAATGTGTACTCAAAATAAAGTGAAGCTAATGAATAATGGTAGTTACAACCATACTCCGATGCTCAAACCTGACACAAAAAACCAACTGACAGGAAAGACTCCGCATATAAGCCGGAAGCACCGAAAGTGAAGAAAGAGAAGAGCTGTAATGTATCACCACAGACTATGTCGTCATCGTCATCCCAGTGCTCATAGAAAAAATAACTGAATTTCAATGTGATAAAGAAAATTTAATCTTGGCTGAGTAGCTCAGAGCGCTGGCCTTCTGAACCCAACTGGGGTCACTCCAGTGGTATTTGAAGGTGCTCAAATATGTCAGCCTTGTGTTGGTAAATTTACCGGCACATAAAAAAAACACTTGCAGGACAAAATTCCGCAGCTTCATGTCTGCGAAAACCTAAACAAATTAGTGGGATATAAAACATTATTTATTTAAGAAAACTTAATATGTAGGAAAACCTACAGAAACTCTGTAGCCCCTGAGCCAGAGGTTTTATTGAAAGTTAAAATCCTCGACCTGGCCGGTAATCGAACTCGGGACTCCTTGAACCAGAGACCAGCATGCCAACCAGTTAGCCAGAGAGGTAGTCGGATGCTTGAACGGTGGAGAATGGTCCATTTGACACACCATGTCGTATGATGTTGACATTTATATTAATTCATTCATTAGGCATAGATCACCCAAAGAAGATCTGGTTTACTCTCCTATCTGATAGAGTAAAACGGAACATCAAAATTACTGCGCTGGCAGCCTAAATGGCGTCAAATTAAAATGCTTGTCTGTCGTGGCTGAGATTATTATTATTATTATTATTATTATTATTATTATTATTATTATTATTATTAGCCACGGAGCTGGACACAACAGAGGTAAAACATTAGGAAAATACGGTAACAATTAAATAATAGGGGGAACAGTTGACTACAAACAAAGAGTTAATATCATTACAAGAATGGTACCGGTATTAACTTCACTGCTGTTTTTCTACTTAAAACAAAGGAACGAATTAAACATGATTATACGCAATACTGACCATATTTATTAGCCATCAGCCAAGAGGATAGCGGTCAGTACCTTTACTTCGGATTCTTTTACGACTGTTTGAACCTGGCGCGGCAGTTCGAGGTTGGGTCTCTCGGACTGTATTCGACGATTCGAGGTTGGTTACCCGTGTAGTTCAAAGACGTTTAGAGCAGACTGCCTATTTATTGATTATATGGAACATAAATAGATAGCGCCACCCACCAAAATTCGTATTTCTAGAACCAGAACAGTGGAGTGGGCACCTCTACGCCCTTCCATAGAACGAACCTTTCAACTTGTATTGACAGCTTGCATCCTCCGAGAGATCTTCGCTGATTTGTTGAAAAAATAATTATTTATCGACTGGACGCTTATTAAAACAATAAGCAAAATGTCCACTGATCTAGATGAAAGGTAGGTGCAAAAGATTGTAAGTTCTCCTTTAACTTCACCTGTTCAATTGCATCTTCTGTAACTTCTATCATTAAAATGATGTTTTGTTCAATTTTTCAGAGTCGTCGATGAAGTAGAAGCTTTGAAGGCTATATTAATGGACGAACTTGCGGTGAAAACTAGTGAAAGGCAAGTGTGATCATTGTTATAGTTAGTATTTGTACCAAATATTCTTTGTTGTCATTTAGGTTCAGCTGTTACTACACCCTAGTTATGAGGTAACAGTCTTGAGTTAATTTTCTTTTATTTTTGGTAAGTTCGTGTGTTTAGTGGTAGATCTTTAATTTTTGATTTTAGTGTAGTCACATACGCAGTTGACATGGAAGATTGTGGTGGAAATGGCGATGAAAATTATTGTTTTGCACTCACCGTATTTCATGTTAAATGACGAACATTTGTACGTTGAATTTTGGTGTAATTGTATAATCTTCTGTTATTGTGGTGTTGCTTTTTTATTACCAGTCTGAAGTGAATTAGCCTATATAAATGCCAGTAATATTGACAGTAGTAGTGACTCAAGATTCCCTTATTAAAAAGCGAATCTTTTTTTTTTTTTTTTCAGTGGGTGCCCCAGTGCAGTCGAGATTGTACTGTACCCTTCTACTGCACATGATGCTGTTCATCAGTATGTACGCATCACGTTAGTGGTAGAATTACCACCTGGATACCCAGATTCTGTACCCACTGTACACCTACGTAATCCCAGAGGATTAGACGACTCTGTTTTAGATAAAATCACTCGTGAAGTAAAAGAGAAGTGCTCGGATTTCTGTGGTCAACCTGTTATCTACGAGTTGATTGAGGTGTGTATAATGACCAGATTTGTTTTGTTACCATCTCTTAATTTGCCTTCTTCCTGAGATGACTTATGTCTGTTCAATGATTTATGGTTAAATGGTATAGGCCCTAATGCCAACATGCTTCAAAAATGTTATCATTATTAATAGTAGAAATGCATGCAATGTGCTCTCCTAGTCATATAAAGTGCACTCTTCAATGTCGTATATATCAGGTAACAGTACAAAAACCCAGTATTTTTGCACCTCTTCTTCTTCCTTGTACCCTAATGAATATATCTAATAGCACTTGACGGCGCCTACAAGTGAACTGGTGATGGTCGGCTTGTGTACCGTAACCCACAAATGCATTCTTTGCAGGGTGAATGGTTAACTGTTGTACCATGGTACTCAAAAATTGTTATAGAACGCTTGAACTAGTTTTGACTACTTTAAATATTATTCATTTCTTTCCTTTTGGATTGTTGAATTTTATCTCTAGTTATTGAATTCACTCACCACGTATTGTAAGAAGTAACTGTAAATAAGACATTTTTAATAATAGTGCAGAGTTTTCATTGCAAATTATACACCAAAGGGATCATATACAGTGTCCACTTAGTTCATTACTTACCGTTTCCTGGGTGGCAAATGTGTTAAGAGATTACACTTTACCAGCTCGTTTACATTTTTTGGGAAGGTGAAAATCATGCAAAAATTATGGGGAAAGATGCCTTAAGTAGATGAGAGGAGAGATCCTTCCTTTATGCTTGCCAGGGACCCACCAACCTGCCCCTGAAAGTATCATATCTTATATAGAAAAATTAAAACCGACACAGTGTCACTCTGAAATGTGACCATTTCCTGTGTTCTATTGGTTGCGGGGCAGTTCCTATTGTCTCCAATAGAGTTTGCATTATGTGTGGCCCAGTTAGCACATTCCGCAAAAATAATGAAAGCAAGGAGTTTGAAAGTGCCGTGTCATGGTGTGTGCTGGATGCAGTTGCAGTATCCACGCCATAACTATTCAATGATCTTGACACTAGCCAATACTGTTACAGGGGATACTAGTGGCCTGTGGGGTGTTAACGCGCTCCCCCAGACCCCAGGACCTAACCAGTCCAGCCTAATGAACTTGTCTCTTGCTAAACCTAACCAGTCCAGATCAATGGTCTTATCACTTGCCAGACTAACAAATCCAGACCACTGGTCTTGCCATTGGCTGGACATATCTCATATTCTATCATGTTCTTGTCACTAGCCTGACCTCTATAGTATAGTGTCATATTCTATCATGTTCTTGTCATTAGCCTGACCTCTATAGTATAGTGTGTATTTTTCTTCCTTGAGTAATAATGTGGTTCTTCATACAGGTATGTTATAGCATATATTTAACGTGTATGCTCGACGGACTGAAAGGTTTTTAAATTACATTTAGCCTTGTGTGGTGTGCTGTGTCGTGTGTGCCACGCCAAGTTGGATTCCTAACCTCTCTTTTTGTGAACTAGTTAGTAGTTTTACTGTGTTAAGGCAGGGATATATCTATATGGTAGTGATATTAAGTAATGTCTTAAAATGGAAGCTCTTACAGCTGGATGGTGAGTCTAGATAAAGGAATTTCAGTTATATATCAAGCTTTCTTACCCATATCATGAAAATGGGATATGTCGAATTTCTCCATTAATACTAGTCGTAGTATCCGTCGTTGACGGGACAATCACACAGCACGTGCAAAGTTATTTAACTCCCCAGCTATTTTCCGCCAATATTCAGGCATGTTGTTTTATTCGAGACACAGCAGTAATACCATATGTCGGAGATGAGTGGCAACAGAAAAGACAAATTGCATCACATCAATAGTCAATGTAATGTTATTGATCTTACTAATATAAATGGTCCGTTATTGGACATCTAAAATTTTCCAGCTAACTCATTCGTGGTTGCCAGCGTTTCGCCCCCGTGTGCTAGGATGGGCTCATCAGTTGGTACCTAGCACACCTACCAAGACGCATGGCTAGTGCATACCATGGAGGCCACTGCATAGACTAATTGTAGCCACCGGCAGTGCCAATGCACTATGAGAGACTCCGTCTCACCACCAAAATTGATGCCTGCTTGGCCTTCAGATGATATAGATGTTGATTCCCATAGGGAATCAGAAATATTTGTTCCAGATGAGTAAATTTGTAATACCAATATAAATGGTCCGTTATTGGATATTATAAATTTGCCTAGGCTGGCAACCAGGAATGAGTTAGCTGGAAAATTTATAATGTCCAATAACGGACCATTTATATTGGTATTATAAATTTACTCATTTGGAACAAATATTTCTGATTCCCTATGGGAATCAACATCTATATCATGTTATTGATCTGTTTTATGAGATTTCAATATTGTAGGCCTTCACATTTAGTTTTCTTCCGACTCTGTGATTTTAAAACATCGAATGTAAAGGGAGTCCTTCCTTCATGACTCCCCCTTGTCTGATTCTTCAAGTTACTACATTTTTTTCCCTCTTGTTCACAATTTTCCTTGTCGATATGGACCGCTGACCACATGGTTGAACGTCAGTTAATACAATTGAACAATATTTCCATGTTAGCGTTGATATGGACTAAGTAACAAAAGTCCAAATTCTGTTATCATACTGTAAAACTGTATAAGACATAAATGATTGCAAATTGTATCCTCTACAATTTTTTTATATAGTACTTTATGATAGGACCAATAACATAGGTAATTAAAAATTTAATTTTAGACACCTTCTCCTAAACTAATACTTCATTCAATGAGAATAAAATTATTTATAGCCTAAACTGTAGTGCCTTTTTCCCCAACTTTAAAAATCGAAATTCATGAATATTCCTATCATAGCTGGAATGGTAAAAACGTATAAGACATAAATTATTGAAAATTTAGTTCTATATAACTTTAGTTACGTAGTATTTATCAATAGGACTACTAATAACATAGATATTTGAGAATTAAATTTTGGGCTTTTCCCCTAAACTACCATTTCATTCAGCATGAATTAAAAAAATGTATAACCTAGATTGTAGTACCTCATTCGCAGAGTTTAGATACCAGCCCTTTTCTCATGATACGCGAACATACAAACAGACAGAGATGACAGAAAATTAAAAAGTGCATTTCGTTGTTACTGTGGACATGACCAATACAGAAATACCATCCCTTTTAGAGTCTGAACAGTGTACAGACAAAACTCTTATTTTATATTTATAGATTGAAAACCTGTGCACGATAAAGTTCTGATATGACCGCTCTGACCTGGGAACTTGTAGCGCACCTAGGGCAGGGAGAGTAACACGTGACAACACTGGTAGAGTGGTTTAATAGGACAGGTCTGCAAGCTTGTCATTAATAGTGTGTCCGGTATCAGAATGGAAACGTGGCCGATCTCTCCACGCTCAATAGAGGGCAAATTGGGATGGCACGGCACCTTGGTACCAGCTTCTCCTAAACAGCACAGTTTGCAGGCTGATCTTGTGCCGCAGTTGTGAGCCTGTATCGAAAGTACTGGAATGATGGGCAAACAGTGACGCATTGTCCGGCCATACGTCCACATCAGCTCATTGGTGCCAGAGGCCAGCTGAGGCCATCATGCATTGTTAGGAGGGACTGCAGAGCCACAGTTCAAGTAATTACCAACAGGTACAGCAGTGATGACCAGGCCAGCGTTTCCCAGCACACTGTTCATCGAACACTCAGCGCCGGCTGCAACTCTTGTATTCTTCAGCAGTTTACACAGTGCTTTGTGAATGTTTCATATGACTTAGTAGCCCAATCTTGGCATGAAACATACGTCTACACAGATCACATGGAATGGTTGGCGGAGGGCAGGGCTGAGCTTGATGGAGCTTCCGTGTTTGTCGTTTATCCTCTTCACATCATTATCGTTCATCTTCAAACACCATAACTGATATAGAAACAGTGTGGCACCAAAGTGTACGATTCTCAGCAAGTGTATCCCAGAATTAAGTGTTAATTCCAGCTCTTTTCATAGTATGCTTTAGGTGATCCTTTATTTGCCTCAAAGGGGCTCCATGAAGTCGTGTGCCAGAGCAGGAATTGACAAGGAAGCCAGGTTTCACTCGTGCGACGGACATGCCCTATCCATCTGAGACGGTGACCAATTTTGGTAGCCTCAATGCTTATAGAATGCGCTTTCTCAAGGACTGCAAGGTTGGTGACCCCGTCCTCCCATTTGATGTTCAAGATGGATCTAAGTTTTACAGATGGAAGTGCTCTAGCTTTTTGATATCCTGACGGTAGAGGGTCCAAGTTTCACAACCATAAAGCAGTGTTGATATGATGACAGCATGGTAAACCATGATCTTGGTATGCATTGTAAGGTCCTTACTCATCGAACACTATTGCGCATGGAACTGCAGAGTCAACGATTCAGTTGTACACCAATACTGACTGCATTCCACCAAAAGCAGCGCCACACAGTCATCACCACTGGACCGTGGATGATTAGAAATTGGTCGTATGGTCCGATAAATCTAGATTCCTTGTTCATAATGTCGACGGCCAAGTACCTGTACACCGATTTCCATCAGAGGCTATGGCGCGTGGTTCCACGGTCAGGCAGTGACAGGCTGCTGGTGGAATTGTGGTTATCTGGATGATGTTTTCATGGAATACACCAGGACACATTATTCGTGTACACCAGTCCCGAACAGCTATCCAGTATCTGGTCATTACTGGGAACCACCTCCATCCATTTATGTCCTTGATGATGATGACCATTTCCAAAAGGACAATGCACTATGCCACAGTGCCAGAATTGTGAAGGACTCGTTCGAGGAACACTAGAGTGAATTTGCTTCAATGCCGTGGCCCCCAAATAGCCCCGATATGAACCCCATTCAACATTTGTGGTTCAGCTTACAGAAGCGGGTTTGTGCTACATCAAATCCAGTAGTGTACGCCAACTGGAGGACCTGCTGTTGTGCTTGTGATACCAGAGATCCCAGAATACCTTCTGCTCGAGTGGCCACGATTCATCGGGCAAAAGGTGGTTTTACCTAATATTAGGTACGTGTTCATAATGTAATGGCTCATCTGTATAATTTCCAACTTTTATGTTTCTCTTACTGTACAAGGAATAATAACTTGGATATTCACGATTATCATATTTTTTTCAGGAACTTTCAAATATTTCCATCTGGAAAGTGTACATGACAATAATTATAGCAAATATGATTTCCATTTGATTATATCTGATAGATTTTCAATGTACGAGCTTTAATAATGGAGGTATTCATTGATTTAGTTCTTCATTGCCAAGTCGATCAAGAGCGAGCATTGTTGACGTGGAAATATTGTTATATCATTGAAATGAGAAGGAAAACATTTAGTAGTAGTAGTAGTAGTAGTAGAGAAAATTACCAAGTCATGAAAGGAGGGGAAAAATGAAGGACTCTTGACTTTGGGCGTCCTAGTGTCGCTTAGCCAGAAGGAAACGCTGAGATGCCTACACTATCCTAATCAGGCGAATTGGTCGTGCGGTTAGGGGTGTACAGCTTTGAGCTTGCATCCGGGAGGTAGTTGGTTCGAACCCCACTCTCGGCAGCCCTGAAGATGGTTTTCCGTGGTATCCCTTTTTCACACCAGGCAAATGTTGGGGCTGTACCTTAATTAAGGACACGGCTGCTTCCTTCCGACTCCTAGGCCTCCCCAATCCCGTCATCACCATAAGATCTATCTGCGTCTGTGCGACGTAAATAAATTGTAAAAAAAAAAAAAAAAAAAAAAAAAAAATCCTAAGCCCTAAGGCTTATTAAGAGAATCATTGTACAGACTGTTGTTAATAATTGAATCTTTTGGAAGCTAAAAAAGCATTGTCAAAATAATGCATACTTTTTAAACCATAATTCGAGATTTAAGATTGAATTGCATAGAACAATGTAGAATGGAATTATGTCACGCCTCTCCTAGTACTATAAGTACTAACCTTTCAGCGCCGTATGTAGTTCCATAATACTTATAAGAATAACAATACTAGGGTAAGTGCAGCATGTCATTTACCTGATGTAATGGAGGATCAGCCGGTTGGATTCAAGGTTTTTTTTCAGATACCTCACAGTGTATGCTGCATTGGAGACAAAGTAGGGCTTCATTAAGATAAGTTCCAGATTTCACCCCCTTTGGTTGAGGGATGCAGACAAAGAATACACCCACGGTATCCCCTGCCTGTCGTAAGAGGCGACTAAAAAGGGCCCCAGTGGCTCTCAAGTTTGGAGCGTGGGTTTGCGATCGCGGGGTCCTGGCATTTCTTCCAGTTACTTGTGCCAGGCTCCTCACTTTCATCTACCCTGTCTGACCTTCCTTGTTGAACTCTTGTTCTTTTCCGACCCCGACCTGTACCTGTACCTGCTTCAGGTTCACGCCCTTCGTGGCCCTTGTCTTTCTTTGTCCGGTACTTCATTTTCCTAAGTGTCGGATCCCTTCTTTTTTTTCTTCCCCCCCCCCCCCCCTCTCTCTCTCTCTCTCTCTCTCTCTCTTGGGTGGGGGATGTAGACAAAGAATATACCCACGGTATCCCCTGCTTGTCGTAATAGGCAATTAAAAGGGGCGAGCAAGGAATGATGACATTAGAAGCATGAGGCTACTTGCGAATAGTATCATTACATGCAGAACACGTTACTTGCGACTAGTACCACCATTATATGTGATAAATATCATTCTTGATCCGAATTGATGATACTTGATTGGAACAATAAGTTAATTTATTGAATTCACCACCTAATCAATACAATAAGTTTTGTCTTAGTTGATTTACTTTGGCATGTTAACTAAAATAGTACGTGTTTCGCCTTGAATTTAGGCATCATCAGCCATTATCTTAACCTTAAAATAAAATCAGGCACCTGATTTACATATACATGAAATAAAACAATTTTTTTTAAAAAACCTTGGAGAGACTTGAACTAAAATTAACATATGGTAAGAGACTTGTAATGCTGGTTTTAAAGATGTTACAATGAGTGAGGAAATATACAGTTGGTGAAAGTGGTAGTGATATTGACATTAGAAGGCTTCTATTATAATTAAAATGAACAAAGCAACAGTCTGTCATGAACGAGAGATAGGATTGCTAAAAAATTATGTTGGGCGACCAGTGGTTACAACGAAAATGACGATAAAAATCGTATTTAATAAATAATGTAGAATAAAATAATAATGAGATATGGTCAAGTGACGAGCAATTATTTGTTTACAAGAGATAAGTCGAAAGTCGATGGCATATGGTGATGTGGTTCAGTTTGATAAAAAAATACGAAGTTGAAGAACGATGTTTAAATAGGACCTTTATTGACCATCTCAATTTGAATGCGATGCAACAATGATGTTAAGAATGTGGGTTGTTTGACATTCTAGTTGAATCTATAAAAGGAAACCAGAAGCGTGGTGTTAATTGAGTGAAAAAATAGTAATGAAATGTTTAAGTGGAAATTGTGAACACTTACCATTAGACGATGGTGAGGGTAATTTGTTACATTATTAACTGAACGTTGTCGACTGTCGGCTTCTTACTCAGAGTGTTATAGCTGTATGTTTGAGTTGGAGGTGGAACTGTTTGCGAAGGCGTGACTATGGGCTTGTTTGTAGTACTTGGAGGGGAGCTACTATTGGCAGGAGAGATAGAGGGAAGTGTATTGCTGCGCGTATTGTAACGGTGAGATGCCGTTGGAGGGAGCGATATTACAGTGGGTGTGGCTAAGGGTCTATTGGTTGCATTTGAATTAGAGGTACTGGTGGTGAGGGGAAGGGAGGGGAGTGTATTAGTTGTAGAGGAGGTAGGAGGGCTTATTGATTTGAGGTTGAAAACTTTAAGAATATATTGGTGAGGGGAATTGATTCTTGTAATAGACATAAAGTCTGTTCGTACAAGGGGCTTTTTTTATCAATGATGTCATTTAAGTTCTTATCTTTGTTGAAATGTTGGTCAAGGAAAATGAATAAATTTTCATACTCAGTCATAAGTTTACTTTTATCGACTTTCTTGAGGATATGAAGGTCTTGTTCTATTGTAGTAAATTTATGTCCTGTGTCCCTCATGTGGTTGGCCTTTGCGGAAAATTTGTTATGTCTTTGTGCATTATATTGCTCGGCGTATCTGGTGGAGAAGCTGCGGCCAGTTTGGCAAACATAAGAGAAATTACATGTGGAGCATTTTAGTCTGTATATCCCTGATCCAGAGTAACTATTGTCTGTGATGTTAATAGAGTTATGATTAAAGAATAAATTACGATTAGTGTTTTTTGTTGTATAGGCTATTTTTACATCGTGCTTCATTAGTGAATTGGTTATCGGATAAATACCACGGTTATTAAACGTGAATTTAGCGTATTTTGGTTTGACGGGTTTCAATGGGGTTAAATTTGTAGCTAATTTTAATTTGGTTTTGTTGATGATTTTATCAATTATATCTGTATTAAATCCGTTGAATTTAGCTATTTCTTTAATGAATTGTAATTCGTTCTTTAAATTACTGGAGGACATACGGATTTTTAATGCCCTATATATTAGACTGTGATAAGTGGCTTTTTTATGCGAGTTGGGATGTAAAGAATCATTTTTTATGGTTGTTGGAGAAAAGGTGGATTTTCTGTATATTTGGAAGTCGAACTTGTTTGATAATCATGTAATTTTGATGTCTAAGAAATTTAAAGAGCTATTGATTTCATCTTCTTTAGTGAATTTAATGTTGTTATCCAAATTGTTGAGGAAAGATAATGTTATCACTGTTATTGATTTGTTTATCTATGATTGCTATGGTACCATCGACATAACGATGCCAAAGACAGAGTCCGTTGATGTTATTGATAATCTTGCTGTGTTCGAGATTATCTAAGTATATATCAATTTGTTTTATTTCATGTATATGTAAATCAGGTGCCTGATTTTATTTTAAGGTTAAGATAATGGCTGATGATGCCTAAATTCAAGGCGAAACATGTACCATGCCAAAGTAAATCAACTAAGACAAAACTTATTGTATTGATTAGGTGGTGAATTCAATAAATTAACTTATTGTTCCAATTTAGTACCACCATTACGCGATGAACTTTACTTGCGATTAGTGCCTGGTTGTGCTCCCTTTTAAAGCAATAATCGCTACCACCTAACGGCCACGAACCGGTACGGCTTCCAGCTGGGTCTGGGGATTATTATGGGAGTAGTACCATTATATGAAGAACACCATGGATCTGTGTTGACATTATGTGTGATGTACCATGGATCAACATTACTTGTGATAAGTTCCACTATGCGAGAAACAGCATGAGTCCACATTACCTGTGATTAGTAGCACTATAGAAGGAAAACCATGGTTCTGCTTTACCTGTGATTAGTACCGTTATGAGGGGCCGTTGACGTGAAATTTGGACCGCTTTAGACAACAAGCATCATAGATTCGGGATTGTGCTTTGGAAACAATCCCCCCTTGGTCATTGTATAGGTAGTTTTTAAATTACTTTCTGGGAAGGTGGGGCATTGCAGGTCGGATCCACTACTTGTTTTAAATTCATAATCATTGTTCTTCTTCTTTTTTTTTTTTAATTCTACCGAGCTCGATAGCTGCAGTCGCTTAAGTGCGGCCAGTATCCAGTATTCGGGAGATAGTGGGTTCGAACCCCACTGTCCGCAGCCCTGAAGATGGTTTTCCGTGGTTTCCCATTTTCACACCAGGCAAATGCTGGGGCTGTACTTTAATTAAGGCCACGGACGCTTCCTTCCCATTCCTAGGCATTTCCTGTCCCATCGTCGCCATAAGACCTATCTGTATCGGTGCAACGTAAAACAAATAGCAAAAAAAAAAAATTTAATTCTAGTCAGTGGATTGAGTTTGGAATTATTTTTAACTTTTAATATTGTGAGTTGGATCGGCTGATTATTTTGTATTCATAGTCATTCATTCATTCTTCATCATCAAGTTTTGCATTCTGGCCTGTGGATGAATTTTGGATTTTTAAATTGTCATTATATTTCATCTCATGTATAGACAAATAATAAATATATTAATAATAATATTTCATCTCATTTCGTACCATTAGCAACCAATGACCTAAATGTTAGGCACCTTTAAACAACAATCATCATCATCAGAGCAGAGATCATTACTCTGTTTGGCTGTGACCCCCATGTTGTGCCCTTCAGCTTCTGCACAGTCACTTCCTGCTTGGTATTACGGTACAGTAGAGCTTGTTATAGATGAGAGCTCGATCTAGAGTGACTGCTAGATGTAGTATTCCAATGGTAGGCTTTCCTATGTAATTTGTAAGTTTCTAGTTGCCTGCCTCTTCCTTATGTGGAAACTGTAGGTCTGTTGATTTTTTCTCAGATTTGGTTTTCCCTGTTGTAAATGGTGAGTTCTTTCAGAGCTTCACACAGCATCTACTCAAAGGTCTTGAAACTGGTGGCTTGGACAGTGATAACACAGTCACCTGCTTTCCTTGAGGCAGTGACTGATTATAGGTGTAGATGTTAAACCTTACGCATTCTGCTTTGTTCACCACCTGCTTCTTTGATCTAAAAGATTCAATTTAATCTCCTGCCTTTTAGAGTGATAACACAGATCTTTAATGAATGTAGTAGTTTGCTTGCACTCTGAATTGCCGAGTCAATCAGTTGTTTACTCCTTGCAGCTTGTGAAGGAGCACCTTACTGCCAGTAATCTGCCATCATGTCAGTGTGCCATCTGCTTGTACGGTTTCAAGGAAGGTGACCACTTTACCAAGACACAGTGCTACCACTACTTCCACTCGTATTGTCTCGCTGCACATGTTACCAACACGGAGAGGAGCTTCCATGAAGAGCAGGAGAAGTTACCAGCCTGGCAGCGTGACCATAAGGGTTACCAGGTGAGTGTGTATAGCTCCCAACCCAAAGTGTAATAAACGCACCTAAAGTTGCATGCTTGGTAGTTTTTGCTATGATAATAGCAGTAACCTTACACTCCTGCTGAGTATCACCGCCTTTCTCTCACTCTCATTCCTCAGCCATCAACTTGGAGTTGGAGTTCAATTTGTTTACTCGCATTTAATCCAGTCGCTTCAGGTTTAATGGTCCCACCAGTTTTAATTAATGTATCCTTGCTCATTTGTCTGTGATTTGTTTTATGGCTGATGATGACATTTAAATGTCGAAACTGATCCCATGTTAAATAAATGTTGTGAATAACATCTATACAGCACATAATTAGTATTGAATAGGTTGAACCTTACAAATAACTCATCTCCATATATCTTGTAAAAAAAGCTTCCTCCGGTCTGTCCAACATATGAAAATCCACATTGTGAGCATGTCAATCTGTACACTCCAGACCCCGTATGTCGGTTTTTGTTATGATTGACTTTATTATGATTAAAAAATAAGGTCTGGTTCATGTTCGTCATTCGAAAAGCTAAATTGGAATTATGTTTCTGAAATACATTTGCGATCTAGCGGATAGCTGGGTTATAAGTGAAAGTGGCTTAATTAGTTTTTTTTATTTTGTCTGGCACTAGATTTGTGGACAGCCTATTCTTAATTTTATTAATTAGTCGATTGACCATTTCAACTTTAAATTCATTAAGTCTTGCGAGATCTCTTACGTAGTTTAAGTCAATTTTTAAGTTTTTAGGGGACATAGGAATTCTTAGAGCTCTGTAGATTAAGCTATAGGAGGACGCTTGTTTATGTAATGATGAGCTATTTATGGTTACTATTGATTGTGTAGGTTTTCTACAGATTTGGATTTCGAAGGTGTTATTCGTACACGTAACTGTTATATCCAATTTCAGGCATCCTAGCTGACATTTTTATGGACACAATTGAGCACACGAAAATAAAGCAAATATTAAAGGTATAAATTTATGGTTAAGATATGTGGGCAACACGTTTGTAATTATAGATAAAGAAGTCACCAGAAGTAATGAAATATTGGAGAGCTTAAATAACGTTGATCCCAACTTGAAATTCACTAAGGAAGACGAGCCTAATTGTTCACTTAAAAAAAAAAAAAAAAAAAAAAAGAATCTAACAAAGAATTCAGCTAAGGATAACATGATGGCAAGCATAATTGGTGGTCATACAAATTTTAGTGAAAAATGGAAGGGTATGTATAGGTACTTTAAGGCAGAAACAGGTTCCAAGAAGGACATTCCAGGAATCATTAATGAACAAGGGGAGTGTGTATGCAAGGATCTTCAAAAGGCAGAAGTATTCAGGCAGCAATTTGTAAATATTTTTGGTTACAAGGATAATGTCCAGATAGAGGAGGTAACTAATACTAAAGAAGTATTAAAATTTATCTATGTTAACAATGAAATTTACAGTAAGGTACAAAATTTGAAAACTAGAAAAACAGCTGGAATTGATAAGATTTCTGGGTATATACTAAAGGCAATGGGTTGGGATATTGTACCATATCTGAAGTACTTATTTGATTATTGTTTGCATGAAGGAGCTATACCAAATGAATGGAGACTTGCTATAGTAGCCTCTGTGTATAAAGGAAAGGGTGATAGACATAAAGCTGAAAATTACAGGCCAGTCAGTTTGACATGCATTTCATCTAAGCTTTGGGAAAGCATTCTTTCTGATTATATTAGACATGTTTGCAAAATTAGTCACTGGTTTGACAGAAGGCAGTTTGGGTTCAGAAGAGGTTATTCCACTGAAGCTCAACTTGTGGGATTCGAGCAAGATATAGCAGATATCCTGTATTCAGGAGGTCAGATGGACTGTGTTGCGATTGACCCATCTAAGGCATTTGATAGGGTAGATCATGTGAGACTAGTAGCAAACGTGAGTGCTATTGGACTAGAAAAAAGAGTGACTGAATGGGTGGTTATATTTCTAGAAAATAGAACTCAGGGAATTAGAGTAGGCGAAGCTTTATCTCACCCTGTAATAATTAAGAGGGAAATTCCTCAAGGCAGTATTATTGGACCTTTATGTTTTCTTATATATATCAATGATGTGTGTAAAGAAGTGGAATCAGAGATAAGGCTGTTTGCAGATGATGTTATTCTGTACAGAGTAATAAATAAGTTACAAGATTGTGAGCAACTGCAAAATGACCTCAATAATGTTGTAAGATGGACAGTAGGCGATGGTATGATGATAAACGTAGTTAAAAGTCAGGTTGTGAGTTTCACAAATAGGAAAAGTCCTCTCAGTTCTAATTACTGCATTGATGGGGTGAAAGTTCCTTTTGGAGATCATTGTAAGTACCTAGGGGTTGTAGTAAGAATGTAAAGGAGAGGGCATATAAGTCTCTGGTAAGACCCCAACTAGAGTATGATTCTAGTGTATGGGACCCTCACCAGGATTACTTGATCCAAGAACTGGAAAAAATCCAAAGAAAAGCAGCTCGATTTGTTCTGGGTGATTTCCGACAAAGGAATAACGTTGCAAAGTTTGGGCTGGGAAGACTTGGGAGAAAGGAGGTGAGCTGCTTGACTAAGTTGTATGTTTGTAGGGGAAAAAAAAGAAAAAAGCTACATTAAGTTGGTATGTTCCGAGCTGTCAGTGGAGAGATGGCGTGGAATTACATCAGTAGACGGAATAAGTTTGAGTGATGTCTCTATAAGTAGGAAAGATCACAATATGAAGATAAAGCTGGAATTCAAGAGGACAAATTGGGGCATATTCGTTCTTGGCGATCATTTAAGAAAAGGCTAGGAAAACAACAGATAGGGAATCTGCCACCTGGGCGACTGCCCTAAATGCAGATCAGTAGTGATTGATTGAAATTTAAAGACAGGGCACTGGTTCACTTCGATACAAGAGGACTTAACAGTAATGAAGAACATGAGAAAAGGTAAATTCTTAAATGAACTAGAAACTTTATATACCGTATAATATCTAATAGCACCCACACTGTTTTTTCGAAAATATTGCCTCCAAAATTGGGTGCAGGTCTTATTTAAAATTTTGGGAAATTTATATTTCCGAATGCGCATAAATCGGGCATCACCGCCGGCGCGGCTTGGCAACAATGCTCTCTCCGCTTTCAGTATACGCTACTTCTGTGCTTGGCGTCAGTCTCACGCACGTTCTCAGAGTATCGACATGAATTCCACAAAGCGTTTGCGATCTTTTAATGCGAATGGGAAACTGAAGGTAGTTCGGGAAGCCGAAATTTAGGAAATGCGATATTGATGAGTTCATGTATTCGCAATTGGAGAAAGAAGAAAAATGTGCTGTAAACATGTAGTGGTGATCGTAGAGCTTTTCGTGGACTGAGTGTACAGTTTCCAGAAATTGAAAAAAAAAAAAAAAAAACTTTATAAATATGTGACAGAAAGGTGGGAATTGGGATATGATGTGTCAACCGAAATGTGTCGGCTAAAGGCATTAGAAATCGCAAAGGAACTTTCATCAGAAGGGTTTAAGGAAAGCCGAGGATGGGTTTGTAATTTTTGTAAAAGAAATGGGTTGAGCATACAGAGACATACCTCAATTTCACAGCCTCTTCCTGGTGCCTACGATGAGAAGTTATTGTCGTTTCAGCGTCACATAATTCGGTTGTGGAAGGAAAATGCATATTTGCTTTCCCAAATTGGCAATGCAGATCAGACGCCAGTCTACTTTGAAATGCCAGTGGACAGGACTGTGAATGTTAAGGGTGCGAAAAGTGTTACCATTAAAACAGGTGGTAATGAAAAACAGTGGTCTACGGTATTGTTGTGTATCCTCACCGACGGAACCAAATTGCCGCCATACATTGTTCTCGAGCGAAAGACGCTGCCTAAAAATACACTCGCTGGTGTTATCGTCAGATCTCAGAACTCTGACTGGATGGACAGTTCACTTGTGGAAGTCTGGGTAAAGTGTGTCTGGCAACGTCGCCCTGGTGCATTATTCGGACAGAAGAGCTTGCTTTTTCTCGACAGTTACCGCGGCCACACAACAGACGCTGTGAAGAAACATATCAAGGATGGGAAAACTGACCTAGCAGTCATTCCCGGCCGGATGACATCTATGCTACAGCCACTGGATGTCTGCGTGAATCGTCCATTTAAAGCATCCTTGAAACAGCTCTATACAGAATGGATGGTGGCTGATAATCACACACTGACGCCAACTGGTCGCATTCAGCACCCAGAAGTTCAGCTGCTGTGTTTGTGGATTTTGATGGCATGGAATTGTGTCCCTGGAGACCTCATACGGAAGAGCTTCAGGATATGTAGCATTTCTAATGCTATGGATGGCAGCGATGACATTTTGTGCGAAGTTGATGGTGATGAAAGTTCCAAAGTTGGTGCTGATGATGATGATGATGATTATTATTATTGAACTCGTTGGATATCGTTCTGGTTATGTTTGTTTACTTTTATTTGTATTTTCTGATCATTCGATGTGTGTTAGTAAAGATTGTAAATAATTTTGACTTCACTTTTTTTTAAATTTTGTTCTTTCAAAATAAGGGTGCGGGTCTTATTCGGTGGCGGGTGGTATTCGAGATTATACGGTATTTTCTTGGATCAGATTTATAACAAAGATAAGAATCTTAATAATGTCATGGACGTAAAAAGCTCATTACATGAATCGACACCCGATTTGTTGAATATGGTTAGAACGAGTGAAGATAAGTTCCCTCGTAAATTCATTTCTATAGGTTCTACGTCAGGCTCACTCCAGCCAATCAGAGTGGCTCCCCTACTTTAACAGCTGTGACGCATAAAGCTCCACCTACCCCCTATTTTCCACGTTCCCTTGCCCCTCCCCCTACATAGTTGTAACACTAGAAGCAGAACCAAGAGACAAGCTAACACTGCTATAACAGGAGGACGTATACAACATTCTAGGCATACATGTAAGTAACAGTTCCAGTCCAGTAATAATGGAGGACCTTTTAACTTTTCCAGGAGATTAAAATTTCTTTCAGTTTCTACGTCGTCATCTACATTTCACCTTTTAGATATTTTTAGCAGCAATTCCAGCTAATGTCTTATTTTATATGTCTCTAATGACAAACTCTGCATTCTCACCCATTATTATTTACGACACACCAAATACGGATTTTACAACTCACACAAAATTATATTTTGTACAAATGCTCATGTTTATTCAGTTTGGACACAAATTTTAACTATGGGCAAGATCTTCGGTGACTATATTGGAATTACTTGCTTGAAAATATATAGGTACCACACGTCATAGAAGGACGAAGATCGAGTTTTAGCTTCAGAAGCATAGTTTTGGACTGACGTTGATTTTTAATCTATTTTATCATCACAGGTTTTAATTTAGTGTTGTCCATATGACTGTATTGTAGTTTTAGCTTTACAATGTTAATTGTCTACTTTCTTGTTTCTCATTTTTATTTAATATTTAAGATTAGCATTTTAAGTTTGACTAAAGGCTAAAGATGCCCTCTAGATAGGGCGAAACATGTACCATTAATCTATATAGCTATTTATAAATGTAACCACTGGACAGTGGGTTGTATTGAATAGGTGGAACAGTAAAAATACCTTTGTTATTTCTTATATGAATAACTTTCAATACGGAAAAAGTCATGAGGATAATAACCTGTAACATACCACTTAGGGCCGGTTCTACCACCTGCTTGTGAAGTGGCTGGCTTCTGTCCGGGAGGTAAACTACCTGGAGGTGTAAATCAGCTGGTACTTTGCCTTGCGTGCAACCACCTCCGCGCAAGTGCTGGGTAGCTAGCCGGAGCTAGACAACGATATACGGAGTTGGCTACACTGATTTTCAGCGACTTCTCGCTTTCGACTGTGGTGCTATCTATCATCAGATGTATGAAGCTCATTTCTATTGTCTTATTTTCCTGTGTTTGCATCTGCTGATTATCACCAAAAAGCCTAATAAGGGGAGTCTTTAAGAGTTATGGACAATGATATATGTCAAGATTTTGTAATTTTAATCTATTAGCTTCAAAATCAATACCTAATTGGGATTAAAATCTCGATTACATTTTCTTATGCCAGCTATAACCTGTCATGTAAGGCAGCGTTTTTGGAAAGTATTCTCGTAGTAGATTGGTCAAGTCGCTCGCTCCGTAATAGAAGGTACGCAGGTTTTCATCATCTTTCTAATTTACATTAAAAAATGTATTTTCGTTCCCTGCCGTCGTTCTTAACTCTGTTTTTTTCGCGCTTCCATATATGTACATACACCCACATCTTCCTTACGGACTTATTGCCTTTGAGCATTCTATCTGTAGGCTTCTGTGAATTGATTAAGTATCTCCACGATGCTCTACTTGCACCTAGCTCTGTGACCTCGTTTAGTTCCACATGCTTCCATTTATTGATAATGCATTAACTTTATGAAGATAAAGTTGGAAGGTACTGTTAAAGAACTAATTGGGGTAAATATCCATTCATAGAAAGAGGAATTTGGGAATGGAATAGTTTCCAATTTCTTCAAAATCATTTACAAGAAGACTATGTAAACAACTGATAGGGAATCTGCTACCTGGGCGACAGTCCTATATGCTACATTAATCATAACATCACTTTCTAGGGTAGCACACATATAAAGGGTTTTCCTAGTAGGCATAATATTGTGATTAAACATTTCAATGAAATATACTATTAACAAAAGAACGTATGACCGGGCGAGTTGGCCGTGCGCATAGAGGCGCGTGGCTGTGAGCTTGCATCCGGGAGATAGTAGGTTCGAATCCCACTATCGGTTTTCCGTGGTTTCCCATTTTCACACCAGGCAAATGCTGGGGCTGTACCTTAATTAAGGCCACGGCCGATTCCTTCCAACTCCTAGGCCTTCCCTATGCCATCATCGCCATAAGACCTATCTGTGTCAGTGCGACGTAAAGCCCCTAGCAAAACAAAAAAAAAGAACGTATGAAAAGAGACATACAGATTATACAACGCCAATAATGAAAATAAAAAAAAGATTTGTCATAATGAAGGCTCGAACTGCATACGTCATAGTACGAAGTGAGTGCATTAACCATTACGCTACGAGAAAGGTTGGTGTGATTGGGATACATACACTAAGTTATACCTGGTGTCTGAAAACTGAAAAAGTAGAAAATTAAAGCCCATTTGAAATTATTTCCAAATAGGTTTTGATTTTATATCCTTTTAGTTTCTTTGCGAAAGTTTGATGTATAAAATGTGTTCCTTACGCTACCAATGCAAGAGGCTGGTGTGACCGTTGCAACTCAAGGGCAGCATTAAATGTTCAAAATCCTGCAATACAGTATCGATCACTGTTACAGTATCATGCTTTTTTCAGAATACTAAGCTAATTTAAGTTGTACTGTATGTCACCAGAAATACAGCTAACAATGTACAGCTCTCAAAACTTGCCTGGCAGGAAAGGTCTTATCGGGCCCTCGAAGTGGCCGATAAATTACGTGCCGGGTAACTACGATTTATGCTGCCGATAACGCTACCTAGGAGTGGTCGAACAGAAACATCCTTTTACACAGAGGGCAAGATATGTGCTACTTTACCAGTAGATTACCCTGGTAGCAGGTAGGGTATTCCACAGCCTCGCGGCAGTGACTACAAAGGAGCGGTTGTAGGTCATGGAGTGACTGAGAGATATTGTTAAACAGGAGCCAGATCGTGTATCGTGGTTATGATAGGAGGAGAGGTAATTAAATTTTGAAGAGAGATAATTCGGTACACCTGTGTGACCTCAACATTTCTTACTCTGTCTCTCCTTGTCTTCAGTAACTTCATCTCTCTGGCCTGAATTTTACTCCCATCTCTTGCTGTCAGAGTCCAAGTCTCTGAAGCATACGTTAATATAGGGGTACAGTACATCTTGTACATTATCTCTTTACATTTCATAGCAACTTCTCTGTTCCCCACCTCAATAAGTTCTTTATATTCTGGTAGAACATATTTCCTGCTTGTACCCTTCTGTTGATCTCCTTATCCAACCTTGCATCTTCATTATTTCACTTCAAAATATTTTTGAAGTATTCAACAACCTCCTTCTCTTCCTCCTCTTGTCATCACCACTGTTTTGCTCTTCTCCACGCTGATTTTCATACCATATTTCTCAATATTGTCATTTAAAGCCTCTATTTGGATTGGCACCTCTGTATTGTTGATTCCCCAGATCACTGTCATATGCAAACAACATTTTCATATCCCCTTCCATATATCGCCTTTGTTTCCTTTAGAATTTCTTCCAGTAGCGGAATTAAATCCAAACAAGAGTATTCTTGTTAGTAATCAGTCCGTTAAGTGGCATTATTTCTAACTTGGCTATGTTTTCTAAATTCCTTCCTTATTGAAACATAATTGATCTGTGAACTGTTCATGTTTTATAGGTATTGTGTCCCGTGTGCCGTGAGGTAATCGCGTGCGATCTGGAGGAACTGAAGAGTGCACCTCAGCCGCTAGACGTAGAAAATGCTCGACACTTCGAATTAAGCGATGAGCTGCGGAGTTTACAAGAACAGATGGCAGCATTGTTCAGCTATCAGAAACAAAGGGGTGGTATCATTGATCTCGAAGCAGAAGAATCAAAACTCGTACTCGTCACAGATCCCCAGAGGGTAAGTTTATCTTTTCAGTTGTTCATTGTTGGCCCTGTAAAATTTTGCTCATTTGTTCACTGGTTTTTGTATAGTTTACAGTGATTAAACAGTCAGGTCTCGACTCTTGGAATTTCTACCCATGAGCAGTAGTTATGTTACTCTAACAGAGAACCTAAGTACAAACCACGCTATGTTACATACAGAGACATAAAAAACATGGACAGGAATGAACTACGTAATGATCCATATAACCAATCAGTGACAGAATGTGTGACTTTCATGGCATGGGCTCAAAGTTGAACATTTTCAAGTCTAATTTTGGACCTGCAGGACAAACATGTCCCTAAGATGCAAGCAAGAATTACCCGCTGCTCTGCTCTGTGGCGGCTAACGACCAAGACAAGATCTGTGGTGGCCCTCTGCAACAGTTCTATCAGGTGATACAGGCATGTGCAAGACAAATAGGACATTGAACAGTGAAGAATATACGAAAAGTAAATGCAGCTACTAACTCGACACAGACCTGGAAAAGACAACGGTCAATAGGCATAGGTAAAGCTGGCTACTACAAAATGACCTCGATAATGTTGTGAGATGGACAGCAAGCAATGATATGTTGATAAACGGGGTTAAAAGTCAGGTTGTGAGTTTCACAAATAGGAAAAGTCCTCTGAGTTTTAATTACTGCATTGATGGGGTGGAAGTTCCTTTTGGGGATCATTGTAAGTATCTGGGTGTTAATATAAGGAAAGATCTTCATTGGGGTAATCACATAAATGGGATTGTAAATAAAGGATACAGATCTCTGCACACGGTTATGAGGGTGTTTAGGGGGTTGTAGTAAGGATGTAAAGGAGAGGGCTTATAAGTCTCTGGTAAGACCCCAACTAGAGTATGGTTCTAGTGTATGGGACCCTCACCAGGATTACTTGATTCAAGAACTGGAAAAAATGCAAAGAAAAGCAGCTCGATTTGTTCTGGGTGATTTTTGACAAAAGAGTGGCTTTACAAAAAGGTTGCGGGGTTTGAGCTGGGAAGAACCGGGAGGAGACGAGCTGCTCGACTGAGTGGTATGTTCCGAGCTGTCAGCGGAGAAGTGGCGTGGAATGACATTAGTAGGCGAATAAGTTTGAGTGGTGTCTTTAAAAGTAGGAAAGATCACAATATGAAGATAAAGTTGGAATACAAGAGGACAAATTGGCGCAAATATTCATATATAGGAAGGGGAGTTAGGGATTGGAATAACTTACCAAGGGAGATGTTCAATAAATTTCCAATGTCATTGAAATCATTTAAGAAAAGGCTTGGAAAACAACAGATAGGGAATCTGCCACCTGGGCGACTGCCCTAAATGTTGATCAGTATTGATTGATTGATTGATAGAGCAGCTCATTCCAACCCTGTCTCTTGATGACTTAAATAGCCATTTTTCTCAGTGTAAGTGGGGCCAATTCTTTCCCCATGCAGTCACTAAATTCTGACAGTCGTCATCCTCAAAGTGACGAGTTCAAATTTCAATGATTACGGGATTCCAGTCATCTACTTTAACACCTTGCAGGCAGGGTGCCCTTCACACCATTCACTAGTCCTGTTCCCAGCCACTTTCTAACTACTGTATCTCCAAAGCATACAAATAAACTATCAGAACTTTTGAAGGACTACTGTGCTTTTATCTGGAGGCCTTCCTGAGTACTCCTGATAGTCCGAATAGCAGCAATATTAGGGGATCGGTTGACTGATTTCTTCAGCTCATCATCATGAATTCCTTCCAGCGAGCCGGTAGGATGTTTAAGGACGATGTGCCTCCTGGTATGCTTCTTTTCTGTCTAGGGCATCCCATTTTTCTCCTCTCTTCTCTAGGTCTTCTCTTATCTGGTCTAACTACCTTTTTCTAGGGCATCCAGTTGGTCTTTGTCCCAGAACAATCTTTTCAAAATACTTCCTTGTAGTTAGTCGCCTGCATCCGCTTAAGTGTCCTAGCCACTTCGGCCTTTCAGCACTCAGCCTTTCTTCCATGGTCAGGTTGACCTGTAGGTCACTTCATATCTGATCATTCCTAATTCTGTCCTTCCTTGTTTTCCGTACAGCTGTTCTAGGGAACTTCATTTCAACAGCTTGCAGTTGACTTACTTCTCTTTTATGTATGATGCAACTCTCCAGACTATACATCATGATGGCCAGGAGATAAGTCTTGATGTGTGTTTGTTGTTTAAAGGGGCCTAACATCTAAGGTCATCGACCTGAGATAAGTCTTAAACAGGGTCTGTTTAGCCCTCTGAGGAACTTCCTTGTGCCATACTATGTTCCGTATTTGATGGAAGCAGTTCAATCCCTTTTGCACCCTGTTCAACACTTCGTTCTTGGCACTTGCGTCATTTGATATTGTACTCCCCACATGCAATCTTCTCTCCCTCAAGGGTGAGGGTACAAAGTGTATTTGTCCTGCTAACTTTCATTACCACTGTTTTGCTCTTGCTCACAGTTAACTTATATTCTTTAAACTTGGTGTTCCAAAGATCCATATCCTTTGAACATCTTTCTCAGTTTCTCCCCAAATGGCTACATCATCAGCAAGAACAAATGCATTTAGATCTTCCTTATCTATTCCCTTCTTTATAATAGAATACATGAGTGAAATGAAGAGCAATGGGGAAAGAACTCCCTTATTGGACACCACTTCTTGTTTTAAACCATGGAGATCTTCTGTCTCCTACTTGCACACTTGCACAACCATCATACATCTGAACTTTTTTAATTAGTACCTCTGAGATGTTATGTTTTTTCTAAACATTCCCACATTTTTCCTCTCTCCACCCTGTCGTATGCTTTTTCCAAATCCAGAAACACTTATCAAGTACTTCCCTTTTTCCCCAAAACTTTTCCATTAACTGTCTGATTGAAAAAATTAGGTCTGTGGTTCCTCTATTTTTTCTAAATATATGTTGTTCCTCTTCAAATTTATCTTCCATTTTTCTCAGTCTCTGTTCCGTAATCTTCTCCATTACCGTATTTCCCGGCATAATCGTCGCCACCGCGTAATCGTCGCATCCTTTATTTTCAATACAAAAATCGGACTTTAAACATTTAATCGCATAATCATCGCACGTCCAAATTTTGTTCACCAATCTGATTAAAAGGTAGATGGAACTGCAATGTAAGTTGCTCATGAATGTGCAATTTAAATACGTGTATGGTTTATGGGCAATTTGGCAACACAGTCACATTTGCGAGATGTTGCACAACGTATAAATAAATAATACCGGTATATGTACGGCGCATGGCTTACCGGTAGGCTACCGGCAGTTTGACAACGTGGTCGCGAGACAGTGTACAATTTATTCACCACCTACATATTATGAGTTCTCCTTTGAAATACGTATGGCTGTAAGTTATCGCTTATCGGCAACGTTGCCAGGAAATACCAACACACACTTGTCTTCTAGTAGACAAGAGGTCTGATAGAATTCTGCGTTATTACAACCACCTGCCCCCCGGCGCAACAATCGCGAAGGACCTTGGCCTAGCAAGCGACCACTGCTCAGCCCGAAGGCCTGCAGATTACAAGGTGTCATGTGGTCAGCACGACGGATTTTCACGGCCATTATTCTTGGCTCTCTAGAGCGGGGCCACCATCTCACCGTCAGATAGCCCCTCAATTGTAATCACATAGGTTGAGTGGACCTCGAACCAGCCCTCAGATACAGGCAAAATTCCTTGACCCGGCCGTGAATTGAACCCGGGGCCTCTGTGTAAGAGGCAGGTATGCTACCCCTACACCATAGGGCCGGCTCCTGCGTTATTGCACAGGAAGTGAAATCCAAGACGATAACGCAGATTTCCACGGAATTATTCAGCTCACGGTCAGCCAAATTATGTCTCAGTTGTCATTGCTAGACTCTTATCTTAGTACTACGTCATAAGTGTCCGGGCATGGGATGAAAACTTTTACCCAAGCAGTCAAGATAATTATTAACTAATGGTATTAAAGTTTTATTTTATAAACTCGTCAGTAATGTAATGTAAAATCATCAATAACTGGGAAGAAATATTAACCTAATTACCGTATGTTTAAAAGAAATTGAAAAAATGAATGTTTGTTACTGACGTCTCGGAACACAGTCAACTACAGTAGATCTACATCGCGTAGCTAGAGCGATGTATGAAGACGTCCATGCTCCGCTTTGCGCAAGCGCAGTAGTGTGTCACAACCAACGAGCTCAACTGATAACAAATTGCTGCATGCTTCCTTGCTGCCTAACAGTAATGGCTGCTCTGGAATGGACAGATCACAGATGCATTCATTTGTTTGTGACTGACGTGATTACTGTAGACATGTGTGCGTGAGTTTGTGTTTGGGGTGTTTGTAGAAATAATTCATTTTCATTTTCAGTGAACAATTACGGAAAGTCATTTATATTGCAAAACATTAACGTGTGAAGCGTTCATAAGTAATTATGGGTAAATATAGAAACTATTCTGCGGGCTTCAAGCTAAGCGTAATTGCCTTCGATGAACAGCACGGGAACAGAGCTGCAGAAAGAAAATTTTCAGTGAGTGGAAAGTTGGTGTGTGACTGGTGGAAATTAAAAAACAAGCTGAAAAGCACAAACCCTTCAAGACGCGCGTTTAGAGGTCCTAAAACAGGGAAGTTTCCTATAATTGAAGAAGAAGTGTTTATGTACGTCAATGAAATACGTAGTAATGGCTGCAGTGTATCATATGAAATGTTACAAATTAAGGGACGGGAGGAGCGCGCAAACACAACATAACTCAGTTTAAGGCGAGTCGTGGGTGGATTAAGGGGTTCATGCGACGACACAATCTGTCAGTGCAAAGGAGAACAACACTAAGCCAAAAGTTGCCTGCTGATTACACGGATAAGATTGTAAATTTTCACTGATTTGTCATACGTTTGCGTAAGGAAACTTCGTACTTGCTTTCTCAAATCTGTAATACCGATCAGGCTCCAATCTTTTTTGATATGCCTCGCAACAGCACTATTGCTCTAAAAGGATCACGGAGTGTATTAATGAAAATCAGTGGTAGTGAGAAGTTGCGATGCACAGCAATGCTAGCCATTACAGCTGACGGAAGAACATTGCCACCTTACATCATTTTCAAGAGGAAACCGATGCCTAAGAATATACAGTTCCTCCGTGGAATTCATGTACGAGTGCAACCAAAGGGTTGGATGGACGTAGAACTCGTGTTGGACTGGGTTAAAACTGTGTAGGATAGAAGACCCGGAGCATTACTAAAACAATCAGCTCTGCTTGTTTCAGATAGTTTCCGAGGTCACCTCGTGAACAAAGTGAAGCAACTTCTCAGTAAAAATAAGACACGACAGATAGTCATTCCTGGTGGCCTAACATCTACTTTGCAGCCACTAGACGTATGTATTAATAAACCCTTTAAAGACCACTTACGTCGATTTTACGACGAGTGGATGATGAGCGGCGATCAGCAATTGACGCCCGCTGGAAATATCAGGCGTCCACCCTTGGACTTGTTATGCTCGTGGGTGATGAAGAGTTGGGATCTTATACCACCTGAACTAGTCTCCAAGAGCTTCAAAAGGACTGGGACTTCGAATGCACTAGACGGATCCGAAGATGATGCAATGTGGCAGAGAGACGAAGAATCTTATTCTGGTATTAACAGCGGCGAGGACGGCGCATCAGATACTGAAACCTGCGATAGCGACACAGAAGATTTGGAATAAATAAATACTGGTATTAAAAATTCTTCGTACAATGGTCGCACCTTTCTATTTTTTCAAAAATTTTGATATAAAAAGTGAGACGATTATGCCGGGAAATACGGTATTTTAAGGCATTGTTACAAAAGGGTGATGCCTCTATAATGGGTGCACTTCCTTCTACTTCCTTTTTTTAAACAAGGGTATTATAACTCCTTTTTTTCCAGTCATCTGGCAACTTGTTCTCTTTCTATATAACTCCCCGTGTTCAATGTAGCCACTGTATTCCAGCTGCCTTAATCATGTCTGCTGTTAGTGCATCTGCTCCTGCTGACTTCTTCACCTGCCCCAAAGCAAATTAATAATAATAATTTCCCTGCTAGTGACAATAGTCCATTTCAGTGTTTTAGGGGTGTTATAGGAATGTGGCTGAGAATTCTGCTGATAGTATAAGTTTGTCTGCTCAGCTACATACAGTGGAACCTCGATTCTCAGTTTTTGGAGGGACCACAAGAAAAAACTTACAACATGGGAAAACGGAAAATCCGGGAATGAATGAAAACCATCAACAACTTGGCTAAACATTACGAAAATGAAATATTAATTTTACAAACACTCCTAAACCAAACCAAACCAAACTACAGCCCCAATGGGTCTTTCCCTGCCAAGCGACCATTGCTCATCCCGAAGGCCTGCAGATTAAGAGGTGACGCATGGTCAGTGTGACTAATCCTCTCAGCTGTTATTTCTGGCTCTCTAGACCAGAGTCGCCATCTCACCATTAGATAGCTCCTCAATTAAAGGTAGTCATGTAGGCTGAGTGGACCTGGAACCAGGCCTTATATCCAGGTACAAATGACTGGGAATCGAACCTGGGCCCTCCGGGTGAGAGGCAGGCAAGTTAGACCGCGGGTCCGGCTTCAAACATCAATTACGAGTATGCAAGTTAAAAATCTTGATACTTTATATTCAGTTTTACTGGGGAAACTTTGTCAGTTTCCTGTGAAAACATCTCTCAGTTCAGCAACTGTGATCAGCCAAACTCTTTGAAAAAATCTAATAATGCCAAGCCAAACAATGTACCACAAGTAATTTTTAATTCTCTAATCTAATAAAATAAAGCATATTAGGTACAAAAGCACCCAACATGATGGCCAAAATCCCTTCTTTTCTTAATTTTCCATTGTAATTTGGTCTCCAGTATACTGTTCGTAGTCAGTTTCTGGAAATTTTGTACCGCGTAAATTAGGCCTACATCAAATTTTAAAGGTTATGTTGAACTCGAGAATGTGGTTTTGAATGTATTGATTCTCAAAAGTTCTCAAATGCATTATATTCAGTTCTGCCCATCACTAATCACAATCAAATTGGAAAGAGAAAAAATATCATCCAAACATCAGAAATTATGGCTATTGGCAACCTTGAGCTCATCCGGAAAGGGCGCTCTCTGCACAAATCAGTACGAGTTAGAAATGATACAAACTTTTTAAATAACACAAAAACTTAAAATTCCCAGTCTTGTATTAGGACCAAAACAGTAATAGGCCATCCCAAGACCTCCCATGGCTTTATGTATGTAAGGTGCAACATCTGTTCTGGTCTCGATATAATTGTATTACAAGTCATTAATCTCATTTTTGATCCGTATTGGCGATACAATTTACAAAATATACATTTAATGTTAAGAAAATTGTATGTAATATAATTGTATACGATACTAGATTTGTGTTAAGAAGGAGCAGTTTCGATTCCTGCCTGAAAGCCCAGTGACAATATAGTGCCCTCAGGGAAGTGCCAAAAATATTTTCAGCGATACAATCGAGAAAAGTTAAAAATAAAATATAAATATATAATGTGGATGTTTTACTAGTACGAACATGTGACGAAATTCATTCAGTCTGCAAGTAAAGCTGTCGAAATGTGCTCTGGCTCCTTCCAATTGTTGTGGCCACTCTGCGCTTTATGATTTCCGAGGATTCTGTAAACAATACCCTTATGCAAGTTCACCGCCAATCACTTTTCCAGTCCCGGTACAGTACCTGCTCCAGTTATCACAATGACGGGGCTTTAACGCCAAGATCCACAAGTACGCTGTAGCCGTCCTTTCGTGAGATACAGTTTCTTGAAAAATGCTTGATAGAGGATTTAGCCTTGATGGGACTGAAATTTCTGAAGGGTCGATCCGGGAAATTATATCTTCGAGGAATGGATAATGTGGGATTTTTACGTGATTTAATTAGGATGCTCGAGGGACCACGTAATTTGAACGCATAATCCGGGAAAACTTAGTTTCCGGAAACGAAATATGGTATGTTTCTGTAAGTAGATGATCTGGAATACGTGAAATTCTTCTGTAACGATGGATATGCTGTTCGCTCATTTGGCTCACAACCAGAAAAATATTTTTCCTATAACCTGTAGGCTACTTCAAACCCATGTATTCAACTTGCCAGGTGTAAGCATATTCTCTTTGCCATTCAGAAGAAAATTGATGCAATAATTTTGTACCAAATGACAATCAATTTGTGTTTGTTTTTGAATGGTCTAGGATGTGTTTCTTTCTCTGTAAATATGAATCATCATCCTGAGATCTGAAAAATGCACACTTTGCCATGACCCTGGAAGCAAAATGGATAAGGAACACCTGCTACATTGCAACAAACTTGATATGACAGCCAGAAATTCAAAAAATCTTACTTAACTATACTGGAACACAAGAAAGCCGATGGATTGGAATCCGGACCAGCCATAAGATACTACTACAACAACATTTTTCAAATAATTTACATGGCCTATTTTTCACTTCTAATTTTAGTATTTTAAAAAAAGTGTGTTAATTACGTATAACTGGCACAATGAAATCAATACCTGCATTTTGGCTGTCAGCATTGAGGCTCGTCCCATCAGCATAACTCGGATGTAAATATAATAATAAGAGAGAAAAAGTGCACAACAGGACAGTTAGTTACACACTGTTATGATTGAGAATTTTTTAAATCCTTTTCCAGGATATTATATAGAATAGTATGACCTACGACTAGTTTGCAGTACATCAGGACATAACCACTGCTCTAACCACTAGTCTTTGATGACAAAATCCACTATTTAAAATGGCAAGACATCAAATTGACAGAGTAATTTGATCGTACTGCAGAACTGGAAATAAAAAATTGATTGAAAATTCTCCATCCCAATACCACTACGTAACGTTTTATTCAATATAGTCATTTCAGTTTGTAAAGAATGTGAATCCAACAAGAATAAAAGCTGCAACACCCCGACCAGTCCTCTGTACCCCTATTCCCCCCTCTCAATTTCTGATTCCCAACCTCTCCTGCAACCTGAACCCCACCATCAACCTCTGCCATAACCTAACGTTCAGTGTACTGTACTTTGTCACCGGCATCAGACTCCCTTGGAACTGTGTGGAAGTTGGAAGGAGAGAGTGGGGTAAGTTCTGGTTACATCTTTGCTTTTTGTCCCACACACACACACAGCAGTTCAGATTTTTTTATATTTCTCTTTATTCCAGGCATTGGTCTGATTGGTATTGTCAGAACACCTACTGGGCCACTCTATTTCTGCAATAACTATTGATGTCACCCTCAGTCACTCACAAGTGTGCATAAGTAATAAGATAAGAATGGACTCCACACAATAACTCACCAATTCAAAACCAGAGCACAACATTTTATGACATATGGACACAAGTGTCACCAAGCTTTCCGTCAGAGATTGATTTAACATGTGTTTCCTTATCTTGATATCTTGGCATGTTTGATGTTTTTATTATGCCAAGGTTTAAACTCATTGTACAATATTTGTGGACATAAGTGCCACCAAGTTTTCTATCAGGATTTGATTTACTATGTAACCTTTTCAGATGTCTTTGTTTGTTTCATGGTCTTTTATGTTTTTAGTTGTGTCATTTTCATATCTGCCAACTTCCCCAATTTAGGCGGGAAACTACAAATATTAGACAGTTTTTTCCGCCTCCTGATTATTCAATTATTTCTCGTGATTTTAGCTTCTTTTTTGATGAACGTCAAACTTTTCTTTTAAAATCCTGTCATTTCAGCTTAGTACACCAATGGCCGGAAGTCTTTCACAGAATGGCTGCTTTAAAATGAAATATCGACGTTGATTAATAAGAGAAATGCGCGCAGATGTGCAATGTTTATTGAAACCTGTTTATCGTGACGGTTATATCGATTGCCAGTCTCTCGTTCTCGCATGCTATGTTTGTTCACAATTAAGTATTTATTTATTTTCCACCTAGTCGATACAATGATTGCTTAAGGCAATTTTTAATGGTCAAAAGTGGTACATGTTTCATATATTATCAACATCTTCAGCCACATAACACTGTTTAGATGAAAAATATATAAAATTGACAAAGTAATGCTTTAGAGGAAGTGTCCTTAAAATTAACATAAGATTGTTAATCTATTAACATAAGATGTGGCTGAAGATGTTGATAATATACGAAACATGTACCACTTTTGACCATTAAAAATTGCCTTAAGCAATCATTGTATCGACTAGGTGGAAAATAAATAAATACTTAATTGTGAATCTATTGAAGTGCGATACGGACCATGAAGCTGATTTTATGTAATGCTATGTTTGTGTTCGTTCACATCAGTCTCGCCAATTCTAGAGACTAGTTGCTATACCTGGATTTTTTTCTTTTTTTAGTGACAGAATTTCAGAGACTTTTCTAGAGACTTTGGGGGCAATTTGGAGACAATTCTAGTGAATTTGAAGGCTAGTCAACACTTAACATTACGATTTGCATAATTGCTCGGGCACGTGATGCAATATATTAATTTATGCATTTGCTTAGTAACGGCTTCAAAGTGCATGACTGAGTATAAGTTTTCGGAAGGCTTATCACAGACCGATCGTCCCACTCAAGTATTTCCTGTGAGAGAATGGAGATAAGTAATATTTAGCCTTCTAGCTTTTTATAGCAACAGTTGGGGTTTGAGAAAAATAAGTGTTGTAATATCATAATACACCTTGACTTAAAGAAAGTCATCATAAATGATCAAAAAATTAACATAGTCCTACAATTTAAATACCTTGGAGAAATCGTTATGCACAACTTAACCAAGAAAACAACATGGATGAATAGAACCAACAAAATGAAAAAAAAAAAAGCACAATTTCTAACCTGGTCAACTTATAACAAAAAATGCTTATCAATAGACACTAAGATCCAACACTACAAAACTGTAACTTTGCCCAAAGCTACTTATGCTTGCAGAACCTTGTTCCAAATTAAAATTGAAAGAAGAACTGATCATCTCCTCAAAACTGAAAGAAGAATTATCTGAACTTGCATAAATAATGAGTACCAGGTTGAAGGAGTCTGGAGAATCCTCCCCAGTGAAGCTATCTATCAAGAGATTGACCCAGTTACCAGCATGATGCACAAGAAAAGAAACTATTATTCCTTTTCATCTTACGATAACCAGAAAAGAGGATTTCATGACAACTAGTGATGAGAAATCTGAGAAAGAAGACAGGAGGGTATTGAATCAAAAAAATTCAAGAGGATCTCAAAACAGCTGGACTTGAAATTACAGATGCAGACAACAAGAATAAAATTACCACCCTTCTTAAGAATCACTAATTTTCAACGGAAATGATGCACAGAAGGCCTATAGAGATTTCAGACGAATTAAGAACATTGCGATCAGAACGAATGAAGAAGTACTGGGCAGATAAGATGAATCAAACAGTACAACCTTCAAAGAAAAAGTGTAAATGAAAGACTCAAGTGGTCCAATGTGGCCAATGAAATTAATAATAATAATAATAATAATAATAATAATACACTGTATTGTTTGTAGTTGTAGTGGCAGTGTTCTTAATTGTTATTAGAAATGTTATTGAATTTAATGTGTGAGTATGGGGAAGCCATCATATATAGAAAGCTAAGGAATCGGATCGATCGGTTAGGGGCGCAGCTGTAAGCTTGCATTCAGGAGATAAAAGGTTCGAACACCACTGACGACAGCCCTGAAGATGGTATTCTGTGGTTTCCCATTTTCACACCAGGCAAATTCTGGGGCTGTACCTTAATTATGGCCATGGCTGTGTAGTTCCCCACTCCCAGCACTTTCCTACTCCATCGTCGCCATAAGACCTATCTGTGTCGGTGCGATATAAAACAGATTGTAAAAAAATACAACTACAACTACAGAATCTTCATAAGTGTTCAACTGTTTGTTGTTCTCCATTGCAGAAATGCCGAGTATTCTACCCTGCAAAATGGGGTCCAAATGGCGGCAGCGTGCCATTATGTTGTCACGTTCACCACGAGGCAACACTCCGCACACTATAACAGGGTAAACACGACTGAGGTAATATGGAGCGCAGGCCCTGTGGTTACGCCGCTAGTCAAAGCAGGGAACATTTTAGGGAAAATGTGGCATTTACGAATTTTCAGTGACGTGGCATGCTCTCTATCAGATGGTCCAAGAGATCTTGTGGCAGTCGATCCCATTCCTCCGAAAAGGCAATGCCTCCACCAAGGACCCTCGAAGACCTTCGCATTGCCTTTCGCAATTCGCCTTCCCAATGCATGACAGACATGTTCTATAGGATTCAGATCCGCAGACCTCACTGGCCAGTCCATGCGATGAATGTCTTCCCCAGCCAGAAATTCATCCACCAAAGCAGCGCAGTGCAGTCGGGCATTATCGCCCATTAAGAGGAAGTCTGGACCAACCGCACCTCTGAAGAGACGAACATGTGGTCTCAGTACCTCATCGCTGTATATCCGAGTGTTAACAGTGATCTTCAGACCACCTATGAAGATATGCAGGTCCATACAGCCATTCAACATGATGCCGCCCCTCACCATGATGCCACCTCCGCCATACTGGTCGCGTTCCACAATGTTCTTGTGGTTGTATCAGCTACCCAGTTCTCTCCAGACTAATGTGCGATGGGAATTGTTCTGCAAACTGAAGCAGGATTCATCTGTGAAGAGCACATGCCTCCATTCGTTCATGGTCCAGTTTCAATGTTGACGGCTCCACAGTAAACGGGTCCGTCTTTATGCTGGAGTGAACGGGACACACACCGCTGGACATCGGGCAAACAGCCCTGTTGTTCTGAGCCTCTGGTACACAGTTTGCCGGGAAACGGCAACCACTGAGATGGCTGCAAGCTCCGGCGACAATTGTCTTGCAGGTGCACTCAGATTTCGTTGGGTGGTCAAGGCCAGATATCGGTTCTGCTGTGCGGTGGTTACCCATGGTCGACCTGGTACTGGCTTACGACTAACATTTCCTGTGTCTCGAAGTTGTCTCCAAAGCCTGGAAATGACACTTAGTGACACATTCAAGGATACGGCGAGTTCGGTCTGTGTCTAGGGTGCTTCTAGGCGGCCGAGTATTCTACCCTGCAAAATGGGGTCCAAATGGCGGCAGCGTGCCATTATGTTGTCACGTTCACCACGAGGCAACACTCCGCACACTATAACAGGGTAAACACGACTGAGGTAATATGGAGCGCAGGCCCTGTGGTTACGCCGCTAGTCAAAGCAGGGAACACTCCTTTTTTATACAGAGTGAACATGTATGTCGTGCGGTTTGCGGTCTATTTCCTGTTGCCCTACTTACTCGTAACTTATGCTTAACTTTTGGACACTAGTGTACATACAAGAGTAAAATATTTGTGGATTTAGATTCCACTTAGTTTCCCTGGAAATATGTGATAACTTAACCCATTCACATATCATTTAACTGAACCAACACTCAAAAAGCATGTTTTACAGCAACCTAATGAGAGGAAATATCCATACTACTGTCAGATGTACTTTATAAAGTCTCTTTGTGTATGATAGATCATCTACGTGCAGCGCCAGTGGTCTTCTTCAGACCCCATATCACACAGACTTTGCATCTCCTTGTTCGTTGTTGGGAGTATTTTGGTTGGAAAGTATCTTCATTGCCTCCCCTGAAGTCTCAGGTGGTGTATCCCCAGGACTAGGTTGTCTTCGTTTTGGATAGTCAGGCAAGTCCACACTTGCCAACAGTTATTCGGCCAAATTGATCTGGAAGCTGGCAAAGCGTACTCGCTTCTTGTCAGGGTGGAGGAGGCAGTGAATGATATTGAAATTGAGAAGTGTCATGTCTAATATGTAGAAGTATATATTTTTTGTATCCTGTTACATACTCGCTCATCAATGGGAATGATGCGAGTCTCCGGTCATGGCAGTTGACACAACCCATACCACAGTTATAGTCAACAACACAGTTGGGTCTGAACTTCTTCTTGCCATTATATTTGTGTAGAGAATATGTGCACCACCTTCTTGTGTACTCATTTCACAGCCAAAAATCCATTACTGGAAACGAAAGTGAGTTCCCCCTTTTTCAGCTTTGTGCTGCTGAGTTCCTTGGGCATGAACTTCGTATTTGGTCTCGCTGTACCAACAATGTAAGTCTTATTATCCAGTAGATTTCTGAATAACGTGGGTGAACTGTACCAGTTGTCCGTGTACAGCGTTCTCCAGCAACCCAAAAGCTCTCCACACATTTTCATAATTACTTTTTCACTTGAAAGTAATCCCACTGTAGGTACTTCGCTGCCGTTCTCCTTCCCAGTATTTCCAACAGTACCCACACCTTGAATATTTTGATGCCAAACCTGGCGCTCTCTGATGGGTTAATATTGTACATATGAACTTCATCAGACTTTCATCTGTAGACACTTTCTTTTGAAATCTATCTAAAAGTAAATCAAGCACAGGCCTTACTTTCCTGAGTTTATCACTAGCAGTTTCAGGGGTATCACTAGATAAGTGGAGGGATTTATTTATAGATTTAAACCTCTTGATGAAAGACATGGTTTCTCCAAAAATTGGGGTCTCCATTACCCTGCACTTAGACCAATTGCTTTGGAGTGAGGACTTCTTATTTTGTGATGTTAGGATACACAGAGCAAAATGGGCCTTCATTTCATCCACAGATACAGGAAACCAGTGTTCGTTTTCATATGACATTACCCTATTTATATTCTTGGCAGCTGATACAAGACAATTGCTTTCATAAGCATTTGTCTCTTTGGTTAGATGTCCCAAAAGTCTGCTGTTAGAAATTTGTCCACAAGTTGCAGTTTATTAGGGCATTGTCCTAGGTGCCTTTGAACACCGCCAATTATTTCACCAGTTGCGATGCATGAAGTATTACTTATGTGCTCCCAGTTCCATTCCCTATTGTGTAAAAGATTATTAGAAGCTCTTGGTGTAGCATCAGATGTAGGCCTAAAATTCAGTGACGCATTTGACGGCAAAACAGCGCTTTGTTCAGCCCTACCAGATCTCATGACAGTCACACAAACTACTTATACTTCCAGTAAATTCTTTGTTGCTTGTTTCTATATCAATGTCACTTTCTTCTAAAAATTCCCTTATAATCGCTTCGTCACTCGACTTGGAGGCAGCCATGATTTCGCTCACATTGAGGTTGCTAAGATACAGATTATTCTTTCCATGGAATAACTGCACAGAAGTGTTTATCGAATGCATCAATGGAATAAAACAGTACTTCCATATGTCAAGAGATTACCTTACTAATATAAAATCATTTCACAAAGGAATCCGGCTTGGAACAGGTCCGGAAATAAACACATGCGGATGGAGAGATCGGTCTTTGTACCGGAGTACAGTCGAGGGCCATGACGGAGAGATGCGTCAAAGTAGGTAAAGTGCTTAAATTTAGACATGATGTGATGCATGCAGCTTGCTAGAATAAAGCATGTATTGGCCAAACAAAACATATAGACGAAGCAGTTTTGACCTGTTGTATCTCCTGATTTTGGTATGAAAATCTCCTGATTTTTTGGTTTTGTATAGTTGGCAGGTATGCATTTTTTAAAAATCTTTATGGATGATGATGGCCCAAGCAGCCGAAACTGGTCCCATGTACTCATTACACGACAGTGTAATTGACCAAATATAGTTACAGGTTTTATTAGTGTTGTGTTGGATAGGTGTAACTGCTGTATATACGGATCATATTTTATTGCACAATAATGAAACAAAGTAGTTTTGATCTTCACTTGGAGACCATGAGATGGTGCTATATAGTAGAAGAATGTCCTCTGAGCAATTCTTTAAAGGCTTTGATCTTTTCGTTGCAGGAAGAAGATCCACCAGGACCTAGTCTACCTTCTGTCCCGCCTCGCTTACCAAAGTTGGATCAACCCCCTCCACCCCCGATGGCCCGCGAAGGAGAGTATGGCCCTCGCAGCTGGAGGAGGGGGCGCGGAGGCCGAGGGGGTGGACGTAAACGTTACTCTCAGCCAGCCACATCCAGATGACGATGGCTGTTCTTAATAACAAATATTAGCTTATCAAAAGGAAGAAGGAAAAGACCGAAGGTTGTAGTAGTAACTTCTTCGTGGTTTGAATTGATGTGATCACTAAATGTTGTAAAGAAAAAGAAAAAAAATTATTAGATCAGCTTGTTGATTTGTTTACTACAAGTGTTTTAAGTTAAGACCTTATTCGTACAAATGTTTATGGAGATCTTGTGTTGTGATGTCTGTGTTGCAGCTACATATACTCTCCTAGGTTAAGTACACAAGCAAAGTTAAGCTCAACATTTTTCCTTCTCGCAGTTGCAGCCATTTCGTCAATAAACGATTTCGTATGTACCTGTATCTTTTAATAACCTTCCTCATATTTCCTCTTGTATGTTCCCCTACCAAGTTAATTGGCTGCTTGAAGCAAGCATTTGTGAAATGGCTTCTATCCCCACTTTCTACAGCTTTAACAGTTGTTTTGTGTACTTTCACAATTTATCACCAGGCAAACAACTCGTAGTGTCAGTATCTTTACATACGCATCCTCACTAATCTGTACCGTCCGTGTGAAAAGAGTGAAATTCAGTGAGGAGTCCATCAGGGTTGTGTCTTATCCCCCCTGCTTTTTAACATCTACTCACAGGCAATACTGGAGACAGTCATCAACAACATTCGCAAGGCAGTGCTTACAGACAGCGCAAGAGAGAGTCACCACGGCTTGTAACAATGTGAGAAGATCAAGTTGATGATCATGAGCAAGCGGAGGTCCATCCACACTAGGCACCGAGGAGAGCAAGTACCTTGGATCTGATCTAGGAACTTGGGTAAGAGATCAAGACGCACGAAACACCTTCATCAAAATGAAGAAGCTCCTGAGCAACCACAGTCTTGATCTAGACTGCGAGCAGTGAGAGGCTACGCATTTCCCACACTATTGTATGGAATGGAAGGGTGGACTCTAACCCAGGCCTTGTACAAGAAGCTGGGTCTGCCAGCGGTTGTTACGTATCTCGTAACAAGAAGATAGAAATACGTCTTTCTGTCACAAACCAGAAACTTGAATATTTTGGACACGTGATGTGGAATGAAAAGTACACGATCGTACAATTGGTGAGGCAAGGAGAGATCTCAGTACAATAGAGACCTGGCTGAAGAACCAGAGGGACTCGTTCAAGGTGAACATGATCTTGCTTTTCCATGCGGCAGACTCCAAAGACTAGAATAGCCATGATGATCGCCAACCTTCAACTGGAGACAGCATGGCAAGAAGAAGAAGAAGAATAAAATACCGGGAAAGCCAGTGAAAAGTTACTGTGCTATGCAGGGGATGCCAGGGGAACAGATTGCCTGCAATCCATTTCTTGGCTCACCAGTAGCAGCATGGGCGGGCGTTCAGTTTCGTGGAAATTATGTCCATCATTCTCAATACAAACTTTGCATGGGCATAAAATGTTCTGAAACATTCATAATATCTCCACCTCTGAAATTTCACGTGTCGTCTCGTTTCATTCTCAAGGGCTTCAAGAGTGCATTGGTTGTTCTTACACACTTTATGTTTTAAAGTTCTGCACAAATAAAAATGACAGACACTTAAATGAGGGAAACGAGGGGCCAAATCCACAGTTATTTGCTCCTCGGACGGTTTCGGTCTAGATATAGCATCTTCGATCTCTGTATCAACACGCTACAAAAAACAAAATATGAATATCTCGCAGGAATATCCTACTCACTAAAGTATGGCGAGCTATGCAAGTAACACACGAGGAGGATTGACAGCAGTAGACTTACTGTTCCCATTACGAGACGCACCAAAGGCTGAACTACATGCACTGTACATGAGGATTGTCAGTGTCCCAAAACCTTGAACAACGTTGGTTGAATGCTGTGCATTGTGTGTTTGCAACACTTTGTGATGATTGATCTAAACTTATCAGTTTATGTACTCTAATTATTTAAAGACAGAAGATATAAGGAATTAGAAAAAATGTGAACAAGAAATGAACATGGCAGAAACCATTTGTAGCATATTGAAGGAACGTGAAAACACAGGAATCAATTACTATAAATTTGAAGAATATATCAACGACAATGGTGACCCTTTTGAGACCAGAGCAGAAATTTACTTTGATTTAGAGTCCGTTATTGAAAGCAGCACTTGATTGGACACAGAAGAATCAGAATGATCCTTGTCAAGTTCACATCATCCTATACAGTACAGGGTTTGTCTCTCTGAGCACAGACAGACTAGTGAAAGAGATTTGACATGGTTCTAGACTCGTGAGATTCTCCTCAAACACAATGCACATATGTGATCAGCAACACTGGGGATGCTCTACCTCACAGTCCAGCCAAGCAAGTGGCTGCACAGTATGGGTCACATAGCTAGCAGCTTGCATTCGAGCGATAGTGGGTTTGAACCCCACTGTCGGCAGCTCTGAATTTGATTTTCCGTGGTTTCCCACTTTCACACCAGGCAAATGCTGGGGCTATACCTCAATTAAGGCCATGGTAGTTTCTTTCCCAGTCCTAGCCCTTTCCTATCCCATTGTCGCCATAAGATCTATCTGCGTCGGTGCAACGTAAAGCAAATTGTAAAAACTCACAGTCCAAGAAGGGAGAATTTCAGAAAATGTTGAAATTTAACCCTCATGAAAATGGAGTTTCAGGTACTGTATTTTTGAATGAGGAATACTTGTTGGAAAACCTAAACCATTGATTTATTTTACAACAGTAATGAATGAGTACAAACAAAAGTCCATATACAGTCCACATAGTAGGTAAAGGTGTGTTTAATAATGGAAAGGTAAGACATATTGCCAGCCCCGTGATGTAGAGATAGCGTGCCTGCCTCTTACTCGGAGACCTTGGGTTCGATTCCTGGCCAGATTAGTGTTTTTACCTGGATCTGAGGGATGGTTTGAGGTCCAATCACCTAAGTGATTAGAATCGAGGAGCTATCTGACGGTGAGATAACAGCCCCGGTCTAGAAAGCCAAGGATAACGGCTGAGAGGATCCTGCTGACCACAATACCTCACAATCTGCAGGCCTTCGGGCTGACTAGCAGTCGCTTGGTAGGCCAAGGCTCTGGGGCTGTAGTGCCATATATGCAAAACTCTGACACTACCAGGCGGTGATCTTCCCGCAGGGTGCTTACAAGTCGAGGATCAAGGCGACGAAGAGGTTTCAAGGAAAAAGTTAGATTCCGTATCCAAGCGCCGTGCACGGAAGAAGGAGATTACAGAGTGAAAGGATGAAGTAGGATCGAACCCTAGAAACAGATCAATTAACGTGGTCCATAGTCGGCCAAAATGAAAGAAGAAGAAGAAGAGATTAAAAGGATGGGTGCTCAAGACATACAAATTGCATCTCTAAAATCTTAATTTTTAAAATCATAATAGTCTAGTTTTCTTGTAGATTTATACCAAACTGAGTTTTTTAAAAAAATGCCTCTAATTTGGCATTTGTTATTAGTCATAATCATCCTAAACCATCTCCAGTTTCCCGGGTGTGGTATATGAGCCTCCACCATGTCATCCTGTACTTGTACCATTCCTCTTCCACCAGCTTGTCCCAATCATGACCTCTCAGCAGTACATCGTTCTTAACTAAATCTATCCATTTCCTTCCTGGCCTTCTCACTGGTCGTCGTCTTCTACTTTTCTGTCAAATTCCTTCCTTGCAGTTCTGTTAATTGGCATCCTCTTCATGTGACCAAACCACTTCAGTCTTGATATCTGAATCTCATTGTGGAGAGAATCATCGATTCCTACTTCTCTAATTGTTATTAGTATGATCATAAATTAGAAACTGAAAGTCTTTAGCACAAAATGTAAAATCTTACTCGTAAAGAAGAGAGTGTTCCTACGAACAGTCGATTGTTTTATGAAAATATTTGCCACAGTTTCGAGGTTCAATTTATTTTTTGTTTCTTGATTATGGACATGCATGATTGCATTGTCGTTCAATTTTCCTTGCGTCATGGTACTGCTCAGGTAAGTTTCTAATTTCTCAAGACAGAAAAAGGAACGGTCTGATGTACATGTAAAAATGGGTATCCTTAAAGCGATCTGAAGCAAATTTAACTACCTCTGGAATCGATTACTCTTTCTGAAGTTTTGGATGAATCAGATGGAATTAATAAAATGAAATATCCATATAACACACTTGTTAAGGCTAAGAACTATGACAAAAAATTACCCCTTCTTCCTTTTTTCTTCTGTAAATATCTATCTTAATCTTTTGTCTCCCTGTTTGTGGGGGTTGCTGGGCCTCGAGCCCCCGGAGTCGACGCCCCTGCCTTTGATTATGCATGCTTACAATTCTGACATAAGGCAGGTATAGAGCAATATCTCCTGTAAGATGTTATACAAAAGTTACTCATGAATGCAGTACTCAACCCTTGCGACTGATACGGCGTAATCTATGCTTCATGGTATTCTTAGTAACATTTCCTGTAGCATCTTTATAGGTAAAATGAAAATCCACAGCCTGTTTCCGGTCATTTGACTGGGTCAGGAATGGAATGAATCAAGCCCCCATTTAGCGGCAAGGATAGGAATTGTGCCGCCTGCCGAAGCCTGTCGCACTCCTCTGGGGCAATGGTTAATGACTGACAGATGAAATGAAATGATACTGGAGAGTGTTGCTGGAATGAAATATGACAGGGAAAACCGGATTACCCGGAGAAAAACTTGTCCCACCTCCGCTTTGTCCAGCACAAACCTCACGTGGAGTCACCGGGATTTGAACCACGGAACCCAGCAGTGAGAGGCTGGCGCACTGCCGCCTGAGCCACGGAGGCTCTCTTTATAGGTAAAATATATCACTATCAGCCATATTCAATCGTTTTTACGATGTGGCCTCTTTAAGTCCGAAGCAAGGTAGGTTTTCACGAGGTCTCTCCATCTGGGACGGTCTTGAGCGATGTTCTGCCAATTGATCCCAGTAATCTTCCGGATGTCTTTATCCCATCTGTCCGGTGGTCTTCCCCTTGGTCTGAGATGATCTTTCGGACACCACTCAAGCACAAGCTTTGTCCACCTACCATCAGTTCTCTGAGCAACATGGCCTGCCCACTGCCATTTTAGGGTAAATACCCTTTCTAAAATGTCACTGACCTTTGTGACTGACCTGATGTAATCTGCTCTCTTCCTGTCTTTCTTCGTCAAGCCTAGCATGAACCGTTCCATAGCTCTTTGGGTTGTTCTGAGTTTTTGCTTAACAAACTCGCTCAATGTCCAGGTTTCACAACCGTAAGTCAGTACGGGGAGAACACTCTGGTCAAAGACTATCTTCTTTAGGTGGGGTGGCATGTTGGATTTGAAGATTGAAGAATTTCTTCCGTAGGCTTGCCATCCTAGTTTGATACGTCGGAAGATTTCTGGTCTTAAGTCCCCTTTCATGTTTACAAGTTGCCCAAGATAGACAAATTCATTGACCTGTTGTAATGTGGTGTTTCCCACATGCAGCTTTCCTGCTGGGGCCCATTTGTTAAGCATTACTTTGGTTTTAGAAAGGTTCATGGGTAGTCCCACTTTTTGACAGGCTGAGACAAGATCTTGTATTAGAGTTTGTAGTTCATCGATGTCGTTGGCCAAAAGTGTAATGTCGTCTGCAAACCTTAAATTGTTCAGCCTTTTCCCATTGATTTTGATTCCTGTGCTTTGCCAGTTGATTTTTGACATGGCCATTTCTAATACGGCTGAGAACAGCTTGGGAGATATGGGGTCCCCTTGCTTAACACCTCTTTGAATGGGAAAATCCGTGGTTGGCACATTGATGTTCATGAAGGCTGAAGAGGTTTCGTAGATATGCTGGAGAACTCTTATGTAGGCAGCATCGACGCCGTGTTCAGCTAAGGCTTGCATAACAGCAGCGTGGCTCACCGAGTCAAAAGCCTTTTCAAAGTCCACAAAGGCTAGAGAGAGCGGCATTTGATATTCATTACTTCTGCTGATAACTTCACGAAGGGTGAGTATATGGTCGATTGTTCCAAAACCTCGGCGGAAATCTGCTTGTTCAATTGGTTGGGCAAAATCAAGCGTTGAACTGATTCTATTTGTCATTACCTTGGTGAAAACCTTGTAAAGGACAGAAAGCAAGCTAATAGGACGATAGTTTCTGATGTCATGTATGTTCCCTTTTTTGTGCAGGAGAATTATCATTGCTCTGTTCCAAGATGGAGGGATGAATGCATATAAATATATACATAAATTAATTAAATGGTTTGCTTGTGTTTGAAACCGAGGGATTTCAATAGCTTATACATGGAATATATGGAGCCCTTATATTTAATTTTCTCCTTCAGTAAGTATATTTTTTTAGCCATTGGGAATTCCCCATTATCAGTCTAGTCAAATATTGTTTGGCATAAAACACACTTTTCAAGTCATTTCAGGGCTAATGACCTAGATGTTACCCCCCTCTAAACAACAAGCATCATCATCACATCAAGTCATTTCCGGTGATCTAAACATGGGTTCATTCCCTATTTCAACATTATTTCTGCCCTTAGAGTGAAAATGGTACACAGTATGCACACTCACTGTGCAAGCTGGGGTCATCAGCTCCCAGCTTGGAGAAAAATTTGTGTTTTATGCACTTCCCTTTTTAAAAGCTTCCTAAAAAGGCATGCATACTGTAAATTATATTTCTTGCCTGGCTGTGTAAACCTTTACAAGTAATACCACTATCAAGCGCTTGGTAAGCCACCACACTAGCCTGATAGCACAATACTGTTACCCTAGATTGCATTTCACAGAGAGCTTTCCCAACACACTTCTCTAGTGAACCTAAGTGTTTCAGCAACTTGTTGGTTCCAGTGTATGGAACCCTTACCAGGATTACTTAATTTGAGAACTGGAAAAATTCCAAAGAAAAGCAGCTTGATTTGTTTTGCGTGATTTCCGACGAAAGAGTAGTGTTACAAAAATGTTGCAAAGTTTGGGCTGGGAAGACTTGGGAGTTAGGAGACGAGCTGCTCGACTAAGTGATATGTTGCAATTTTCAAACTTCATTATTATAAGACGCGCAGCAGCGTGGTGAGAAGCTAGGCTCAGATGAGAGATTCACCAACTTTGAGGGCCTTGTTTTTTAAAGGAATCTTCATTTGAATTAAAGCTTTCAGTATTCTTCCATTGATAAGGTCCCCATTCTCCTATTCCGAGGCCAATGTTCAACTCTCCTTCAGTCAGTGCACTGAAGCTACCGCACCGCATGTTAAATTTCAAAAAATATCATTTAGAATCAATTTTTAACATGTGAAGAATTTTTACAAGAAAGTGATGGACAGTTTTATGGAAAAATAGTGTGTACTGTTTTTAGTGTAGTGTCAACATTTTGTAAAGGACATAGGTTCATCCATTTTTTAATTATTAGACTGTAATAATGATGTATCTTAAACAGTTACACAACGCTATGGCTGAAGAAGTCTTAAATTAGACGAAACATGTACCAAAGAATGTATAATATATTTTCATATTGAATGTGTTCTTACTTGTAAAGTGAAGTGTATTGATTGGGTGGACCATTTAACCTAATACTAGTTCTTAATTAAGCGGTATCTTCCGAGCTGTCATTGGAGAGATGGCATGGAAGGACATTAGTAGACAAATAAGTTTGAGTGGTGTCTTTAAAAGTAGGAAAGATCACAATATGGTTGGAATTCAAGAGCACAAATTGGGGAAAATATTTGTTTATAGGAAGAAAGGGGAACTGGAGCTAGATAAGAAAGAAAGAGAGAAAGAAAGAAAGAAAAATCTTGAGAAAGATCTCAGGACCCAAAAATAGAAGGATGGTACATGGAGGAAAAGGAGAAATGAAGATTATACAGACAGGCAGAGAAGATCACAGACACCATAGATAAGAGGAGACTGAAGTTCATGAGAATGATCGAGAGTCGACTAACAAACAGAATCTTTAACTACATCATCAAATTAAAAGGAACTAGTAAATGGGAAAAAGAAGGAAGTTGGCATCAATCGAAAAGAAATCTTTAACAGAGATATGTTTTGAGGTAAAACTCATAAATTAAAGGGGTTCCAGGGAAAACAAAATGAAAAGTCCAAGAACATATGGTCAGAGGAGAGGAAGAGGAACCACAGCGAAATGATCAAGAATTTCTGGGAGCAAATAGAACTAACCAGCCAGTCAATTGTTTACCGTGGTACAAAATAGGCCAAAATCAAAGAAAGAAGAAGAGAATTTACCCAGGGAGATGTTCAGTAAATTTCCAAATTCTTTGCAATTATTTAAGACAAGGTTAACAAAATAACAGATAGGGAATATGACACCAGGGTGACTGCCCTAAATGCAGATCAGGAGTTCTTTCTTTCTCACGTGGGAGAAGTAGGTGTTGAAATTACCTCTCAAGTTCAAGGACAGATAGTATCTCCCAAATGCTTGGTCATAGAATATGAGGTTTGGGCAGACAGCTAAAGAATTTTTAGTGCTGTTACACAGCACTGCCAAAGAAGCTGAATCTGTAATGATTTTTATACACGGAAAGAAATAAAGATATTGAACACATTGAGCCAGGGAATTAATTTATTTATCCAGGCAATAGCACGCTATTCAATTGGATGGCATGAGTGGGTTCCTCTCTCAAGTTCATAGTTCTGTGGTTAGTATAGTCCAAAGCAGAGTTAAAAAGTAATATCATTTGATCAAAAAGAAAACGTAATTGACCACTGGCTTCCACCTTGAAGACGCATATATCACTCCATGAGACATAATTTCACCTGGTTGACAGGTTAACGATGTTAAAAATTAAATAACTGGAAAGGAGGTTCAACCTATTCAATACTCAAAGGAAAGAAACGTAGCAATCACATTTCTATTTAAGAAACGTAGCAATCACATTTCTATTTAAGAAATGTGATTGCTACGTTTCTTTCCTTTGAGTATTGAATAGGTTGAACCTCCTTTCCAGTTATTTAATTTTTAACATCAATAATTTCAATACGGAACAATGAAATTTTTATCTTTAAAGGTTAACGATGGTCGTAGAGATGGAAAAAAACGTAGAAGAAACACAAAAGTTACATGAAAACATCACAGAAATCAACAAGATGATCCACAAAGAGTTTCAAGAATTTAAAAAAAAAAAAAAAAAGTATTGAAACCAAATGTATATCGAACACTTGTCCCGTTTCTTTACGGGGTTGGTTGTGAAGTGAAATGAATCTTTGTTGAGTTTTTACGACCTGATGCCCTTCCTAACATCAACCTCATAATAGGAGTTAATGAATTGAAATGAATGATGAGACATTTGATAGTAGGAAGGGAGAGGGTGAAACCCAGTGCTGCCACGTAGCCTACTCGTCTTGAATAGCATCAAAGCTTGACGTCGCCATCCGACGAACGTATCAACATCATATGCCCTCACTCCATTTGACCATTGCGGGGAGGTTTGCAATCAGATCCAGGCTTTTGGCATCACCTCTCCTACCCTGCCGGCCAACATTCTCATGGGACACGAACTGGCTAACGACGGTGTCAGACCGTTTAGACATCAACGCCCTAATGATCATTGGCCATGAGGTAGGCTAAAAATTGTTGAGACCAAATATGCTGATTTCTGTTTTTTCACTGAATATTACTTTTAAGTCTGACATAACCTATCGCTTCGATGGGGGACTGTTCAAACTGGCTAGACTTCGCTCCCAAAAGCTTACTGAGATTTCCTCCGTTACGAAATTGCAGTATGCAGACGATGCTGCTGCACCTGCTCTCACACCTGAGGAGTTACAACAGTCAGTCAGTTGCTTCAAGAGCGTTTGCAATCGTTTTGGTCTCTCCATTAAGTACTCGCACAGCCTGCACCTGGGTCGAAGCTGCCAGCTTTTTAGAGCAGGTCAACCACTTTTTATATCTAGGAAGTATCCTGTCAACAAGTGCTACCTGCTCACAAGATGTAGATAGCAGAATTGGTGCTGCCCACTCAGCAACTGGACATTCATTCCATCGTGTCTTCATGGATACCAAGATCATGGTTTACCATGCTGTCATCATATCAACATTGCTTTATGGTTGTGAAACTTGGACCCTCTACCGTCAGGATATCAAAAAGCTAGAGCACTTCCATCTGCAAAACTTAGATCCATCTTGAACAGCAAATGGGAAGACGGTGTCACCAACCTTGCAGTCCTTGAGAAAGCGCATTCTATAAGCATTGAGGCTACCAAAATTGGTCACCGTCTCAGATGGATAGGACATGTCCGTCGCACGAGTGAAACCTGGCTTCCTTGTCAATTCCTGTATGGTGAACTCTGTTCTGGCACACGACTTTATGAAGCGCCTTTGAGGCACTTCAAAGATCACCTAAAGCCTACTATGAAAAGAGCTGGAATTAACACTTAATTCTGCGATACACTTGCTGAGAATCGTACACTTCGGCGGCACACTGTTTCTACATCAGTTATGGTGGTTGAAGACAAACGATAATGATGTCAAGCATGGAAGCTCCGTCAAGCTCAGCCCTGCCCTCCGCCAGCCATTCCATGTGATCTGTGTGGACGTATGTTTCATGCCAAGGTTGGGCTACTAAGTCATATGAAACATTCACAAAGCACTGTGAGTGTGAAAATGTAAACTGCTGAAGAATACAAGAGTTGCAGCCGCCGCCGCTGCCAACTTTCAAGTCTACAGTTAATTGTTTGGTGCTGAAGACACAGATGTGAAAATGGTAGAAACAGAGGAGCTCTTTTCCCTATTCATCATTGAAGGACTTCCTTGTTTCAACGCACTTTCCTCATGTATGGCGGGAATACACATACTGTCTCTCTGATAACAATTGCTAAATATTTATTGCCAGCAAATTGTGCCCTGCAATAATAATACATGTACTGTATTATAAAATGCCACACAGACAAGTGCTCAAATGCTTCAGGCTCATATCGGTACATTTTCTAACACGTAAAAGAAATTCTACGGGACAAAATTCTGGCACCTCGGCATCTCAGAAAACCATAAAAATAGTTGGTGGGACGTAAATTAAATATTATTATTACTATACAAACAAGTTAGTTAATCACTGCAGAACTGCGCGAGAGATATGTCTTTTCTGACAATAAGATTCACGATAGCGACTACACGGCTTATCACACAATTCTCGCACCATATCATTTTTCATTAAGGACATGAAACTTTTTCCTTCTGCACGCACAAAAATGGAAACCTGAGATTGCAAACACATCACGGTGTCAATTGCCTTTAGTGTTCATAATCTTTCATTCGAGCAGCTCTTTGCAATATTATCATATTTATCCACATAATAGATCTACACTTTTTCACAATTATTTTCTAGTAAAAATGAAGGAAACAATATAGACTTTATAGAGTCACTGTACATACAGTAACAAAATCGTCAGCGCATGTCTGACTTTTTGACATAGACGAGTGATGAGCATCTGATACTCTTCATGAATGTGCACTTGAGAGTACAACACTTGCTTACGGAGCAAGGACAACATCAGGTGGTTGATAGGGCAGGGCTGTTGTGGTGCACAACACAATTCTGAAACTAAGATGTTAATTCTTCTGTAGTTGTTGAACCTTGGTGGAAAAAGCATTCAGCATCCCCAAATGTTTGTTTTAATAATAATAATAATAATAATAAAAAAAAGGCAAAAGAAAAGGGTCAACAGTTTCTAATGGTTTAGAGGGCAGAAGAACCAAACTCTGGGGCTTACGATCTCAGTTTTAATTCAGAGGAGCAGGCAATGCCTACTCTCCCAACTAACTTCAACATACGGCGGGCAGCCAGAAACGGAAATCCCCCACCGCCGTGAGCAGTGCAACCAGGCCTTTGGATTCTGGAGATCCTGGAATGTCATGCAGGGAATAGTCAGAGCTTCCCAGAATCTCCTCAAGAAAAATACGAACCAAGCAAAAACATCTGCTTGGAACACTGAACATCAACATGCTCCTAAAAGTTGGAAAATTAAAACAACTTACTAATGTTTTGAGAGAAAGAGATATTTACATACTTGCGCTTCAAGAGACAAGATACCTTGATGAAAATCACATGGAATCTAGTAGTTATAGAATTTACAAAGGAAAGCCGGCAATAAAAAACAACGCAAATGTAACGATCCTAGGTACGGCCTTTATGGTTAAAAGTAACATTCTGGAGTCCATCATCAAATCCACCTCACCAACAGAGAGGATCTTGTTTCTGTCCTTTAGATCTGGCAATAAAGCATACATGATCATCAATGCACATGCGCCGATAAATGCCGATAACAAGAAAAACCTGGAGAAGGTAGATGACTTTTGGGAACTTCTTGAAGATACAACTTCCAAAATTCCACAACACCATGTGAAAATTTTGGTTGGTGATTTCAATGCTCAGATAGGTAAAGAAAGAAGGTACAGGAAAATTGTGGGGGACTACCCAGCACATAACAGAATGAACAAAAATGGCGAAAGATTAATCAGTTTCTGCAGACATTTTAACTTGAAACTATACACTATACACTTCAAGACACTCCCAAGCAAGAAGAAAACATTGGCATCTCCTAACATGTTGCTGGAGGAGTTTCAGATTGACCATGTTGCTATTACGACCAGAAACCGAAGGGAAATCTTGAATGTCAAGGTAAGAAAAAGCTTAAACATAGAATCAAACCGCTAGCTCTTGGACATTAAAGTAAGATTCCAACCAAACAAAGAACCAAGAGGAAGCTTAGAATTGATACAGATACTCTCAAACAAAACAAAGAGACATATTGTGAAAAATTCTCGAAGCTGAATATGAACAGCTGGAAGGGATCAAAAGGTCAATGTTTAATGCAGCTGAAGGAAACGAAAACACAGGTAATGGAATGGAAAGTGTGATGAAGCTTTGGACAGAAGACTATAAGCGTGGAAGAGGTGGCATACCAACAAAATTGAGGAGAGATGGGAAACTTTCAGGGAAGAGAGGAAGAAAACAGCTAAGAACATACGATCAGAGAAAATAAATTATGATAGAAGTAGGTTGGATAAGATAGAAGATGATTTTTGAAAGAACAACACTTGAGCATTTTACAAAACCGTCAGAGAACTACAGGGATACCAGCCATCAAGTTTGTGTTTCAAGCAGGAGGATGGTAGTGGAGTAACGAACAACAAAGAAAATTGTCAATTTCTCACACATTACTTCAAAATGTTGATGAATTGTGCAGAACCTGTGGAAAGATTAGATTCGAAAAATCTGTCTCAGGATAACCAAGATTCCAAGCCACCGAGTTTAGAAGAGATCAAGGAAATAATAAATGAGCTTAAAAACAACAAAGCACCAGGTGAAGATGGAATTATTGCAGAAATGTGGAAGTTCGGAGGAGAAGCTGCAGCAAAAGCAATCCACGCCATCTTAGGAGAAATCTGGAGAGATGGAAAGATCTCCAGTGATTGGAAGTGTGCTCTTATACACCCATTTCACAAGAAAGATCTCCGGACAAACATCAATAACTATAGAGGCATCTCTTTACTCCCAATAAGAAATAAGATACTCACTAAAGTACTAATGAGAAGAGTTGAAGAACAAGCAGACCATCTCATTGGTAAATACCAAGCTGGTTTATTAAAAGGAAGATCATGCGCAGAACAAATATTTAACCTGAAGAGCATTCTCAGAATAAGAGCTTTGAGAAGCTAGAACACCGTGGTAATATTTGTTGATTTTAAGAAAACGTATGATTCAGTTGACAGGCAGACTCTATTTAACGTCCTAGAGCAATTCGGAATTGACAGGAAAACAAGAATGTTAATAAAACAAACCCTGACAGAAATTTTCTTACAAGTCAAATTCTTCGGTGATATTTCTGAACCATTTGAAATAAAAACGGGAGTCAGACGAGGGGACTGCCTATCACCAATTCTCTTTAACATGGTTGTAGAAAAAATCATTAGAATCTTGGAAAAAGTCTTTGAAGTGAAAGGAATAAGGAGAATACATTTAGAGAGGAAAGGACAGAACTTGGAAATTAAATGTTTGGCTTTCTCAGATGATCTTACCCAATTGGCTCACAACCGAGAAAATGCCCAAATTATGCTAATATTCTACATGAGATCGCTGAGAAAACAGGTCTGAAAGTCTCATGTGAGAAGACGGAATACATGGAATATGGACATCAAGAGGCGAGACACTTAGAAGTGAAGCATGGGATTGTAAAAAGAACTGAGAAATTTAAATATGTAGGGGAATGGATAGAAACTAACGGATTGGATAAAGAGGAGAATAGGGGAAGAACTAGAAAACTAGAATTGGCATACAGGTTAACCCAGAACAGATACAACAAAAGAGCAATATCTTACAAGGCGAAACTTAGACACTACTGCACACTGGTAAAGCCAGAGGGTCTCTACTACGCTTCAGAGAGCCTGACAATGAATAAAAAGATCTTGAAACAAACGGAGAGAAGAATCTGAAGGAAAATTTTAGGACCACAGAAAAATATTGATAGGGAGTGAAGGAATAGAAAAAATGATGATCTCTACAAATACACCAAAAAAATCACTGCCACCGTGCAAAAGCGAAGGCTAAAATTCTATGGGCATCTAGAAAGAATGGGCAAGAAATGGCTAACTAAGAAAATATTCAAGTACATCACTGGACTGAAAGCTTCGACGAAGTGGGTAGAAGAGGTAAAAAGAGATGCAATAGAATGTGGACTTACAATGGATATGATTCACAACAGAAAAGAATTTAGAAGCCGAGTGTACAGCATCAAATCATTCCAGGAGAAACCACCAAAATGTAGACCTAAATTGGTCATATCTGAGAAAGAAAGGAAGATTAGAAGTGAAAGGATGAAGAGGTTCTGAGAGGAGAAGCAGAAGAAGAAAAGAAAGCCTTAGGTTCAATGCTGTCCATAGGCGGTCAAATTCGGAAACAAGAAAAAAAGAATAATAATAATCATCATCATCACACGCAGTTTCCAGTTGTTGGCCAGGTCTGCTTGGAACATGAGACTCTCCATCTCCTCTTGTCTTCCCACCACTTCTCCTTCTTCACTTGTGCCAAGTCCTCTTCTCTTCTCCGCACACATGCTTCCACTGCTTTTATTCACCCGTCTCTTGGTCATCTCCATTTCGTGCATCCTCCTCTGTCATGTGTCCATACTATCAAAGTCTAGATGCCTCTTTCCTGTTCTGTAGTGGCTTTTCTTTTACTTCTCGTTTCTCATCTTATCCATTCTTGTCGCTCCTATCCTCCTCCTCAGAAACTTCATTTCACTTGCCCGTATCCTAGTCACGGCTCTCTTCCTCATTACCCAAGTTTCTGCTGCTTGGTACATCCTGTACATCACTCTTTTGTTTCTCTGAGGGACATCCTTGCTCCAAACCAGGTTTCTGGCACTTTTCAGGAATGCTCCTGCTTGTCTTCCACGTTCATTTATTTCCTTATCATTTTAATTGACAGTGGGAAAATGTATATTTATTTACAGAGCATGAAAGAAAGTCAAAATGTTTAGTGTGTCTCAAAGCACTGACAAATTTCAAGAAGTTCAATATTCAGAAACATTATTCTACTTATCTTGCAAAGGATTATGCAAGTTATGGAGATTCTGACCGTGCTGGTGAGGTGGAAAAGTTGAAAGAGATTTGTTTTCATCAGTGTCTCTGGTGATAAAATAACAATTATACAGTATGTTTGTTTATTTGTTTGTTTGTTTGTTTGTCCAACCCTTGTCCTGTTTCTCTACGAGGTCACGTATGATGTGAGATGAATCTGTCATGGCAGGTTTTTATGACTGGATGCCCTCCCTGATGTAAACCTCATCAGAGGAGATAATGAGATGAAATGTATGATGTGACATATTATAGTAGGAAGGGAAAGGGTGAAACCTGAGCTGGCAAATAGCCTACTCCTCTCGAATAGCACCAAGGGGTCTGCTCAAGGCTTAATGTCTCCATCTGACGGACGAATCACCATCAAGATCGTCATATGCCCTCACTCCATATGAGCACTGCGGAGAGGTTTGAATTTAATCCAGGGTTTTGGAAAGCACTCCCCTACCCTGCCGCCAGCATTCTGATGGTGAAAAATTTTTGACCAACCGGACTCGAACCAGCTAACCAGAATGTCAGATCATTTAGACTTCAACGCCTTAACAATGATGGCCACCATATATATATATACAGTACTTTATATATCTTCATATTTTCATTAGTTTTTAATTTTTCTTCTTCTTCTTCTTCTTCTTCTTCTTCTTCTTCTTCTTCTTCTTCTTATTCTTCTTCTTCTTCTTCTTGGTTCGAATGGGTCTACTTTGGAGCACACTTGTTCAACTGCTGGATTTTGATCTTTGCAGAGTACTGTCGCATTTTCTGCCGGTGTAACTCCTTTCTTTCATCTGTCCAAAGGTGCCATTCTTCTGTGGTTTTTTCCTAAAATCCATGGACTTCTTTCAGGGTATGTCGTACAGACCATCTATCTTGAAGATCTGATCTTCCAGTTCTTCAATGTCATTCTCTGTTTGTGTCAGCCAACTTGTTCTGCCAGAAGATGAACAGACAGTCTTTTGGGAGGCGCCTTACTATATGGCTATAGAAAGCTATTCTCGTTTTCCTAGCAGAATCAGAGAGCCTCTCTATATGTTCGTAGAGCTCAGAACTGTGGCATCTACAGAATTCCTTTACCGGATCTATGATCTCCCTGAGAATTCTCCTCTCTCTGACTTCCAGTTTCTCCGTCAGACCTCTTCGGTTCAATGTAACACACTCCACGGCATACAGAGCTTCTGGTCATATGACCCACCTGAAGAGCTTCAGTTTCAGGTTGTGTGACAAGCTTTTTGTTATAAGTGTTCTTTGTCAGTCAACAGGCCAGTTCCAACTTGTTGACTGTCATGGATAATGATGCTCTTTCTGATAAGTAGGGTTCAATCCATTCACCAAGATACTTCAATTTCTCAGTCCTCTTAACTTTTCCCCATCTAGTAGTATCTCTCCACTAGCTTCTTTGATGTTGGTGAAGAACTCTGTTTTCTCCAACGACCCTTGGAGACCCACTTTGGCTGCGTGTCTTCTGAGGCAATTGACCTGTATTATTGCTGTATCCCTGGCGTTGAATTTTCATCATGTTTTTCACCCCAACACAATCAAAATTATTTATCTAATCACACAATAACATATGGAGCATACCTGTTACACACTGATAATTTTACGTATTCAATTGAATAGGTGGAATTTATAATCTAGTATTATTCTTTGACATTAAGTACATTTCAATACGGACCATAACATGAGATTTGTAGCATGTAATCAGTGCCATGTCGTCAGCAAAGGCTAGGCAATCCACAACCAGCCCTTCCTTCTTATGACGCAGGTACCATATATCGCACTCTGGACACCCAAGTTGGTCCGTTCTTTGCATCATTCTCTCACAACCTTTTCAAAGACATTGTTCAATTATTATTGTTATTATTTATTTTTTATTTTTGCTTTAGGTCGCACCGACACAGATAGGTCTTATGGCGTCGTTGGGATAGGGAAGGCTGAGGAGTGAGAAGGAAGTGGCCATGGTCTTAATTAAGGTACAGCCCCAGCATTTGCCTGGTGTAAAAATGGGAAACCACGGAAAACAATCTTCAGGGCTGCTGACAATGGGATTCCAACCCACTAACTCTCAGATGCAAGCTCACAGCTGCGGGACTCTAACCGCACGGCCAACTCGCCCATTATTATTATTATTGATGTTGTTTGTTGTTTAAAGGGGCCTAACAGCAATGTCATCAGCCCATTATTATTCCTCCGTTAGGGTCTTCTAGGGACGACGAGACAATTTCAGTGCTTCATCCTTTGTTGTTCCTTCTTCCTTCATCTGCGCACTATGCTTCCTTTTCCTCTCCTCAGACCATTTTGAGCCTGTTTTCTTTCCCTCATGACATTGGAATCCTTACATTTTTCTAAAAATACCTCCCTCCGCTGTTTCTTCTTCCCTTATGTTGTTTCTTTCCGAATCTTTCTTGACTTCATGAATCTAGGTTGTTGTTGACTGATGATAGCAAACACTCGTAATCAAGAAGGTTTGCCTCTTCATCGGAGGTGACTATACAGTCAGAAGGTCGTATGTGACAGGCGGCCACTACCAAACCTGGCAGACTACGACTACGGGCGGTTGGTCAATGGCATAGAAAGTCCTCAACGTAAGGACAGTAAGGGAGGGAGGCTGCAGTGACTTAACTCGTCTTGCATCTGCTTGCCAATGAAAACAGTCAAGTACAGTGTGTTTGTTGAAATGCAGCAACACTCTCACTCTAAAAGAACTTCATGCACAGCAGTCTTCCAACAACAAATTAACGATCAGGAAGTTGCGACGGGGGCAGGATTGTGATGTCTGGAAGCCTCTAGTGGTAACTTGGCACTAGGCGGTAGATGTGTGATCGGTCGTCTTGCTTAGGATTGTAGCTGTTGAGCAATTCGGTTGCTGCATCTACGACTGAGCAGTCCTATTTAGGGTCCACTCTGCTCACCTCACATGAGGAAGGGGCTAGAAAAGGTGCCCTAAACATAGTCAGCCACTTCTAGTACCAACTGGGAAGTCGCGTCCAATGGTATCACCTCAATACGGTCGAACAAGAAATAAATTATATTTTGTTACATGGAACGTAAGAACACTTAATGATGACCCTTCAAATGAGAGACCCGAAAGGAGAACAGCCCTTGTAGGTAGAGAGTTACGAAGATAAAATATAGATATTCCAGGAGACCTGTCTTGCTGAAGAAGGTCAGCTGAATGAAAACGGTGCTGGATACATTTTCTTCTGGAAGGGTAAACCTACCACCGAACACCAAATACATGGAGTAGGCTTTGCCATCAAGAATAAGCTTCTCAGAGACCTGTTGGAGCTTCCAACTGGACATAATAAATGCATCATAACAATAAGACTTCGATTAAATCGCGACCAGCTTGCCACAGTAATTTGCGCATATGCCCCCACGTTAGACTCTGATGATATCAAATAAACATTCTATTCAGATCTGGATGACGGCATCCTAGATCGAAATACTGGCACCTCATTGACTATACAATCGTCCGCAAGCAAGATCTACACAACGTTCTCATCACCAAAGCAATGACGGGAGCTGATGACTGTTGGACAGATCACCGACTTATTAGATTGGTGATGCATTTGTCACTGTCCACCCAAAGGAGGAAACAACAGAAGAGCTTCAGACATACTTTTGACACCGAGAAGTTTGGCAATACAGAAATTACTTCAAAATACAGAGACCTCCTTCATCGGACTTTGCCGAAGGAATATGTAATGCAACACTGGGAAAGTCTGAAGATCACTATTTAATATGCTTGCAAAGAAACAGTAGAATATAAGACCAGGAAACATCAGGACTGGTTTGATGAAAATGATGAAGAAATTGAAGCATTGATCTCAGAGAAGAGAAAAATCTTGCAAGCATGGCGAAGCGACATGAACTGCCACTCTAAGAAACAAGCCTTATTGCAAAGCATATGTCCAAAGAAAAACCCATGAGCTCAAAAATGCATGGTGGACAGCAAAGGCAAAAGAGTTGTAATTATCTAGCAGATAAAGATTCACGACAGTTCTTCCAAGCGACAAAAGCATAGAATAGAATGTTTCTTCAATGTCATCATGAGAGTCTGTTGAATATTTGTTTGGTTAACCCCTCAGCGCCGACCTCTATACGTGGTATAGACCCATACATGGTTTCGCATTTACGGCTATAGCGCGAAGAGTTTTGGTGTTATGGATATGCAAATTGTTTTGTTTCCAAGAAGACATTTTCGGGTTTATCAGTGTTCTAAATAAGAATTGAAAATCGTTAAAGTGCAGTTGCTTTTGCAAGGAAAAGTATTTGTCAATTATGTCTGAGCACCAATCCCTGCTTTTTTAATAGTCCGTTTGCTTCATTCTTTCCCACAGAATAAAGTAAAGAAATGATGATCTGAGAAGTTTGTGTTTTCGTGTGATGTTCTTTGCTCTAATTTTGTATTAAGAGTGCGGTTTATTTATTATATTTTTCTTTATTTCTCAGCTTGTAGTCTTTTCGTAACTCTCCACGAGCGCTCTGTGTAGGCATCAGTTAGTGCTGCTTTCTGTCATACGACACGAGAAGCAGTTGTGCATGGTATATATCTCGTTTGAAAGACGATGTATCGACCTTTTAATCTGAAATATGTATCGAGCTGGTTTGATTCGTCATAAATGTTATTCCCCTCATTCAGTTTCGTCCTGCCGCTTCGGTCCCGCTGCAGCTTCATCAGCTTGTGTGACACACCGCGCTCAATGGCTAGCTCCTGCTGAGAGTAACATTCTTGAAATATTGTATAATTCAAATGGAAGTTTAGTCGGAAGTAGTAGTGGCAGTATTGGCAGTATTAGCAGTAGTGATAATGAAATAGATGATGTGGCCGTGGTAAATGATGAGAGTGACGATGAGGAGGAACCAGTACTTGAAAATTTCGTGCAGGAGACTACAGATACGCATACAGGTCAAAGGGAAGTTTTCAACAGTGAATTATGATTCTTAGATTCTCCAATAATATTTAGACAAGTCACAGGGACAAACATTGAGCAGTTATCTTATCAGTTTCAGCTGATGGAAGGTTTGTTTACATAGTACAAAATACGCTTCTCGGGCGGGAAACGAAATATTCAAGGCCGGCGCGCATCAGATAATACAGTTCCAAGGTTGCAGGAAATACGTTTTATCAGGAAATTAGCACCCAAGAGTGAGAGATCCAAACCTCAGAGACGTATCGCGTGTTCAAAACACGGTGAAAAGAAGACATCGGTGTACTGCTGCCAGGAGTGTGCCTTGGGTCTCTGTCTCGAAGAATGCTTCGAACTCTATCACACGGAACTAAATTACTAAGGAAATGTGAAACAATTATGTAATTATCTTCATGTACATCTACCATAAGGAATTCCAAATTTCGTGAATATCGGGCTACTCTTATACTAGTAGTAACGCTTTAAGCGAATCAATGTATTTCAGTCGCGCGTAGTTGAAATCTCATCCGGCCGCGGGGTAGGAAGCTCTTTAAACGGCTGCGACGCTGAGGGGTTAACCTGTTGTCATCCATTCTGTATAAATGTCCAAAAAATATCAATCGCCTCATCCCCATTGTTTCTGTTATGTTTTCTATGTTCCAGTATATTTCATCATTACTTCTTGATATCTAGAGTTCTGCTGTTCTTAGCAGACTGATTATTTTAGGTATAATTTTTCTTTCCAGTACTTCTGATTTATTCATTATTATTATTATTATTATTATTATTATTATTATTATTATTATTATTATTATTATTATTATTATTATTATTGCTGCTGTTGTTCTTGTTGTTGTTGTTATTATTATTATTATTATTATTATTATTATTATTATTATTATTATTATTATTATTATTATTATTATTATTATTAGACCTGGGATTTTAGGCTCTAAAAATATTAGTTTTAGGCGCCTAAAATAGGCTTTTAAAACAAGTAAATAGGCTTTTAAAAGAGAAAATAGGCACTTAAATGTTTTTTAAATGTGTGGATAGGCAGGAAATAGACTTTAAAATATTACAATATACACTTAAACTGTAACGTGATACTCTTTTACTTTAACAAATGTGGTATCCCTATTCTTAACCGAAATAACTGCAAAATTAGGACAGAATAAAAAAGACATTTATAAAAAACAATATAAAAAGTTATGTGTCAAAAAAGTTATGGATTATATGATATATCATTATCAGTACTGATCTAAAACCTTAATACTAAAATCACTGTACACAATTACAGCACTGTAGGCATTCAGTAACGGTGTAAACGCGAATGGAGTATGTGTTTATTATTTGTGAGGAACATTCCTACAGTACTTTCATTCGTAGTTTGCTTTACAGTACATAACAATAATCTTCTGCAAATTTTCCACTGTAAGGCGGTGTCTTTTGTCTGTTAAAATCATTTTGAAATCAGAAAAAGAGCGCTCCATACTCACAGATGTTAGAGGGGTGTAGGGAAATTTACCTTGGTAAGTCTACCTTTTCCCCATCCATTACCTGGTGTACCCTTTTCAGCACTGAATAACCTGGGTTCTTCTGCAGTACACTAGACCACTTGTCTCTTATTTTATCCCCTACCTTTCCCCTAGCACATTGTATGTTATTCTCAGCTTCCTCAAACAGAGAAAATTGCTGTTTGAGACTGTTTCCTTTTTCCTCCATTTTTGTAATGACTGGAAGAAATGAAAAATTTGCCTGAATATACGCAATGTCTCTCTGAACACTGGAACAATCATTTAACACCTCTTTGACAGACGACACACATGCAGAATTGTCCGTTAAAGGCAAATTGCCTATCACAGTCATGATTTCCTCAAGATGTTCTGCATAATACAGGGCAGCTCCATCCAGGAACCCCAACGGGTGATGATTGGCTGTGGTGGAAGGGAAATGGAGGGGAGTTTCTCTTGAAACATGGCTATTCTTGATGGAGCCTTACAGAACACTTTCTTCATTGTTGAAATAAGAGTATTTACTGAAGGAAACTCGGCCCTAACTGTTTCTGCGAGTCTATGAAAGGCATGGGCCATGCAGGTAACATGAATTAAAGAAGGATAGAAAGTTTTCAGCAGAGGTGCAGTGGCAATCGTGTAGGAAGCAGCATCGGAGACAAGGAGAAGGACTTTATAATCATCAACACTCTCAGGATACAACAATTGCATCTCCTTGTTGATGAAGTATGCAATGCTTTGACTATTGACTTTCTCAAGCTGTTTAGAGCAAAGAAGGTGAGCGGTAGATGCCTGAGTGGGTTTCAGTTTTCCTACTATAAGGTTAGCAATGTACCTGCCCATAGAGTCGGTGGTTTCGTGCACGCACAACCATATGCAAGACTCCCCAATATCCTCCCTGATTGACAAAATGACCCCATTGTAACAAATATCTAAGTAGCTTTCTTTAATGTAGATGCTGATGGGATGTGCTGCTTGGTGTATTTCTGTAAAAAATCTCTGAAAACAGGATTATGCACAGCATTCCAGGGGATATTTGCTGCAACTAGGGCTCTACACATATCAGCATAGAAACCATTATGGGCTGTAGGAGATATAGTTTGTGTGAGCAGAGTCTGCCTAATGTTACTTTTCATGGCTGCTTTCGCTTTGTGTAGGACAGTATCTGCATGCTGCTGAAGGTGGCATTTTTTCTCATGTGAAATCTAAAACACAATAAAGTGATGTCAATTAGAAACTAAGATGATGAATAGAAAAGGTGAGCTATTGAATAAAATGTGTAATTTTGAACTATTTAAATTAAGCCATTATTACTCTAAAGTTCATTAAGAACAAGAACACTACAGTCCCCGAAGGGCCTTGGCTTTCAATAACGGTTGCTGCCCAGCTCATGGCCTGCAGATATTGGGTGGCGTGTGGTCAGCACGATACATCCCTCAGCCGTATTGCCTTGCCTCCGTGAATCTGCTCACTGTAGCTTCTCAGTTGTCCTCACGATGCTGGGTCAACACCGTTCCAGAGCTCACAGATTTCTAAATTACTGCCGATACTGGAAATCGAAACCAGGTCGCATGGGCTACGTCTCTACAATTAATTAGAAGACCCAATATCAAAACCTTAGTTTTAGATTAATATGAAATTTAAGATATATGCACATACCCGTTTATTGCAGTACTGGCAGAAAATAATCTTGTCATCAAAAGTCATCCCTGGAAATTGTACAAGCCATTGTTGTATAAGAGCACTCTTAGATGATTTGAACTATATTCACTTAAACAGATGTTCCTTCACTGGTGACTTGACACAGTATGTTCCTTCTTACTACCCGCTCCTTGTTCTTCCCAGATAGTCCTCCCCCTCACCCCGTCACTCGACACAGTACGTCCTTTACTACCTGCTCGTTGTTCTTCTGAGCTAATCCTCCACCTCCACCCTTCACTCAGCATACCTTTGATGACAGTTGTCTGGGAAGAACATATTTCTGTGAAAAACCCACCCTCTGCTGTTTTGCTTGTTCTAGGGATGTCCAGTGTGTGATTGTAAAAATTACAGAAGTTGAATTTTATTTTAAATGTAGAAAATGGGCATTTTAGGCACTAAAATAGTAAAATAGGCTCTAAAGGTCCAAATAGGCATTTTAGGGCACTATAAAACTCTATTAATGTAAGGTATTTATAATGAAACGCCAACATATTTAACAAAAATCATGTTATTTCGTAAGGAACGAAATAGGCATTTGCCTTAAAATCCCAGGTCTAATTATTATTCATAGAGTAATGCATCATGTATCCCTTACTACAAATCTAAATACCACCTTCAGGAAATTGAAATAATATGGGTAATGGTCGGAGCTAATGGTACCGTACCTTGTCACTTTGTCCCCACGTGGAAGCGCTTCCAACCTTTAATGGAGCTGATGCCCCAAATGGTGACTCTTATCCTCTGAGGCTCCATCAAGGTCCTGAGACACCACTCTATAGCACTGAAATGCTGCACTAATTATACTGTTTCTTTATAATTTAGAGTTTTCAACAATTAATAAAACTGTATAGAAAAATTTGATATGTTTTGTGTTGTTCTTGTGGCAACCTCTAAATACAGAGGTTCTTCCTAAATAAACGCAACAAATTTTTTAGTATATCACTGAGACTGAGTGGTAAATTGTATTATGATGTATCTGCTTACTAACAGAAATATTTAGAAAATCATGTAACTAAAAACAGATAAGTTAAGAAAAATAAATGATAATACAATTATTGGTTAAATATTATAATACAATCTAACTTTCAAGCTTTTCAATCTGTTGAAAACACTAATTATAAGACTGTAAGATTTCTGTAAAAAAAAATTACACTCAATTCTATGTTTGATAGTGTCGTTATAGAGTCATTGTACATCATCATCATTTTCCTTTCCCCTTGTCCAGCTCCTGCCAGGTCAGGGTGTTGCCTCTCCTTCCACAACTCCTCTTCAGTAATTGTATTCCAGTCCAGTCTTCTTTTCCTTATACTGTTCTTGACAGAGGCCATCCATCTTGCTCTAGGCCCCCTCTTTCTTTCTATCTTAGACTCCAACACTTGTTTTGGTATCCTTTCCTCCTCCTAACATGTCCAAACCATCTCAATTTATTCTCCTCCATCCTAACACTCAGTTTTTCTACCCCTATCTCTTTCCTGACCTCAGCATGTCTCTCCTTGTCTTCCCTACCATACTCCTCAGGAACTTCATCTCAACGGCCTGAATTTTACTCTCATTTCTTTCTGTCAAAGTCCAAGTCTCTGATGCATATGTTAATATAGGGGTATAGTGCATCTTGCCTCCCACAAAGCCAACCCCTCGTCCACGTCGCGGGAGGTGGGCAACGGCATGAAGTAAGGGGTGATGTACAGTAGGGACTGTGTGTGCCCCATGACTGCTACGGCAGCTGTGAAGGCCCTAAAGGAACCTTGATAAGTGATGGCTAACGGGGCTCTGATGAAGACCTCAACAGCAGCAGCAACGGCGGAGAAGGAGTCCTTTGGTACGGCGAAGCTGGCGGATGAGGCAACCCTTCTTCTTGGGGATAAATAAAGAAGAAACCACTGCCTTGTGGTAAAGAGGGATCTTTAAAGGCTAAGGGAGATAATCCCTACAGAAAAATCCTGCATTCTAGCGCAGACAGGAGGCAGCCCCTCCACTGGACTTAGGGTGCTGTGGGCTAATAACTCGCATACCGGAATTAAACTTATTACAGAAACCAGACGAAATTTATACTGGCCGGATTTTATGGAGACGACTTTTGCAATGAAATACAGGACACGAATCGGATTCTGGAATGTCAAAACTATGTATGAAACTGGCAGACTGAGAGAAGTAATGGCAGAAATGAAAAGGTATAAACTGGAGATACTTGGGTTGAATGAAACAAGATGGACAGGCCACGGAGAGGTGAGGACAGAAGAGGGTGGTGTCCTCATTTACTCTGGAAGAGAAGAAAATGATCAGCATTCAGTTGGAGTGAGTGTCTTACTCACAAAGAAAGCAAATATAGCATAATGGAATTGACCCCTGTATCACACAGGATAATTACTGTACGAATAAGAACCAAAGTTAGACCTGTGACCATAGTACAGTGTTATGCACCAACAGAGGTAGCAGAAGAGGAAGAGAAGGAGGAGTTTTATGATAGGCTGACATCAACACTGGCAGGGATAAAGGAGAAGGACATTGTGGTGTTGATGGGAGATCTAAATGCAGAAATCGGTAAAGAAAATGAAGGAAGAGAAATCATCATGGGTAGACACGGAATAGGAGAAGAAAATAATAATGGCCAGAGATTCACAGACCTATGCGGTAATTTTGGATTGGTTATAGGTGGATCATTGTTTCCACATAAGAACTGCCACAAGATCTCATGCGTGTCACCTGATCTCCGGACAGAAAACCAAATTGATCACTTGGCAGTAACTAAAAGATGGAGATATTCACTCCTGGATGTGAGGAATAAACGTGGAGCAGATGTAGGCAGCGATCATCACCTTATGATTGCTGATATTAGATTGAAGGTGGGAGCACCAGTAAAACAGGCTGCAGTACGAATGAAATGTTTCAACTCCAGGAAATTTGGGAAGCTTGAAGTGCAAAATGAATTTAAGATACATTTGAAGAACAGGTTTGAAGCCCTTGCCGAACAACCAGATGAAGATGTAACTACTAAATGGAACACAGTCAAGGAACTCTTTCATGACACATGTGAAGAGATAGTGGCCTATATAGAGCCAGGGAGGAAAGAATGGATATCGGATGACACTTGGGAATCTATCCAAAAGCGAAGAGAGTGCAAGGCACTTATCAACTCCAGTAGAACAAGAAACCAGAAAACAGTAACAATGGAAAAATACAGGGAGGCCAACAAGGAGGTTAAGAGGAAAGTGAGGAGAAATAAACAAGTGTTTACAGACCAACTGGCAACAAAAGCAGAAGAAGCAGCAAGAGTCGGCAACAGCAAAGAAGTATATGCCATTACGAAAAAGCTTTCTAGGAGGAACTCTTCAGGGCAGAAACCAGTCAGAGATGCAAACGGAGTAGCCTTGACATCTGAGACACAACAATTGGAAAGATGGAGACATCACTTCATGGAAGAACTCAATAATCTTGGTGAGGAATCGAGAACTGAAGAAGTTGAAACCATTTTGGAAGATCCAGACATCTCGGTAGAACCACCAACACGACAAGAGATTGCACAAGCAGTGAAACAAATGAGGAGTGGCAAAGCACCACGTGTAGATAACATTATCCCAGAAGCCCTAAAAGTAGATCCAGATCTAACAGCGGAAATCATGGAGCCACTTCTAACACTAATATGGAACGAAGAACACCTTCCTTGAGGAGTGGAAGAAGGGTGTCCTCATCAAGATACCGAAGAAGGGTGACCTCTCAGATTGCAGTAACTAGAGGGGAATAACGCTGCTCTCATATGGGGGAAAAGTGATGTCAAGGGTCATACTGAACAGAATAAGCATAGCCGTTGACAGGAGACTACGTCAAGAACAGGCAGGTTTCAGAGAAGGTCGGTCTACTGTGGATCTGTCCGACTCGTTGGCTGAACGGTCAGCATGCTGGCCTTTGGTTCAGAGGGTCCTGGGTTCGATCCCCAGGCCGGGTTGGGGATTTTAACCTTAATTGGTTAATTCCAATGGCACGGGTCTGGGTGTATGTGTTGTCTTCATCATCATTTCATCCTCATCACGACGCACAGGTCGCCTACAGGCGTCAAATAGAAAGACCTGCACCTGGCAAGCCGAACCCATCCTGGGATATCTCGGCATTAAAAGCCATATGACATTTCATTCACTGTGGATCAGATTAACACACTAAGGCTAATCATTGAACAATTTGCTGAGTATCAGACATCTCTGTATGTATTTTGCATTGATTTTGAAAAGGCCTTAGACTCTGTCAACCGGAGGAATATGTGGAAGGCTATGGAAAAGTTTGAAATTCCACAAAAGATAGTCCGTCTTACACATGCAATGTATGATGGATAGACTTGCCAAGTAGAACATAAAGGGAAGCTGTCTGAATCTTGAGCTGTAAAATCTGGAGTAAGACAAGGATGTCTACTTTCACCGATCTTGTAAATCAGGACACTGGATTGTATGCTGAGAGAGGCAACGAATAGAAAGCGTGGCATTCAGTGGGGATTAAATAACCGAATGGAAAAACTGGATTATGCGGATGATCTCTGTCTTTTTGCAGAATGTTTTTGGGACATGGAAATCAAACTGAATGACTTAAAAATACAAGCTAAAGAAGTAGGCTTAAAGATTAATAACAAAAAGACTAAAGAAAGGTGCATAAACCATCATAACAATTGTAGCTTGACTCTAGATGGAATGGATATAGAAAGGGTAGAGGAATTTGGTTACTTAGGAAGCATGGTAAGCCAGGATGGAGGTGCTTTTAGAGATGTGGTGAGTCGTAAAAATAAAGCCAAAGGAGCTTTTGAACAGTTACGACCAATATGGAGATCACCTCACATTTGTATAAAAACGCAGCTAAGGATATTTAACTCAAATGTTAAATCTGTGTTACTGTATGGAAGTGAGACCTGGAAAGTGTTCAAAGACAGACTTTTATAAATCAGTGTTTGAGGTACATTATGAGAATATGGTGGCCAAAGACCTTTGGGAGGCCACAAGTCAAAGTCCCATACAGGAAGAGATAATGAGAAGAAAATGGAGATGGATTGGGCACACCCTGAGAAGACCACAAGAAAGTATCACAAGGCAGGCATTGAGTTGGAATCCACAAGGTATTCGCAGGCAAGGCAGACCGAGGTTTACCCTGAAGAGAACCATAGGCAAGGAGATTGCTGGAGTTAACAAGACATGGAGGGAGGTGAAAGCATTGGCAGCAGATAGAACAAGCTGGAGAAATTTCGTCGAGGCCCTATGTTCCACCTGGGATTAAAGGAAATAAGTCAAGTCATTGTGCATCTTTACATTTTCAAGGTCCCTTACTTTCTGGTAGAACATATTTCCCCTTCTGCTGATCTCCTTATCTTGCATTATTTCACTTCCCAAGCACCTCAAGAGTCACTGTACATACAGTAACATCATCATTTGGAGCAGTTGGATCTGCTTGGAACATAAGCCTCTCCATCATTTTCTGTCCATTCACCACTTCTCTTCTGTCTCTTCTTTCCTTTTTCTCGATGCTCTTCTTTACATCGTTCAGCCATCTGTCCCTCGGTCTTCGTCTAGGTCTCCTTCCCTTCAACTCCATTTCCAACATCTTTCTTGGTATCCTCTCTTCTTCCATACCACTGCAGCCATGAATTTTCTATTTTTTTCATGTAGGGGTACATCATTTACCATTTTCCAAACTCTCTCATTTCTTCATTCTTATTAAACCTACGCGACACCTCTGAAACAGTTCAAAAGTGGTCGCACAAGCGTGAAGGATGAGGAAAGATCCGGGAGTCCATCTGCAGCCATAACTGATGCCAATATTGAAAAAGTGCATGATATGATCCTGAATAACAGACGAGTGACTGTTGATGACATGGCAAACCATATGCACATTAGCCATGGTTCTCAATATGAAATCATGCATAACAAATTCTGTTTGAGATGGGTTACAAAATTACTCAATGAAATGCAGAAGCACAATCTGTCAGCGCCTGTTGGAGCATCGTGTTAACGAAGGAGAAACAGATCATCACTGGAGAGTCAACCTTCTGCAGGACAAGTGATGCTCACAGTGTTTTGTGACTCACAAGGGCCAGTCCTGGGGAAACAGCAAACAGTGAACGTTACAGTGATATGCTGGTAAACAAGCTGTTCAGTAAGAGTGGCCCAGATGATGTATTCAATGGTAGCAGATATGGGTTACAAGAACAATATCTTTCAGCAAAATGACTCTTTTTTCCTTCCATTCTGATGTTTATCTTTATCAATAAGTACAAAGTAGATCAGCGCGCCTGCTGGTGGCCGTGGTCATTAACGCATCAAACCATCCACTCACGGTCCGTATTAAATCAAACAGGAATTGTTCCAGCTAATCAATACTTTTTAATTTGCCTTTGGATAATTTAATTTACAAGTAGTACATGTTCCGTTTAGATTGACTAAACATCGTTATTGTATTCCCCACTTTACTTATTTTCGTTTCACTTCAGCAATTAATTCAACAATGATACAAAAGATTATTGAGATCCTCCTATTCAATTCACATTGGGTTCTTAAAAATTAAGATTTACATCTTGCCATTCTAATTTAACGGGACATGTTTCACCCATTGTATGGGCATCAACAGCCGTAATCTCATAACTAAAAGATAAAGATCAGGATCCTGATTACTCTAGTGAAAGTGTTACATAAAGAAATATATGTGTTATAAAAATGAGGGAAACTTGTTATAAGTTCCCAAAATACAATTTACAAATTAAAATATGTACGAGAAAAATGAGTAATGTTGGTGCAATCTTACATTGAAATCCTTAAAACATTTTTAAAATAGCCAAACTGTCCTTGTTTACGTAAACGATAAGAAAGTCTATGGCTAAAATTATGGCCTTGAGGTACAAAATCAAAATGAATGGAATCTGGTTAAAGGCAACTCAAATTTGAAGTCGTAGAATGCTAACAATGATCCTTAAGTGGCTTAATCATTTTAAGAAGACATTAAATATTTTTGTAGAAAGTTTATAGTAGGCCTATTATCATAGAGTATACAGCTGTGTGATTGATGGAGTTATTGTTATTAGACCCGTATTTGTGAGGTGACTCCACAGTCTTCTTTTTTGTTGAAAAAATGATAAAAGGTTCACGGCTGAGTGTTGCCGTGCGTGTCTTTACTAGTTGATACGATTGTTTCTTTGTTGTGCTAATAGTCAAATGGTGGCCGTGGTCATATGAAGATAAAGTTGGAATTCAAGAGGACAAATTGGGGCAAATATTCATTTATAGGAAGGGGAGTTAGTCATTGGAATAAATTACCAAAGGAGATGTTTGATAAATTTCCAAATTCTTTGCAATCATTTAAGAAAAGGCTAGGAAAACAACAGATAGAGAATCTGCCACCTGGGCGACTGCCCTAAATGCAGATCAATGGTTATTGAGTGATTGACTAAAAGGGGCCCCAGGGACTCTCAACTTGGGAGCGTGGGTATTGTATTGTACTCTGAGCTGAGTCCTGACATTGCTTCCACTTACTTGTTCCAGGCGCCTCACTTTCATCTGTCCTATTCGACCTCCCTAGGCCAACTCTTGTTCTTTTGCGACCGCGACGGTATAAGAGCACTCAAGGCCTAGGGTGTCTTTCATTTTCATGCCCTTCGTGGCCCTTGTCTTTCTTTGGCCAATACCTTCATTTTTCAAAGTGTCGGGTCCCTTCAATTTTTTCTCTCTGATTAGTGTTATGTAGAGGATGGTTGCCTAGTTGCACTTCCTCTTAAAACAATAATCACCACCACCACCAACAAGGCACTTCCCTGCTGGACTTCTCTAACCAATCTGATCTTCCTTCCCCTACTTGGACCCAGCTAAAGCACTTTTGATAGAGCATCTTTACTTTATTGACCAGGAACTTTGGCACACCTATACCTTCCAGGCATACTATCGTAGGCCTTCTCGATGTTTATAAAGGCCATCACTAAGTTCTTACCATATTCTCTGAATTTACCTAGAGTGATATTTACTTCGAAAACATTAAAGGAATAATTAGATAAATAATGGATAGGGAGTCAGCTATATAGACCAGTGGTGACTGAAAGTGCTGACTGTACCTGTGCTCCAGTGTTGAACATGGTGAAGGTTTAGACTGTATCTATTGCTGTTGGCAAGGAAGGGGATGTTGTGAGACAACTCCAGAACTCTGCCATCTGCGAGACAGGAAACAGAGAAGCAAACACCTGATTATTAAAATAATTGAATTTGTTGAAAAGTTATAAATATTTGTATTAATATTTTATTATTAATTAACAATTAAGGAAAACTAATAAAATCCAAATAATCTACAAACTTACTGAAGCCCACAGGTAGAAAATAGAATACCTCTTAGCATATTATTGACTGCCAACACAGCTGATTCTCAAAAGACCGTTGGATGTTTGAAGAACTCTCCAGAGAACCTCCTTCATCATCAGTTTACAAACTTGAAACAATGAACTGCAACATTCAGAAAGACCTTATTAATTTATGAATCTGTATACAATAAGTTCTTTGATCGCACCAGCTCATAACATTAACATAATACTAGAATCGCATACCACCTGACAGATCCATCCTTATTATTCCAGTAGGTACGGGAACATTGGGAGCTCATCAATACTTCCAGAATACTGACGTTCTTGGCTGCTAGGTGCTCGTGAAAATAAAGGTACAAAGTTTAGACTAATGAAGAGTTGAAATCTTCCTGCAAAAGAAAACACTATTAGCTTACTGACTATTACAGACACCAAGGAAGGTCCACAGAGTTGATAGCAACTGAACAGTCACTCCAACACAGGCAGAGAAACAGTCTGAACATAACTCGGGACCTAACGTAACCTAACTTGAGCATGAACAGACTAAATCACTGCCCATACATTGGAGGTCAGCCCATTGCCAACATCAACAAACAACCACCCATCCTTGGATCCTGAAACAAATAGAGCTGTGGAAAAAGAAAGATTTATATTAGTAAAAGAGGTGTGTTACGGCACACCTGACAAACGGCGCACAAAAGCAAGTGGTGTAAGCAACACCCTGGCTCTATAGTGGTATCCATTTCTTTAGGGCTGGATGGACCCCGGACAGACCTACGAAGAGCACAAGCAATTGATCGCCCTAATGACTAAGCTTTACGCCCATGAAGAAACAAAGCGGAAGAATTGACGATGGGTGCCACCTATACGGAGTGGACACATGCGCGGAACTATGGGTACGCGGTCTCTCTAGACTTACAACTATGACTTACGTTCATCCAGGACTGCTACCCGCACGTCCCGCGTTGGTGCGGACTAACAACAGCGTCACTGCTACTGCTACCCCTACACCAACCAGTGACGCTGTCTTCGTCTGCACTTGCTGCAATAAAACAACAGAGCACAGCACAAACCTGGTAGTGAACAAGTTTATTTTGAGAACACCTTGTATTTTGTGACGTTTGTGCTGTGCTTTCAAATAACACTCAAAAAGTCCCACTACAAGACGCTCAACAGAGTCTGTAGAGAATGATGGTTAGCACGCCACCAGCATCCACAGACTGTGTCAAGTAGCACAAGTCCTCCTGTAATCTAACTAACAGTTCCAGGCAAAACTGTTACAGCTTATCAGGCAGTACTTGAAGAGAATTGTTACAGCTTATCAGACAGTTCTTGAAGATAACTGTTACAGCTTATCAGACAGTTCTTGAAGAGAACTGCTACATAGCAGACAATTCTTGAAGAGAACTGTTACAGCTTATCAGACAGTTCTTGAAGAGAACTCTTATACCTTATCAGACAGTTTTGAAGAGAACTGTTACAGCTTATCAGCCAGTTCTTGAAGAGAACAGTTACAGCTCATCAGATGCTTCATGAAGAGAAATGCTACAGCTTATCAGACAGTTCTTGAAGAGAACTGTTAGAGCAAATCAGACAATTCTTGAAGAAAACTGTTACAGCCTATCAGATAGTTCTTGAAGAGAACTGTTACAGCTTATGAGAATGTTCTTAATGAGAACAATTCAGGAGGACAAGTGCTATACAATAAAGCTCACTCACCAATTTAGGTCCCACGAAGCAAAGCAGAGTGATGTGAAGAGTCTTCTCTCTTGATGCTAGTGTAGGGCGTAAACAAAGTAGTTCTTTAGACAGCCTTGCTTCGTTGGCACCGTTAGGATCCACTCGGTTGTCAGAACTACAGTGTTTACATTGTGTGTTTCTTGTGTGTAACTGTCCTACCACTAAATATTAATCTGGAAAGTCTGCCTGACTACATCTCACAATCCCACATTTTAAAGCCTATCACCCTATTGGCAAGAAAAGTTGGTGTTCTCTGGATTACAGTATAGTTATATAACTACAAAGCTATCTACTTTGTATAAAACCTATCCTTCCTGACTAGGTCCTACAAATTTATAAAGAGGGCACACATCTTGAAGTGGACATCTGCTAACTGTTCCTAACATCTAAGGGAGGACAGTGAAGGCTTGATGCGGTTCTTCGTGTGTTCTTCACACTTACACACCAGCTGAAAAGAGAAATTTGAACATTAGATGATAGTTGGTGTTGTTCCGATGATGAGAGTATCTACTAGACATGGAGGTATAGTCACTCAAAAATGGTGTTGTACACTACCACATTTAATATTTTATCAGAATTTTAACACTCAATATACAATTACCTGCCATGTGGATATTAACCCTGTGGTAGTCATAACTTCTTCTTCTTCTCTTCTTCATGGGGCCTTTAAATATTAGTTCCTAATTAACATCAACCTCTAAGAACTTTTGCTACCATGTTTTTCCTTCATTCCCACCTAGATATACCTGCTCCCTTCACAAAGCTGCAGGTTGTTCTTATTGGGTCTTCTTGGATTTTTTTTCTCTCTCTTTTCACTTGATAGTCCTAGAATGAAGAGTCTGATTCTACCCAGCACCTCACATTCGAAAAGTATGTGTTCAGCTGATTCCTCTGCTTTATTGCATTTCCTACATATATTGTCTCTTATTACTCCAATTATATATAGGTGTTTTCTCACATGGCAGTGACCTGTCAACAGTACTACTACCCATCTTATATTTTTTTCTGCTGAGTTTCAACAGTTCTTTAGTATGCTTCTTGTTTGGTCCTTTACAAGCCTGCATCCTGGAGTATTTTTCCAGTATTCCATTTGATTTTCCTATGTAGTGTCAAGTTTGTCCATAGGAAATCCTGCATACAGGTTCTGGGCCTACAAAATGTGTTTCTGCTCCTTTCCTGGCCAGTTTATCTGCCTTTTCTTTTCCTTCTATACGTGCATGCCCTGCTACCCATATTATTTTGACAATGCTGTACTTTGAGAGCTTCAGGAGAAGTGAATGACAATACCAGACAATTCTGGATATTATTCGGACTGCTTCTAGTGCCTTAATGGCCGCTTGGCTGCCAATAAAAATGAAAATATTCTAATTAATATAGTTCATTTTCAGATTATCTTTAAGACATGTTATTATAGCTATCACTTCTGTTTGAGAGACTGTAGTGTGTTTGCCCAGACTCATCTGGATGATCTCTCAGGTCTTCTCCCGTTAATCCCTCCTCCTGTGCCATCCTCAGTCTCTGAGTCATCAGTCCACCACACTATATCTTCTTTTTCAGTATTCCATTTGTTGATATCCCAATTTTATTTTTTTACTATCTGGGTCTCAAATGTTTTTCAAAGTTGTACTTTGGTATCATATGATCAGAAGGCATATGTAGAACTTCCTTTGTTATTACTCTGTTAAATTTACAGTGTCCTAGTGCATTGGCACTGCCGGTGGCTCCAGTTAGCCTACGCAGTGGCCTCCACGATATGCACTAGCCAGCGTATTGGTAGGTGTGCTAGGTACCAACTGATGAGCCCACCCTAGCACACGAGGGCGAAACGCTGGCAACCAAGAATGAGTTAGCTGGAAAATTTATAATGTCCAATAACGGACCATTTATATTGGTATTATAAATTTACTCATTCAGGACAAATATTTCAGATTCCCTATGGGAATCAACATCTATATCATCTGATGGCCAGGCAGGCATCAATTTTTGATAATGAGACAAAGTCTCTTAGTGCATTGGCACTGCCGGTGGCTCCAGTTAGCCTACGCAGTGGCCTCCACGGTATGCACTAGCCAGCGTATTGGTAGGTGTGCTAGGTACCAACTGATGAGCCCACCCTAGCACACGAGGGCGAAACGCTGGCAACCAAGAATGAGTTAGCTGGAAAATTTATAATGTCCAATAACGGACCATTTATATTGGTATTACTACTTTTTTTGTCGGAAATCACCCACAACAAATCGAGCTGCTTTTCTTTGTATTTTTTCCAGTTCTTGAATCAAGTAATCCTGATGAGGGTCCCATACACTGGAACCATACTCTAGTTGGGGTCTTACCAGAGACTTATATGCTCTCTCCTTTACATCCTTACTACAACCCCTAAACACCCTCATAACGATGTGCAGAGATCTGTAGCCTTTATTTACAATCCCATTTATGTGATTACCCCAGTGAAGATCTTTCCTTATATTAATACCCAGATACTTACAGTGATCCCTATAAGGAACTTTCAACCCATCAACGCAGAAATTAAAACTGAGAGGACTTTTCCTATTTGTGAAACTAACAACCTGACTTTTAACCCCGTTTATCATCATACCATTGCGTACTGTCTATCTCACACCATTATCGAAGTCATTTTGCAGTTGCTCACAGCTTAACACAGAATAACATCATCCACAAAAAGCCCTATCTCTGATTCCACTTCTTTACTCATATCATTTATATATGAAACATAAACATAATAAGTTTGAGTGGTGTTAAAAGCAGGAAAGATCACAATCATCATCAATGGTTTGCCCTTCCAGCGAGCCAGGTAGGGTGAGGAAAGATCACAATATGAAGATAAAGTTGGAATTCAAGAGGACAACTTGTGGCAAATATTGATTTATAGGAAGGGGAGTTAGAGATTGGAATAACTCACCGAGAGAGATGTTCAATAAATTACCAAATCCTTTACAACCAGTTAAGAAAAGAATAGTTAAACAATAGATAGGGAATCTGTCATCTGGGCTACTGCCCTAAATGTAGATCAGTACCGTAAAATGGGGAAACTTTGGCCACTTTCTCGTATATTTTAAAAATTAAAATCTGAAATATTCCCTCTAATTTTCTGAAAAGTATAATATAAGTTCTGCCATGTTTGTTCTTCATTTTTAAATATGAACATAATTCTAATTGTTATTCAGTAATGAATTATGATTTTTGAAAGAGTGGCCGGAGTTACCCCATGTTTTGGGGCCATATAAATAACTCAAGAAACGTAAGTTTTCTTCGATGTAGTGTTATTTCGGCCACTGTGAATGTTTTCTAAAAACCTGCAGAATGCCCAGTATCAACAATCACAAACAAATTAAAACGATTTGTGGGGAAACAGACTTATAGTGATCAAATTCACATTTTCCCCAAAGAAGAAACTATTTTATTTAGCCTAAGCGTACAAGCATTGTATGATAATACAAATTACATGTTGCATTGCATAAATATTTGTAAAGGTACAAAAGATAATAAATAAAAGGTACGAAAATCACAAAGCCCAATTATATGGAGAGAAAAGGAGGTCGGAAAAGAAGCAGTCTTGTAGACTGTCCTCATAATACACTCACTTCTAAATTAGAAAATATCTGGGCTGTCATTCAAGTTCTTAAATATGTATTGTCAATGTCAACTGATATCTGTCTGTTTATCATTGAAAATGGGAACCATCTTTCCCCCTCCCTGTCGAGATAAACTTCCCTGTTTATTGTTATTGTGCCTTCTAAAGCGTTCTTGAAGTAAACGGGATTGTAATTAAAATACCACGGCCGCGTAATGTTTTCCTGTATGTTCTTGGCATGGCTGAAGTTACCCTGGAAGAGGACAACTTTTATCACAAAACTATTCCCTGAAAAACCTATTTGAATAAAATGCATCAAATTGTGTTGATCATTTACCAGATGTACTTACATTTTGACCCCATAAACCACTGGAATGGAGAATCGAATGCTGGGGCTAGGGAACAGTTTGTTTTCTGCTGTTACCAGACAAGACAATAGTCAGGGCTGCAAAAAAAAAAAAAATCGATTGACACAACAGTGAGCCTGCCAATGTTCTTTGGACTATCAAGTATTGATAGAGCATTCTATTGTACACTGACTGACAGAGCAAATGCAACACCAAGAAGGAGTGATTCGAAAGGGATGAAAGTTGGGGAAAAAACAGAGACGGCACGGACGAATAATTGATGTTTATTTCAAACCGATATGCAGGTTACACAATGCGCACGGCATCGACTCAGTAGGATGTAGGACCACCGCGAGCGGCGATGCACGCAGAAACACGTTGAGGTACAGAGTCAATAAGAGTGCGGATGGTGTCCTGAGGGATGGTTCTCCATTCTCTGTCAACCATTTGCCACAGTTGGTCGTCCGTACGAGGCTGGGGCAGAGTTTGCAAACGGCGTCCAATGAGATCCCACACGTGTTCGATTGGTGAGAGATCCGGAGAGTAAGCTGGCCACGGAAGCATCTGTACACCTCGTAGAGCCTGTTGGGAGATGCGAGCAGTGTGTGGGCGGGCATTATCCTGCTGAAACAGAGCATTGGGCAGCCCCTGAAGGTACGGGAGTGCCACCGGCCGCAGCACATGCTGCACGTAGCGGTGGGCATTTAACGTGCCTTGAATACGCACTAGAGGTGACGTGGAATCATAAGCAATAGCGCCCCAAACCATGATGCCACGTTGTCTAGCGGTAGGGCGCTCCACAGTTACTGCCGGATTTGACCTTTCTCCACCCCGACGCCACACTCGTCTGCGGTGACTATCACTGACAGAACAGAAGCGTGACTCATCGGAGAACACGACGTTCCGCCATTCCCTCATCCAAGTCGCTCTAGCCCGGCACCATGCCAGGCGTGCACGTCTATGCTGTGGAGTCAATGGTAGTCTTCTGAGCGGACGCCGGGAGTGCAGGCCTCCTTCAACCAATCGACGGGAAATTGTTCTGGTCGATATTGGAACAGCCAGGGTGTCTTGCACATGCTGAAGAATGGCGGTTGACGTGGCGTGCGGGGCTGCCACCGCTTGGCGGCGGATGCGCCGATCCTCGCGTGCTGACGTCACTCGGGCTGCGCCTGGACCCCTCGCATGTGCCACATGTCCCTGCGCCAACCATCTTCGCCACAGGCGCTGCACCTTGGACACATCCCTATGGGTATCGGCTGCGATTTGACGAAGCGACCAACCTGCCCTTCTCAGCCCGATCACCATACCCCTCGTAAAGTCGTCTGTCTGCTGGAAATGCCTCCGTTGACGGCGGCCTGGCATTCTTAGCTATACACGTGTCCTGTGGCACACGACAACACGTTCTACAATGACTGTCGGCTGAGAAATCATGGTACAAAGTGGGCCATTCGCCAACGCCGTGTCCCATTTATCGTTCGCTACGTGCGCAGCACAGCGGTGCATTTCACATCATGAGCATACCTCAGTGACGTCAGTCTACCCTGCAATTGGCATAAAGTTCTGACCACTCCTTCTTGGTGTTGCATTTGCTCTGTCAGTCAGTGTACGTGCATTTTAGTTGTTGCAAGTGGTTCATCTTTTTCAGTACAGGAGGCAGGAGAAAATAAGTGTTATTATTCGTCAGTGGCAGAAGTTACCCCACTTTACGGTAGTGACTGATTGATGATCAATTTGTCTATTATCTTTAGAGGCTGCCTTTGCTGGCAGGACCTAGTGTTTACAGTGCACTATGTCTTCTGGTGTGGGCTAGAGCAATTTTGTTACTTTCATTGATCTGTCTCTGTCTTATCCTTGGCTTTGACAATATGAAAGTGACTGAGGTATGAGCGATGCTAGTAATGCCATTCCTTGTGCAGCCAGTCCCTGCAATGAATGGTGTGAAAACGTTGCTCATAAGGTCAGTTGATGCATGCATTTCAGTGGGCTTGGCAGACTGATATGTAATAGCAACTTCTGGCTCGGTGAGGAAAGCAACGGGAAACTACCTCACTCCTTATTTCCCTAGTACGCCTCTTCAGTGATGCCTAGGCCATCTATGACAGCTGATGGCAGAGCTGTTGAGGATCCAACCAGCCTTAGGGCTGAAGACTGAACATACATACATACATCTTTAGAGGTGAGCCTTGCACCTAGATTTTCATGTTTCTCTCTCTTAACTCTTTTGTAGCTTACAGAATTTTCTTTCACCAGAATGAACAACCCCACACCATTCCTACTTCCGTTCCTATCCTGTCTCTACAATAAACACTCGAGTTCCGTGAGAAAATTTCTGTATCCATAATATCACTTCTCAGCCACAATTCAACTCCTGTTACAATATCTGGTAAGTATATATCTATTAAGTTAATTCTATTGCTTTCTTTACAATACTTCTACAGTTTAACACTAATATTTTTATGACATCCTTACTTGACACCCAGCTCCCTGTAATCTTATCACCACACCCTCATCCACCCCATTTCCCTGAATGTACCTCTCTACAACCCTTCTAACTTATACATACCACTGTAGTTCAAGTGAAGGCCGTCTCAGTGCAGATCCTTATCTCCTATCCACCTATAGTATGCGAACCTTTTCTTGAGCCCTAGTTCCCATTCATCACTATGGAGCTCAGGGCTCAAGAAAAGGTTTGCGTACTATATTAGGGTCTACAGATCTCAATTTCCCACATACCCACTCCATAGTGTCATTTAAATCCATAGTCACCTCCCAGTCAGTATCCCTCCTACACAGTAGAAATGATATTAGGAGATGAATACACTTGAATAGAGTTTTTAAAATTAGGAGAGGTCATACAGTACATGTTTAGCAAATAATAAAGAGAAAATCGTTTCTGTTTCATTTTATACATATCATCCCTCCTCCAGCAAACTAACGAGGAGCCCGGACACCGGAAGGATTGACAGATTGAGAGCTCTTTCTTGATTCGGTGGGTGGTGGTGCATGGCCGTTCTTAGTTGGTGGAGCGATTTGTCTGGTTAATTCCGATAACGAACGAGACTCTAGCCTGCTAAATAGTCGCATCCAGTATCCGTTCGTGCTACCGGCGACAATACATCTTCTTAGAGGGACAGGCGGCTTCTAGCCGAACGAGATTGAGCAATAACAGGTCTGTGATGCCCTTAGATGTTCTGGGCCGCACGCGCGCTACACTGAAGGAATCAGCGTGTCCTCCTAGTCCGAAAGGACCGGGCAACCCGTTGAACCTCCTTCGTGCTAGGGATTGGGGCTTGCAATTGTTCACCATGAACGAGGAATTCCCAGTAAGCGCGAGTCATAAGCTCGCGTTGATTATGTCCCTACCCTTTGTACACACCGCCCGTCGCTACTACCAATTGAATGATTTAGTGAGGTCTTCGGACCGGTGCGCGGGATCTGCTTCGCGCAGTTTCCGATGTGTCTGGAAAGATGACCAAACTTGATTATTTAGAGGAAGTAAAAGTTGTAACAAGGTTTTCGTAGGTGAACCTGCGGAAGGATCATTACCGAAATTGTTTTAACAAAAAACATTTCGAGAAGGAGGAGTCGGACGGCCCCGCGCGGTCCTCTCCTCCGGCGAGGCTCCCTCGAGGAGCAAGACTCCTGCCGAGCCTGCTGTCTTTAGTATATCCCCAGAAATCTGAACAATTCCAGCCGCTTTTCTAGTTTTCAACTTTTGTATCTTATTGTAAATGTCATTGTTATCATATGTAAATTTTATTACTTCTTTGGCCTTAGTCTCCTCCTCTATCTCAACATTATCCTTGTAACCAACAATCTTTACATACTGCTGACTGAATACTTCTGCCTTTTGAAGATCCTCACATACACACTCCCCTTGTTCATTAATTATTGCTGGAATGTCCTTCTTGGAACCTGTTTCTGCCTTAAAATACCTATACATACAATTCCATTTTTCACTAAAATTCGTATGACTGCCAATTATGCTTGCCATCATGTTATCCTTAGCTGCCTTCTTTGCTAGATTCAATTTTCTAGTAAGTTCCTTCAATTTCTCCTTACTTCCACAGCCATTTCTAACTCTATTTCTTTCCAGTCTGCACCTCCTTCTTAGTCTCTTTATTTCTCTATTATAATAAGGTGGGTCTTTACCCACTGGTACAACAGTGACTGGTCTAGGAAATCTGTTGTGTACTACATGATCTACAACTGGGAAATGAAGGGGAATGTTGCAGATGTAAGGGAAATACCAGCAGAGGCCCTAAAGAGTGACCACAGACTACTGGTGATGAAACTCTGAGAACAATGAAAGAAAAAAACAGGACTGAGAAGCAGAAAAGACGTATCAAAATATGGAAACTGAAGGAGAAGATAACCAAGGAAGAATACCAGGAAGAAATAAGATTGAACTCACCAACAGATGATTCAAAAACAGGAGAGGAGGAATGGGAAAGGTTCAAGAGGACATTAGTAAAAACTGCAAAGGAAGTTTGTGGGAGAACTAGTACCAAAAAAAGATGCAAGGAGACCCCATGGTGGAACGACAGAGTGGCAGTTGGGGAGAATAATAAAGCTTTTAGAGTGTGGTTTCAACAGAGGACAACAGAGACAACACAGAATATAAGACCAAAATGGAAGACGCTAGAAAGGTTTTAACAGAGGAGAAGAAAAATGGATGGAAAAGTGGACAAACATGACAGAAGAAGGTGGCAAATGAAATATAGTACTGTATGGAATGGTCAAGAGTAAGAGGAAAGATGTTATAATGATAGATAAAAATTGAAATGAAGTGTAGGAAAAAGAGAAACTCAAAGGAACTTGCAAGGTGTATTTTGAAGCTTTACTAAACCCAGAAGGATACACTGAGGAGGCAAGTAGAAGCAGGGAGCAAGGAAGATAAACGGAAAATGAAAACGACTTAACATGGGGAGAAGTGGAGGTAAGATGATAGCCCCAGGTTTAGATGAAGTGAGTGTTGAGTGGCTTTATCGTGTGTTGAAATTAGTATGGAAGGAGAGGAAGACCCCTGAAGACTGGAAGAAGGGGATAATCATACCAATCTTCAAGAAGGGGGATAGGAAAGATTTTAAGAACTATAGGGGAGTCACATTGATATGTCTTTGTGCAAAGCTGTTTGAGAAGATTCTGGAGAACAGAATCAGAAAGAGAGTGGGAGAGAAGGTAAGGTTAAGAGCAGTATGACTTCAAACCAAGAAGGTCGACAGTAGACCTTACAAGAGCAACATTATATAGGGTAAAGATCTACTGATGGCCTTCTTGGACTTTGAGAAAGCATATAATCATGTGTGCAGAAACAAGGTATGGGAAACCTTACAGATTAAAAGTGTCGAGAAGCAGACAATAGGAATGGGACTGTCAGTTCTGTAAAAGTAGGAAGTGCGAGAACAGACTGGTTTGAGCAATAATATGGATTAAGACAAGGAAGTGCTGTGTCACCTTTGTTCTCCATTGTAGTCATGGACGAGCTAATGACAAAAGTGTTAAGGAAAATTGGGGAAGAGAAAATTAAAGTGATGATGTTTGCAGATGACCTGTTAGTGTGGGGAAAAAAGGAAGAGGAACACATGTTTGGGAAGAGGAGGTGAAACAATATGGAATGAAACTGAATGCAAAAAAGAGCATGATAGTGATCACAACTAGAAAGAAGGAGAGACATACAAGAGGAATAATACTTGGAGGGTAACAACTTAGGAAGGTAGAGAGTTTCAAGTACCTGGGAAGTATCAGAGAGGAAAATGGAAGAAATGATAAGTAAATAATCAAGCAGGAGTGTTCCTGATAAGTGCCAGAAGCCTGGTTTGGAACAAGGATATCCCTCAGAGAAGCAAAAGAGTAATATACAGGACATACTGCGGCAGAAACTTGGGTAATTAGGCAGAAAGCCGTGGCTAGGATACGGACAAGTGAAATGAAGTTTCTGAGAAGGAGGATAGGAGTGAGAAGAACGGATAAAATGAGAAACGAGAAGGTTAGAGATATAGTAAAAGAAAAGCCACTACAGAACAGGATAGAGGCATCTAGACTTTGATGGTATGAGCACATAACAGAGGAAGGGATAACCATGAGGATGCTCGAAATGGAGACGACAGGAAAACGACCAAGAGACAGGTGAATAAAAGGAGTGGAAGAGTGTGTGCAGAGAAGAGAAGAACACTTGGCAAGAGTGAAGAAGGAGAAGTGGTGGGAAGACAAGAGGAGATGGAGAGGCTTACTTTCCAAGCAGACCTGGCCAACAGCAGGAAACTGCATGTGATGATGATGTAACCTATGTCATTTTAGTTACATATATTGCTACTGTTGAATAGGCAGAATATTAGCAACAGGTAGATCTAATCATGGAGGGCTATGCAGGCTCTACTTCCATACCACTGTTACAGTGTAGGTCCTGCTAAAGTGTGTTTCTCTTCTGATACATAAGTTTGCTTAAATCAAGGCATCATTCTTTATCTTTGGCAGAACATTGGTAATGACTGAAAATATTATTTCATGTGTATACGTCCCGTATCTCTACAGGGTTGGGTATGAAGTGAGATGAATCTTCGCAGCAAGCTTTTACGACCACAGGTCCTTCCTGAAGTCGTCCTCATCAAAGGAGTTAATGAGATTAAATGAATCATGTGATACATGACAGTCGGAAGAGAGAGGATGAAATCGGGTGCCGGCACATAGCCTGCACCTGTTGAAGGCTTTACGTCCCCATCGGATGGACGAATCACCATCAGTGGCGTCATACACTCTCACTCAGTATGAACACTGCGGAGAGGTTCGGAATTTGATTCGCACGCAATGTAGTGTATAAAACCACCTCTCCTACCCTGCCGGGCAACATTCTGATGGTGACTCAGTGTCATACCTTAATGAGCATGGCCACCAGGTGGGCTCAACTCCACGCAGGCACAAGCAACAGACTTTAAGATACTTTTTGGTTATATCTGAGAATTTTTTTTTTTTTTTTTTCAGTTTTCACTCAGTAATTTAGCTCCTTCAGTCTACTGAAATTAATTTTTTAATAAACAAATTTAAAAGAACAAATAAATTTATAAACATAAATATAAATATAAAACTTCATTAAGTTCATTTTAATTTAATTTTAATTAAGTTTCTTTTAATTTTATACATTAGAGATTTCGATCTTAGTGATGATTCCATTTAAAAATTAATATTTAGCCTATGCTGAAAGAACACTGCCCTTCATTAGGGAATGCGTTTCTATTTTATGCCACTTGCAATTTAAACTCACCTGTAAGGGCTATCATAGAGTTCGCTTCAACGTGCCAAGCATAAAACTGCAGAATAGAAGCTGGATAATGATGTAAAATAAACGATAACACTTGGGAGACTTAAAAACTCAGTTCGTCTTCCCGCCCGACAAAGTGGATAAGCAGTGTTGTTGCCAAGCCTTCCAACGCTATAATACAAGGCCTTGAAATGCACTCGTGGAAACGGGTTGCTTCCCAGTTCACCATTCAGCCGCTAGGATCGCGGTCTTGCCCCCTTGGAATCACATAGCCGTATATGTCAATAAGTAAATTATATCCTAAATAAAAAGAACTGAATGTTTTTGCGAGTATTGACAGTACTTTATTTATAGAGCGGTGCTGCATTGGCTTGAATATGTCATTGAAGTTTCAAAACTTTCCTTCTGAGGGGCTTCTTATCAAGTTTCAAAACTTTCCCTCTTCTACTTGAGTGGCTCAAAGCAATGTTGTCTAACAGAGGTCTCAGAAATTTTCATAGTAGAAAAAGAGGTGGTTTGTCGCCTTTACACTTTCCACACTTAATTTCACTTATGAACATGTCTTTCGGAAAAATAAACGTACACCTTTTAGTAACTCCCTTCGCGACAAGTACTGCGTAGCGGAAGTGACAAATTCCGTCGTTCACTGCAGAAGTGCCACAGACGATTTTCGGTATCTGAGGGCTCCTCGATCTTGAAAATGAATAAGACACAATGTTGGACTTTGAGTAGCTGGAGAACAGATATGTTCTAAACAGCTTTTACAGTCTGTTTTTTCTTTTGCCACACGAACCATAATGTCATTGTATTCCGCTTGGCGTCTTAGGTAGCTGAAGAAGAGCTCGATGTCATATTTCGTTAGGTTCCTCATCAATGCATAATGCAAATGTATACTTATGAGGTATTTTACACAGTCCACAGTGGACTGGGTTGTCAAGATCTATGCCTGACACATTTCTCTCATGATTCTTTTTTTACTTTCTCTGAATGCATTTTAAGTTTCTTAATATATGACAGGAAATCATTAATTAACCAACTGAGGAGCTCATCTTCAGTACTAAAAGATGCTTTTTTTTTGCCAGTGACTTTACATCGCACCGACACAGATAGGTATTATGGCGACGATGGGATAGGAAAGGCCTAGGAGTTGGAAGGAATCGGCCGTGGCCTTAATTAAGGAACAGCCCCAGCATTTGCCTGGTGTCAAAATGTGAAACCACGGAAACCTACCTTCAGGGCTGCCGACAGTGGGATTCGAACCCACTATCTCCCGGATGCAAGCTCACAGCCGTACGCCCCTAAACGTACGACCAACTCGCCCGGTTAAAAGATGCTCGTTTGTTCTCGTTCCTGAATATGTCCCATGTGAGGTGTTGCAGACGTTATGCGCACTGAACAATTTAATAAAATGCTCCATAAAACAAATGGCTTATTTTAAACTGTATTTTATGCTCTCAGGACAAAACCACCTCCATACTTTACAAACCAGAGATTGTTTCGGGGTAAAATACAATATTTTTAGCTCTTGCTACATTCATTTTCGTGAAATTTGTTGGGCAAATTATTTTCCTGGTTGGTTTCCTAATTTAAGATTTCTGAATTTGAAGATACCTCTCAAATGATTGCCGGTCACGGTAGCATAGTTTAAAAAAAGTCCAGTGACAAATTTTGGGATCGCCCGATTCTTATGACGTAACTCGGATCAAAACTTAGGAACAGAGGTCTACTACGATCAGCTTGAAGTCGTATCTCATGCGTAATACTTCCTCTGTATAATGTTTCGAAAATTGAACATTCACTGGAAACTTGTGAAACGAAATTCCACTATCTTTAATTTCTCGTGAATAAACCATGACTGGAACTACGAATGCTCAACATCAGACGATACATAATACATTCACAACCAACTCAGTTAATGAACACGTTTAAAGGCGCGAGCCTGGTAGAAGGGGGCAAGATAGCGATCCTAGCGGCTCGCCATTGAACCTCAGTGTAACAATTTCCATGACGTTTTACGGGCTCTATTTCCTGGCCATGTATTATAACGTAGGCAACGTTGCCAAGCCTAAATAAAGTATCGACCGTGCAAGACCAACTACAATATTATCAGCTGAATGCATATGTCGATACGTGACAAAATGGCTGCCACATTGGGTCTAGCGCCTGACAATGTGCAGCCACTCTGTTACGCTCGGGTGAGACCTGTCGGCTATAATCGGCTGTGCTCGGGTAAAGTCTTCCGGCTGTTCTACTGGCGATATTCATGGAATATGAGTGTCCAAATATTAGGCAGTACGCAATATTACGTTGCTTTATTCTAATTTAAATTTCAATACCGAATGGCAAGGCAGTACCGAGACTACGGTTACTAAGGAGTAGCCTACATTTTTATGGCTCCTGTAACATAGAACTTACCTAATACTATTTTTAGCCCTCCATATATCTCCACGTAGACTTCAGCAGCACTTCAGATATGAAAATAACAGAGTAAAGTGACCGTGCCTCAGTAGTCTCACTCTCGTCTTCACCTACCACGTACACATGAATATTCTTACTTAAATGATATTTATGTCATTCACTCAAGCATACAGGTACACATGTACAGTACGGAAACATGCACTATGTACACTCACATCTTTACACGAAACAAATCGGCGTAGCAATAAATTGGCAGCAATTACCTCTTGCTTGATCTCGGTAGGTCTTGATAAACTCAACGGTGTCCTTTTATGGGCCTTCTTCGTGGAAAACAGTCTTCTTTGAACCTTGATGGCGCCAGGTGATGAAGTCGATGGAGACAGTATTGTCCCTTTATTTTTGACGTGGATAATTGAAATTATAGGCCAAAACAGATTTTCAACAATGTCTGCACTCTCACGTGACTAGATTTCTACGAGAATGTTTTCAAAATGTTCTCGAAGTTATAACTTTATCTTTTCTACGTCACTGTCAAATTTTCTCATGAGAAGATTCCACAGTTCCTTGAAAACAACTGTACTTTCGTCACAAGAGTGCGATTCTTGAATAATCAGTTCATTTCCTGGGCTGGCACTTTCATTCCTACCACTCCATGCATACGCTTTAGGTGCATATTAGTGTTGAGTCCTGCATGGAGGCGATGGCAATAAGCCCAATTAGTCACCGTCCGTTCGTAGTTAGCCTCAAAGAACTCACCGAATTCCCTAGTGTCGGAATCACCTTTCAGTTCAACTGTTAATTTACCAATCATCCTAGAAAAGGCAACTTCGTCTCTTTCCTCCGCTAGTACTCTAAGCACTTTGTAGATATCAACTTGTTTCTCGCGTCCTTTTATTTTGCTGAGGTTTCTCCTCCATGCCCGATCTGCATACCACGAACAAAATAAACGAAACTTGGGGGCATCATGACTGCAAGCCATGCATTATAAAATGTATCAGTTATTTCTGACATGGACACTTTAGGGTTCAACGCGTCTGGAAGAGCATTTCTAATCGTCGTAAATAAAATTTTAAATACTGCTGTGTCAGACTTATTTGATAGAATGAAAGTGCACGGTAAACCCTGACATTTATCATCTATCATCAAGAGAGTATTCGGTTCGAAAGTGTATTTACTTACACCGTGGGTACTATCAGTACAAATAATGTTTCTTCCAAAACGTTCAAGTATTTTTTTCTGCCCTTCATTGATAATAATGAGAGCAAAATCTTCCTCATTTAGCTCAGGATTTGCATTAGAAGATATTTTCTGACCTTTGTAGAAACAAACTACGCCGCCGATTTCCTGCCTTTCTTTGATCCACGATTCAACACACGCACAATCGTTACCATGGCGTACAGCTTAGACCTTTAAATTGTACTGCAACTCAATGTTTAAAAGTTCCTTTATAGTGAGTAAGTGCACACGCTCTACGTCAGTACCACCGACAGAATCCCTAATTTCACCCAATATATTATCGAGTGGAATTTCCATTGCAATTTTTGTTGCCAGCTCTTTTCTGTCTGATTCAGAGTCTCAACCGACCTAACTCGCCCTGGTGACCGACATGAGATTTACAGTACGACGCTGATACTTTTCCTGATAAATGAAATAATTATAACATCAATTGACGCTGGGCAGTGTCCATTTATTTTATTGCTACCAAGCATATTTGATGGCGCTGTTCATTTCCTTTACATTTTCAAATTACCGTCTCTGTGGCATCGATACGAACATTTCACTGAGCCATCAATCTGTCGAATATATTTTGACCGCCATGTAGCAAATTTGCACAAATCTTCCTTTTTTACTGTTTTACTTTATTTATCTATTCCAACGAGCCAAAGACTCGAATACAGGAATTGTACAATACAATTTGGTAAGCGTCTGAAATTAATATAATACATATACATTGGCTGCAAATAAATACATACATTTGTTATAATGAACGTTAATCTAAATATTTCCTTTACGTTACCATTACACAAATTCTTATCAAGAAAGTCGTCTACTTACTTAGATACTGATTCCATAGTACCGGGGATTAATTTTGAAAGATGAGAGATTGGAAACTGATTTTAAATCTCTTGGAAGATGGATTATATGATTGATTGGCTGAGAATTTAAAGCTACAGTTGCCATACTTATATGAGTGTATTTGAAAGCGAGCTACCGGTATGTCACCTGTTTGTCGTGTGTTATAATTACGAATGTCTGAATTCAGTGTGTAGTTACTATAGTGCAGGACACTGTTTAGTTTAATTTTGTGAATTAATATTGATGATCTAAAAGCAGTGCACATAGATAAGGGCATAATTTTACTATTGGCGTTTAGAACTCGAGTGGTGTGTCAAAAGAAGGATTATAGATATTTTTGATTGCTCTATTTTGTATTACCATAAATTCATGAAGGACTGTCTTTCTGCAACGAGACCAAATTACGTTTAGGTATTGTAAGTGACTGTGAATGAGTGAGTAATATACTGTAAGTAGAACTTTTCTAAGGACGATATATCTTAATCTTCTCAATAGCCCAGAAACTGGAGCTATCTTTTTTGCAATGTAATCAACATGCTCTACCCAGCTTAAATGTTTATCTATTATTAGACCCAGATATTTAAAGTGATCGACCTTACCTATTTCCGTATTGTTAATATATATCTTTGAATGATTAATATTTTTTACACTGCTTAGTTATTATCATACATTTAGTTTTATTGACGTTCATAGTTAATTTATTGATACTGAGCTACTTGTTTATTGCGATGATGTCTTCTTTCATATCATTGATCACCGAGTCCACTTTGTCACCTGTGTAGAATACATTTGTATCATCAGCGTAAAGCATAATTTTACCCTTTACATTTAGAATATGTATATCATTTATGTATATCAGAAAAAATGTAGGGCCCAAGGTAGACCCTTGTGGAACCCCACAATTCACCTCTCTGTCGTGCTCTGATAACTATTGACGGAAAAAATTGCTTTCTTTCACTAAGGTAGCTGCGGAACCACTCTAATGCAACACCACGTATTCCAGCATCTTCTAATTTAGATAACAGAATTTCGTGATTTACCGTGTCGAAAGCTTTAGCGAGATCAATAAACAATCCGGCCGCAATCTGGTTACCGTCAACGCTTTCCTGAAACATCGAAACAAGATCAGTAACTGCGAGTTCTGTGCTGAAACCATACTGGGATCGATAAAAAATCTGTTTTTTAAGAAAATCCATTAGCCTTAGCTTTATAATGCTTTCTAATATGTTGGAAATGATGGGTAGTATGGATATATTTTGGTTTTCCAGTCTTTAAACTCATATTCGTTTCAGTTCAGTCTTAACTGGTATGTAATGATCACTGATAAAATGTTGAATAATTTCCTCTCTAGTTCCACGATCTTCTGCAAAAGGGAAGAATTTCATTTTCGATTGAGTTTCAGAAATCTGGTTCCTATGCTTTAAATTTTGATGGTGCATAAAACTGAATTTATTATTCGTACTAAAGGAGCACAGATCACACTGAAACTCGGGAGAGGAATTAGAATGTTTCGATCTGGCATAACTGTTTAAGATTTTCCTATAATTAAAATCCTTATTGCAAACACCGAACCTGTATTTCTCCATTCTAAGAATGCCAGGGAACTGGTGCGTCACCTCCAATTACTAATTAGAAGGCTCTAGACCGTTCTTTCTATATATACTTCACTCGCTAATATTCTCAACACTTATCAACAACGCTTCAGCGGGAAATTAGCCTATAAATCTAGCTGTAGCCGCCAGTTCATGTGGAAAGACGCGCCATTTAGAATGCCAAAGTTCTCTATAGTTATATTTCACTCACCAATTCTCAACACTAAACAACTAAGTTTCAGTGGTAAACTGTGCCTATAAAATCAGCTGTAGGCGCCAGTTCATACAAAAATATGTGGCAGATAGAATGCCAAACGAAGCAAGACCGAACTTAGCCGAGTTGCTCCGAGTGCCTGCACATTGTCAGGTGCTAGACGCAAGTCGTGTAGGTGGTGTGTGGGGTCATGTTTACATTCAGTTTGGTTTATACCGCTCACATGTGTGGTTGGTTGAGGTTATCTTAGTACAGGAATTCACGATTTAATTTCCCACTGAATTCTTTTGTATGTTAAATAGTGCTGCAGTAACCTTTTATTGATCCTTTCATTGGTTATCTAGATATTTTTATTGTGTTAGTGATGATTTTAGTATTTAGACGTTTTTTCAGTAAGTGGTGTTAAATTGACAAAATGGCACTTCACTTCATTCATCTGTGAAGTTCAGAAGAAATTCGTTAAACCATTCACTGTAATAGTGAAGGAAGATTATGCGCTGTTTGTGAAGATGGACGATGAGACATTTATTAACGTTCCATCAGGGAGATTTAGAGTTTCAAGTTCATTTGCAGTTCATGTGTTTCACAAAAAATTGTGTTTGCCTACAGAGAATTTTAGGTGTGTATTGGAATCTGATGCTTGTGAAGATCTGAAATATTACAGTTGGATGAAGTTTGACACTTTGGTAAGTCATCTCACGAGTTATTCTGATGATAATATTGGTCTCACTGATAAACTTTCTCTTTTGAAGAACCTTGTGAAAAAATGCACTTGAGTTATACTGCGACTGTTATGTAGAAAGAATTAGTAAAATGAAATTTGTCCTGGAGCAGTTAGAGCTCTCTATAACTGATCAAATAAACTCTCCAGAACTAATGATATGGGCTGTGACATTCTCTTATTATACCAAACGTTGATAACTTTACCAAAGAAAATTGAATGTGTCCTCCTATTCAGTACATAATATAACTCCATAATTATATGGAGTAATAAAAGTCAACCATGTTTCGTCTCGCCTGAGTCATGTTCAGTGAACAAAAAGGGGGTTAAAGGTATTTACGTAATATAAGCTCAAATGTGTTAAAAACATAAAGAAGGAACAAATGAAAAACAAAAGAGGCATGATGGATATAAAAACCAATTCAATATATACACATTTCCATCATTGGGTGGAGTAATAATCGATTCGTTTGAGACATATTCAGTGAAAAAAGTTAACATTTTACATAATTGAAGCTGAAAGGTGTGTTAAAACCTATGAGGAAAATAATGAAAACAAATGAGATAAGACGGAAACGAACAAAAAGTGTTTATAGTGAGGTTGTGGACCTGTTAGTCTAAAAATGTTGTTGTTTGATATAATTAAAAATAGTACTAAATTACTGTGTTAAGAATACAAAATTGACAGTCTGTCTTTTTAGAGTCAACATCACCACGAATAGAAGATGAGCGAAAAATTTGAGAATCTAAGTTTGAGAGGAAACACGTACCAGGTGAAATGTGTGTGGCACGTGTTGGAAAACCGACAATGAATATAAAATTTTAGAACAGTAGCACCCTCGAAAGATCTGATCTTCCCAATTTTAGCGGTCCCGTTCTCGTTTCCGATGTTGGCTAGGTGTGGTTGCCTTATTTTAAGTAGTCAGGAGGGCAGCGAAAAAAATTGAGACGCTGTGTTAGAGAAGATAACAGATGCATGGTATACCGTATGTGACAATTTTTTCGTTATACGTACTATTCTAAGTTTCACATGAAACAATATGGTATCGGTTCTACTTCAAAGCAACAGAATATGTTATACACTGAGCTTTTTTGATAGCTGTGTAGTTTTACAGGGGCATTAACAATACTGGTACAATATATGCGCATTATAATGAATTACAAAATAAACTGGAATACACTGACATTAAATACATTTAGTATCACAATATTTTCATTAATGTAAATGCTAGACTAAACATGCAAGTTTCAAATTTACAAACAACAATTGTATTACACTTGCCAATAAGAAACTGTTATATGCACATGGGGAGCAAACATTGAAACCGAGGCTGAGAGAAAAGGGGACGTGTCCGACTTTGAATGACTTATCCAATATTCACTACATTTAGACCAGCACGATTATTATAATTAATGCACACTCTTCGTAAAATACTACTATGATACACACAGTCCGGCCTCGCGGTTCAGCAACTAACCTCAGGTATCAGCCAGTAAGGTAAGTCACCCCTCGTACCAGCCGGGCCGTCGGAGTATGCCGCAGACTCGTCTCGACTCGACATACCGGCAACAGAAACAACAGACACCTCGTCGGAAACTGTTGGATAAGTATACAAACGTCACTCCAGTGTTACATCAGTCACGAGCTACTCAAAGTTCTGCTAGTTCTACCAGTGTGTATACAGTTCAAGAAATTCTCAATCAACTCAACCACGAAGAAGACATGTCTGAGGCAAATCTTAATTTCCAACGGCCATGCAAGCTATGTCAGACCGCTTCCGAGATTTGGAGGCCAAGATGGACTCTTTTTTAGAAGAGGACCGACAAGACGACGACGGAGGTACGGAAGATCAGGACCTTCCCCCTCAGCAAGAAGTCATCCAGTGGAAAAGCCTGCAGCAGGCCACATACGACAAGGGCCTCCCAACTCCACCCGACGTCAAGGTCTACCAGATCGCACTCGCGTTACGGGACCAGCTCACTCTCATCCCTATAGGACGCGACCACCACGACGCAGCAACCACCCTATGGGCTCTCTCAGCTTGGCCACGCTTAGACCAAGCCCAAAGAAAATACTTCTTCAATCGGGCCAACTTATTATATCTAGCCCTAGCCCAGGGGTGGGACGTGGCCGTTCAGGTGGACCGAGCAACAGGGGACCAGGTCGCCGTGCTACCGAAAGGCTTCTCCTACACACCGACTCTCCACCAGCCCGCGGTCAACCGCGGAGCCAGCTCATCTCGGCCAGGAAGAGGACGCGGACGTCGCGGGGCGGCGAGCAAAGCATCAGCACCAAAGGCATGAAGCTGCAACTGGCCGAAGGACAGCGGCGAACCTCTCGTCGCCGGCTGCTGCGACAGACCGCTCTCTACACTCTTAACAGGTCCCTCGCGGGCCTGCCTGAGACCTCCTAACTTTGTTGATTTCTTCTTGTATATACCATTTCTTTGTCTTCAATTGTATTTGTATGCATCTTCATTTGCAAAGAGCTATATATATATTTATGTTTGTAACAGGTTTCGGCCTGCATGCCTGCAATTGTATGGAAACCTTTTGTAATAAACAGCACCGAGGAACTGACCCTGTTTGGGGTATTCCCTCGCTGCCTCTCTCGCGGCTAAACGCCAGTGTTGCCTCTCCATACACGCGATTCGCACCCGGCCTATAAAAGCCGGGATGGAAGGCAGCTAGGAGTCAGTTGGTCGTGAGAGAGGTTCAGCTGAACCGGCCTATAAAAGCCGGGATGCAAGGCAGTTCGGGGTCAGTTGGTCGTGGGAGAGGTACATACAAACACAATTGAAGACAAAGAAATTATATATACAAGAAGAAGTCAACAAAGTTAGGAGGTCTCAGGCAGGCCCGTGAAGGACCTGTTAAGAATGTAGAGAGTTGTCTGGCGCAGGAGCTGGCGACGAGAGGTTCGCCGCTGTCCTGCGGCCAGTTGCAGCTTCATACCTTTGGTGCTGATGCTTTGCTCGCCGCCCCGCGACGTCCGCGTCCTCTTCCTGGCCGAGATGAGCTGGCTCCGCGGGTGACCGCGGGCTGGTGGAGAGTCGGTGTGTAGGAGAAGCCTTTCGGTAGCACGGAGACCTGGTCCCCTGTTGCTCGGTCCACCTGAACGGCCACGTCCCACCCTGGGCTAGGGCTAGATATAATAAGTTGGCCCGATTGAAGAAGTAATTTCTTTGGGCTTGGTCTAGGCGTAGCCAAGCTGAGAGAGCCCATAGGGTGGTTGCTGCGTCGTGGTGGTCGCGTCCTGTAGGGATGAGAGTGAGCTGGTCCCGTAACGCGAGTGCGATCTGGTAGACCTTGACGTCGGGTGGAGTTGGGAGGCCCTTGTCGTATGTGGCCTGCTGCAGGCTTTTCCACTGGATGACTTCTTGCTGAGGGGGAAGGTCCTGATCTTCCGTACCTCCGTCGTCGTCTTGTCGGTCCTCTTCTAAAAAAGAGTCCATCTTGGTCTCCAAATACGGAAGCGGTCTGACATAGCTTGCATGGCCGTGGAAATTAAGATTTGCCTGAGATATGTCTTCTTCGTGGTTGAGTTGATTGAGAATTTCTTGAACTGTATACACACTGGTAGAACTAGCAGAACTTTGAGTAGCACGTGACTGATATAACACTGGAGTGACGTTTGTAGACTTATCGTGATTTGTCCGACCACATCACTTTACAGTGTCCATCGCTGGTGACTGGCGACAAATGCGCGTCGTTGTGGCCGATGACGTTGGGTTAACAGTGGCACCCGTGTGTGGCGCCGGCTCCCATAACCCATAGAACCCATGTTCCTACGGATTGTCCACTGGGAGACGTGTCTAGCACAGCCTGTGTTGAATTGAGCCGTGATTTGTTGCACGGGTGCCCCTCTGTCACTATTGACAATCCGTCTCAGATGTCGCCAGTAACGGTCATCGAGGGTGGCTGGAAGGCCGGTCGTTCGTCTGTTGTGGACGGTGACATCCGCATTAAACCATTCACGATACGCCCTGGACACGGTTGATCGTGTGAAGCCGAATTACCGCACCACTTCCAAAATCGCACTTTCCATCCGTCGGGATACCGACCAACATACCCCGTTCGAACGCTGTCAGCTCACGACGACGTTCCATGTTACACCTGTCACATGCACAGCCAATGCTCACAAGGTCTCCTATACAACTGCCGCTGGCACAGGGGGCGTGTGGTGCGCAGACAACACACCTGCGCATCAGTGCTCCGCTATCCCATGACATTTGCTCAGTCAGTGTATATAGACAAATTTGGTAAAATAAGTGGACTTGCATTAGGAAGCTCATTAGGTTTATGTGGTAATATAGTATGATGCCTTTACTATTAAACATTTTATCCATGTTGACAAATTTTCATGTGTGAAATGTTTTATGGATACGATTGAATTTTTCCCAGGTTCCCAATTATCCCGTTTACAATGACAAATCCATTTTTGCTTTAATTCTCTCATCTGGAGGAAACCTAAACGATGTAATAAAACTTTCTTTTTTATGCCATAATTGCTACGACACATGGGAACACAACATTATCTGGGCATCTGAAAATATATCAAACGTTTTATTAGGCCTAATAACCCAAATTCAGTCTGCGCCTTACCAAGTAATAATACTATGATTTATCTTCACACTAATTACTTTCGTTTTTTTTTCGGAGATGCCAGAATGTTGTTCCGTAGAAGTTCTTTAACGTGTCAGTAAATATATCGACACGAGCCCGAAGTATTTGAGCACCTTCAAAAACCACTGCACTGTACCAGGATTGAGCCTGCCAAGTTGGGGTCTGAAGGCCAGCGTTTTGCCGTCCAAACTATTCATCACTGTACGGCTCCAAGGCTAAATGGTTATCGTGCTGGCCTTTGGTCACAGAGGTCCCGGGTTCGAATCCCGACAGCGTCTGGTATTTTAACCTTAATTAGTTAACTTCAATCAATCAATCAATACTGATCTGCATTTAGGGCAGTCGCCAGGTGGCAGATTCCCTATTTGTTGTTTTCCTAGCCTTTTCCTAAATGATTTCAAAGAAATTGAGAATTTATTGAACATCTCTCTTGGTAAGTTATTCCAATCCCTAACTCCCCTTCCTATAAATGAATATTTGCCCCAGTTTGTCCTCTTGAATTCCAACTTCATCTTCATATTGTGATCTTTCCTACTTTTATAAACGCCATTCAAACTTATTCGTCTACTAATGTCATTCCACGCCATCTCTCCGCTGACAGCTCGGAACATACCTCTTAGTCGAGCAGCTCTTCTTCTTTCTCTCAATTCTTCCCAACCCAAACATTGCAACATTTTTGTAACGCTACTCTTTTGTCGGAAATCACTCAGAACAAATCGAGCTTCTTTTCATTGGATTTTTTCCAGTTCTTGAATCAGGTAATCCTGGTGAGGGTCCCGTACACTGGAACCATACTCTAGTTGGGGTCTTACCAGAGACTTATATGCCCTCTCCTTTACATCCTTACTACAACCCCTAAACACCCTCATAACCATGTGCAGAGATCTGTACCCTTTATTTACAATCCCATTTACGTGATTACCCCAATGAAGATCTTTCCTTATATTAACACCTAGATACTTACAATGATCCCCAAAAGGAACTTCCACCCCATCAACGCAGTAATTAAAACTGAGAGGACTTTTCCTACTTGTAAAACTCACAACCTGACTTTTAACCTCGTCTATCAACATACCATTGCCTGCTGTCCATCCCACAACATTTTCGAGGTCACGTTGCAGTTGCTCACAATCTTGTAACTTATTTATCACTCTATAGAGAATAACATCATCCGCAAAAAGCCTTACCTCCGATTCCACTCCTTTACTCATATCATTTATATATATAAGAAAACATAATGGTCCGATAATACTGCCTTGAGGAATTCCCCTCTTAATTATTACAGGGTCAGATAAAGCTTCACCTACTCTAATTCTCTGAGATCTATTTTCTAGAAATATAGCAACCCATTCAGTCACTCTTTTGTCTAGTCCAATTGCACTCATTTTTGCCAGTAGTCTCCCATGATCCACCCTATCAAATGCTTTAGACAGGTCAATCGCGATACAGTCAATTTGACCTCCAGATTCCAAGATATCTGCTATATCTTGCTGGAATCCTACAAGTTGAGCTTCAGTGAAATAACCTTTCCTAAAACCGAATTGCCTTCTATCGAACCAGTTATTAATTTCACAAACATGTCTAATATAATCAGAAAGAATGCCTTCCCAAAGCTTACATACAATGCACGTCAAACTTACTGGCCTGTAATTTTCAGCTTTATGTCTATCACCCTTTCCTTTATACACAGGGGCAACTTTAGCAACTCTCCATTCATCTGGTATAGCTCCTCCGACCAAACAATAATCAAATAAGTACTTCAGATATGGTACTATATCCCAACCCATTGTCTTTAGTATATCCCCAGAAATCTGATAAATTCCAGTCGCTTATCTAGTTTTTAACTTTTGTATCTTATTGTAAATGTCATTGTTATCATATGTAAATTTTATTACTTCTTTGGCCTTAGTCTCCTCCTCTATCTCGACATTATCCTTGTAACCAACAATCTTTACATACTGCTGACTGAATACTTCTGCCTATTGAAGATCCTCACATACACACTCCCCTTGTGCATTAATTATTCCTGGAATGTCCTTCTTGGAACCTGTTTCTGCCTTAAAATACCTATACATACCATTCCATTTTTCACTAAAATTCGTATGACTGCCAATTATGCTTGCCATCATATTATCCTTAGCTGCCTTCTTTGCTAGATTCAATTTTCTAGTAAGTTCCTTCAATTTCTCCTTACTTCCACAGCTATTTCTAACTTTATTTCTTTCCAGTCTGCACCTCTTTCTTAGTCTCTTTATTTCTCTATTATACACTGACTGACAGAGCAAATGCAACACCAAGAAGGAGTGGTCAGAACTTTATGCCAATTGCAGGGTAGACTGACGTCACTGAGGTATGCTCATGATGTGAAATGCGCCGCTGTGCTGCGCACGTAGCGAACGATAAATGGGACACGGCGTTGGCGAATGGCCCACTTCGTACCGTGATTTCTCAGCCGACAGTCATTGTAGAACGTGTTGTCGTGTGCCACAGGACACGTGTATAGCTAAGAATGCCAGGCCGCCGTCAACGGAGGCATTTCCAGCAGACAGACGACTTTACGAGGGGTATGGTGATCGGGCTGAGAAGGGCAGGTTGGTCGCTTCGTCAAATCGCAGCCGATACCCATAGGGATGTGTCCACGGTGCAGCGCCTGTGGCGAAGATGGTTGGCGCAGGGACATGTGGCACGTGCGAGGGGTCCAGGCGCAGCCCGAGTGACGTCAGCACGCGAGGATCGGCGCATCCGCCGCCAAACGGTGGCAGCCCCGCACGCCACGTCAACCGCCATCCTTCAGCATGTGCAAGACACCCTGGCTGTTCCAATATCGACCAGAACAATTTCCCGTCGATTGGTTGAAGGAGGCCTGCACTCCCGGCGCCCGCTTAGAAGACTACCATTGACTCCACAGCATAGACGTGCACGCCTGGCATGGTGCCGGGCTAGAGCGACTTGGATGAGGGAATGGCGGAACGTCGTGTTCTCCGATGAGTCACGCTTCTGTTCTGTCAGTGATAGTCACCGCAGACGAGTGTGGCGTCGGCGTGGAGAAAGGTCAAATCCGGCAGTAACTGTGGAGCGCCCTACCGCTAGACAACGCGGCATCATGGTTTGGGGCGCTATTGCGTATGATTCCACGTCACCTCTAGTGCGTATTCAAGGCACGTTAAATGCCCACCGCTACGTGCAGCATGTGCTGCGGCCGGTGGCACTTCCGTACCTTCAGGGGCTGCCCAATGCTCTGTTTCAGCAGGATAATGCCCGCCCACACACTGCTCGCATCTCCCAACAGGCTCTACGAGGTGTACAGATGCTTCCGTGGACAGCGTACTCTCCGGATCTCTCACCAATCGAACACGTGTGGGATCTCATTGGACGCCGTTTGCAAACTCTGCCCCAGCCTCGTACGGACGACCAACTGTGTCAAATGGTTGACAGAGAATGGAGAACCATCCCTCAGGACACCATCCGCACTCTTATTGACTCTGTACCTCGACGTGTTTCTGCGTGCATCGCCGCCCGCGGTGGTCCTACATCCTACTGAGTCGATGCCGTGCGCATTGTGTAACCTGCATATCGGTTTGAAATAAACATCAATTATTCGCCCGTGCCGTCTCTGTTTTTTCCGCAACTTTCATCCCTTTCGAACCACTCCTTCTTGGTGTTGCATTTGCTCTGTCAGTCAGTGTAATAAGGTGGGTCTTTACGATTCCTTACCACCCTTAATGGTACAAACCTGTTTTCGCATTCCTCAACAATTTCTTTAAACCCATCCCAGAGTCTGTTTACATTTATATTTACCGTTTTCCACCGATCATAGTTACTTTTTAGAAACTGCCTCATGCCTGCTTTATCAGCCATATGGTACTGCCTAACAGTCCTACTTTTAAGACCTTCCTTTCTATCACACTTATTTTTAACTACCACAAAAACAGCGTCATGATCACTGATACCATCTATTACCTCAGTTTCCCTATAGAGCTCATCTGGTTTTATCAGCACCACATCCAGGATATTTTTTCCCTCTGGTTGGTTCCATCACTTTCTGAATCAGCTGTCCTTTCCATATTAACTTATTTGCCATTTGTTGGTCATGCTTCCTGTCGTTCGCATTTCCTTCCCAATTGACATCTGGCAAATTCAGATCTCCCGCTACAATCACATTTCTTTCCATGTCGTTTCCCACATAGCTGACTATCCTATCAAATAATTCCGAATCCGCGTCAGTGCTACCCTTTCCCGATCTGTACACTCCAAATATATCAAGTTGCCTATTATCTTTAGAAATGAGCCTTACACCTAGAATTTCATGTGTCTCATCTTTAACTTTTTCGTAGCTTACAAATTCTTCTTTCACCAGAATGAACACTCCGCCTCCCACCCTTCCAATCCTATCTCTACGATACACACTCCAGTGCCGTGAGAAAATTTCTGCATCCGTTATATCATTTCTCAGCCATGATTCAACTCCTATTACAGTATCTGGTGAATATATATCTATTAAATTACTTAATTCTATTCCTTTCCTTACAATACTTCTACAGTTCAACACTAACAATTTTATGTCATCCCTACTTGATTTCCAGTTCCCTATTCCCTTATCAGCGCTCCCTAGGCCATCCCGTTTCCCTGAATGTACCTCCCTATTACCCTTCCAAACAAATTTCCTAACTTATACGTACCACTGCGGTTTAAATGAAGGCCATCTGAGCGCAGATCCCTATCTCCTACCCACCCATTTGGATCTAGAAATTTCACTCCCAGTTTCCCACATACCCACTCCATAGTCTCATTTAAATCCCCAATCACCCTCCAGTCAGTATCCCTCCTACACAGTATTCCACTAATAACAATCTCCGCTTTCTTAAACTTCACCCGTGCTGCATTTACCAGATCCCACACATCTCCAACTATGTTGGTACTTATATCAGCTTGCCTTACGTTGTTGGTACCAACGTGAAACACTACCACCTTCTCCTTCCCCTCCTCCCTCTCTTCTACTTTCCTCAACATCTGCCTCAACCTAAATCCTGGATAACACTCTACCCTGGTACCCTTTCCTCCACACACTTTCCCCACGTGTCTAACGATGGAATCCCACATGACCAGAGCCTCAACCCTACCCACCTCGTTTCATCCCCCCCCCCCCTCCTGGTCAGCCCTATCTTTCCTGATAACTGCAGAAGCTACTTCCACCTCCCTTTTCTCCTTCCCATGACCCTGTTCCACCTGTCTTTTCCCATCATCTACTCTACATTTTCCTTTCCTACCTTTTCCCTTCCTCCTACGTCCACACATCTCAGCAACAGTTCCCTGTCCCTCATCTTCCCTCTGTTGTTCTACCTAGAGTGACTCGTACCGATTTTGCACAGACACCTGTCCTGAATTCTGATCCTGAATAGAGCTCTTAGCCTGCAATCTCCTTCCCCTTAGAACATTAGACCACGTGTCTTCTACAACTCCTCCCTTTCCTTCCCCTCCCTCTTGTACACCTACTGTAACCTGTACGTTGTTTGAGGGAGTCCTATCTTCCTTCGCTGGCACGGCGGCTGGATGTATATGTCGTCTTAATCATCATTTCATCCTCATCACCACGTGCAGGTCGCATACGAGTGTCAAATCAAAAGGCCTGCATCTGGCGAGCCGAACTTGTCCTCGGACAGTCCCGGCACTAAAAGCCATATGCTATTTCATACTCAGCCCTGCTGCGCCTTCACATATGTCGATAATAGGCTCTACGTATGCTTATTTAATCAATTATCTTATATATGCTCGAACATATCCGTGAAAAATAAAACGAAGTTCACTACACAACATAAACGGATAGCTCCCGCACTTTCACCTTGGCCTTCCCTGCATGTTGCCAAACTTACAATAACCTGGCTTACAACTGTAGTCGGCCGTGGCTGCGGCTTTACCAATTGTGTAAATACTTGCAGGGATCACTAAACTGCTGAATTACACCAAGAGAAAACTCACATACACACACAATTATGAATGAAGTTCTTTGTCATCCATAGCTTTCTATATCATGCTGGCTTGGTTGTACAACTGCCCGGTCAACAAGAAAAAATATCTGGCCCTCTATAAATTGTTGCTAGAAGTTTAACTGACAGAACTGTGTATGATGACATCTGTATTGCCACAGAGGCTGAGTAGTGGGCGTGTCATACACAGTGCATGATTCTTTAATTTTTTAATGCCATTTGCTGTTCGAATTTCAATTTAAAATTTAGGGATTATATTCATCTTGATATATACCTTCAAGAATTCAAATACAAATAAATTGTGACTTTTTCAAGTTACGTACTGCATCAATATTTATTGACGTACGGTTCCTTTGGAATAGCTTTTTATAATAATAATAATAATAATAATAATAATAATAATAATAATAATAATAAGAAGAAGAAGAAGAAGAAGAAGAAGAAGAAGAAGAAGAAGAAGAAGAAGAAGAAGAAGGTGCACTCAGTTGAGCATCTTAGTCCTTACTGTAGTCTGTGATCGACTTCGTTCTTTTCGTTCACTTTAGTATGTGGTATGTGTCACAATTTTTGCCGCACAGCACACACACGCAATCTATGTCTGGTTTGTGAAATCGCTTTTGTTTACACCACCGCCGTTTCGATCCTTCTATACTGCCTGCTCTATGCGAGCCTTTTTGCGACTACGCTGCGACAAAATTTCTCCGCTAGATGGCAGACCTAGACGCACAATGTTCTAAACTTATTCTAATGACGACAGCCTACAAAACACTATGCAGTATGGTCATATGTTTACTTAAGCTCGTAAATTACATCAGTAATATTCAATATCGGTAATATTACCTGTATGAAGTCGCAGTTGGCCTCTTCATGCACAATTTAAAGATTTTCCTGGACGAAGGTTTGGAGTGGTACCGTAATTTTGTGTTCTTGCCAACGCAATATCAAATAATAGAGGTCTTACGAACTTGGTTAGGATAATATCACTAACAGTTTGCTGATGTTCTTTGACCTCGCACTGTAACAAAACACATTCTGAAAGGATTTTTTCTTGCTATTTGTTTTACGTCACACCGACAGATTAGGTCTTATTGCGACGATGGGATAGGAAAGGCCTAGGAATGGGAAGGAAGCGGCCGTGGCCTTAATTAAGGTACAGCCCCAGCATTTGCCTGGTGTGAAAATGGGAAACGACGGAAAACCATCTTCAGGGCTGCCAACAGTATGCAAGCTCACAGTTGCGCGCTCCTAACCACACGGCCAACTCGCCCGGTATTCTGAACGGGAAGACGTCGCAAGTCCTCGTATTACGCAAGTACGTTTGAAGAACTTCGACAATAGGGCACAGCAGCTGAAACGAACTCCTGCAGATGTTTCACCAGAGCAACAAAACAAGGTTTCGGGTATCGAACTCCTCCTCTGTCCTGATGCATAATCCGTTCCATTTAGCGGTGTCGAAGCTTTAGGCAGTGAGATGTTGCTGACACAAATGTCACACTCCATCCTCTCTTCAACAACAACCTAGAACCCACAAATTAGGATTTGATTTCCTGTTTCTAGTTTGATTGGAATATTATCGTCTAGATATCTGAGGTTGTCCAAAATGTTTAAACATTAAGACGTTTGTTTTGTGATTGTCCGTCACAATTCTTATCACAAGGAATCCACTAGCCTCCACGGCTTTAATCACCTTCTGAAAAAAATCCGCAGCCTGTTTCCAGTCATTTGACCGGGTCAGAAATGGACTGAATGAAGCCCCCATCTAGCAGCGAGGATAGGAATTGTGTCGGCTGCCGAAGCCTGTCGCATTCCTCTGGGGCAATGATTGATGAATGGCAGATTAAATGAAATGATATTCGACAGTGTTGCTGGAATGAAATATGACAGGGAAAACCGGAGTATCCGGAGAAAAACCTGTCCCGCCTCCGCTTTGTCCAGCACAAATCTCACATGTAGTGACCGGGATTTGAACCACAGAACCCAGCGGTGAGAGGCCGGCGCGCTGCCGCCTGAGTCGCGGAGGCTCCATCACCTTCTGTAATAAGGTGTAAAGGCACAGATGCGAGAGTAATCTGAGGATATCCAATTACTTCCTTTATTAGGCCCTTGCCTAGATAAAGCCGATAGACGCTTTTCTCTTAATCCCTTCTAGACGGTATTTCATGGAGTCGTATCTTTTCTGGCTGCGAACCACCTTGCCGAGATTGGCAAAATGGTACACAACAGCTGAATATTTCGGCGAAAGAATCTGAAGTTTCAGTTCTACGAAAAATATACCTTGCACAAACGAAAAAAGAAAACAGGTACCAACACCTTAAAATCACTTTTGAAATATCTATAAGCATAGCATGATTAATTCATTTGACAGTTCTATACAAAATATCTCTTGTACAAACGGAAATGACCACACACGTTTACTCATTGTACGAAATAACTCAGGTTTTCACACACATTCATGCACCAATAACACAGTGCTACACCCAAACTGACAGCGAAGATTGTGCGTCTACTGCTGCACTCTTACGGCGACCTGGAGAAATATTGGTAGTCGCGCCTTCCTGTGTTAAGCTAGTGGCATAGAGCAGGCAGTATAAGAAAATCGAGACGGCGGTGGTTTACACAGCTTGTAGTGAAAACCGTGTACTGAAAGTCTGGCTATCACATGTCTTTGCTTCTGATTTTCTCTGGTCCAGGACTTCTCCACCATAGCAGGCGAGCTGTAGAATTCCAGCCGTATTTCTTCTCTCTTCTTATTTCGGTTCCTTAGTAGCTCTTGATATGGTCCTGTTGATGGTAGGTGGCGTTGGATCCTGATGTCCTCTATAAAGTAGGTTTCTCACATCATCTCGTATAGAAGTCGTGAGGGGACTGTCTTCCCTACTCCCATTGCTCTTTTCATATACAGTACGCGAACCGTTTCTTGGGCCCTGAACTCCATAGTACTGAATGGGAACTAGGGCTCAAGAAAAGGTTCGCGTACTATACATCGCCTTCACCTTCTCAATTTTGGTTAATTAATCTATTTTTAACTTTTCCCAGATGATCTGTATGCCGTAGGTGATGATCGGGGCTATTGCACTTCTAAATAGTGCCATCGCCGTGCTGATAGACAAGTTCCCGATATTGTTTATGTAGCATATTGCCCTGATTGCTGCTGCTGTCCTTTCTTCTATGTGAAGACTGTATGATGATGCTGTTGTTTGCATTGTAACCCCTAGGTATTTGAATTTGTTAACTCTCTCTAGTGGATTGCCTGAAAATACAATTTTGTCAGTCGCTGCTGCTTTTCCACCCTTCCTAAAAGTCAACTGTACAGTTTTCTCTTGGTTTATAGTGCCATCGTTTTCCCTGGCCCTATTCTCCAGCTTGTTAATTGCTTCTTGTACTTCTGTTCTTATAGGAGACCCGATCACCATGTAATCTGCATATAGAATTATGGGTGTATTTGAGATCTCCTTAATGATTTTCATTATGTCCGCTGTATGGATGTTAAATAGTGTAGGACTAATAGGGTCCCCCTGTAATACTCCATTTGTTTGAATAATCCGTTTCTATGTTTCCACGTTGTTGTTTATACATATGTAGTTATACTTTAAGAGATATTCTGTTATCCTTGCAATTGGGTGGTCCTTTCCGGTCATTCCTTTATGTTTCTCGATAAGCTTCTTCCTGTTTACCAGATCGAACGCTTTCCTGTAGTCTACAAATACAGCATAATACTTCTGCCCCGGGTGTCTAAGGGAGTCTTCTATTTGCTCTAATAGGTAGGAAATTGCTTGTAATGAACTCCTGCCTTTCCTGAATCCAAATTGACATTCAGGTATTTGATTGTCGATATTTTCCAGTAGTCTTTCATTTAGAACTTTCGTGAACATCTTGAACGTAGCACTTTCCAATACCACTCCCCTGTATGAGTCCAGGCTTGTAGTACTTCCTTTCCCTTTGTAGAGAATCTTCATGGTTGCTGTTCTCCAGCTATCGGGTATCTGTTCTAATTCAATGCATTTGTTCATTAGATCTACCCAGAGATCTTGCATAATATCCATAGATTCCTTCAGGTGCTCGATGCAGATATTGTCTGGTCCCGCTGCCTTTTTATTTTTCTCTCCTTTATCGCCCGCCTTACTTCCTCCTTCGTTATTGGATCATGTGCGTGAACCTGTTGTATTTTTGGATCATATGCCTGGCCTTTCTGTTGCTGGTTTAGAATTTTGCTGAAGTGGTTTTCCCATGCCTCTACTGGTACTTCTCCTGTAGTGGGTGGGTTCCTCTTCATTAAGGCCTGTCTCCACTGATTAACATTTAACAACAACATGTTAAATGTTAAAAGTGTTAATTGTTAACTGGTGACACCATCAACATGTTAAATGTTGAATACTGTTTCATTTGACATTGTGTCCACACTTAATAAACATTTTAAACTTGACTTTCTTTGTTTATATATAGGTAGTTCATCATATCAATTTTGCGGTAATACATTTAGGTTGTGTCTAGTATTTTCAAACAAGGACATTGGATTTCGATGAAGAGGATTTGGCTTTGTTATTGCCACTGTTGCTTCTTGTTGTGATTTAGTTTTATTAGACAAATTTCCTCCCATCATCATGCTCATTGCTTCAAAAGCAAGCATCTTTGAAGTATAAACTTCGTCCTGCCCCTCCCCCCGACTTCCGTCTTTTCTGATTTTTTTTTTTGCAATACTCGACTGTACTGGGAGCGGAGAGACGCTAGGTTTTTTTTCGATGCACTCGCGGGAATAATTATAGATTATTTGAAGTTCCTGGAAACTGTCAGCTTCCTTCGCTTTATCTCTGTATTCTTTTGATGAGACATCCCATAAACAAGGCCTTTCTATTTTATCATTTATTAAGTCAAAGTAATCTTGTTCCACTCCATTTCTGACTATAAATTTTAGTATAGTGCAGAGAGAACGACACGCGTGCGCGTACCAGTATTGTATTTGTAGCTTATAACAAAGAGAATGAGTGTTGCGGATTGTTGTAACTGTAATCCTACTTCACGATAAGCACGTCCTGTCGTTTGCGTCGTTTGGCTATCTATTGACATGGAAACGGCAAGGAAGTACCGAAGCTGTGCCAACATCTCACGAACAACGAATTGACTTGACATGTTTTCCACTTCGAGCGGAAAACACGCCAACATGTTAAAAGTGTTAACCTCAACATTCTGAGTTAATATCAAAGTCAATTAGAAGACAATCACAATATACATGTCAATTGTAACATGTTAAATTTAACATGTTGGTGTTAAATGTTAATAACTGGAGACCAGCCTTTAAGAGCTATGAAATGGTCAGCCCTCACGTCCTCTGCCTGTTTCCTTGCTTCTCTCTCTATATGGTCAGCACTTTTCTGTTTTATTAGACGTTTGTCTTCTCTTCTTCTCTCAGCGTAGAATGTTAGGTCCGCTTGCTGTTTAGATAATTTGGCTCTGAATAGTGCTCTTAGTGTTTCCTTTCTCTTTCTGTAGCATTCCTGGTCTAACCATCTTTGTGCTCGCCTTGTCCTCCTTTCCAAGGTGGCTGTTTGCATTGTTTTTGTGGATATTTCTAAAGCCTCATCTAATTTTCCCTTCTCTATTTCTCCTGTACTATTCTTCAGGATTTCGAGATCCAGTTTTCTCGAGTATTTGATTCCCTCCACCACACTTGTCTTTGTTTGTTTAGTTTCCATTTGAAACAGCGTTAAAATTGAGATATGCTTCCTTATGGGTGCTTCTGAGGAGGTCCACAGTCCATTCTGCTTCTTGAATTGTAGCCTTTTCCCTCTGTAGAAGACAAGGTCGATTGTGCTAGTTCCATATGGGGCTATGTATGTAGGTACATGTTTGTTGTTTGCCATTTTAAAACCTTGATCTTCTAAAGCTTCCATAAGCAAGTCTGTCTTAGTGCAGGGTTTGTCAGTTGTGCAGTTGAAGTCCCCAGTGATAATTACATTTTCTTCGTTTCTTGTTTGTTCCGTTACCTTGGATACCGTTTCTATGATGTTTTCCGTTGGTTCGCCCGGTGGGATGTATATTCCTATGAGAGTGACTGTTGTAGCCTTTTATAATGAAAACCTTCGACATAAGGGGTATTCAATACTCGAGCGGGACCAGGAAGATGCATTTTCGAATTTCGGAAATATCATAAAGTGTTTATAGACAGTTCTGCTCATGGAAATGAAGGAACATCGATATAAAAGTCATGTCTGTCGGCATAATATTGAAGCCCCTTGATTTCCAGAAATCTTCCCTTTATTTGGAATCGATAGACGAATCATTTCAGAAATATGGGTAATATATGTATGTGTTCAATCTATTTCAAAATATAAATAATTGTTTTAATAAGCTGGCCTTTAAAACATAGAAATGCTCCATAATTAAATTATGGAACCAAAGTAAACGTTCACGAAAAGGCTCGCTAGACAGCCACAACATACCATCTTCTTGCATAACGTTGCAGCCTGCCATCTTTGATGCGAGTTTAGAATACTTGTCAAAGCGTAGGACGCCTCACTGCCAGTTTGTCTTTCCATTGCCGGCGGTATTCGTGCATAGTGTGGTGAATACTTTACTTTTGTACTTTTGTAGTATATAATGGCAGACCGGCAGTCTACCCCGATGGAAAACGGTGGATCAATGGGAGAAGAGTCTGGTGAACAGGAACATTACAATGGTTCAGGAGAAGGAGGCAAAGAGGACAGGTAAAATAACTTAGTCTTATGGAGTGTAATTAAATGTGCTGCCTTGCATTCTAAACCACGTGGCTGCGTCCATAGCAACCGGCTTAACAACTACGGGTATTTTTCTGCTTTATTATCATTATGGCCGATCAGATATTAAGCTAAAACCCTCTCTACAAGCGTTCTGTTACGTCGTCTTAACGTACCTTCATTATATCGGAATTTCACAATGTGATGACTTCCGTGTTTACGTCTTATTTCCCTCTGCTTTTTCTGTCGCCATTCCCGGAAGTATAAATTTAACTTTAATAGTATGAACTATAAACACCTTACTGAAGTAGTGACTTATATTTAGTTTCAGCTGACAGCTCGTAAGCCGGGAGACTTGTCAAATTCTGCCTGTAGTACTTCTTTGTCCTAGTGGGAATCGATTTTTTGTCTTGCATAATCCTGGCGCCATTTTACGAGTAAAATGTCGTGCCGAGCTACCTTCGCCGTGGAGCTCTGCTCGATTAAATAGGAACATTCTATCGTAATTTCAATTGCTGATAATGGATTTTATGTTATTTTCTCCTTGTAGGAACCCTCTTAACTCGAGGTACATGCTCCGGGATCGAATCTCATTGTTCTGTTTCAAGGTACGATGCCCCTGGCCTTCGACGCGATGTTTGTACCGACATCGCTTCCCGCCTGCCGAGGAAATGTGTACAAATATTGCATACTGTAAAGTCAAAACCATGTGCGCTTGTCGTTTTATATAGCATTCAAGAATAGTTTTGTAACGACTTTTGAGGCATATTCTGTATTGATAGGGGTTAGGGTGTTTAAAACCGACGTTCCATAAAATCATAATCGTTTCCCGTTAATTTTTTACGCGTGCTAGTTTGGCATTTGGCCTTGCTAGCCCTCGTCAGTAATTTCAATTCATCTATCCCTTACCTTTGTATTTATTTATCTTGGTTCCTGCGAGATGAGTTTTTAATAAATATTGGGGAAGTCCATAATTGCATAAGAGACTTGTTAGTGTGTCCTTTAGTTGGAGTAGTTTTCTTATTTTATTCGGACATTAAAAAAAAATTCCCTTACGAACGCGTGTGTGTGTGTACGGTATAAGTTGATATGCAAATCTTACTTGGGATTCCTCTTAGGCCCGGTTGTATAAAGACTTCTGACCTGAGAGGGTATGCCCAAGTTGGTACCACGAACTAATTGAACTAACTTACATCCTCAATGACATAAGGCTCGCCGGGATACCCGAAATAGCTTGGCCCATTGGATAACAGTTAAATGGTAGGATTGATCTGGCCGTGACTGTCCAATGGCTGTCACTCGCTGTTGTGCGGACAGTATGTGCCGTGGCGATAGAAAAGAGCCTCTCGAAGGGAGTGTGGCGAAGGTTCGTAACAAATTCTCGGCCTCATCCTAGGCGTCAGTGACGTCATCCACTTCATTACGTGAACCAATCACCGTTATAAGCAGTGGAGTATGACTTCTAAAACAGTATTTCTGGTTACAAAAGTAAACGTACTTATAGGGGCGGGCGGGTTGGTCCCTGGCAAGCGTATTGAACATATCTCTCTTCCTCTATCATTATAAGGTAAACTTGGAAGCATTTCAAGTAACATTCTCTGTAATAATCCTTGAGTACCCGTTTCTATATGCTCAGCTCTCAGAAAGTGCAAGAAGTGCCGGAAACCGTGCTCGGTAGCGGCCTGTCATCGGCGGCCAAGTTTTTTTTTTTTTTTGTTCCTCCAGATGCTGGCCCTTGGCGCACGTCCAAATTATCCTCCTGGAGAAAAGTGCGGTTCCACTTAACGGACTTGAACCCTCTCCTCGAGTGGAGGTTGAAGTCTGTTTGAGTGCTCATTACAGCAGCTGATGTAGATACTGCTACTTTCAGTACTGTTTTATTCTAGGAATACATTGCCGAGAATTATGTCCTACTCTTTCTCTGTACGGACTCGCTCGAAGTACACGCCGTCCACTGTAATGCCGTTTTCCCCGTATGGACTTTACTGCCGTGCTTGATACTCTTACATCTTCGAGCTTCTCCCTGATGTGCCCCAAAACTTCCAGGAAGTTGCAGGCTTACTTCCAAATAACCCCAATACTGCTCAACTGTGTTTCAACCTGACAGGGTCTATGTCTTTTCACAAGAGTTTAATCCTGATGTAAACCTGGTATGTTCACACCTCTGCCAAAGCGCGAGTTGTGATTCGCTGTGTGTGTAGAACCAACCTCCACCCCGTCAACGTCTCCTGTTCGGACGCACAGTGCTGCACATCACATACAACAAAGTGATTCTGCTTTTGTAAATACGGTAAATTCCATTTCTGCAATATGTTCAGTAGAAGAACTGAACTTGTAATTGTCATTTATTCTTGCATCGTATTTGTAAGTAACTTGAAATAACGTACAGTAATCATTTTTGACTGCGTCGTGATGCTTGTGTTTTCATTTTATTTATATTTTCTTGCAGATGGCTGCCAGTGTGGTTCCTTCAACGTTACAAGACCTACACATTTAGCCAAAGTGTTTCAATTTTGTTTGTCAAATTCTGTAATAGAGAAGTGTAAATGTGAATATATTTGTGTGTAACATACTTTATAAACTTGTTTGCTATCCGTGGTAAATAATGCCCAGTAATCTACCAGTGCGCGTGATCTGTCTGGTGACCAGTATTACTTCTCGATTTCAACTACCGTGCGGGTCACGCACCAGGCGCGTGAGTGGGATAAGTCCACGAGTTTGATAGAACTTGTCCTACCAACGTACAAAACGTCGATAATTACAACTTTTAAAGAGTCCCACACAATATTTTGTTCGGGTTGGTGGGTATGTCACGCTCTGCTAATACGCAGTGAACGTGTTAAATAATGCGTTGGCGCTTCCGCAAGCGGGCCGGCGTTGGTAATCATTAGTAAAGACTGAAAAGGAACGTTTTACAATACCTGGAGTACCTGAGAGGAGAGATCCTTCATCTACGCTTGCTATAATCCCACCATCCCGCCCCAAAAGACATTCTTTCTTATAGGAAAATTGAAAGCAAGACAACATGAAATTGCCACCATTATCTTTACTCCCAGTGGCCAGCTCCGATCAGCTGTGAAGAAGTCTTAACTTTTTTTTGCGCTAGAGTTCGTATGTGCACCACACCAACCCGCGCAAAATAAAAACACTCGCTCGTCAAGAAAAAAAATGTAATTTAGTAACTGTAACCTATCTTTGTAAATCCAGGTCCAACTCCCTTCAAGACGCTCTTAACTATTGCCACAGCGCATACTGCCCGCACTGCAAGAAGAAAGTTAATTTAGTGGTTGTAACATAATGTCACATTTTCTCAACAGTTTGTGACAGCATCACCCGCCGCGAAGCCTCCGTGTGTACAGCGAGCGGAGTGTGAGGCGCGCCATGCCCGGCCCGCTTGCGGAAGTTTTACCAATAATGCTTGAATACACTGAAATATGTTGGCTACACACTTGCTCGCTTTACTAACACTTGATGCACTGTTCTTGACACTGGGGTACACTTGTAGCCTAGGTTACAGTTCCAAGATTTTTCTCTTGGAGGTCGCAAGTTCAAGACTCGTTAAGTCTGTTCGCTCCACAATAAAGGACGGAAGGGCGCGTTATGATCAGCGGTCATGATGGGGCGAGTTTGTGGATTTCTAGCAAGCATGGAGGAAGAACCCCCTCTCTCTGCTACTTAAAGTATCGTAAAACATTACTTCAATCATTCCAAATGCTTGCCAACTGCGGCCCACGTAACGAAGAATAACTGCACATTATTGTGGATTTTCGGTAAAGTTTCACGAAGCAGTATTCTTATATAGGAGAATTAAAAGGGGGCAGTGTAAATCAACAAAATGCAATCATTTTTTGTGTTTTATAATTGGAAGTTTCTTCGGCCTATCAAAACTAATTTTGCGCAATTAATATAAACCACTGGTACCTGAAAAAGCAAATGAAAATGGTGTTAGGCCCCATTCACAATGCAAACGTAACCGTAAAGTTAACGTAAAATTTGTGGTATTCTCAATGGAGGAACATAACTTTAACGTAAAGAGTACACAGCAGCCAATCAAAACACTGCCATGTTATTTAGCACGGAAGTCGGGTTTTGGGCTATCTCGCAGTTTTATATTTCAATATCTCGATGGAATCAAACAACGTGGTAGCGGAATTCATATTACTTCAAACATCTATTGCTTTGCTCTTGGGAGCTGTGTAGGCCTACGGTACCTAAAAAAGGTGATCTAAACAACGGTACAGAAAATGGGTTCATCCCTTGAATCAAAGAAGGTTATCTCAGGGCGATTTCGGTAATTACTGTAAGAAATGACCCTCATCAGTTCGTTTTGGACATGCGGATGAAACCTGAACTTTGCCTTTCTTACGATTTGATTCCCCTTTTCTAATAAAAAGAAATGTAAGGTCTCCTTTACCGACATCTACGAGTATTACCCTGTCTATCACACCCCGATGAGATGTTTAGATCTATTTGTTTGGATAATATCGTTTTCGTAAACTAGTAGTCCGTCATAATGTTAAGAAGTATACAGGGACTCTTTTTATTTATGACAGGGATTGTCTCGTCCGTTCGCCAGCGCTGCGAGCTTGTCTCCCGCCATTTACCGTCTGATTTCATTGCTGCAGGATATTTATTTCCACCTATTATTTTTCGGTACAGCGTATTTGCAATTCTTTTTCCTTCTATCATACATAGCCTATACACAAAGATTATTTTGAAAGAGAATTACGAGTGTTTCGTCGAAAGAAGTCATTATATCGTGCACAACACACTTTACCTCTGCTCTGATTGGCTGGTTTTTAAAGTTAACGTAAAATTAACCTCAAGAGCTTGGAGTTTGCAATCCCTTAATTTTATGGACTCGCAGTTGAGTTTACGTCGGCGCATTGTGAATGGTTACATTAGATAAGATGGCAGCTAACTTTTAAGTTTACGTTACGTTTGCATTGTGAATGGGGCTTTATACAGTAGAAGTTCATTATAGTGAGAATTCATAACAACCAAAGATTTACTTGCTATAGTAGGTTGTTGTATAAATTTTTTCAAGTCTGTAAAAAACTCATTCACGTTAAAATTGGTAAGAAACGGCAATCTGTTTGTATCTAGCGTTTTCCTAGATTTCTATAGTGCAGCTTACTAGTTCTATTTTTCCTAGTTCCGAGAAAACATGAACGCGTATGCTCAATTTCATTCTGAAAAATTGTAGTATCATTCCAGTGGCTCTTTGGGCAAACATCTGTTTTCTTATTCAAACAATATCACCTAACTTAACCTTATATGTATCCTGAAAACCTAATTTCAAATGCTATAAATGTACTTGGGAATAGCCTTCTGAAAAGCCCCTGGACTTTGCTTATTGGCAGTTCAGGGTGTTGCTGGAAGGTAGAGTGAATTCAGATCTTGGGTGAGAATGCAAGTTTGTTTTGCTTGTAGGCTCTATCGGATTTGAAACAAATGTCTTTGTGAATGAAAATTTAATTTATAAGTAACTACTGAGCTGTTGTCATGGGTCTGCAGTTGAGTTGAAATGGTAAACCGTGAAAGTGTCCTAGTTGTTATTTTCTTAATGGTAACATGTCTGTTATGTGAACGAATCTTGTCTGCGAAAATTCTTTGTAATTTTTGTCCTGAATGGAGGATAATTGCTTTCACACAAATCGACGGTAAAATTTGCGGTAAATTAATAAATACCCTTATTACTAAGGAAATATAGATACTATAGACATGAGATTCGTCTGTGGCATTCCGCTTCATCATGCTTTTGTTTCCTTCTAGAGGTCCAGGAAGAGCACCGGCAAATGGAAGTGCTATGTCTGTGAATTCTCTCTTTGTCTATCATGACTAGCACGGGCAGTTCAAACAGAAAAATGCAGGTGAAGAGTATATCATGAATAACAAATTTCTTTTGTTGAAAGAAAGAGAATGATCCCTAGGCCAATACTTTCCTTAATGAGTTATGGGCTCAAGTCAACTCGCCCCACCAACTAACATTAACCCCTCAGCGTCGCAGCCATTTAAATAGCTTCCAACCCCGCGGCCGGATGAGATTTCAACTATGCGCGACTGAAATACATCGATTCACTTAAAGCGTTTCTACAAGTATAATAGTAGCCCCATTTTCACGAAATTTGGAATTCCTTATGACAGAACTATGTGCATGCAGATAATTACATAATTGTTTCACATTTCCTTAGTAATTTAGTTCTGTGTGATAAGAGTTCGAAGCATTCTTTGAGACAGGGACTTAAGTCACACTCCTGGCAGCAGTACACTGACGTCTTCTTTCCGCCGTGTTTTGAACACAGGATACAATGTCTCTGAGGTTTGGATTTCCAACTCTTGGGTGCTAATTTCCTGATAAAATGTCTTTCCTGCAACCTTGGAACTGTATTATCTGATGCGCGCCGGCCTTGAATATTTCGTTCCCTTCCCTCCCGAGCGTATTTTGTAAACCTTTCGCCAGCTGAAGCCGATAAGGTAATTGCTCAATATTTGTCTCTGTGACCTGTGTGAGTATTATTAGAGAATTTAGCAATCAGAATTCACCGTTGAAAACTTCTCTTTGACCTGTATAATTCTCTATAGTCTCTTACACGAAATTTCCAAGTACTGTTTCCTCCTCAACGTCACTCTGCTACATCATCATCTATTTCATTATCACTGCTGCTTATACTGTCACTACTACTTCCGACTAAACTTTCATCTGAATTATACAATATTTCAAGCACGTTACTGTCAGTCATACCACGGCTGAGCGCGGCGCGTCACACGGACTGGTGAAGCTGCGAGACTGAAGGCAGCAGGACAAAACTGAATGAGGGGAATAACTTTTATGACGAAACAAACCAACTCGATACATATTTCAGATAAAAGATCGAGGCGTCTTTCAAACGAGATATATACCATGCACAACTGGTTCTCGTATCGTATGACAGAAAGCAGCACTAACTGATGCCTACACAGAGCGCTCATGGAGAGTTACGAAAATATTACAAGCTGAGAAATACAAATATAATAAATAAACCGCACTCCCAATGTACACATAGAGCAAAGATCACACGAAAAGACAAACTTCTCAGATCATCATTTCTTCATTTTATTCTGTGGGGAAGAATGAAGCAAACTGACTTCATTAGAAAGCAAGAGATTAGTGCTCAGGCTTATTTGACAAATAATTATCCTTGCAAAAACAACTACATTATAACGATTTTTCAATTCTTATTTACAACACTGATAAACCCGAAACTGTCTTCTTGGAAACAAAACAATTTGCATATCAGTAACTCCAAAACTCTTCGCGCTATAGCCGTAAATGTGAAACCATGTCTGGGTCTATACCATGTATAGAGGTCGGCGGCTACGGAAGAAAAGAGGGTCTATACCATGTATAGAGGTCGGCGCTGAGGGTTTAAGCAAAGCAAAGGATTTACGTGAGCAAAGACTGAACACACAAAAGTGTTACATGAACAAGACATAGTGAAGCGCAGTGGTGTAGGAGAATTCATATTTGTAACGTAGTGATGTGTGTATGTACATCATTTTTCTTAGTAATAATGGTATATATTAATTTATTGCTGATTTTAATCTTAATTTGCTGAAAAGCAATTATCTTCTATTTACCACAAAAATTATAATGAAATTTCATTGATACGATTCGTTCTTTCAGGTGAGCGGATTGGTTTATTGTGAAAGATAACTGATTATTTTTTGAAAAGGGGAAAGGTTATATTTGCATTGTGTGAACTATGAATTGAGCAATACACTTTTTGTTTTTCCACCTCTTGTCTGTTCTAGTTCTTAATCAAGTGTAAGCTTACTTGAGCTGGCATTTGGTTGCTTTATTTTTTCAGATTTTTGGTAAAGATCTTTTAATGGTGGGTGCTTCTGGTACATATTGGAAGTTGCTAGCACTGATCTTCAGTATAAATTTATTACATATATACACACTCACACAGGATATCCCTGGTAATTAAAGCGAATTGAGGCAAAAGTGACAACAAATTTTAAAAACTTCCATTAACATGGAAATAATTGTACTAATAATAAATCAGAGTAGCGTGTGATTTAAAGGTTTGAGTACAAAAAGAGGATAAATGCACGCCTTTGATAGATAGCGGGCTAACTTTACAGAGTGTAAAATATGCATTTACGAGGTGTGTTCAAAAAAAAAGACCAAACTTTGTAAATTGCGCGCAAACTGCAACATTGAGCGAGTTGTGACTGGCGGCGCCTAGCTGCAACTTCTGACAACAGACCGCTGCTTTCTGCATTCCATTGCCTGCATTATCAGTTGAGTTAGAGCCTCTGAAGTGATTGCGTGTGTCACATGTTCGTCGAATTCTATAATGAAACAGCTTGAGGAACAACGCGTGTGCGTGAAGTTCTGCTTCAAAGTTGGGAAAACGTTTGTGGAAACACTGGAAATGAGACGTGGGTGTACGGTTACGATGTCGAAACCAAAAGGCAATCATCACAGTTGGTGGGGAAAGGTTCTCCTCGACCGAAAAAAGCACGAATGAGTCGTTCAAACATCAAGGTGATGCTGATTGTGTTTTTTGATCGGAAAGGCATTGTCCATCACGAGTTTGTACCCTGAGGCCAGACAGTGAACAAAGAACTGTACCAGAATGTTTTAACGCATTTGGATGCTGTGCGCGGGAAGAGGCCTGAACTGTGGGAAAACAAATCCTGGATGTTGCACCATGACAATGCGCCAGCACATGCCTCTCTCTCGGTCCGCAGTTATCTGGCAAAACACCAAATTCCTGTTGTGCCCCATCCGCCCTATTCTCCCGACTTGGCTCCAGCAGACTTTTTCTTATTCCCCAAATTGAAAACCACCTTGAAAGGACATCGTTTCCAAGACATTGAAGAGATCAAGGAGAATGCGACGAGGCAACTTCGCCATCAAAGAAAGTGCATTCCAGGAAGCATTCCAAAAGTGGAAGAAACGTTGGCAACACGCTGTTGATAGTGCAGGGGACTATTTTGAAGGGGACAGTCTGTGAAATGATGTAAGCTACATAAAAGTTTTTCTAGCCACAGTTAGGTCTTTTTTTGAACACACCTCGTAAGTTTTTGAAGTAACTGAGCGGTCTTTCATTTTAAACAGCCTTGATTTTTTAGCAGCAATGTCTCACCTCGGAAGCCTAGTCAGTTGACGTAGATTCCACTTGCTGCTTGAAGTTACACAATGCTGCATCTTGCACAGTCAAACCATTGGTGAGAATCATTGGTACTGTTTGATGCTGAGCTCAAGATAGGAATGCTGGATATTGTTATGAGGAAGTGTTAAAAGTGACAAATGACTGTTCCACTACTATAATAACTATTCCATTAAAGAAAGTTTTATGTTACAGCTTCTGCGCACGATGGACGAAAGTTAGGTTGGACGTAAAACATAGCGTAGCTGAGATGATGTTGCAAGATGCTCAGCAGGGTCTCCAATGATATTGGGATAAGTTCTAAACTCGTCATCTGAAATGTAGTTGAAGTATTGGGAAGCCACCTTAAAAACTTTAACTGTTGAAATTGTAATCTACTGGTTCTGATAGTTGGCTCCCTGTATAAGACTGGGGGTATAAATTTGACAATTGTTGCTAAGGTTCTGAATCTCTCCCTTCAGTTCATTTTCAGTTCTGCTCATATGTTCAGATCTCTATCTCATTGTGATCTGATCTTTGCCTTTTCACTTAGCTTGAAGTAAAATGGACGGTAATGTGATGTGGCCTCTAGAGATTCCTAATGCAGGTGTTTTTAGGTGACACCCATGGGCTAAGTGCACGTCTGGGTATGATAGGTAGGAAGAAGGTGAAACCTGGTGTCAGCATATCCCCATCATAATGTCTTGGTTTGAGAAGTTCCAAATACGTCTTGGTTGCAGTACCCTGCACATTGTATATTGCTTATGTTACTGTGGCTTCCGTATACAGTAAGGCTTGATTAAAATTAAGGCCACAGCCGCTTCCTTTCCACTCCTAGCCCTTTCCTATTCCATCATCGCAGTGAGACCTACCTGTGTCGGTGCGACATAAGCAAATTGTGTGTAAGGATAGTCATAGACTTGCAGATAAGAATTGCTTATAAGATTAATTTGGTACAGGCAACATATGAAATTTTGTACTGTAGAGCTGTTAACACTAGGCCTCCGAATTTGAAGACGTATAAATTGCCTAAAAACCTGAAAATATCAACATAAATGACCTAAAAACTGGCGAAAAGTATGTAAAATGTGATTTTACTTCGTTCAGATAGTGGGCCCTAGGATTTCCATGTTTGTTCAAGAAAGTATTTTTGGAATTTAGAATGAATTTAGCGAACCCGCAATGGACATCGTGTGGAAAGAAATTCCAATTAGTATAACTGGAATCATATTTGGCATGACCACTGTAGGGTTATAGAAATTGGAATTTGGAAACCTTACTTAAATTGGCTTTGCAGTATATCACAATTGTCTTCTCCAGGTTCTTACGTGTAAGGGATCGTCAGTTTTCAGACAGCACGCTGCCAAGCATTGAGAAAGTTGCAAGAAAAGCTGTTAAGGCCATAAATAAGCTAACAAAGGGCCAATAAGCCAAAAAGGCAAATAAATGAAACTATTTTCTGGCTTACAATGACCCAGAATGAACATGGTCGGCCTAGTCTTGGGACTCTGGAGATGTAAAAAAGATTTTTCCTCAACTTCCAAGCCAATTCAAGGGACCTGGGGGTTGTGTATCCATGCTATATTACAGGAATAAATTGACTGGCCTGTTAAATTCCTCAGCTTTGTTTTCAGGTGGCAGACAGAAGACTATTTGATTACAGCAAATTTCCTTTACTTTTTTTAATTTTATACATTTTGCCTGAAATTTTTATCTTATTAGAAACTATTCATATTTGTTTTGTCTATTGTAGGAAGCTTTTTGTTGGAGGGTTGAGTCCTGGAACCACAGAAGGTAAGCATTACTGTGCGTTACTGTTGCAATTCTGAAATGAGTAACAACTGGCTTGGGCAATTTAATTTAGTCCAGTGTTCCTTTTATGTAAAGTTGGCGTAAAAGGACGTGGTGTTATGTTCGGGCAAAATATTCTCTTGCTATTAAAGTGAGATTTCTTAACTAATTATATTACTGCACAAGCAGTGGGGTAGTCAATAAGCACAGAATTTCTTGGATATTCGAGGAAACTTGTATGAAAATTCGTAAGTTATTGAGAAGAGTTAAGCGTTGTCTGTGTTTAATTAAGCTTATAATTTGTTTTCAGAACACATTAAGAGCTATTTCTCAAAGTATGGGTCGGTTGAGAATGTTAATATTAAGACAGACCCCACCACCGGAAGGTCACGTGGATTCGCATTTGTGTCCTTTGCATCTCCAGATAATGTTAACCAGGTAAGTGGTCCTTGCACTGGTCGGGTAATGTCATACTTCGATGTGAATTACTTTCCTGGATTACAGCCAGGAATCGGGCCCTCACCAACATGCACTCTATTCAGACTGAAATTGCATGAAAACTGGTTTGGTGTGGAATGCTGTTAGCAATATAGTCGATACAGATTTATGTCTCAGTTTGTCACTTTTTCAAATTTTGAGGCTTTGACAGTTCTAGTCTGTATGCAGTGTTTGAATAGAAATGTTTTGGAATTGTGTAAATACGTAACTGGTGCAGTTCGTTAGAATGCAATTGAAATGAAAAGTTACTAGTGTAATTTTCCATTGGGAGTGGATATGGGAAATTATATTTCCAACAAGAAATATGTAAAAATTCAAATGTCTGGTGTTTATAACTTGCGTAACATATTGTTCCCTAAGCCATACTTCGGAAATGAAAACTTGCTTGTTCCTTAGAAATTGAGAAAATTCATGATTTTTATATCTGTTTTTGGACAAGTTAAAATTTGCCCAATATGTTAAAAATTTTTGTACCTGAATTGGAGATGGTCCATTTCTTTTATCAGACCCCTGTCTTGTTACTTTGTGGGTTAAAATCGGTATGGGTGGCTTAGAAAACCTGGTAATAAAAATATGTACCGTACTTAATAATTAGGCGCTGTGTTCAGTGTGTTCCGTTACCCTTCTAAGATCCTCAGCATCTATGTTTTTCAGTTTTGACACGTTGAAGGGTTCAGAACTCTTGCGTGAAGCAGTTTTCTTCCTTTCCTTCGCTCCACATGTCCTCACTCGTGAACTTTCAAAGACCCCTGTCTACATTTTACCTTTACACCAGGAATCATGAGCAGTATTTTGTCCAGGATTTGTTAGAGGGTTTTTCTAGATTCACTGACCCATGGGTGCATAGTTATTTTCTTGGGAGTATGTAGACTATCATCTGCATTTGGTTTGTGATGTAAAGCTTTTTTATAGAACTTTATAGTAAAAACAATTAAGATTCAAAAATTGATAAGCAAGTTGGGCGTGGAGTTAGGGTAGGGTCAGCTTCTGAAACAACGAGCATTAAAAAGTGGTCCTCAGCAGTTGAGCCTGTAGTATCAAGCCAGCGGTTGAACATGGGCATGGCCAGACAGAGAGCAGAACCGGCTCTATTGCTCACGCTTACTGCCCAACGCCACTATGTCAGTAAGCGTGTTGTCCCGAGCTGACCAGGTCTTTCGAAACAGATGATTTCATCAGTTTGTAAACAACCGGTGCTGTGGGATGAATATCTCAAATATTTGAAGAAGGTAACGTGTCCTGACTGTGGTTGTTAATTCAGAACGTTGGACAAAACTCTGTAACACATTGTAAAATGTTCGTAACTCCTTCACTGAATGTACAAACATAAATCTGAATTTAATTTGAAAAATCTGAAATAGCTGCATTTAAAATGGAAAATATGAAAATTAATATTCATTAAATAAAATACTCAATCGTCGAACCTTGTACTGACACTTCTTACCTGCTTACTTACACATACTTTATTTGAAGGGTGCCAGCTACCTCTCGGTGCAGCAAGAATAGAATGAGAATCTTGACTATCTCTGGGGTGTGGGGTAATAAGCTTACTTTTGACAACATACCATCCAAGTTATGGGAAAAGATTGGCGTTCGGTTTTCCCTTTCTATTTGAGGTTAAGTAATTTTACTGTAGAAATGAAACGCTAAATTAATTTGATAGAACAAAATATATTCTTGAAATAATATATAAAAATAGTGAGAACTGCTGCGATTAAAACAGATGAGAATATGAAATTATGACATTGCAACTGACAGAAACTAGGCATGAATTTGGATTCTTGTTGACCGGACATTTAACAATTTATACAAAATGTATCCCTCACTGTTTCACTTGACTGTACCTTCAACACTTTGAGTGTAATTACGGCGTATTCCTGAGATCTGGTGTTTACTGTAGATGTGTCACGCCTAACTTGGTGATGCATCCTTGTGACTGCTTCTTCTCCATATTATATGACTTATTGTTTAGTCTGCGCTGTATGACCTCATTGCAGGTCTCTCCTTCCATGACTTAGTTGTAAGCCTTCATGTCCATATCAACTAAGTGACCGACCAACTTTGGCCTCACTCTCAATGACCAAAGACTAATGGTTCACTGAGGCTTCTCCATCTCGTTCACACTCGTTGACTGACAGACGTAGATCTCTGCTTCCAATTGAATGACTTTCACTTAATGGCCAACTGTAACCTCTCCTTCCAGTAGAATATCGATTGACAATTACCGACTGAGGCCTCTACATTTTGTTCACACTCGACCGACTGTCGCCTCTCCTTCCAATTGAATGACTGACGCTACAAGATACAGCCATCTTTTAAAGACGTTGGTTGACGCACCTACGTAACCTCCAGAAGTAACTATTATTTACTCCCACCTCGCGACAAATATTACATGTAATGGTGAAATCCCCTGGGGCTCCTGGTAGGTCTCCCAGCAGTGAGTGCACCGCCAAATGAGCACGATGACGTAGTGATGACTCTGCATTTACTCCAGCAGTATTGCACAATGTAACAATGTCACATCCAACATCTGATATATAACAATTCTCACTGTGCATGTATTAAGTGTTAATCTACACATGTATATATGCATACATTTAACTACAATCATGCAAACGACAAGCATTACAGAATTGAATTGAATAAGAATGATAATAGTGATACATAATAATAACACAGATAAAATAATAAAAGATATCTTGTAACTGGATTTGAACCGTTACAACTCGCAGTAGTGAATAGTTTTATTACAGCAGATTTGATGACGCCTTGAAACTGTTTGACTGTTGCTGGGTGTGTCACATGTAATTACTGTTGTACAATACTCAAAACGTTTTTCTAGACTTGCTGACCTGTATATTTTTCTTCATTCATACTAAACATTCATTGCTTTAGAGGAAAATCATTGTCAAGCTTTTTTGAACATGCCTATTGTCATATGCTTAATTTTAGGTATCTGTTACAATTTTGGTACATATGAGCAATTTCTACTGATCAGTAGTTATGTAATGTAGTGTGCATGTACACTGAAACCTTGTTAGTGAATTCCTCAAGACCTTTTCTCGCTTAGAACTTAGTGAATTCAGTCTTGATCCACGTCATATTAAAACTATACACAAAATACCTCTCAAATTTTTACTGTTACCAGTTATTAAGATCACGTTCTTTTTCCTACCCCTTAAAATTTTCTTTGACGTCTTTGTGAAAGGAATGTGATTTCCAACACAGGTAAGAAACCCTTGCTCGAGGAAAGTTGCAAAAAAAACAAGTAATGGCCTAGAATTCCTGAATTTTCCAGGGGAAATTGCTCTTTCAGGGAGCAAGCAGTTAGCCTCGGAAATTCAGTTTTGCTTCATGGATTTTAATTGCTGAATAACAAAGTAAGCCTATTTTTGCTTGTATTTTGCATTTCATTCTCAAGTTAAGAACTGACTGGTACAGTGAAGAGTAACAAATATTTGTCGTGTGAGCATACCTACTATAGTCCCGTTTTTATGAGTTTCGACTTGACAGCCGGAGTGGCGCCAAACAGCTGATTTACGATACAGAAATGCAAATACTGGAATATAAGTCCATAATCAGTTATTCTTTGTAGCAAAATACATGATTCACTTAAGATGAACAATAATACACAACACTCTTAGGATAAGGCTACACGTTAAAAATGTCATTGCTCGAACAGATAAAAAGTGAGAAAATTAAATTTCTACTCAACATTTCGCGTTGCTTTTAGATTGTTTCCCGTAACGAAGGAAATAATCCTACAAAGCGAATATATCACTAATCGGCATTGTCATCGTCTGTTGAGGTTTCATTCTCGCTTGTTCCTACAGAGATAAAGTATTCAATATAATCGTCTGTGAGCTTTAATCATCTCTGATTTCGTGTGTTTCACAACGTTGCTCCAGTCCTCCGCACTTATACGGCCTACGGCTTCGAAAATAAGGCTTTCAACTTCCGAAACTGGGAAGAGTCGGTGAGCTGTATAATTCTCAATTGGGCCCAAATCAGTTATAAGGTGTTAAAATGGCATTGGTATAGCAGAAGGTGAACTACTTTATGCCCATTCCTTCTGGCTATTTCTTCCACCACAAACTACTGTCGGATTTTTTATTGTGGACACTCGAGTTTAGGCTTTAATTACAAATGAACCAATAGGCCTATTGCAATGCGAGTTATACTAATATTTTCCTTGTTTAATTCTACATTAGCGTATATAAGACACATTGTTTTCGACTTTCGTTAAATATTTTTTATTTGTGGTTGTAATAAATATTGCCCGGGTTTTTGGCTTCTTCTCTAGGAAGCGCTCACTTAGGAATATATACAAGGAAAACTACTTGTCTGATGGTAATGAAATTTGTATATGTTATAACCACATGTATTTGTAGTGTAATACTCAAGTTACAATTTTTTTCAATCATCCCGAAAAAAGTTCTTATCATTTTTCTAAAGCAACTCTTTCTCAGCCCAGGATAAACGTACAACAGCAAAGTTGGGCTTGTTTTGAAGCACTCAGTCATGGTTATCAGAAACTACAACAACTGTAACCGTACAGTTTGGTACCGAATTTATGAAGAGTAATATTGAAAGGAGGTTTTGTGTATGCCGGACCGTGCGATTAACAGCAGGCCGGGTGGTGAAAACGGGCGCAGTGTTGCCGCGTTCAGTAGTAATCACGCGCACAACGAACACAGTACACTCGCCCCGGGCAGTTGTGGAACAGAATGCCCATGACCTTGGTTTATCCGCAAGCTATTTTCAGTTGTCCTATGTTCTGCATGTTGGCCACGTCACTTCAAGATGCCTCCCAGACCGCCGTTATCAGAGGGTGAACTTGCAATGATTTCTTTCAATGTGAGGGGGAAAAAGTAGGGGACAAGAGGTTCCCTGTGTACAAGAAGGTGGCAGATTGTCTTGGATTATCGCTGTCGTCAGTGAAGAGAGTAGGAGCCGCTTCAAAGGAGAATGATGGAAATACGTCATCCAGGTCAAGAAAGAAGCAGTGTGTGAGACCGGGGCGTCCGAAAATCCATCTAGATTTTACTTTGGGCACAATACGAAGAAATATGCGCGATTTTTATATGAATAAGATATTTCCCACAATTAAAAGCCTCCGCATGAAACTGTTAGAAAATATGCCGGAATTTCCCGATATGTCAATTTCTACGCTTTTGAAAGTAGTTCGAAGCTTGGGATTCCGATTCAAAAAACTAAACAGGAAACCAGTGCTAATGGAACCTGTGACAGTTGCTGCATCCCGATACACCTACCTTAGACGAATTAGAGACTTAAGAGCACAGGGCTACAAGATCTTCTTTACAGACGAGACGTGGTGCGGACAGAACCATACTATGAAATATGGGTGGCAAGAAAACGTGATTGAAGCTTTAGAAAACAACTTTGACAACTATAATCTGTACAGAGGGTACATTCAGCAAATTTATGGATGGCGTGGAGGGTTCAAAACACCGTCTGGGGCTGGGAAACGCATCATAATTTTACACATCGGAAGTGAAGAAGGATTTCTTGACGGTGCAGAACTTTGTTTTATTGGCAAGAAAGGCAGTGGTGATTACCACAATGAGATGAACTCGACTCATTATGAAGAATGGTTCACGAAAGTCCTGAGTTTATTGCCTCAAAAGTCGGCTGCCGTTATAAATCAAGCTCCATATCATACGATGGTCGTTCCTTCATCTAAAAACCCGAACATGTCATGGCTGAAACCTGAAATTATATCCTGGATAACATCAAAGAATATTTCACTACCACCTGGAGTTGACGATTATAACAAATTAACGAAATCAGAGCTGATTGTCCTTGCCAGGCCTTATATTCAAACACCGGTAAAGAAGCTGGAACAACTGACTAAACGACTTCGACCAGATGTACAGCTTGTTTGGTTACCAGTGGCCCATTGCGAGCTTAATACAATCGAGCTCATTTGGGCTTACGTAAAAGGGAAAATAGCAAAAACAAATATGGCTAACACATTAGAAAATGGTAGAGGTACGGAAGCAATTAACGCTTTATGCCGAGAAGCCTTACGTACCGTCACCCCTGAACTCTGGAAACAATGCATTAAACACGCTAAGAAAATTGAAGACCACTACTGGGAAAAAGATGGACTGTCTGAAAACGTCCCTTATTTCGAGCCAGTCATAATCAACATGAATGACAGCAGCACCGATTCATCGGAATACAGTGATTTTTCAGAGGAAGAAAATTGATAGAATTAAATATTGTAAATATATGTAAATAATAATGCAAATAACTCTTGTAAAAATTGTACGGTGTGATATTTCTAAATAACTCAACCATTTTTAGACCTGCCTTTGAAGGTCCAAAGCCCTTATGAGAAAAGGTGATGGGAAGTGGAATTTATAAGAGGAAATAAAATTAAAGGTTGAAAGTAAACGAAAAGCTGTGTTCGTTGCGCGCATGATTACTACTGAACGCGGCAACACTGCGCCCGATTTCCCCGCCCGGCCTGCTGTTAATCACACGGTTCGGCGTACACAAAACCTCCTTTCAATATTACTCTTCATAAACTCGGTACCAAACTGTACGGTTACAGTTGTTGTAGTTTCTGATAACCATGACTGAGTGCTTCAAAACAAGCCCATGTTTGCTGTTGTACGTTTATCCTGGGCTGAGAAAAAGTTGCTTTAGAAAAATGATAAGAACTTTTTTCGGGGTGGTTGAAAAAAATTGCAACTGGAGTATTACACTACAAATACATGTGGTTATAACATATAAAAATTTCATTACCATCAGACAATTAGTTTTCCTTGTATATATTCCTAAGTGAGCGTTTCCTAGAGAAGAAGCCAAAAACCCGGGCAATATTTATTATAACCACAAATAAAAAATATTTAATGAAAGTCGAAAACAATGTGTCTTATATACGCTAATGTAGAATTAAACAAGGAAAACATCGGTATAACTCGCATTGCAATAGGCCTATTGGTTCGTTTGTAATTAAAGCCTAAACTCGAGTGTCCATAATAAAAAATCCGACAGTAGGCACTGGGGCTTGTTTTGTTTCAAGACATGCATAAGATCCACCTTCCCCATGTCATCGCGAACCAAAATATTGTGCTCTTTCTCCCACTTAATTAGCTCATTCTTTCTAGCTGCCATTGTTGGTCTTTGTCAAGAATGACTCCCTAACAACACGAACACTTTCCCGGGCCTGGCTCTTTAGTGGAGTACCGCGTCCGAAGAGCTTTCTTCTCTTGGGAACTTCATCCTTAGATGTAGGTGTCGACATGACAGAACCTCAAATTCACACACAGGCCTAAAATTAACCTACTATATTACTACCGAATGAAATATTAAACTTAAGCTACTATATAAACTAGATCATCGGTTACACACTATTCAACTACAATATAACGCGCTATACTATCGAAAATACTAAACAAATCTTTTATAAACTCTACACTACGAAATATAAACGAACAACAACCTAGCACAAAGACACACAAACACTGCGAAAAGAACTGAGCACAATACAACACACAGGTGATAGCACGTGGTTACAGTAAACAAATCGACAACACCGCTAACTGGAACTGGAGTCTAACGCGCTCTATCGGAGTGATCGGCTGCCTATGATTGGCTGTTGATTAATTCACTTACCCTCCGCCAAAAGGCAGCGCTCAAACATCAAGTCGAAACTCATAATAACTGACCTATAGTTAGAAACAGTGTGAAGTTGATGCCTAGCATGGTGGATATTTTTCTTATAGTAGCCCAGTTATGGATACTGGAAGTCGTGAAATCTCTTACTAATGAATACGATATTACAATGAGGGAAGTGGACAAGCATTAGCATCTTTCAGCACTATTGCATATGTTGAAACTCGCACTTTTGATTTTAGTCTTCTATCGAAGTGTTGTCACAATCAAGATGGCTGTCGGTTATTTCTCGCAACTGGCTGTTAGCAGAAAATGTTTATTAACTCACTGGTCCGAAATATAAAGCCTCGGCTAACATTTGTTTCAGGAGTGTGGTCTGAATACATAGATATTTTTATGGACCTGGATGCAAAGGTTTTCATATTTGTTTCTGGTGTATAGTAAACCTTTTAGGGCCGATTGCATAAAAGTTAATCTGAGTTTAACCACCTGAAACTGATCTCCAGTCAAGCTGAACTTGGAATTTTGGTCGTATAAACATTAATCGAAGATCGTGTCTTCTTGATGGAAGATCAAATCCGACTGAATTTTCTCAGATTAACCTGGTTGAACTAAGTTCAGCAGAAGGAATATAATTATTATTTTTGTGAGAAATAAATATGTTTAGGTGTCTGACATAATAATAAAGAAAAATAATAAGTAGGCCTACTGTTGATTAAAGTAAAATGGTAAGTAATGCCAATTGTAATTGTAATCCTACTATTAACAAGTTGTTTGTTCTCCACTATTTTATGCTTAGGGCCTATAGGTTATGCTATTTTCAGATTACTCTGACATTTCATCCAAGAATGGAGTTTGAACTCCAAAGAGCTCCTTGCGTGTTTCAACATAGAAGGAATCCCTTGTTAGAACTAAATGATCGACAATTTAAAATACGGTTTCGATTAGGAAAACGTGTAGTTGAAGAACTAGAACAAAGATTACATCTACAATTAAGGACACAAACTAAACGAAATCATGCACTGAATCCAATGTTCATGATCCTTCTCACACTAAGATTTTAAGCAACTGGAAACTTCCAAATAGTAACTGGAGATGTATTCAATGTAAATAAAGGAACTACAAGTAGGACTACACACAAAGTCACTAGTGAGATTGCAGCTCTAAAACCTCAATTCATCAAGATGCCTGCTGAGGGGGGTGAAGTAAGGACATATCTTTTTTCTCTTTCTTAAAATTTGCAGTACGCGTCTTCTTGTTACTCATCTTTCTTCATTTTGCGGCTTTGTTTTCGTATCGCTGACAAATGAATGTCGAATGGCATCGAGAATTGTCGATCGTTTCTATCTAAATCACATGTTCGATACAATTGCAATTATCTCTCTTGTTTAGCGATGTCAGCTGTTTTGTCACCTGTAGATCAAAATTGAACTTGGTTCAGTGATCTCAGATTAGTGTTATACAACTCACACAGATAAAAAGAACAAAGTTCATTTCCGATCTTTGATAAAAACTGAACTACAGTTAGCGATTTTTATGCAACCGGCCCTTAATGCAGCAGAAAAGGTTTTACGTATTCTCTCCTTTTTCGTGCCTGCTAGTACTTCATCTCATCTTAAGAGCTTACCTACCAGTGTTCTCCTTAGGATCTTTTTACTTGGTGCGCCGCCCTGCCCTTTGTAGACCGCCCCGCTGACATAACCGAGATATGTGATAGTTATGTATTTTTAATACATATTTTTGAGTTATTTGGTGTTCCAAATCAGAATTGAGATATTGTAAAACTGTTCATTTAAATAAAACTTCAATATTGTCAGCTTATTTGCAACAATTGCAGTGGAATTTAAATGTTTCACTTCTGGCTTGGTGTGGAATCTCATTCAAGCACAAGATTCCACATGTCAAACCTGTATAGCACTCCATAGCAATAGAGTTGTAAGCTCCGGTGTTACATTATTATGAACGAGCTGTGGAACACTAGTTCAAAATATTGTTATGTCTTGTTTGTCATAACACTGAAATAGTTCAATATTGCAGTTAAGTTTACTTGTCTGATATTACTGTTATGCACTGAAGGGAAATAGTTGAAATTTGATCATTTTAATTTTTACGTAGTATTCCCCACCCAGCTACCAGTTTCTGCTACCCGGCTGACAAAAGATTCTGGGGAGAACACTGCATAAAAAAACTTAATCCATGTGTGTTTTAAAAATAAAGTGTTTTCATATCCCTGTATGATAATTTTTATTTGTGTGTTCAGTAGTACATTTTCTATCCGAGCATGTTAACTTTGTCCCCTGCACAAATTTTTACTGTATTGCTTGCATGATATGCATCACTTAACTGTTCAACTAACCTTCCCTTAAACCACTGGATCTTGCTTTATGCTCCTCCAGAATGTCCGTTGGAAGGGAGAGTAACGTCAGGCCCTATTTTAGGTTACATGTTTTGTGGCTTCATGGTGGGCCTGATACAACTTAGTTGTGATTTGCATAACATCAATCTGTGTCTTTGTGCGTACTCTAGAACAAAGCATGAATGAAAGCAAGTGATCCTGTTCCACAATGAGACGACAATCTGCTTGATAGTGTCCTTGGACATTGCACAAGCTGCAGCCAGTTCTGTATCAGCGTTGTCAATGCAAAGTATGTGGGTTATCTTTAACACATACTGTTAATTTTGTAAAGACTCCTGAAGTTGCATACGAACCGTACAAGATCAGTTCGTTAAAATGCATAGGAGTCTTACTCTGCGTCAGACTTCATGACGTTCGAGGAATGTTGTGCAGTCTGCCTTGCTTCCTCAATCTCATTTCAAGAACATATGTTCCGCTGTACAAAGGTACCTGCAGTTTGGTTGAAATGCAGAGTTAAAGGGCACTTATCCTTTGTAGTGTTTTAACGCACATGCGTCGACGAATGTCAACGTTAATATCTGAATATTGTCTATCTTATATCTGTAAACCGGAAGAATAATTTTCAGGTGCATTGTTTACAGTTCATTGTTTGATACTTACTGCACAGCACAAAAACAAGAAACACTCGGTTTCGCGCCTTATAGCGTGGCCGAGTATGATATACCATTCCGCATACAGTAAAGAGGATGGCGCTTCCGTTGCGGTGAGTAATATTTTCTAATAATATTCTTACAGTGGAAAGTAAGATGGGACTATTGTGTTAAACATAAAACATACCTGTAAGAGATTTTGAGATCATTTATGGCAGATTTATAGTTGCTTTTGACTAGCAGAGCACAAAATTTCCACGTCGACAGTGGGCGCGAATGGGACTGCCTCGGTACTGATATAGTTTTCCATTATTCTTCTCAAACTGACCGTCGAGCAGATCATAAGCATCCTGGGGGAATCACAAGACATCCTAGATGCTAATATATGCATAGAACCCCCTGAAAATGCTTTCCATAGTGACGGCGATTAGCGATGATAAGTCGTGTGGGGATGTAAACAAACTTTCTGGTAATCAACCTCGGGCTGGTGCTGAACTAGTGTGTACAAAAATAGTGAACTTTACCGTTTGACCCCAAACGACAAAGAGGAAAATTTAGACCGTCTCGGCTTCACACGGTACATCGTTAGGGCATGTATCTGATCTTGTGCTGCTACGCGTCCTAACACAGGAAGACAGAGTACGAAATTATCTCCACGCGTATTGCCAGAAGTGCGTTTCGATGGGGTAATCCATTACCCGAAATGAGGGAAGCAGCTGCGGTGCGCTCAATGTGGTAAAGCTGCCAGGAAACAGTGCAAGAAATTCAACGTTGGCTGCCACGTCCTTTGCTACGAGGCATTTCACTCATGCGTGTTTCACTCACGCTTAACCAGACTGGATGGCGTGTAACCTCAAAATACACACTAAACTATTTTGAAGTTCTACTCGTAACTTTCCTTTTTTGCTATTTTCAAAGTGATAATACTTGCTTAAAATTTGGTAGTGTGTGTATAACAAAACTACATACGAATATTCTCCTTTTATTTTGAATCGCATATTTTGTAATATTTTATGCTAATTCAACAGTTGTGTGACTAATATATACTAAGTGATTAATTATTACATTCATATGAGCTTAAAATGCGAAGTTCCTTTATTGAGCATGTTTTTTACCCTACCCGTGCAGGGTCACTGTCGACATATGTCGACACGGTAAATCTCCACGAAAATGTTAATGGAACCTAAAATCATCATAACCCTTTCATTTAGATTATAAACAATTGTACTTACGAAATATATCGCAATATTCCACAGAAAAATAATTTGGGTTAAAAAGTGTTCCGATCATGCCTTTAATAAGAATCAAATGGAGTTGGGTATTAAACAAGTTGTGTTCAGGTGTTTGGAAAGTAAATTCTTTCAGGAATGTGCATCTGAAGGACAGAAGTCTTGACTTACTGACTTGGAAGTGTCGGTACAACACCGAACGTAAGGCAGAGAGGCGACTGTTGCAGTCGAATGGAGATGGAAGGAATTGGCTGAGGAAACTAGTCGAGTGAGGGTTCCAAAAGGTTTGGTCGAGACAGATGTTTTACATAGTAGGCCTACAATAATTTTATGGTTGAAGAGTCCCTGTGCAAAATCTTCCATCCCCTAGGTAAACTAATTGGGAAGGTTTGTCTTCTTCCTTATACCTGTTGTATCTTATAATTTTCAAATAAAAATATTCTGCAGGCCAGAATTTGAGATTATAGTAATTTTATGCTGGTGCCCCAGTATATTTTGCATATTCTCAGAATGGAGGTTTTAAGTAAGTGTGAAGTATGTTGCTCTACTTGTACCTTCCAGACAGGAGGTTTAACCTTTGACTGTCTGCCTTTAGAAGTCAAAATTTAGAATGGGTACTTGAAGGAATTTTGTCAGTGTATCTCTCTCCTGCTCTCATTCTTGCTCTTCACTTGAATTTACATAGTCATGACCTGTCTCTTGATTAGAAATTTAATCAAATTCCAATCTTATAACTTTCGTGTAGCCTGCATTTGTCATCCTGTAAACATTCTTATGCGGTGCATGTGTCCTGTGGGTTAATGGTGTTATCATCTGTTAATTGTTTGTGTTTGCGTGTGGTATGTTTAACACTTTTTTTTTTCATCCAGATTCTTTCTGCTGGTAACCATGTCATAAATGGCAAAAAGGTGGACTGCAAGAAAGCAAAAGCCAGAATTGGCAAGGTATTCGTTGGGGGCTTATCGCCTGAAATTTCAGATGCGGACATCAGGTCATACTTCTCACAGTTTGGCACGGTAAGTAGAAAACTAGCATAATGAGTATTTCAAATTACTGTTAAGTGGGTTTTGTATTATAGTTTGAAAGCGCTCCCTATAAATTTTGGGTTGTTTCCCATGTAAATATAACATCTTGCAGCAACTCAATTCAACCCCATCAAGCAAAAGATTTTAGATTAGCAACTTGCTAGTTGTAAACCAGGTTACCCATGCCAATTGACAAATTAGATTAGAATCTGTATTAGTATGTTTTGGTAGATGGACCTTCAGTATTTGTCAAGTTTCAAAATATTAACCAAACTGGTATCCATAGCTGCTGCTGATAAGAGAGTAAATACAACAATTCTGACAGTTTTCCTTGTTTTGTGCGGCTGCTTCTGTGGATCGGTGGTAGGGTCAGCCACCGGATCCCAAGATAGCGGGTTCAAACCCAGTAGAAGTGGTCTGATTTTTGAAAGGCGGAAAAAAGTCCATTCAACACTCCATATTTTATGATGAGGTGGAAATCTCATTCTTCATACTTGCATATTTTATGATGTAGGCATGAAAAAGATCTCTGGTGACACATTTGGTGTTTATCCGACAAAATTAATTACATCTCAGCCATGGACGCCCAACAGTTCTGGTTTACTCGATCTGCCATCTAGTGGGCCTAGAGTAAAATGGAACGTCGAAACTGACGAGCTGACAGCCAGGTGGCATCAAGTTGAAATGTCTGCACACGGTAGCTGAGGCCATACGATTATTGATATTATTTAGGACATAAGTGCATGAATATTTCAAGAGTTTTAAGTCCTAGAAATCGGAGTCCTGGAATATGTATTAAGTAATTTAGAATGTGATTTCTTCAGTGTGGAAAGATTTCCTGTAATTAAATGTGCTGGTTTCTTTGCTCTGGAAGAAATCTGTTGTTATATGGTAACAAAATCATGAAATTATCCCCTTGTTTGCTACTTAGTAGGCAGTTAATTGCGGGACTGCAAGATGACAGGTGATATAAGGTAGAGGGACCAATAGGAAGGATAAGAAACCAAATTACTAGCAAGATATATGGAATTATCTTCAAAACACATGTTTTTTATATGTTCAGTGTATGAAACTGGTTGAGAAGAGTGGCTTCTTGTGTTATTGCACATGAATAGAGTACACATTAAATAATATATTCGGCTCTGCTTGGAAATTTCGGACCAGTCTGTCTACGCTAACCCTTTTTTCTTGCTGTCTCTGTTCTCGGTTGGTTTTTCATTTTTGCTTCTGTTAGCTTTCATCTGAACATTTGTTCGTCTTGCATAGATAGCTTTTAGCTCTTGGTGGTTTTATTCCTAGTATTGATTTTGTTATCTCTTTAAGTAATAAAATGCTAATATTTTAGGATTGTACCTTTATATTGTGGGAGTTATATTAAGCATGTCATCTGGTTGAATAATAGGGGAGTTGTTACTATTTGTTGCAGATAGTGGAGATCGAGGCACCATTCGACAAAGTGAAGAACCGAAGAAAAGGCTTCTGTTTTATCAGTTTTGAGTCTGAAAATGTTGCAAATGACTTGCTCAAGAGACCAAAGCAAACCATCAATGGGAAACAGGTGAGAGACAGTCCATGTTTCAGAAGGTATCTTCTTATGTTGTCTTCCATGTGTGATCTCCTTTGGTTTTGACATTGGTTAAATGCAGTCAGCACTTCTGTTGGAGGAAATTGAAACTCCATATAGACAAATGAAAATACTCTAGATCCAGCAACCTTGATTTGGATCAATCCTACGATCTTGTTAAGTCTTAACTCTGCACTGTATTATTGGACAGCAATTTTGCAAGAACACTTCATATCTCATCTAGTTCCCTTCCCTTCAGTTAAACATATATCTTGTTCTCTCCCTACTTCGTATGTGGCCATGCTGACAGAATTTTTTACTTTTCACTATCCATTCTTTCAACATGGCCAATTAAAGTTAGTTGTATGTTGCGTATATATCTTGAAGTGGCTCCAATCTTTCTCAATCTCTTTGTGTAATGTTTTATGTCTGCTGCTGTTTTCTTGCTTTCACATGTTCAAACGTTGATCAACTTTCACTTCCAATGTCAGAACTGGGGCAAATATAGTTTTGTTCACTTTGTTCACGACGGTGTGAATGCTGAACAAATTGGTCTCCGTGCTCAGGATGGTAAGCTATGTGGTTCAACATTTCTTGCTATTTGTTGTTGAAGTGAACGGTGTGCAATATGAATCCTTCCGAAAAGCCCCTGGACATTGCTTTGTTGGCAGTCCAGGGTGTTGCTGGAAGGTAGAGTGAATTTAGATCTTGGGTGGGAATACAGGTATTTTTTTGCTTGTAGGCTCTTAATCAGATCTAGAACAAATATAAACTTTGTTTTAGGAATGTCAATTTAGAAATTGCAGTTCCAGCAAGTCCTAGTTTATGTAATGTCACTAGCATTCGTTCATGAAATTTATCTTAGATCTTTGTTATTCAGCTGGCTGGTTTTGTCAATGCCACGGTTGTCATTGATTCTCGTGTTATTGTTCGGTACCATTGGCTTTGCCTGCATTTTCCGTTTTCAAATTTTTATGTTGTGTAATGCAACTCATATGAAGAAGACATGAAATAAAATAAGATCTTGTGAAGTCCAAAAGGATGGTCATATGAAGAAGACATGAAATAAAATAAGATCTTGTGAAGTCCAAAAGGATGGGGAGTAGTGTTAACATTGTAATTGATTATTTCAGGTTGATGTAAAGAGGGTAAATGTTCAACCAACCCAAGGAATGGGAGCCATGTTGCCGGCAGGACGCGGCAGGGGAGCTGGTCGGGGAGGCATGATGGCGACTGGTATGTTTAGTTCATTTTGAAGTGTTGGATTCACTAAAAAGTTATAAAAGTATTTAACATTTACAGTGCAACTCGGTTAAGAAGTTCCCGCCTAAGAAGTGTGATATTCTTGGTCGCTTGATCAGTTGCATTAAGATATATGTATATTTTTCCCGTTTAAAGTGTTCTGTTGTAAATATATTTCCCTGTTAAACAGTTCAGATTTTAGAGCCCCTTGAGATAGAAAAAGTCCGCTCAAAGCAGCGCATGGTTAGAACCCCCCAGTCTCCACAAGTTGCACCCTGTGTTAGACCGTTTGTGCGCTCGTGGTGTGTCACGGAAACTGTGCGGCTTGCCAAGGCCATACGACGTCACGCTATGACAACCCAGACACCAGTTGCTCACTCACCTTGTGGAATCGAATCTAACCCATCAGTTGAAATTTCCACTCCACCATTCCATCTAGCGGTATAGAAACGAACGTTATTCTACGTGGGAAACACAAAGTATGCAATGGATGGTTTGATAAAACTTTAATGCAGTAATTTGCAGGCCGCAACAGGGTGAAGTCATTAATCGAGGTGGCCTAAACATTAAAAGCCGTAAAGTGTGTTTGTCCACAACATTACTGCTAATCTGATTTTTCATTCCCTTGCCTATTTCCTTCCAGGCATTCTCTCTTACGTTGTTGCAATAAAGCTTATGGGTCTTGTCGTAGGGGAAATTACGTTTTTGAACTAAACTGATAAGATTTTCCATGTCCATTAATAGTGAGGTGAACAAAAACAACTTCCCGACTCTTGCAGGAAACGGCAGACTTGCCAGCTGAGAGCTGATACACATGCCGCCAAACAGCCAGCTGAAAGATCCCGGTCATCTACGAAGTTAAACGAATGTTGATAGCCAACTGGATGTTGGTGGTAGGCACACAGAGGCATTGCAATACCACGTGTTGGCATAAAATTGAGTTATTTTTAATTTTACCTTTATACGAGCTAAACATTGTATTATCGTGTGACTCGTACTTATTACATCGCATTATTAGAACGTAGCAAAAGGATGAGGAGATATGAAATAAAATTCTTGCGGGAAAAGAAACTGTTTACGTTTAGATGTGCTAGCATTGCTACTGCGCCTTTTTTTCACTTCCACGTAATAACCCAGATACTTTTCCATGCACTCATTTCTGCAACTTTGAACCTGTGTTTCTTTCCTTCATTACCTATAGCATGAAGAGGATTGAAGCGGGAAAATAAACTCAATACCGGCTTGGCCATGCGGTACTTCCAGAAACTACGCCCGTTGCCGTGACAACCAGTAGGAATTAAGGGACGATACAGGCCTAGGTTCTAAGAATCTCTACGAATAAGTTGCCCGATTTCCAAGTTGCTGCTGTTGTCATTGAAGCAGGTGTCGGGGGTGTTAGGAAGATAGAAAGCACATGCTAACAAACTGTGGTACACGTCTCGTCTTTGTGTCTTGTAAGCCTACCGTACAAATTTCTAAGCATAGCGAGTCATCGTAATTAGTATGAATAGGAGTCGGTGAAGTTAGTTGTACTTGTAATATCAACGTACAAATGTTTTGAGTGAAAATCAGCAGAACTCGGAGGAAAGAGATCAAGCGAAAGGCACTAACAATACAAGACAAAATAGAGATTATAAGGAAAGTGGAGTCATCTACACTTTCCCGTGTTGCATTGGCAAAGGAGCTGGAGATGCCGTCGTCTACTTTCAACGGCATTATAGCGAAGAAAGAAGAGATCTTTGCTTCTCCAGGGAATACTTTAGCAAATTGCAAGGAAGTTAAATTTGAAAAGTACGATGAAATAGAACAAGCTCTGCTAATATGGTTTAAACAGCAGCAAAGTTTAAACTTACCTTTCAGTGGGACTATTGTGAAGGATAAGGCCGAAAAGTTGCATGCAAATTAAGGGTACCTTTTACCGCGTCGAACGGGTGGTTGGACCGCTTTAAACATTGAGCCGGCATCGTTTACAAAACAATTTGTGGCGAAGCCTAGTGTGTGTGCGGAGGAAAGGGGCGCTGGAAGGAAATGGTTCTGCCTGCTAAAATAAGCAACCCTTGCAACGTTTTTAATTTCGATGAATTCACTTTTTTACCAGCTTATTCCAGATCTCTAGTTTTGAAGGGAGAATCTTGCCGCGGGGTAAAATTACGTAAAATACAGTAGAAGTCCGTTATAGCGAGTATTCAGAACAGCGGAAAATGTACTCGCTATAGCGGATTGTCGTTATATCCAATTTTTGTATGAAAGTTGAAAACCCCTCATACACTTTAAAATCGGTATGAAATGGCGATCAGTTTGTTCAAAACGTGCGTTTCCGTGGATAATATCCACACTACGGCTTCCTTGTTATTTTTCGAAATCCTATGCTGCGTGAAAGTGTGTTTTTAATTTCATTCTGAAAAAATTACAGTACCATACTTCTCCAAATCCATGACGAACCCCACTTTTTCCTACAAAAAAAAATTTAATCAGGCTCAAAATGTGCTTTGTAAAATCATATGAATGCCTTTGTTGTGCGGTACGCATTTTTAGATGCCGAACATTGGCTCTCGTTATACGGCATTTTTTGCAGCTGCACAATTATTCTTTATTTCGATGGTTTAATGACCATTTACTTGAAATTGGCATAATACCGAAGAGAGCCCGTTGAAAATTTGCCAGCAATATCTATTCCATGTATCTCTACAATACGGCGATCCGCCAGGAAGATATTCTTGCTATCTATTAACCTGTTACAGTACTTTTACTCGGCATCAGATATAACCGGTTACCGCTACACGCACATCTCGCTTGCCGGGTTTGGCCAACTTCAGCGACTAGTGATGTATAGGCCTAATCGCGGACGCTGAAAGTCAACGAGTTTATTGCACCACAGTATGACCATTCGACACTTGCTTTTTTTGTGCACGTACCTCACAATTTCATTCTAGACTTCTTTAAAGCGTCGTTGTTGCTGACCACTGTATGCACTTTTTGTTCAGTACACATTTTTTTAGCTATCGTTGTCTTCACACACGCCAAATATTGGCTTTACTTAGGCCTATGCCATATTTTCTTGCGGCTGCACAATTATTCTAAATTTCCAAGTGTTTGATAACAGTTAACTTAAAATTGGCATCATAATACAGTATCAACGAGAACCCGTTGAAAATTTGCTGCCAATACCTGTTTTACGACCATCCATCACGAAAATGTTCCTGCTGTCTATAAAACTTAATTTTACTACGAGTCAGGTACATTAGACACGTTATAACTCTGCTACCGAGTAGCCATGGCCTTTCTAAGAATTCGAAGGCTCGCGTGTTTTGATGCCATTCTGCAGATTTGAGAACGTTCTTCTAGAGATCCAGTGACGTTGCACACAGGTACCGTACAACAGCTAGCGATGTATAATAGAGGCGGTCATTTATTGTCAATGAATTTTGTGTGCACGTGCGGGGGTGGAAAGAAGCAGGGTTATTACCACGGTAGTTGCCAGTGGTATTCATTCCTGTTAGGCCGCAAATTGAAGACAACCCTTGATTTTTTTTTTTTTTTTTTTTTTTCCCACGAGATTCTGAGGGAGAAAACGTCTTGGATTCGGAGAAATATTGTACCGTATCACTCAGTTTCCTTCTTCATATGGCGTCGCCTAACCTAACAATATGTGTCGTGAAAACATATTTGAATCGCATGTAGAGCAGATTTATCCTCACTAAAAATTTGCATGTGAATAGTCTTTCCAAAATTTAAGCTAGATGCGAGAAAATATGAACTATCCTCTGAAATCAGCGATGTAGACCTACTCTGCCATACCTGGAGGTGTATCACATTTTAAATTAATTTCAGTATATAACATTAAAATTAAGAGATCGTTTACTTCAGTCGTTATTTTTAATGAGTTGACAACTGCGGTCGGCCACATTTACGCATTTATGAAAACTTATCCTCTTTCATTTCGAATTTTCGACTCTACATCGCCCCCAAATGTCGACGAGAGAGCTCGCAAATGCAGAAATGAGGCAACTATAGCCCACCGTACCGAAGAGGATCGATTGCATTTTGTGGAAAACGTTTCAGTTTCCTTATTCAAACAGTCGCCTATCCTAACTTAATCGCCTTATACATATGATGAAACCATACTTATGCGCCAGTAGAGAAATGATAACCTTTTCGCTATAAATTTACATAACAATAACCTTTCCTTAATTTAACCAGACGCGAGAAAATATAAACTAACCTCTGAAATCAATTACGCACTCTGCCATATCTCAACGTGTATCCCATTTTTACTTGATTGCAGTATTTATCATTAAAATGAAGCGATCGTTCAGTCAGCCTTTATTTTTAACGAGATTAGAACTGTTATCGGACACGTTATTTACGCACGTATTACGAAAATATGTTCTCTTTCAGTTCGAATTTTCTTTACAGAACAGCAGTCGACAGGTATTAATAATGGACTCTGACATCGCCTTCGAATGTCGACGAAAGAACTTGCTAGTAGACATAGCGAGAAAACGATACCGAAGATAATCGATTGCATGTAACAGAATCGCGGGGGGCATAAATATCGATATCAAATCTTGCACGCTTAATCGCACATAATAACGGATGCGCCAATGATAGGGCTCTTGCTGTAACCGAAGGATAATACACAGTTTAATATAGGAATTTTGAAGGGACATAAAATAGTTGTCCTTAAAATGGGGTACTGTGCTTCTTGCAGAGTTGCAAACTTTCGCTTAACCTTTTAAGTGCTGAGTTACCAGTTAACTGTTTGGTACCTCAGTGCTGAGTTTTTTCATTTGTATGTAAAAAAATTTGTAGAAGTCTCAATTTTTAACTTACCAGTGGGGTGATGAGCTTAAAATGTTTATAAATGTTGGTTGTTTATAAATCTAAATGCAAATGGAAAATCCTACTTATGTTCAATATTATTTTGAGAGTAAAAATATAATTACACTTATGTGGCCATGCGTGCATTATCTTTATACGAAGTAAACAGTCCAAAATAATATTTCCTAAAATCTGTAGGAAACTAATACATGTAACTTCTTAGAAGTATATAAGTTGATATTTTAAAATACTTTCCAAACCTGGAATGTGCTGATAGTTAAATGTTTTCTGCTGGTTGTTTGTGATGCTGATTTGTTCAACTTTCTGCACCAACTCCACTGGCACAAGTTTCTAAAAGAATCAATTATTTTTGGGTTGTTATCAAACACTACTTGGCCCTCAGAGCCTGTCACAGTTACATGAAACTGGTGAAGAAAAGTAATCCATCCGCCACGAAATTAGCGATGATATAGCTTTTGTATTCACCGTGTTTTTCTTTAGTTTAGGAGGCGGCTCTTTTTCTCTCACATAATGTTTTTGGCACTCTATCACTCGCATTCAAAATCTCTTAACAATTCCTTAAAATGATTATCTCGATCACTTTCCGCTGTGGTTAATAACTGAAAGATTCTGTGATCCGAAATGACATTGCTGCAAGAGCAAGTAAATTGTTGTTCCACCATGTTTGTTTACATCACAGATGAACTCCACAGACGTCTACAAAGAGCTCTATAAGTTACTTCCTGAAGCTATAATCTGTGATCAGTTAGTCCTACATCATGCCCAGCAGATGGCAGAACATGTCAGAGATCAAATTCGTACTCGAAAGTTTTAATTAGAATTTCAATGGAAGAAGTTTGTCTCCGATAAGATTATAGTTTAATCGTTGACAGTGTTTCCATTAGCATCTTCATATATTGTATCGTTTTTCACATTTTTGTCCCGAATTTTAATAACTGGCTAAACAATTACCTTCCACTTTTAATATTAGTTGTACTCTTGATTGCTTTTAGGCTGAAGATGCCCTTAATTGAGGGCGAAACATATCCCATTTAACTGTGAGTCTATTTGTGTAACCACTATAAGTGAAAAAAGTATTGAATAGGTTCTTTATTGTTGTTGAACTCGAAAGTGAACCGGGAAACTCGGAAAAATTCAAATTCTCGCGCAGTCTATAGACAGGCGTAGCAGTGGTGGACTGGCCGCGTCAGCCCTTCTATAGGCGGGCGTAGCACTCATCGGGTTAAACGCTGAAGGTCTCATTTTTCGTTGCCCTGAAAATGTCCTGTTGCAAAAATAAACTTTATTTTCGGCACAGATAAGAGCTTTCTCTACTAGAGGCAGGTTGGCAAAGTTGCATGAAAACTGGAGGATGTCTAGAATTCGTGAACCTTAGAGGGTAGGTTAAGCCGTAGGCCTCGAGGAAAGGTCAGTTTTCCCTGCCGGTTTTCAGAGACATTTCTGAATAGCTGTGTTGCAGTCGGGTTGCCTGCAAAAAAACTTCGATTTCTGATATTAGATGGATAATTTTGAGTAGCAGTCCAAATGTTTTCAGTTTTGTTACCTGGTGTTTTGCACAGTTATTTAACCTTTTCACTGCTGAGTTTTGATGTCCATGCGTACCCTCTGGGCCTTTTTTTTTTAAGGACGCACTTTTACAGATACTATTAATGGAATGGATATCTTCCCCTTAGCCCCGCAGCCCAATACGGGGCGGGGATGGTGTGAGATACTTTACAGCAGGTTTTTACAGCCGGATGCCCTTCCTGGCGCCAACCTCGGTTAAGATAATGAATACGAAATGAATGATGAATGTGAAACTGGTTAAAGAAGAGGAAGAAATCGGCTGAGTAGGAACTGTCCCGGCATTTGCTTGGAAGGGCACGAAAGGGAAACAAGAAATTCTCAGGGCAGGTGACGGTGCAGTTCGAACCCTCTCGCCTGCCGAATGCGGAGCTTGGCTCCATAGCCGTACGTAGCAACTCTGCTCATTGATATTATTACTGAAACATAACATCAGTTCTTGGATCAACAATTTTATATTATCAGAATCGTTAACGTTTGGGCAAAGAAGAATTTATCTGAGTTGTTTGGGGTACCCTGTATACACGTTTTGGTGCAGTGCAAAGAGAATAGAATAGAGAGATAACTCGAGGAATTTTGGTACCAAGCCACTGGGCGCTAGTAATTTCAGTCCCTGGTGCAGGGAGATATGGAACGGGTGAAACGGATGCCTTTGCAAAATTCTGCGGCTTATTCCAGAACCTCGTGCAATCTGTCACACACTTCGCGTGAGGATTGTGCGCTGTAGCAGCCCGAACAGCAATTTAGATTCCATTGCCAGTCGCTGTCGTTGTTTAGATGACGGCAATTGTTACAAAACACGGTTTGATGTGTCATTAAGGAAAGCAACATTCGAAACGTACATGAATTACGGTATAGTACGACAGCAGACCAGATCAGGAGACACTACTACACTGAAGCTAGAACATTCAGAGCTGATATCGGTTTGTTTACAGCAGGCTACAGGCCAGTGCAAGCAACCCCTGGACTGAGCACAGAAGTACATTCGTTGCATTAAGTCGGAAACGGTGGCGCCATTGCCATCCTCTTAGCAGCCACCTATTTCAGAATGTGAGAGATTTAGAAATGTGAAACTAAGTGTGTTGTCACCAATTGCAGCTCTAGTTTTCATTTTGCTAGAACAAGCATACATGTCCCATTTTAATAAAAACGCAGCTTGGCGTTGGAAGTGCGACATGTTCACCTTTATTGATTGTGCACACCTCATTGTGTGAGCCCCTGACATGAGTATGTTCCTGGCCAGTTGGAATTTTCATATTTTGTTTAATTTCGGAGATATTTTGGGTCGCAGAGTTGAGTGGGACACACTGTATACAGGTTTGGCGTTGAGTGAGTTAATGAACTCCACTTGAAAATATTTTTTGTATTTGTGGTCTTTTTAATATTTTCTCATCTTAAATGGTAGATAGCTTATATACTTCACTGTACCTGTACATATTTGTGTAAAATGCTTGCGTGCTTCCATATCCATGTTGAATAGTCTATTCATTTAATAAATAGTAGTTTTCTTGCTTCACACATTCTTTCCTTGTCCGCTGCCAAAACTTCTTAACGAGGTTTTACTGTATAATTATTAAGCTTTTGGATAGATAAGTAAATTTGGTTTTATGTATCATTTCAATCCTTAAAATAAAATGTAATTTTCGTTTGTGTATAGTAATGAGTTCAGAAGTTTCAACTTTCGAGCTGTTAATTCCTTGAATTGCTTTCCTAAGGACTGTTTAATCATAATGTAGGTGATTCTGCTTTCTGGATCCTTCTTAAATTCCCTGAACATTGCTTCTTGGCAGTTCAGGGAGGTGCAGGAAGGTAAATTGAGACCAGATCGTTGGGGGTATACAGGTGCTTCATCGTTGCTCCTCGAAAGACAGTTATTTCAGCTTAGAACTCATCTAAGGTTCTGTATTACGTGAGCTAGATGAAGGAATTTTATTTCTAAGTGATGTCACATAACTGTATTTCGAGGTGCTACGACGATATTTTGCTTGTAGACTCTTCGTCAGATCTGTTACAAATATATTATCCTTGTGTAATTTCCATATAGATTTGCTTTGATCTCGCCTGTCTTCAGTCATCAGTTTGTAAAATAAGCTTATTAAAAACTGTTTGCTGTTGCCACACTTGTCTTGATCATATTAATATTTGTTAGTCTAGAATAATGGTTCTCCAGGCTCACTTGGCTGATGCACCACCCCTGTATGCTCTAAAAATCCTATGACTCTCCCCCTAATACTTCGAAAAAATATATAACTATTTCTCAGAACCACTCATATTTAGGAATAATGTAGAACAGGTGAGTGAAGGGTTTCAGATGTTATATTAGTACGGTAAACAGAAATGTTGATCATACGTTGCGTGCATCAAGCTGCAGCCTTGAAATCAAATTGGCTGCCTCAAGAGAAGTTAGGTTGAATTATTTCCACTTGCATTCATTACTTTGAGTGGAAAAAATTTTGCTTTGACAATTTTGGTACATACTAAGACTAAACCGGAAGAATTGACACGACGAAACTCACTCTTGAATGCCCTGTATTACTGTCTGTTATGAGAATTTTTCTTCCCCTAGTAGTCACCTTGTGAATCATGCACATGTCAGTTTGGGAACCACTGGTCTAGAATGATCCCATTTTGCATATTAGTTCTTTTTCTAGATCATTGCTTTGTGGACTTTGTATTTAAGAAATTTTATGCATTATCAATCACAATGTTTCTTCTCTACAGTGTTGCATATGATAGAATGGCAACAAGTGCAGGTGGGACAAGTCTATTACTGGAAAATAACTGTAATATGTATTAATGTGGACATTGATCAGCCGTTATGTTAAGACCCCCTACTTCATAGGATATAGGAATACCTTTTGCCCACAACTCTGCAAAGCATTACTTTGAAGTGGCGGCAGGTATCGCGGTGTATCTGGTACCTCAAGCGCAACGAGTTCTGCAGTGTAGTACAGACCTGCTTTTCCAAGCTGGACCTAATATGTTTAATGGGGTTCATATAGCCCATTAAAAATTTAAGCCGTAGACTCCAATGGAAATTGCTGTGTGCATGTTTTGCCATAGATGTGATATATCAGGAATAATTCGAACAGGCGAGCTTTTGTGGCATCATGCACTGCTTTGGTGAGGAGTTCTGTCAACATTGTAGTACCACTGAGCTGTAGACTCAGCCTGCCCATGTGCTGTAGTTTTTGCCGATCCGTATGCAAGAAACTGTGACCCACTTTTCGTCGCGATTTATTCTTATCAAACGTGGAGATATCACTTTACTCATTTTGATGCTCGACGCTACTAATACCTATTGCTCACGGTAAAATGTTTCGTAAAATTTGTTGTACAATTAATTTTATAAAAATTTGGTAAAAACAAGTTGTGTTGCTCATGGTAAAATTATTTTATAAAATCCGTGGAAACATCAGGATGGCCATCTATGAACTTCTGAACTAAGATATGTATGTGCTGCCATCTATCGATAAACTTTTAAACCAAGAATCAGCTGTTCACCTTACAATGTTTTTGAGAGTATGGCTCCAACAAACAAAGCAAAACTTGCTGCTTTAGCTGCAGTTATATGTTGTACAGTGGTAAAAAGGAAGAAAAAAATACCAGGAAATGCTGGACCCGGGATTGGATCAAAAGAAGAGAAGGTCCTTGGTCGAAAATTAGTTGAGGTTAGAAGACCAGTATTAATATAGGAATTCGCCGATTGTGTTTTTTGCCTCTCGTCTTGCATTTCTGCTGTGGTAAAGTGGTGTTTTAACTTCATACAAACTAGGATATTTCTGGTATTTGTCAGTAAAACACTAACAGCTTCCTTAGTCCACCCGGATCCTGCCATTTTAGAAAGAAGTGTTTGTTTACAATCGAGCTTCGCAATCTTCTCACGACTTACCGTCAGCATCACCGTGATGTCAGCTTTGCTGATTGGTTCGTTTCGTAAAACTAGTTTTACAGGATAGAATATGTCCTATTTTATGAAGAGTTGTATCAAAGGTTTTATAAAACTTGAATTTGACCGTGAGCAACAGAAATTTTATAAAATGAAATTATTGTACAATAAATTTGACAGAAAATTTTACCGTGAGCAACAGGCATAAGCCTGTAGACCTACCGTACACACAATGTTGATCACACACCTCGGGAGACTTCTTCCACCTGTCCATAATGTATTGGTAGTGCAATGGTTTTGAATTATTAGTGGGATCTACAGAGAATGAGCAGATTTTTCATAAAATAAATGTTCTGGTTACAAAGTTTGAAAGTGACTGTATGCTTGGTTTAAAGAATTTGCAAAATTATCAACTATTTTGAGCCTGAGAAAACTTGGCATGGAGACTCGTACTGTCTGGCATTTATAAAACCCATAAAACATGCTGCCTAAAAATTGGGGATGTGACATTGGGAGAGTTGCACATTTCTTCAGAATTTACAGGAAGTCCCCCTGCTCTAAAGTTTTTACTCTTGTAAACAACATAAATTTAATGCCAGCACTCGGTTGTTCTCAGGGTCTGCTTGATGTCAAAGATTGGGGGTTTTCCTGAAAATTTCAAGAAAATAGTACTCCGCATATTTTTAGCATTTCTCTTAGGCTGTGTATGTTATAGGTTTTTATGATAGATACACCCAGTTTAAAGTAGTCTGTCACAGTTTACCGATAAGGCAGGGTTTCGATGCTTGAAATAAACTTTGTTGCACTTATCTTTGTTCTTCAATCAAAATCCATGAGTTGGTTTATCTTCCATGAAGTTTGTCATTCTTTGTAGTTGCCATTAATTATCAAAATTTGTGAATTACCAATGCATTGCGGACAGGAGGAAGAAGTCTCTTTATGACGTGTCCTCATTTTCACAAACTGTAAATCACTCTTCTTGCCTGCCACGTGTTAGTCTCCCTACTTCACGCGCACAATATATTTCCTGGTTTGGGGTGGTCATAGGTGTAGTTTATATCACTGTATTTTGTTGCATATTTAACACCCCCTGTGTAATAGTTTGCATATCACAGATTTTTTTTCAAAGTATGGGGCGGGGGAGAGAAATGTTTGTTTGTGATCAAGTATTTGCAATGCAACCTTAAACATAGTCTAAATACAGTTTCTGCACTCTAGCCCATGGTGTTATCGTGTTATGGTGTTATGCACTACTGGGAGCGAGAAATTCTTGTTGTAACAGACGATGGCAGCAAGCTTGTACCTTATGTTGTGAAGCGAAAAACAACTCCGAACTTAAAAATTTCCGCAATGGATCTACATTCATGTGCAAGAAAAAAGGGGATGGACAGGTGAACCATACAAGATTGGATACAAATGGATTGGGGAAATCAAATCGGATCTCTCCTTAATGCCCAGGCCTCCTGGTGTTAGTTTTTGTGGTCATTTGATGGAAGACTTAAGAAATTATTTGAAACTTGAAAACAGATACGGCAGTGGTTCTTGGTGGAACATTGGTGCTTCAGTCCTTGGATGTTTCAATAAATGTTTCAACAGCACTGTGCGAAAACTATCGGTGCTGGGTGGCGGAAAGTGTTCATGAACGTACTCCAGCGATCAAAATTTGGATACCACCAGCGGAAATCGTTGGTGAATGGAAATTGGTCCTTGACATTATTTCTTCAAAGGTAGTTTTAAGGAAAACTGGAATCTCAAATACTGTACATTAAATGGGTCTGACAATGGATGAGCCTTTATTATTTCATTTTTGCTGGTTTGTCATTGTTACTTTTGGTATTTTGGTTACCTAATTCATATTTCGCTTCAGATTGTGTATCAGCTTGTAACAGGAAAAAGATTTTCCAGTGTTTGAAGTTCAACTTGAGTGGTTAAAAGGCTATGTTATTTGACTGTTCATATGTAAAATTAATGCCAATTGACAACTACAACTGGTTTGAACCAATTTTGTGTGTATCTGAATTCAGTGGATAATTTGTCACCCATATTTTTTGCCTTTTTTTTTTTTTTCTCGTCAAGAAAGAGCATTAACTATGCAAGAAAATATGGTATTTGCGTGGAGAAAAAGTTCACTTCAGGGGCCTATTCCACAAATGAATGATCTTGTACATTACAAGTAACTACCGTATTTCACGGCATAATCGTCGCACTTTTTATACCAAAATTTTCAAAAAAAAATTGTAGGGTGCGACCATTATACGATGAATATTTAATACCAGTATTTGTATTACTCAAATGTATTTATAACTAAATTAAATTTGATACAAATTTAAGATGCACGTAATACTCGCGTTTATATATCAAAATAATTAAAATAGTGTAAAACAAAATTCATAATTTTCGCAACAATTCGGCGAACGTTTTTCCAACCTGAAAATAAAAATGAACTTATTAAGTTAATTTGTCATTAATTTGAGTATTAAAGTTAAAATATTACACTTGCAAAAAATTATCGCTTTGTTGTGAAATGCATACTTACCGGTACGCAATTTATTCCAAATCTTCGGTGTCGCTATCGCAGGTTTCGCTATCTGATGCGCCGTCCTCGCCTCTGTTAATACCAGTATCAGATTCTTCGTCTCCCTGCCACACTGCGTCATCTTCGGAACCGTCTAGTGCATTCGAAATCCCAGTCCTTTTGAAGCTCTTGGAGACTAGTTCAGGTGGTATAAGATCCCAACTCTTCTTCACCCACGAGCATAACAAGTCCAAGGGTGGACGCCTGATATTTCCGGCGGGCGTCAATTGCTGATCGCCGCTCATCATCCACTCGTAAAATCGACGTAAGTGGTCTTTAAAGGGTTTGTTAACACATACGTCTAGTGGCTGCAAAGCAGATGTTAGGCCACCAGGAATGACTATCTGTCGTGTCTTATTTGTAGTGAGAATTTGCTTCACTTCGTTCACAAGGTGACGTCGGAAATTATCTAAAACAAGCAGAGCTGGTTGTTTTAGTAGTGCACCAGGTCTTCTATTCCACAGTTTTAACCCAGTCCAGCAGGAGTTCTACGTCCATCCAACCCTCTGGTTGCACTCGTACATGAATTCCACGGGGAAACTGTATATTCTTAGGCATCGTTTTCCTCTTGAAAATGATGTAAGGCGGCAACTTTCTCCCGTCAGCTGTAATGGCTAGCATTGCCGTGTAGCGCAATAGTGCTGTTGCGAGGCATATCAAAAAAGATTGGAGTCTGATCGGCATTACCGATTTGAGAAAGCAAGTACGAAGTTTCCTTGCGCAAACGTATGACAAATCGGTGAACATTTACAATCTTGTCCGTGTAATCAGCAGGCAACTTTTGGCTTAGTGTTGTTCTCCTTCGCACTGACAGATTGTGTCGTCGCATGAACCCCTTAATCCACTCGCGAGTCGCCTTAAACTGAGTTACCGGTATGTTGTGTTTGCGCGGTACGGTACCTCCTGTCCCGTAATTTGTAACATTTCATATGATACACTGCAGCCATTGTTACGTATTTCACTGACGTACCTAAACACTTCGTCAATTATAGGAAACTTCCCTGTTTTAAGACCTCTAAACGCGCGTCTAGAAGGGTTTGTGCTTTTTAGCTTGTTTTTTACTTTCCGCCAGTCACGCACCAACTTTTCACTCACAGAAAATTTTCTTTCTGCAGCTCTGTTCCCGTGCTGTTCAGCGAAGGCAATTACGCTTAGCTTGAAGCCCACAGAATAGTTTCTATATTTACCCATAATCGCTTATAAATGCTTCACACGTTAATGTTTTGCGATATAAATGACTTTCCGTAATTGTTCACTATTAAAACAAATTATTTCTGCAAACACCCAAAACACAAATTAAAAACTTAAGTTCTCACGCACACATGTCTACAGTAATCACGTAAATCTGAAACAAATAAATGCATCTGTGATCTGTCCATTCCAGAGCAGCCAATACTGTTAGGCAGCAAGGAAGCATGCAACTATTTATCAGTTTAGCTCGTTGGTTGCGACACACTACTGCGCTTGCGCAAAGCTCGCAAACCGGAGCTCTAGCTAGCGCGGTGTAGATCTGCTGTATAGTAGACTGTATTCCGAGACGTCGGTAAAAAACATTCATTTTTTTCAATTTATTTTAAACATACGGTAATTAGGTTAATATTTCTTCCCAGTTATTGATGATTTTACATTACATTACTGACGAGTTTATGAAATAAAACTTTAATAGCATTGACTGCTTGGATAAAAGTTTTCATCCCATGCCCGGACACTTATGACGTAGTAGTAAGATAAGAGTCTAGCGATGACAACTGAGACATCGTAAATAATTCGGCTGAATAATTCCGTGGAAATCTGCGTTATCGTCTTGGATTTCACTTCGTGCGCAATAACACAGGAGCCGGCCCCATGGTGTAGGGGTAGCGTGCTTGCCTCTTACACGACGGCCTCGGGTTCAATTCACGGCCGGGTCAGGGAATTTTACCTGTATCTGAGGGCTGGTTCGAGGTCCATTCAACCTACCTAGCTGGTATTTCCTGGCGACGTTGCCGATAAGCGATAACTTACAGCCTTACGTATTTCAAATGGGAACTCATAATATGTAGGTGGTGAATAAATAGTACACTGTCTCGCGACCACGTTGTCAAACTGCCGATAGTCTACCGGTAAGCCATGCGTCGTACATATACCGATATTATTTATTTATACGTTGTGCAACATGTCGCAAACGTGACTGTGTTGCCAAATTGCCCATAAACCATACACGTATTTAAATTGCGCATTCATGTGCAACTTACGTTGCAGTTCCATTGTCTTTTAACCAGATTAGTGAACAAAATTTGGACGTGTGACGATTATGTAATTAAAGGTTTAAAGTCAGATTTTTGTATTGAAAATAAAGGATGCGACGATTATGCCGTGAAATACGGTAGTTCAAATACCAGAGTTTCTGTTCCACAGAAGGATTTTCTACAGTTGTACTTTACTATTCCATACTTAAAATTACTAGTGAGTTTTTATGGGTGAGTTCCATGAATGTTCCAGTAATTGTAACTTACTAGTGAATTGGGAAGTATTCTCTACCAGTGAAAAGACAGTTATATATAAATGTAGTAGTGCTGTTTAAATATATTTATTTGAGATACATTTTGATAAATATATGGTCCAGCAATAGTGATGATGATGATGATGATTATGAAAATAAAAACTAGTCCATAAGGAAAGGTTAAACTTCCAGTTTAACACTGCATTTGAATACAGTGAGCGTCTTAGGTTAAGCACAATACAAGTGGGAGAATGTTTGATAGATATTAGGTATAGGTTAAAACATCCTACGAACAGAAATAAATCTCTCTGCTAAACAGTTACTAACACTACATTGACTACGAAATAATGTTGGTACTTACGTATTGCAGGTATACATGGGATGGCAAAACCTTCAGTCTGTAGGTCAGTACATTCTGTGCTGGCTGCTATAAATGATGTAAAATTTCCTCAAATTGTTCATTGGCCTGAAAATACTGAACATGTTCCACGGGGGACATTTCTGGACTCGTTAATGAGCAGAATATCTTGCATACGTCCAACTTTTATCCTAAAAGCTCTTTTGTTTTGCCTTGTTTTCTTAGACTCGCTGAATGCACTGAAAAGAACATCTTTCCTTTTTTCTATTTCATTTCTCTTAACACCATTTTAACATTTCATGCAGAGTTTGCAGTTCAGTAACAATTTTGGCGGCCGAACAGATTCCTAATGAGACACCAAGATATGTCAACTATCGTGGAACATATGCGAGGATCGCGGAAGAACGGAATGGGTGGTAATAACAGTAATTTCCTATCACCAAAGAAATAAATTGAACAATAACATTGTAGTATGAAGAAATTCACAGAAATACTAAGTTCTTTGAATCTGGTGCATAACTTAGCTTAAAATTACAATAAATGAGGCATGCATGACCTAATTGAACGAATGAATACAAAGATAAACAGCTGATTCATGCTATGACGTATGTTTGATATGTCGTCACTCGTAAAAATTGACAATTCACTCTTAATATAAAAGAGACTTTCAATCTTTTGTGGAAGAGAAATGTAAAATTCCATAAATTACAAGGACCCAAGCTAATAACTAGTACAAGACCATACTTTTGTGGAATAGGCTCCAGGACATACAGTTGATTGCCTGGCTCAGAAATCCACTTCGTACATAGTTTCACACGTTTGATTGCTGGCTTTATTTTTATTTTACAAATAAATGTGCCACCTGTGCAAATATGTGCAAATGTTATTTTTCTTTCGTTTTTGGGTTGATTTCAGACTATTTGTTCTAGGTGCAGTGGGCTCATATGGTGCCTATGCAGGGTATGACATGAACACATACAAAGGTAAATAATTTTCCTCATGTTGCTTGACGTTAACGTGACTGATTTACTTGTGCTCCTGTACAGTAGGATGTAGCTGAATGTGTTCGGTTTCTAGGGGAGCAATTTTGATTATAGTGAGGAATCCAGTGGTAAAACAGGTTGGCTCCAGTTTTATAGAGATGTTGAGCAAGAAAAGTTTTTTCTCTGCAGCATAATACTAATTCATAGGGACCTAAAAAAACACATTTGTGTTAAATGCATATTTTTGTATCTTGTACTGAATTCAAGCCTACGGTAATTTTAATGTGGAATAAAATAATTTTTACACAGTAATAGAAGTGCGACAAAATGTGACATTAGTATGAATATGCGATTTTGGTGCTAATTCTGCGAAAATGTGCTATTTACTGGCAAAAACCTATTTCAGCAAAATCGTCGGAAATTACATTGTTCTGATCGATGAAGAAAAGTAGCCGATCTATTGCTGCTTGCTGACTTTAATCGATATTTACAATGGGCAATAGGAAGGGGAATAAAATCTACATCGATTATTGAAATGTAAATAGTGTCGTGGAGATCACGAGATAGACGCAGCGTGTTTTCCTGTTGTTCAAAATTGTAACTAGTGAAGAGTAGATATTCGAGCGATCGTTTAGGTTATGGGGCGCACAACAAAATGCAAAGGATGGTTTATATGCCACAGATTCAGCGACAGTGCTTAGCAAGTATTGTAATTGGCAAGATTGCATTGTGAAACATGTTGAATCTGAAAAACACGTAAGCGACGCGATAACGAAAGTTCAACCCCTGCTGCTAGTACGTCTTCTGTGTTTACACTGTGAAATAGTTGTAAACGACGGAAAATTTCCAGAGATAACTTCTCGAATCGCACAGTTGAAGTATTTGCCAAAGCAAATATACTCTCGAAAGCTAAGGGCCTGGATTACTGAGTTGTCAAATGAAGAGCTACCCTGTGTTAGAACTCCACGCGAATTATATTTACTGGGTAAGTTTAGATTTCATTGATCGGGTGCGGTTTGGTATTACAACATCGAAACCATGCGCAAAATTGAAGGATGAATATAAATGGTCAGTTATTGGACATTATTAATTTTCCAGCTAACTCATTCCTGGTTGCCAGGGGTTCGCCCTCGTGTGCGAGGTTGGGCTCATCAGTTGGTACCTAATTTTGGAAAAAAAAATACATGCTAATTTTGAAAGAAAGATTATTTTTCAGGTCCCTACTAATTCATCATAATCGTAACTTTATCTGTTTAAATATAATCAATTTTTGGGGCTGCCTGCTTTTTGCATCAAAATGGGCTGGAATTTAGCAAGTATTTACCTCTGCCAAAAGCTCCTGCAAAAACTAGCATATGTCCTTGGGTTGGCAAACAAATATTTATCACCAAATGAACTTCCCCTCTAAAGTGACCTTAATAATTAGACTCAAATGACACGAGCTTGAAAGTGAAAATTATTAAAATGAACCAAGTACTGTTTTTGAGACTTGCCAGTAGGGATGTATAGAACGGTAATCGTTACTGACACTAAACTACTCTGTAGATTAACCTCATTAAAGCTCTACAAAAATTATTCTGCCACTTTTCTCCCATTGAGTATTGTTGGATGTTGTTCATTTCTTCAAGTAAAACATTTTAATGCTTCGGATTTTTGTGACTGTCTTGATTCATGAACATTCATTCGTTCCAGCTTATGGACGGTACGACTACCATAATAGTGGGTACGCCTCAGATTACACTGCATATGACTACAGTACTCCTAATTACACTCCATATGGTAAGTACAGTTCAGCTTGGTCTCATTGCTTAGTAATATCAACTTCACTTCAGCTTTGTATAGTAAATAAATTACCATGGAGTTCAGCAACAACTCTCAGAACAGGAAAGCTTGATGCCCCACGTTTTACTGACATTACTGTTAGCAGTTATATGATTTTTCACGATAGTTTAATCCTGATGTAAACAAGGCATGTCCACGCCTCAGCCAAAGAGCGAGTTGTGATTCGCTGAGCGTGTAGTATCGACCTCCGCCCCGTGAACGTCTTGTTCGGACTTACAGTGCTGCGCATATTACCTAAAATAGACGAGGAATAGTTTCTGAGCTGTGTGAAACTAAACAGAGGGGTCTGAAGGGAGATCTTTTGCTGTAGATTAGGACCTATGTTATTTATTTATTTATTCATTTCTGAATATTAAAGAAAGCTATCGTAGGCTAGAGCACAAAATACACATGTATGAGGATTTATCTTAGGACAGCTATTTGAAATGTCCGCCCGGTAGACCGTAACCTAATAGAATACCAACTTTAGAGTTGAAATATATATTTCTTATGTTGTAGAGTTCCTATCCTGATAGAGCATATAGCATGATTGGACATGTCAGACGGAACTGTTGCTAATTCTGCAACAACAACTAATGAAAAGAAACAACTCAAAAAGGCAAGATTCACAGGCAGTTGCAGTCTTAAAGTAAGAAGTCCATGCATACTGTATATGCTTACCTTGCTTAGTCCTGCAGGGGGCTCAATTCCTTCCATATCACACAATGTATCTCCTCCATTCTCATTACTGTCACTGTCTGATGAGTCGCTACTACTATGGCCGCTATAAGTGATGATAAATCTCTCGGCAATTTCATCTGTTAGGCCATCTAGCTCCCACATCTGGTCGTCTTTCTTTGCATTTCTAATGCAGTCCTTCCAGTTATCTGCTATCACATTTTCAAGGGCTGTGCAAAGTAGAGCTCGTACGTCTTGTAGCTTGAAGGTGGTGGTGTTTCTCTCAACGTAACCCTTCACTTGACTCCATATCTGTTCAATGTGATTGAGAGTGCAATGGTAGTGTGGAAGTCGTAGCACGCATTGGCCCGCTTTCTGTGCTCTTGCGTCGCAAATATATTTGTCATACTGGTCTCGCACTGACGTCACCCGTTGAGTTCTGCTTTCACCATATCAGCCTTGTATTCTACTTGGTGACTGTCGAGCCAAGCAATGATCTGGTCTTTCCGCATTGCCATTGTAGGGATTCGTTCCACTTTAACAGAATGGTAAGATGCGCTGTCCATTACAATCACACTGCGGGGTTCGAGTTTCAGTAGGATAGACGAAAACCACGATAAAAAAACGTCATCTGTCATTTCTTCATGATACTCTTGTGTCGTTTTAGATTCAAACACAAGAGCTCCACCTTCCACAAAACCAGAGTCACTACCTACATGAGCAATGATAAGCCTTTTGCCTTTCCCAGTCGGCTGCTTCAGGCCAGTTGAAAGTCCAGAAACAAAAGCCTGTTTCTTGGATTTAACAGTGGAATCAACCCATACTTTCGAAGTTACGTGTCCTTCGTTAAGCCACGTTTCATCCAAGTAATCAATTTTGCGACCTTCTGCACGATATCTCCTAATTTCACGCAAATACTTCCGTCTCCACAATACAATATCCTCCCTATCCATTAACACAGGTTTACGTTCTCTTTTAACAAACTTGAACCCTATGTCATTTAAAAGTGTGTACAGTGTAGTTAAACTGAAGGTGGGTAAAGTTTTATCTTTATTCACACTGTCTAATACTTTGCATAAAGTAGGTGGTTCATTCCAAAAAAAAGAATTCATGAATTTTCCTTCTGATACCACTTTTGACGATATCGTCGTACTTCTAGACTCTTTGAGGTCGTTTACATTCCTTTCCCGGCGTTGTTAATTTCCCTGTCTTTCTAAACTATCCGCATGTTATGAACCGAACTAGCAGACACACCGCACAACTCTGCACTTAGTTTCTCTACCTCTTTTACGACTAAACCTGGATTCTGGTAACTTATTTTATTAAAAACATTCACAACGCACTGCCTATGGTCACTTCTGAGTGGTTTTCCTCTTGTGCTTCACTACACGCGATGGTCCTACCTCTTGCCCCAATCCTCTCACTGTGAATACTGACACTGACAGCTGCAGCAGGATGAAACACCTTATCTCCACGCTGTACAGCTTGGGACTTTCCCTCACTATGAGAAGACTTCCTGCATTACACCACGCCTTCTGCCTTCATATCTCGTTATTTAATCACTGTTCTATTTAAAAAAAATATAGATGCACACCGGTATATATGACAACCATATTTTAATTTCATTATGTACTCTTTCAGACTATCTAAATATAATAAACTAAGATAAAGTTAAATTAATGCGATGTACTAATTTTCTTCGAGCTCGCATACAGTCCAGTGAGTGCGACGGTTGCTTCTCCAATCAACTACGTCGTGTCCACGTGCATAGCCAAGGTGCTCCGCCTATTTGTTTACATCAGGATTAAACTCTCGTGAAAAATCATATAGATTTTGTGAAGTATCTTTAAGTGCAGCATATATATTGATTTTGTCTATTCATTGAGAACAATAATAGTGGCTATTGTATTATTTTAAATATCCTCAATCTTGTTATGGGATTACTTATTTGTTCAATTTTAGATCCATTGAAGTACTCATTTCTAGAAATATTAATTGAATGTTATGTTTTATGCGTAACTATAAGTCCTCTCCTTGAATAAAGGAGATTCAAAGTACAGTCTGTGAAGTGCGCGCTTTGAATTTACCCGAAGGAGCGTATATTAATGCCGTGCGTTTGAAATTGGAATATAAACTATACAGGCTTGTGTACAGGTTTAATTGTTGGACAAGTGTGGAAACCTTCAATTACTCTTTTAGGTTCAGTTGTCCATACGTATGCTTCATTGGCACATTCCCATTTTTTGTCTCCATCACTCCATCATAAGAGACCATCTTTTCAGATCTTGTGGGGAGTGTGGTGTGCAAAGAAAATTTGAAATTTTGGAAAAGATATGAAGATTAAAATGGATACAGGTGATAAGGCTAGGAACACAGAATACGCTTTAAGTAACAAATATCTTACTTAGAAGAAAGATAGGGAACTGACCGGCCACCTTCAGAATGAGGAGCAATAGATCAGACACGGTCAAAAATTAAACAATTGGGTGAAGACAATCTCCACATGTTCATACGTAGTTATTTAGCTAGGCTCTCATCAGTCCTTGTCCATTTCTTCTGGGTAGATAAATATCAAATATATCTCAGAGGTTTGAGAAATATCCAGTTTTGGCTTGTAACTTTCATAGGATTATCAGGGTGTGCCTGAACTGCATGGTAAAAACAACCCTAATTAGAAACTTACTTCACCAGGGAAGTTGGAGCTACACTAATTCTGTTTGAGGACATTGGAAATTCATCTTGCTTTTCTGTACAAAATAATTTTTTTAGACAAATTGCCTACATAGTTACCTATGCACAACTTGCAAATAAAGTTTGCTTTATATTCAAAGCGTTTTAGATGTCTTCTTTGGTTACGTTATGTTTAATGAATTATTTTGTGATCTCTCAAGTGATAAAATGGAACAAGAAAAGCTTATATTAATACCATGACCACTGTATTAAGATTCCCTGCCCCTTTCTTGTCATTTCCTGTTCTGGGAGACCACCAAATGAAGCCCAAAGAAATGCCTGTACACTACAGGAGAATAATCTTAAACTGTGACCCTATTCAGACATTCCTGTATGGATCGGGCTGTTGTGATTTTTTGGGAAATTTGTGTGTATGCTCGCATGTGAAAAAAACATGTAATCTAGTAGCAAAAGTTACAAACACAAGCTTTCAAATGTATGTCATGGGAGCACAGTTCCTTTTGCCTAATAATTTGACGTCCTTTATAAAGTTTATAGTTGCTTTAAAGTAGGTACCTATTTTGTACTCCATTTAAACATTGTAATAATGGAAACTTTTTTGCAACTGTTGGGGCTTAAGATTTGAAGCTGTACTATACATTGATTCAAAACCTGTAACATTGATGACTACCTGGAATTACTTTGAGCATGCTAAGATTTGAAGAAAAAGCGTAATGGTGCTGTAGTGTGGATTTTTGGCTGTAGAATATGTTGTGCATGCTGCAAGTATTTCATTGGGTTTGTTTTGGCTGATATGAATCCTTGTGCCTACCACTCTGTTCAAAGTACAGCGTTGCCTTGGATAGTTTCTCTACCGAATTTTTAATTTTCATATCAGAGTTAACCTTGTTCCTGACCCATCCGGCATGTTATATTAAGGTTACAACAGTGTGCTGTTAAATTATAAATTTTCAGAAACGTCTCACCGAAAATCTATTTTGGGTTCTCTTGAGGGGTTATTATTTACACATTGTATAGACTAATTTGGTGCAGCTTTCCATGCCACCCTATCCTGTGCTAACATCTGCCTGTCCTTAAGTCTATAACGAAGATTATTTTCAGAAACAATTTACTTCTTCCAGTGGAAATTTTTCTCAAAGGTGTCACTTCCTTTCCCAAAAATTGTAAAATACATATTTTAGTGTTTCTTGGCCATTTAATGCTTTTTTTTTTCCACCAAGTTCATAGTGTATGCAGGGTTTCTTAAAAGTGGTATACAAGTACAAGAGAATGTGTAACTAAGAGTAAGGAACCCAAAGTTACTGGCAATTATAAAAAAATTCCTGCCCCTTTATTTCGAACATTTGTCTCCCTTGGTCCTTTTTGGGTTCTTCATTCTCCTAGCCCATTTACTCATCTCTTCCACCATTAACTCTGCTTTTTTCAGATGAACCTCATGCAGCTGCGGTACCAATTGCAGCTCCAGCCGTACGACAAGGTGAGCACATTGGCATCATTAACCTCTGCCGCACAAAGTATTTTTCTTTTTTCACTTAAATCTTCAATTAAATAATGATTTTTCCTGTTATCTTCCTCTTTCTGAATTACTTCGCTTGACCCATTTTGCAGTAGGAGAATCATATTACAAAAAGATGCAGATCTTCAAACCCCCATATATAAGTAAAATCATTGTCCAGAGCCTCCATGGTTACTAGCACAAAGAGTGCGCTTTATAGAGCAGTGGACTAATATGTTCACAAACCTATCTGCATTAATTTGAGTGTTATCTGCTTCAGTATAAAACCTTCATAAAATGTGTGTCCTTTCAAAGTACAGCATAGCAATTTATCTTGCAATTTGATTTCTCAGATGTTATTCAACATGTTCATGTTCTTTTTGTTTACTCCTAACCAAGGCACATCATGCCTTTGGTTACTGAATGCCTCGTTTCAATACATCGACGAGTGAACCTGTGCATGTTTTGCTTGTAAAGTATTTCTTAATTTGATAGGTTCTTTTACAGGTCATTGTACTTTCACTTTGCTGTTTCTTGTCAGAATATTTTGAAGCATTGACTGTGTTAGTTTTTCCAGTGGGGTTTTATTTTTAATTTTAATATCTATTTGTCCCTGCACACCTGTTATTTATATAATTTTGCCACATACTGTTCTGTGTGTTTTAACCTATTTTGTTCACCTTAGCACGCATATGGAAGATATGAGCAATCTGGTTTAAAATCCTTCCTCTGGATAGCCTGAAAGGACCAGTAATCTGTGCTGCTTCTCTTCAAGCGTACAGTAAATTAAAGATATTCCATCCATGCTGGTAATTTTACTTTGTAGTTTTATCTCGGACAAGATTCTTAAGCTCCTAACTACAATTTTCAAGTGTTGCGTGCTGTACAGATCAAATTTTGTCCAGTTAAAATGTATACTTCTTCCCTTGGAAAATTATTTAGGGATCTGACTCTGTACTTAGGATAAGGAGTTGAAATTCACAAATTACTTCTGGGTATTTGTTGGCCTGTTGCACTTCGTAATGAGCTGTGCCCTGGGAACAGAATTGAATTTCATTGTCTTTTGCACTAACTCAACATGGTTTTAGTTGCTTCCTTGAAGCTTATTGGAACTATTTGTCATATTTAGTAAATTTCTTCTCCAGTGTCACATTCTGGTAACCACTTAAATGTTACCAGAACAGGGAAGATTCAAATTGTCAAACATTTTTTAGAATGGGGTGTGTGGAGTAGATAACTGTTGCTGTGCAGGTTGATCAGAATTGTCCCCTATAAAGTTACTTTTTACTTTTTTCAATTGTATGTTTTGCAAGTACGAACATTTGACAAAACTCATCTTCAAGTGGAGCTGTTGAAATGTGCTGTCTCCTTCCAATTGTTGTGGCCACTCTCTGCTTTCATTTCCGAGGATTCTCTAAACAATACCACCCGAATGCAATGTTAAGAAGGTCCCTTATGCAAGTTCATTGCCGATCGCTTTTCCTGTACAGTACTTCCTCTAATTATTGCAATGACAGGCATTTACACTAAGATCTGTAAGTTTGCCGTAGCTGTCCTTTCGTGAAATACAGTTAGAAAAACGCGTGATCAAGGATTTCTGGACAGTTGGTCCGAGAAAACTTTTCTTAGAGGAACGGATAACGCAGGATTTTTACAATGTGTTACGATGCTCGAGGGACCGCGTAATTTGAATGAATAATACGGGAAACCGTTGTTTCTGGGAACGTATAATAGAGGTTCTACTGTATTTCAGGTTCCCTATGGGAATCGACATTTACTCATTTGGTACAAATATTGCAGGTTCCCTTTGGGAATAACACCTAGTTTCTACCTGTTATGCTATCCAACTTCTGAAATGTTCGATGTCTTAGACTTTTTTTTTCATAGGGTTTGTATGTTTAGTGATTTGGTATTTGTTGGAGGCATTTAAGCATTCTGCAAAAGTTAAACATTTTTTTAGTTTAATTGGATAATTTACTGCTCTTAGCTCAGTATGAGAGTTGTGCATGGAATTTGCATGAACATATTTTAAACTGTTCCAAGTTACAAGAAACTGCTGTACAGACACTGTACAGGATATTCTCATGAAGGGGTACTATATCCATTCATATCAATCTATGTTGACTTTGCTAATGCAGTGTTGGGAAGCACCCAGTTTTTAATTACCATGTTTGTGTAATTCTGCTCAAGAATGGTTTTGGAACAGCCTTCAAATTGCAGGTCTACAAAATTCACAACTGCACCCTTTTTAATGTCTCCCTTTTCAGTTCAGTTTCTTAAACGCCTCATTAATTTTGCTCCTTTAGTCCCTCAGTGGGGTGGAAGAGTGCTCTTATCCATGGTTTCAAAGATCTTGATAAATAATTGGATGGGTTACATCTTTGTATATATTGCAAATTCACTCTGGTGGAGAGTATTAGTATCAGTCTAGTGCAAGTTCAAACCTGGGAAATGTTTTTCTTGGCTGGGAAGTGCATTCGATAGTTGAGGTTGAACGAGGTCAGCGTGGGACTGCCATAGATAGCCGAATTACAAGCTGTGCAAGCAGCCAACATGACATCAAACTAAAACACAGTTGACTTCCGAGGATCGGGCAATCGATGGAATGCATCATTGATCGTGAATGGATGAGCTTGTTTAATGATGTTAACTGGTTGTTGTGGGAGGCTTTAAGAGAATTTTTATTTCAAAAATTGCAAGTGTTACAGCTGGCCTGTACGTGACTTAAAAAATTTTGTCTTCCAAATTAGGGTGCACTTCACTAATAAATAGGGTACCTTCTTTGTTATGGGTACCATAAAGGAGTCTGTGCTGCACTTTGTGTTTTTAAACGTTTAGGATTGTCTTTAAATGTATCCTACTTCATAACTTGGAATGGTGTTTCTTGGTGGTGGTTGAAGACACATGTTGGGTTGTGATGTTGCAGGTGGTGGATACAGTGGTGGTAAGCAGATGGGGCGAGGACGCCAGGCTCCAAGACAGCAGCCATACTGAAACCTCAGTTCCTGCTGTCAGGGTAAGCCGCAGCACATTAGCACTTCATTTAGTGTAGTTTTTCTGTAGTTAGAATTCTTAACCTATCCCCATCTCCTTACTCCTATTTTTAGCATAGTCACACTTAGATACTGCTGGCTTCATTGAGAGGCCCACAGGAATATGTGTAGACACTGTAGGAGAGAAACTAAACAGTTGTTTTATATAGACACACGGTTGTTTATGTATCGTCTTACTATGAAATAACTTCTAATCCGTTGAAGATATGTTTATTTTCAGCTATTATTACTAATGTAAGTAGCACCAAACAGGTTGTTTAAGAAAGGCAAATGATAAGTTTTAAGTTGGACTTCATTGGTGACGATCAAAGTGTACTAGAAACGGGAACAATAAACAGAAGTTGTTAGTCGACTGTATGTGGAATCACTTACAAAAATGGATACAAATGAAATGTTCAAGGGGTTAAGACATTAAAATATTCCTAATTTACTGGCAGCTCTAAATCTTATTGAGTGGCACATGTTGTGTTGCTGCTGGATTCGAAGTCGTCGGGAGTTGTCTTCATTGTTCAATGTAACCTGCGAATAGATGAAAATGTCTAGGTTTTCAATACCCAAGTCCACTACATAGTAGAACTCTTCCGCATATTCTTGATAATCAGCATGACAGATTTGATTAAATTTTCCTCTGTTCTTTCATCCTTCCCCAGTTCAGACAAATATTAAATTCAGTTTGTTTGCAAGACCCTAGTTCTGATTTTCTTAAAAGTATTAACTTCTCGTTATAGTCTTTACTTCACGGGTCATGCAAACCTTTTTAGATTTAAGGGGAGACTCGGATGCGTGTATGAGACCTTCTACGTACATTTGTGGCTGTGATTGAGAAAGCACTTTGTCAGCATGACCGCGAGCCAGCGAATGGTCTGATAAGGCAAGACCTGTGTCCGCTCTTGGCCTGAACATTCTAGAATTGAATTATTGCTGTTGTATGAAATATGTGCCTGAAGTTATAACAGGTTAGACTTTTCTTCTAGGGGCAGAAATGATTATTGTCCCATTAAAAATGAAATACTGGTGGTTGCCATCTTTTGTTACTAATAATAGTAAATCAGAGCGGTGTTTTTCGAGTCCCTCTTAACATTCAAGAATACAGAGCCGATAGCCGCAGTCGCTTAAGTGTATCCAGCATTCGGGAGATAGGGGGTTCGAACCCCACTGTCGGCAGCCCTAAAGATAGTTTTTGTGGTTTCCCATTTTCACACCAGGCAAATGCTGGGGCTGTAACTTAAGGCCATGGCCGCTTCCTTCCTAGCCCCTTCCTGTCCCATCGTCTCCATAAGACCTATCTGTATCGGTGCAACGTAAAGCAACTTGTAAAACAAAAAACAGAGTTTGAGAAGTTATTCATACTAATAATCCTGTGTGGTGTGCATGTTTTGTAGTGCTTGCCAGGTCACTTCTCTTAAGCCTTGTTTAGTGTAATTTTTAGTTGATCCAGTTTGGTATGAAACTTGTTATTTTAAAATAGAAAGTTTTGTGTTGCTATCCTAAGAATAATTGTATGGTGCCTAGTTATATGAAATATTTCATTAATTAATCTGGACCCCGGGATAACCCTGAATGATTTTTTTTTTAATGAGGTACATTTCCTTGAAAGTCTATCGTGGTTGTGAATGAAGCGAAAGAAAAAGGTTTTACAAGTTATAAATCTCATATTATAAATATAATAATTTATTAGAAAAAGGTTTGCCGAAATTTTTTGCGTAATACACCGGAAATGCATCCTTCCAGAGTGACATCAGGGAAATACACTATTTACTAGATCATCCACTACTGTTCATGTTCAAATAAATTTTAACCAATTCCAGAACTTTCATTTCTCATCACATATCATATTCTAAGCATTACACCTTTTTGTGGAATGGTACAAAGCGTGAAATGTGCAAGGAATAGTTGCATTTGATACACACTGTAATGCATTTCTTTGAGCAATGTTTGCAATGAAGCTGCTTTTTCTCTTAGTGTGCGTGTCAAAGATCTGCCACGTAATGCTCCACTCCGTCAATACATACATCCACTTTACGTTTCTTAGGTGGCCTCTCTCTACCTTTACCAGAAGTCACTCTTACTGGATTTCAAGATAGATGTGGCCACACTTTTTCTAAAATTCAAATGATCTAGTTTTCCACAGTCTTTCAGATTGTTTCCAGGCATTTTGTTCTCCTAAATCTGTCATGCGTGCTATCAGGGGAAATACCATTTCTTTCCTCTGACACCCTGTAGAGTGCAATATTCTCATCAGCCCAATCGATCCCACCCATTTCTTTGTTGTAAAGTGAAAACAAATGTGGTTGTCACTCAGATAGTTCGTCTTTGCACATGTGAAAAGTGGAGAACCTTATTCAGAGGGTTCACTGTGTCATAGTTAGTTGCTGCTGTAACTCTGATCGCAACTGTGAACGTGGAAGGTGGTCAGTTGTAGGGAAATATTCTGCTCCTGGGTTTTCATCTGTGACATCTCCAACAGGAGGGAAAATTATTATGTTAAGTGTTTCATTGTCAGGAACTTCATTCTCTTAGAGAATCCCTAATGGTTCGTTCAGAGTATGGGCTTTCCTGAAACAAAAGTAACTATTTCCCTGCGTCCATCAGAAAGGATGCGGAACTTTAGGTCATTATGTAGGCGAGCACTGGTGAAGCCCACTGAAAGCTCATCTTGTACTTAAAAAGACATATCTATTATAGTATCAAACTGTTTTGAATGATCTGATACACACTGCTTCACTTTGAACATTAATACACTTCAGAAACACGCTGCATTGTAATGAAGCTGATTGTTAACTGATGAAAGGATACCGATTGTCCTGTAAACGAAGTAATTCCCGCCACAAACTTATTATTTTCACTGCTAGATGGTGTTGAAATCATACTACCCATTCATCCTTCTGGAAGGATATCAGGGTTATCTGGGTTAACATTGTCACAAGTTCTAGTTGACTGTTATAGGCATTTTGTAAAAATGAGTGTTAATTCAAGGTGCAGGTTAACATTTGAGAAAATTACTCTTTTTCATGAAGTTGACTTTCAGGTGGTTAATATCAGTCATTTACTTGGGGTAATTGTGAAATCTACCGGATATCTAAAGAAATAATTGCACTTCAAATAACTCCTTTGGAATACTGCCTAAACTTGGCCAGCAGTAAGAGGGGCAGGAAATTTAGTTACGATATAAATGTAGATGTAGACAATATTTGGTTGCAGTATTTATAAATGTCTCATTTTATTCTAAACTGGGAATTGAATGGTTGAGGAAATAGTTCAGTTGAATGAACCGTATCGTCAAGTGGTTGGATTCAGTCCCGGTCCTATTTATTGTGTAAAATAAGTACTTCAGCCTGTTTTATGATGACTACTCTGTTACAGGCACCATGTGGTCGTGTCAGTGTCCATGGCTGCCAGCCTTCCAGTATCATTCCACTGTGCAGCTACCAAGAAAATAGTGTTCACTATTTCGTGTGCGTGTGTGCTGCAAGATGTTTTATGAACAATTTAGACTGTACGTTTATACTAAAGTGAAGTGACGCAACAGAATGAATGCACTACTACAGCTCTTCTCTGTTGCACTTATCTGTCTGCTGGAGAAGAATAAATCATGTATTTAAAATTTGTTTCCTTTGTACTTACCTACTGCTCTTTGTGCTTGAATATCCTCTTTATTTTATAATCTTGATATATCCTAATTGTGTAAAATATAACCAAAGCATTTTATTAAATTATAGCAAAATTTTGTATATCATGGACTCTCAATTGCAAGTTTGTTCCGTGCAGAGTATATCCTCATCCAAGATAAGTTTCTAATAAGTGCTGAACGTGTAGTTGTGGATGTCAGTCTTCGTATTGGGCAACTACTTCCGGTGTCACTCGAGCTGTGAAACGGCAAAGGGAGGGGCTAGTCCCTGCGGGCAGTAGCTGAGAATAGAAAACCATCCCAGTTAAGTTGATATTACACAAGCATCTTGGTATAATACGACCTGGCCAGCGTGTCTGTGGCCGCTTTTATTCCCATCATCCTCTCGCTTTGGTTATGGCAACGACTAGTTTACGTTGATCAGCTGATGAGGAAATATAAAACCAACTTTGGCCTACTTATGCCATCTATACTACATGTTTGATAACCTGAAATACCGTATTTACATGAATAATCCCTGCACCCTAACTTTAAGACGGCTCGTTTTGAAAAAAAACTAAATGAACTTAAAATTCCTTCCATTGAAAGAGTAACATAGGCATAAACATTTATCACTGTGAGAGGTCCACGTGGCCTTAATGCAGATTAAACAGGCAAATTTATTGGTATAGCTGAACCTAAACTGCTATAAAATATATCTGCAATGAAAATTATGAAGTAGGCCTAGGTATTTCATTGATCTGAACTTGCATAAGGCTAGATTCCCTGTAGATCGAATGATTCGTTGTCCCTTGCATCACTAGAATCCCCTTCTAAATTACAAGTTCGTTACATTGCACGTCTGAAGCACTTTTCACATGCGGTTTTTTCTTTATGTGGATATAGCACAAACAGTGGTGGATAATTCTTCGTGCAATGTAAACAGTTGAAACGGTCACACTGGCAAACTCGGATGTTGGTTTTGTTATGTCCTAAAACCTGGTTAATTCGAAGTCGTTGGGACGCAGAAATTGTACTTAGAATTACGTTATTTCTACCTGCCAATTCGTACTTCACAAATGGCACCTCTTGCCGTATCAAAATATTGTAAGATCTGTTACTGCATGCAATTAATATTGATTTAAAGTTTAAACCTATCAAATGCTACGGAAAATAATTATTTCCAAAGTGTATCCAACAAGGTGCATTTACGGTATAAATAACTTGCTGTAAAACATAACCCCATGCAACAAAAGAAAAACGTGAAATCTCATTAATACATTCCTCATTCATACGTTTTCCTGCTTAGCTTGTAAATTTCAAGTCCCGACGTCCATCGTATCAAATCTGTATTAAAAAATCCTTCGCTTAACAAGTCATGATTTTTCGCCTTTACTGCTTAGTGCAACCATATTCTCCAGACCTGAAAATGTTCTTTGTCATCCCCTTGTGTGTGGAATGAGATTTCCAACAGAGATAACAGCCCTCGCCGCGGGTCGGTCGGGGAAAGTTGCACGGCTAGGAGCGCTGAACTCAGTCTTAAGCGTTTTTTTCCCAAAGCTATCCTTTTGACATACGTGGCTCATGGATGGGAGTTATCAGAAATTATGCGTCACGGAAGTTACCGCCGCAAAATGTGTTACGGGAGTGTAACTCTTGCAGCCGTTGCTGGGTGGTCATGACAGAGACATTCCTATGATCATTTGATTTTCTCAAAAGGGAGAAGTGGCTTATATTTTGTTATGTTCTTTCGTCTGTGGAAAGGTCTTTGTTGTTGAGATTGTTGAATAACCCAGTGCGCTTCATTGTGCTTGTAGCCTATTTTTCATTCCAATCAGAAGTTAATGTATTTATTCAAAATAATTCTTTCCAACTTCAAAAACTTTCCTTTGCACACTTTTTCTTCAGTTTCTAGTTTGCTTATACACATTTTCAATTTCGTTTTGGTTGCCCACAATAGTGTTCAAAGTAGGTGCTAGTTTTAACGTTCGCACCAACTCTACGCGCTTAAGATGTCAATTCCTGTCTGCTTCTTGAAGCGTTTTTTTTACACCATAAGTGAGCAGTTTCAAGACCCTTTTTTATCCATAGCTAGGCTATCACAAGACATACAGAATATACCACGCTACTGAACTTCCCACGATTATTATGTTGGTCCGTAAGTATGCTGTCGCGCGACAAATAATCACTTCTTTTTACCACTCTACACAATAAATTGAAGGTAAACAGGCAAACAAAAATACAAACCGACAGCTGGCATGTTCATTCATCGGTGAGTATTGCCGTTATTTTGTGTTCAAGATGGCGCTTTAAAGTCGCGAATGGCGAGTATAACCTCGCGAGAAATTCATGCTTGATCAAAGTGACCAGAGAAGTGTTTAATTACCCACTGGTCAGAAACGTATGGCTTCAACTAACAATTCCTTATACAATTGTTTTAGGAAGAAAGTGATATGCTATAATATGTTCAGTAGGTGCTATAGATACTTCTATGAGCTATGGGCAAAAGAATCTTGTATCTGTTTTTTTGTAGTTTTTCACATCTTTTAATAGTCTTGGTACTTTTAACAGACTCCAGTGGTGAATTATTGATATGTTCTTGACTTTTTCACACTTTTTAGTACTCTCCTTTATCTCTTGAAACACACGATGTAAAATGTACTTGTATGTAAAGTGATACCACTCCCTGTTGGATAGTTTTAATGGCATATTCGATAGTACGTTTTCCCGGTTAACACAATTTTTTCGTAGTCCCCTGCAGAAACGTACTAACGAGGTTTCACTTCAAAGACGAAGTCTGTGCTAGCTCCTCTCTGCAAATACGTGATTCATTGCATTACTGTACTGCATTTTTAGATGCCTTGTATTTGCACGGGAAGTACCGAGCCCTTGAAAAAATCGTGGCTTATCAAACTTACCTATGACTAGGGGAGGGAGTCTTTCGCTTCCAACACAGTACAGTGACCCCATCTTCATTTGGGCCAGGCATAAATAGCAAACCTGATGCAGTTTTGTTGGCATTTACAATATTATTCGTACTGTGTAAATTGTTTATAATTATGAGCCACACTTCGTCGGCATTGCCAGTGTTCGCGGAATCTGCTTCTTCACACGCTGCCTGTTACGAGATACTGTGGCGTTCCTTAAAACTCTAAACAAAATAATTAGGATTCATTCAAACTTCCAGGTATGAAACAAACTGTCAACACACGGAAGTAAAAGTGCGGAAAGCCACCCCTGAACATCCTGGAAGATTTGTTCTATCATGACATGGAGAAATTTTAATTTAGAGTGTTTTTTTTTTCCCACGGTATCTTAAGTGACAGCCCACCGTATCCGAATGCTGACCCCTCTGAACTCTTGGTTCAGCCGGTGGAGTATTCCTTAAAGACTTTCCATGGCTGAATGTCAAGGGGTCACGTGTATGGGACTAGGTCTCGAGTTACAACACTGGATGTGATTCAGTGAGGGCCGCTCCTCTGGAGTACAGGTGCCTTGTGCAGCTGCTCCTAATCGTGCATAATGGATTCCAGTGGCATTTCCTCCATTGTGGGAACCATCACCCTGCCTGATGGGGCTCAATAGCCGTTGGCCCCTTAGGGAGTCGGGTTATTTCCCGTCATCCAACACTCAGCGTTGGCAGTTTTAAAGCTGGGTGTTAGACCAGCAAACCTTCCTTTCTCATTCCGGACTTGGGACCAGACAGTGACGGACAAATAAGATAAAATTGAATACAAAACTCAAGAAGAAACCTCCGCTTTACCCTTACACAAAACAAACCAACAGGCATATTTTCAACAGGGATGTCTGAATTGGTTTTCAGTTCAAATATGACATGTGGAAGCAGTTTTCTTCCATCTGCGGTTCATTAAGCTATAGCGGTACACACAATATACAAAAATAGGTGAGGCAGGAGCGTTTTGCTAACATTGACACAAAACCCACACCCCCAATTTGTGCCTCAAAACTTTTAAAAAATGTAAGATAAGTTACTCCGAAATCAGAGTCTGCCCTTTTATTAATGTAAGGTATAGTTTTGTATGAGGTGTTATTTTTCAACCTTCGTTAGCAGAAAGAATGAGGATTAGGTATGTTCTTTTACTTACTATAATATAGTTGATAAATGATGGATTCTTTGAAGTATTCCGTTAATCTGCATTTCTAACGAGTTACAGATAAGAGGTATAGAACTAAATGAGGCCACAACACTAGTTGCAAATCCAGGATTGTTGTGACGTTTAGTAAATTCACAGAGGCTTGCAGACTGAATGGTAAAAGGCATAAGTCAATGATTATGTATGTAGGACTTTCTACTTCAAGGAATTAATGTTGGTGTTTTTATTAGTCCATATATAAAATCACATAACCTGTAGTTCTGTAGAAGCTGCTGGAGTTTTCAAGCTTAGTTCACAGAAAGAATGAGGATTTGGGAGGATTTCTTTTACGTGTTATTGATGGTGAATTATGAAGGATTCTATTGTCAGTATATCACAAATTTCCAAATGAACCTACTGAACATGTGACAACAAATAGCAAAAATTACTCAAACATAGGCCTATTAATCACATGTTGACACAGTTCAATTTTTCTCACTGTATATGCAAAAAAAATTGCTAATCATATTTATTACAAATCACACAAGATGCAGAAGCCATCAGCAGCCATACTTTTTGAGAATTCATCCTTATTGGAGACGATGTATTGTTATTCCAATACGCTTGTGATGTTACAATATTTTCATAACCTAAAAGCTAAATTTAAGTATGGTCTAATTATGGAGACACACTGGCCCATTTTGAGTTTTGGGTAGTGCTGTAAGATTGCACATGGAAATTTCAGCCTGATTCAAACCTTGGAAGTATACTGCCACCAAGTACGATTGCAAATGATGCTCTTACCATAGGAAATTGAATGTGATCCCTAATCCTATTAATGAAGGAATATGGTAAGCTGGCTTACAACAATAGACAATGCAGAAATACTGTCTGAATAGTTCACTAAACTTAAATTGTGAGGAACTGACAGAACTCCTTAACTTAGGCACTCACTTCACCAGAAAACAACCTCTCTTCACTTTCGAAGACTTGTACAAAGCACGGGATCAGATGTAAAATTACTAAGCGCCAGACCACACCTTCAGAGATCTGGAAATATGCAGGAAGATCAGCAAGAGTCGTCCTTGTCAAGTGTGCATACGGAAACACTAGAAGACAGCCATCAGCCACCCATCACATGAAACAGCCAAAAAGGAACTACAATACCAGAGGGGTTTCAGAACTGGAGGGGCTGTCAAATGGATTACAATAGAAGAAACAGATCTGGTGATGACATTAATGGACTTCAAAAAAGTATTAATTACATACACTGGGATTATCTACTACAGGGCCTCTGAAACGCCCGAAATCTCACGCGTGCAGAGCGAGGCGCAAGAGCTCCGTGCACTGTGCATCGGTGCCGCTCGGAATGGCTCAGATCAACGCTTCGTCTCTGGGCTACTCGGCTAAACTCAGCCCGGATTTGGAGCGCTACGGCGCAAGTGGTGCAGAGGGAGACAGGCGGAGCGAGCGAGAGAGGCGTGAGGAAAGAGGGAGTAAGCGCTATTGCTCCAAATCGAGGAGTGGGGGGTCTGCACTCTGGTCAACCAAGCCAAGTCGTCTCTTGCAGCGTGTACAGTGCATGCACCCTGAGAGGCCCTGATCTACTACAAATTTTAAGACACCCTCGACTACACAAGTTAATAAATATGGTATAATTGGCCACCAACAAACCCTAAATCACAAGTGAAATTCTCAGTTTAAATATTGGCACCATTAGACACCAAATGGTAGTAATGGGCAGTCCTGGACAGGTTCTAGAGATTTCCTCGGACTAGCGCAGGCACCGTTTCAGGAGACCTTTCCCTGCAGTTTCGTGGACCTAAAGGTAGCAGCAGAATGTTGTTTGTGTATAGAGTATGCAAATAACCAACCGTGGGCTTTCGGTTCTACAGAGGTCTATTTGGACGCAATAGAGTTCTGGGATTCTATGCAGCGGTAGTTACACGAATGAGTCGGCTAAATACAGAAACGGACGGCTACTGTAGGAGCACCTACCGGGATACCAGAGCCAAGCAAGAACTAGATTGGGCAAGCGTACCTTGCTGCATATGTAACCACCATTGCACATAAGTGGAAGGTATAATCTAAAATGCCTGAATGTGCTCCAGTTCATTGGGTGGGTGTAGATCAATATCTGACCAGACAGTCAATATCATAACGCCCATGTCTTGGTGCTACCACTTTTCGATGGTAAGTTTAGTGACCGTCAAGCCTCCAGCGTTTTGAGCTACAGCCAATGACCAACGTAGAAGCCTGTCGTGTTTTCAAGGCTGCTTCACAAGCTACTACCCTGACCTCTTGTCACTGCCAATACTTAACACCTGATCGCTGGAGATGGTAACCTAAGGTTTAGGAAATTAAAGTCGGGCTTTGTGGGCTTTCCTATGGTCCCGGTTCAATTTTCATAATCGACACCCTCGTACTGTTAATTTCCCTGGCCTGGGGACTGGGTGTTTGACTTCTTCGCCATTCATTTTATACTCATTAGGTCACCACCAAGCCTACACAGCAACCATCTTGGCTGTGCTCGTCCTGTCACTTGCGGCTCGAAAAAGCTCTGTAGATGTTTTAGAGGTCCACGTTCTGATGTTCTTAAGCCAGGATATTCTTCGGCCAACACTTCTTTAGCTGGAATTGCAGGATGTTCTGAAGGAGATTGCATCTGCTGTTGTTCCGCATGATGTGTCCCTGTACTGGATCTTTCTTGCTTTCATGGTGGTCAATACTTCTTTCTCTCTTTCCATTCTTCGCAGAATCTCGACATTTGTGACATGCAATGTCCATGGAATTCTTAAAATTCTTCTATATAACATCTCGAAAGTCTCCAAGCGTTTACCCAATGATTCTGTCAGAGTCCATGTTTCAACACCATAGAAGAGAGTGGCGAACCGATAGCAGCGTAGAAGTCTGATCTTCATCGACATTTCTAACCCGTGATTTTTCAACAATTGCTCATCTTATTGAAAACAGCCCTGGCTTTTCCAATTCAGGTCTTCACCTCATTAGAAAAATCCCATTGGTCATTTATGGTGGTACCAAGATACGTGTATTTATGGACTTGTTCAATGTTGTTCTGGCCTATCTTAAGATGACATGCAAGAACCTTGTTTTTACTGATTATCATTGTTTTCGTTTTTTGAGTGTTGACATCTAGACCCTATTCAGAGCTCTTTTGTGTAAGTCGACAAGGTACTGTCCTCGCTATCAGAAAAGACGACTGTGTCGTCGGCATATCGGATGTTGATATACTTGCCGTTTAAGAGCATTCCCATCTCCACTTCATCAAGAGCTTCCTTAAAGATGTGTTCTGAATAGATGTTGAAAATCAGTGGGGATAACATACAACCCTGCTTTACACCTCGTAGAATGTCTATGTCCTCCGTATTTTTTTCTCTGTCCAACCTCACAGAAGCCGACTGGTCCCAATGTAAGTTTACTATTATACGCAGGTCCTTGTCATCCAAACCGATGCTTTTTAAGATTTCTACGATCTGGTGTTTTACTCTGTCGAAAGCCTTCTGGTAATCAATAAAACAGGCATAAATGTCACAATTCACGTCTCTGCACCTTTGAAACAACACCTGGATACAAAACAATGCTTCACAGATCTGGTATATTCTTCGGTGAATGATCCTCAGAAATATCTTTAGTAAGTGACTCACTAAGGCTGCTGGTCCTGTACTCGCCACATGTTTTAGTTCTAGGTTTTTTGGGCAATGTAATATAGTAAGTGACTCACTAAGGCTGCTGGTCCTGTACTCGCCACATGTTTTAGCTCCAGGTTTTTTGGGCAATGTAATAAATTCAGATTTAAGCCAATTCCGTGGAATGCAACCAGAGTCGTAGATGTTGAATAATTATTTATAAATTTCATTTTCCGTATTGACAGATTCAAAGTACTAGTTTAATCTATTTAAAATAAATTGTGTATTGATTGGTGGAAAAACACTTTTCCTATCTATACGATGTTGAATAATGCAGTCAACCATTTTAAATTATCTCCACAGAGAAGCTTTAGATTTTCGGAATTTACATTGTCAGGGCCAGGTGATTTACCGTCTGTCATTCCATTTATCTCAGTTTGTACTCCTTCCATCAGAATTGTAGGTCCTGTTTCAGTTTACTTCAGGAGGTTCAGGACGATTGTCATAAAATAGTTGTTCTATGTATGTTTTCCATGTGTGTTTAGCTCCTCTTGTCCAACGATTATTTTCCCTTCACTATTCACCAACCTGTTCCTTGTTCTTGATTTGTATTTCCCAGTCACCTCTCTGACTTTTTCGGTGAACATTGAAACTGTCATCCTTCAGTTGTAATACACAGATGCCATGCACCATCATCATAAAAGAAAAAATTTGAATTTTACAGTGGTTGTACCCATCGTTCACTGGTTTATTAGCTTCCTCGGGAGATAATGGTGATGTTCGACCCATGATGACACGTTCGTTCCAACCAACAAAAGAGGACATTAAACCTGAAAGATTGCATTTCATTTTAGCATATCTACCTATAGAAAGAAAGCATTATTGCTCTTATAGCAGCCCTGCAATGTTTTCCTGCAAGGATGTAGAAGTATACAGGAGTGAAATACCAGCACTCTGTTATCTAATAAAGTCAGCAGTATGAAGTGAGGAAGTATACATGAGTAACGCATGGTTGATAGCAGTGGCAATCTGATGGACCAAAGCCTAAACGCACCTATCTCCCAGGTCCCTGCACCTATCCGATTAACAGCAGTAAGCCGCTTGAGGTGAGTCGAGGGGAGAGGGGACAAGAGTGGGCTGCAATATCAGTCTCCAATGCCTTGCTCTCAGAAATGCTTGTGACGTTTTTTCTCACTGCTTAAGTTTTATAAATGGAACAATGTGTCAGATGTTTACATTATAATGTGCTTTAGACTTCCATCGTTCTCATTTGAAGTTTGAGCTTCACCGATAGCTTTTGTAGCCCTCGGTATACACTACTGCTTACTGTTAACGCATTGACTTCCGTAGGCGCCTTAAGATAAAAAACGCGCTACGGTTTGTAGTTCCTTCATAGGTGAACGTTCCGACCTTCATTAACATATGTCAAAACAGTAATTCCTGCCTTGAACCATCCAGCAAAATTTATTTTTCCCCGGCACAGTCCAAGCCCACTCTCTTGCCTCTAGTGTTGTTGTGTTAGTGCAACTAGCAAAACACAGTATAGCGAGCAGTAAGTTTATATCTGTTGAAGTGATTTATAATGATGATTATGGTGATGAACTCATCCCAGATTTAGATAGTGAAAGTGATGAGGACGAAACAACAGTGCGCGATAATATTGAAATACCGGACAGTGTTCCTCTGACACCTCTCCGAGCTATTCTCCCTTTACCCGAGTTTTTATAAATGTAGGCGTGTGTTTGTGAGCAGACAAACTTATATGCACAGCAGTTTATCAGTAGCACACAGCGTCCATTCATTAAATATTCAATCTATCAAACTTGGAAACCTGCGTCAATGATCGAAATGAAACAGTTTATCGGTTTGGTGTTAGTTAATCTATATATATAAAATAACTTGTCCTGACTGACACTGATTCATCATCGCCGAACCAAAACTACTGGATATAACGAAATGAAATTTTGGAGATATATTCAAATTAAGATGTAGGTGCTCGCTAAGAGAGGAATTTTGGCTATTCCTTCGCTAAAGGGGTGAAATTTCAAAATGAGTGTATCTATATCTTAAAACTTTAAAAGTTTACAGATGTAAAAATTGGTATTTAGAATCTTCTTTAAAAATAAGGAAATACGTATTTTTTTGTTTTCAGAAAATCCCAATAGGAGGGGTGAAAAAGGGTGAAAAAATGGTTGAATGCCTTTAATCAGGATACCGGTACTTATATCTCAGAAACTGAAAATATTACAGACCTGAAAATTGGTACTTTTGATCCCTTTTAAAAATAAAGAAACATGTATTTTTTTGTTTTTGGAAAATCCAATTAATGGGATGGTGAAAAGGGGGTGAATTTTTAAAATGAGTGCATCTATATCACAAAACATTTAAAGTTTACAGATATAAAAATTGGTATTTAGAATCTTCATTAAAAATAAAGAAACACGTATTTTTTTGTTTTCGGAAAATCCCAATAGGAGGGGTGAAAAAGGGTTTGAATGCCTTTAATGAGGATACTTATATCTCGGAAACTGAAGATATTACAGACCTGAAAATTGGTTTTTGGGATCTTAAAAAAAAGAAGCATGTATTTTTGGTTTTGGAAAATCCAATTAATGGGAACTGAAAAGGGGGGTGAATTTTTAAAATAAGTGTATCTATATATCAACTTTAAAAGTTTACAGATGTAAAAATTGGTATTTAGAATGTCCTTTAAAAATAAAGACACGCATATTTTTTGTTTTCGGAAAATCCCAATACGAAGGGTGGAAAAGGGTGAAAAAGTGGTTGAATGCCTTTAATGAGGCTACTTATATTTCAGAACCTGAAAATTGGTATTTGGAATCTACTTTAAAAATAAAGAAAGTATTTTTTCGTTTCTGGAAAATCCAAATAATGGGGGTGAATTTTTAAAATGAGTGTGTTTACACTTAAAACTTTAAACGTTTACAGATGTAAAAATGGGTATTAAGAATCTCCTTTAAAAATAAAGGAACACGTAATTTTTGTTTTCTGTAAATCCCAATGGGAGGGGTGTAAAAGGGTGAATAACGGGTTGAATGCCTTTAATGAGGATACATATATCTCAGAAACTGAAGATATTACAGAACTGAAAATTTGTATAAGGGATCTCCTTTAAAAATAAACACATATTTTTTTGTTTTTGGAAAATCTAATTAATGGTGGTTAAACAAGAGTGACAAATTGGGGTAAATTTTTTGAAAGACTATATCTACAGAATATCTGAGAAACATAAAATGTTACAGACGTAAAAAGCGGGTATTTGGAATCTCCTGTAAATGTAAAGAAACACAGGTGATTTGTTTTTGGAAACTCCACTTAAGGGGAACTCACAAGGGATGAAATTTTAAAATGAGAATTTCTACAGTATATCTCAAAAAACTTAACATGTTACTGAAGTGAAAAATATTTTTTTTATCTCTATTAAATATAAAGAAACTTGTATTTTTAGTTTTCGGAAATACCACTTGGGTTGAGGGAGGGGAGCTTAAAGTGACTGAAAATGGTGTTGAATTCTTTTAATTAGGCTACTGATATATCAAAAATGAAGATGTTAAGACGTGAAATTTGATATTTGGAATCTGCTTTAAAATTAATGAAACGCACATTCTGTGAAAATCCAATGAAGAGGGGGGGGTGAAATAATTGAAAAGTTAATTGACTTAATTGTATGAGAATACATACATCTAATAAAAACTAAAGTTGTTACAGACGTGAAAATTGGTATTTGGATCTCCTTTAAAAACAAAGGAAAACGCGTTTTGTGGGGGAAATCATCTTGGGGGGGCGGGTGTGAAAAGGAGTTGAATTTCTTTCATGATGACACATAAATCAAAAACTGAAGATGTTAGAGTCGTGATAATTGGTATTTAGAAGATCCTTTACTATTAAAGAAACAAGTATTTTTTGCCGGAAAATTCACTTAAGGGGGGGGGGGGTGTGTGTGTGAGTGTGAATGTAAGTGAAAAAAAGTGAATTATTTTTATAGGAATACTTATATTTCAAAACCGAAGGTAACACACGTGAACATTTGTATTTGGAATCTCCTCTAAACATAAAGAAACACGCCTTCTTAATTTTTTTTGGGGGTGGGGGTGTAAATCAACTTAACCGCGGTGGGGCGAAAACGGAGGTGTGACCAGTTGATTTTACTGTACCTAATGTACTTATAAGGAGCCTCCGTGGCTCAGGCAACAGCGCGCTGGCCTCTCACCACTGGGTTTCATGGTTCAAATCCCGGTCACTCAATGTGATATTTGTGCTGGACAAAGCGGAGGCGGAATAGGTTTTTCTCCGGGTAATTCTGTTTTCCCTGTCATCATTCATTCCAGCGACACTGTCCAATATTTCATTTCATTTGTCATTCATCGATCATTGCCCCAGAGGAGTGCTTCGGTAGCTGGCACAATTCCTATTGTCGCCGCTAGATGGGGCTTTATTCATTCCATTCCTGACCCTGTCGAATGACTGGAAACAGGCTGTAGATTTTCGATGCATTTATTCTGGTCATAAACCGAACATTTTTAATCTTTCCTGGGTTCGTTTTCAACAGCCATCTTTTCCTTCGGAGAAGTTCTTAGATTACAGTAGATTCTCCTGGCATATAAATAAATTTTTTTGCAACTATGGGGTCCTTAGCTGAGTCCTGTCATTGCTTCCACTTGTCAGTTTCCTCTACCCTATCCGACCTCCCTTGGTCAACTTGTTCTTTTCCAACCGTAAACCTTCCAATACGTCAACAAATGCAACTCCCACCACAATTCCTTCTCCTACGCCCTCTACTCGCCCTCCTCACGCCACGCCAGTGCCCAACACTGCCCACAGCCCCTTCTCTTTCCCCTCTACAAGCTAAGCTAGTATCCAATACCCAGCCCAGAATTCCCTCCCCTACGCCCCGTACTTCCTACTTGCCTTCGTCACGTTACACCAATGCCCATAGCCCCTTCTTCTCCACCTGCTCGCCCTCCACCACACCCGCCTCATAACACAAGAAGTAAAAACATGATGACAAATATTTTCAGTACTGCAACAAAGAGTGAAACAAGGGGGTAAGTGATATTCCTGCTTCAATGTACTCATAACAACATTTACAAACTATTACGATCATAATAATCTTTTGTTACAGTGATATGACTTGGATAATTCAGTTTTTCATAATATTCACAGCACCTTACCTCAGCAGCTATCCTTTTTCCCACATCCTTCAGCCCCGCCTTAATACCCCCTCCCCCCTCTCCTTCCTTTTCACTTGAATTTCACAACAGTTAGTCTGAAGCACACACAACAATAGGCCACACACCTCAAGCTGTATTGAGAGGTAAGTCTCATATAACCTATGCCATCTAACTAACACATTCTCTCATTCGATTCATTAATTTAATTTTATCTCATTTATTCAGGTTAACTTCATGGGCACTACAATGAATTGCAAATTTTATACCAGACACAATGTATCTGTTTGAAGCACATCTTCATGTGCCGTCCTGACAATGTCCAACAACATTTCAGCATGATTTAACAAATACCACGAGAGCATCTTATTATATTACTTTGATTGATAATGAAACAACATCTAACAGTTCTCTGTCAGCTAGTCGTTATTTACAGCGGTGTCCAGTGACTTGCATATATATATAAATATATATCCCCTGCGAACCATGTGACCTTGCCGCAGTGGGGAGGCTTGCGGGTCCCAATGAAACAGATAGCCGAGCCGCAGGTGCAACCATATCGGATGGGTATCTGTTGACCAGACTAAGAAATGGTTCATTGAAAGGGGGATAGCAGCCTATCGGAAGTTGCAAGGGCGGCAGTCTGGATGATTGACTGATATGGCCTTGTAATAATACTCAACATGGCTTAGCTGTGTTGATACTGCTACACGGCTGAAAGCAACGGGAAACTACAGCCGTAACTAACTCCCGTGGACATGCAGCTCTCTCTGTATGAATGATGTACTGATGATGGCTTCCTCCCGGGTAAAATATTCCGGAGGTAAACTAGTCCCCCATTCGGATCTCCGGGTGGGGACTACACGAGAGGGGGCAATCATCAGGAGGATGGATACTGACATTTTGCGAGTCGGAGCGTGGAATGTTGGAAGTTTGAATCATTGTGGTAGATTAGAGAATCTGAAAAGGGAGATGGATAGACTAAAGTTAGATGTAGTTGGTATAAGCGAAGTACGTTGGCAGGAAGAATAGGATTTCTGGTCAGGTGACTACCGAATTATCAACTCAAAATCAAACAGAGGAAATGCAGGAGTTGGTTTAATAATGAATAAGTAAATAGCTCAGCGGGTAAGCTACTACGACCAGCATAGTGAAAGAATTCTTGTCGTTAAGATAGACACCAAACCAATGCCCACCACAATAGTGCAGGTCTATATGCCTACTAGCTCAGCAGATGATGAGGAAATCGAAAGAATACATGAAGAGATAGAAGATTTAATACAATATGTAAAAGGTGACGAGAATCTAATTGTGTGACGGGAGACTGGAAGGCAGTGGTAGGCCAAGGAAGAGAAGGTAATACAGTAGGAGAATTTGGATTGGGACAAAGGAACAAAAGAGGAAGTCGCCTGGTTGAATTCTGCACTGATCATAATTTAGTCCTTGCCAATACTTGGTTCAAACACCACAAACGACGGCTTTATATGTGGACGAGACCTGGAGACACTGGAAGGTATCAAATAGACTTCATTATGATTAGGCAGAAATTCAGAAACCAGGTGTTGGATTGCAAAACTTTCCCAGGAGCAGACATGGACTCTGACCACAACTTGTTGGTCATGAAATGCCATCTGATGTTGAAGAAATTGAAGAATGGAAAGAATGCAAAAAAAAATGGGATCTAGACAAGTTGAAAGAAAAGAGTGTGAGGGATTGTTTCAAGGAACATGTTGCAAAAGGACTAAATGAAAAGGCTGAAGGAAGCACAATAGAGGAAGAGTGGATTGTCATGAAAAAGGAAGTCAGCAGGGCTGCTGAAGAAATGTTAGGAAGGAAGAAAAGATCAACTAAGAATCAGTGGATAACTCAGGAGATACTAGACATGATTGATGAACGACGAAAATACAAGAGTGCTAGAAATGAAGAAGGCAGAAAAGAATACAAGCGATTAAAGAATGAAGTGGACAGAAAGTGCAAGGTAGCTAAGGAAGACTGGCTGAAAGAGAAGTGCAAGGATGTCGAAGGTTGTATGGTCCTAGGAAAGATAGATGCTGCATACAGGAAAATCAAGGAAACCTTTGGAGAAAGGAAATCTAGGTGTATGAATATTAAGAGCTTACATGGAAAGCCACTTCTAGGGAAAGAAGACAAAGGAGAAAGATGGCAGGAGCATATCCAACAGTTGTATCAAGGTAACGATGTAGATAATTTGGTTCTGGAACAAGAAGAGGCTGTTGATGCTGATGAAATGGGAGACCCAATTTTGAGGTCAGAGTTTGACAGAGCTGTGAGCGACCTAAATAGGAACAAGGCACCTGGAATTGATGACATTCCCTCTGAATTACTGACTTCCTTAGGAGAAACCAGCTTGGCAAGGTTATTCCATTTAGTGTGTAAGATGTGTGAGATAGGAGAAGTCCCACCTGATTTTCGGCAGAATGTTGTTATACCTATTCCCAAGGAAGCCGGTGCTGACAGGTGTGAAAACTACTGCACCATTAGTTTAGTATCTCATGGCTGCAAAATTTTAACACATATTGTTTACAGAAGAATGGAAAAACAAGTTGAAGCTGAGTTGGGAGAAGATTAGTTTGGCTTCAGAAGAAATGTAGGAACACGTGAAGCAATCCTGGCTTTACGTCTGATCTTAGAGGATCGAATCAAGAAGGACAAGCCCACGTACATGGCATTCATAGATCTAGAAAAGGCATTTGATAATGTTGATTGGACCAAGCTATTTGAGATTCTGAAGGTGATTGGGATCATATACCGAGAACGAAGAATTATCTACGATCTGTATAAAAATCAGTCTGCAGTTATAAGAATCGAGGGCTTTGAAAAAGAAGCAGCAATCCGGAAAGGAGTGAGGCAAGGCTGCAGTTTGTCGCCCCTCCTTTTCAATGTTTACATAGAAAAGAGAAATTTGGAAAGGGAATCACAATCCAAGGAGAGGAAATCAAAACATTGAGATTTGCCGATGATATTGTTATTTTATCTGAGACTGCAGAAGATCTCGAGAAGCTGCTAAATGGTATGAAGTCTTGGGTAAGAAGTACAAGATGAAAATAAAGAAGTCCAAAACAAGAGTAATGGAGTGCAGTCGAACGAAGCCAGGTGATGCAGGAAATATTAAATTAGGAGATGAAGTCTTAAAGGAAGTAGATGAATATTGTTACTTGGGTAGTAAAAGAACTAACGATGGCAGAAGTAAGGAGGACATAAAATGCAGATTAGCACAAGCAAGGAAGAGCTTTCTTAACAAAAGAAATTTGCTCACTTCAAACATTGATATAGGAATTAGAAAGATGTTTTTGAAGACTTTCATGTGGAGCGTGGCATTGTTTGGAAGTGAAACATGGACGATAACTAGCTCAGAAAGAAAGAGAATAGAAGCTTTTGAAATGTGGTTTTACAGAAGAATGCTGAAGGTGAGATGGATAGATCGAATCACAAATGAAGAGATACTGAATCGATTTGGCTAAATTTGACGAGAAGAAGAGATAGAATGATAGGACACATCTTAAGACATCCAGGACTTGTTCAGTTGGTTTTTGAAGTAAGTGTAGGTGGTAAGAACGGTAGGGGTAGACCAAGGTATGAATATGGCAAGCAGATGTAGGATGCAGTAGTTATGCAGAAATGAAAAGGTTAGCACAGGGTAGGGTGGCATGGAGGGCTGCATCAAACCAGTCTATGGACTGATGACTCAAACAACACATCAAAGGACCCAAATGGCCGACTTACAGACTCAAACCATGCAGCAGGATCCAATCGTGCCAATCACAGTGGAAGAAATATGGAATGCATTTCAAAGATGTAAACAAGGAAAAGTGCCAGTTCCGGACAACCTCACAAATGATCTTCTAAAATAATCAGTTTCTCTAACTAGTCATATGGACAGCAATATTCAATGAATGCATCGTACAGAGGAAAATCCCTAGGAGATGGAGGGAATCTACTATCCAGGTGCTATATAAAGGAAAAGGGCCAAAGGACTCACCAGATTCTTATCGTGGGATAGTCCTCGAATGTGCTCCTTTTAAAGTATTTACCAAGTTAATATTAGATTGCATCCTACCACAAGCCATGATGTACACCAGAAGAACAATATGGATTTACTGCCGGTAGATCAACAATCCAAGCAATTGAGAGGGTACTTAGCATAATATATGGGATGCTACAAGCATAACTAGAGGCTTCGTTTATGCTATCTTCGTGGACTATACTATAGCGTTTGATTGAGTTAACAGAACAATTCTATTTAGGAAACTATCTTTTATCTTAGGACCAGAGAATCCACTTTTGCACTTATTGGAAGATATACTAAGTTCTAACTGGCTTACGGTTAGTGATAAAGTAGGCCGGTCTGGACTTATAACCCAGAAGTAATGGCGTCCTCCGAGGGAACCCTCTCAGCCCAATGCTTTTTAATCTGTTGACTCACGATGTCGTCAGTGAGGTGGCCTTGGAAGATATTGCAAAGTTCCTGTACGCTGATGAAATGATATTGCTATCAAAAAACAGAAATTCCCTGCAATAAGGACTCGATAAGCTAAACGAATGGTCTCTGAGAAATGATCTAGGGATAAATACCAGCAAAACAAAAGTTATGAAATTTAGGCGAGGAGGAAATATCTCCACAGAAGATGTCTTTGAGTGCAGCAATAACAAACTAGAGCTGGTAAACTCGTACCGTTATCTAGGCTTAACTTTGCAAGTAACTGGGAAGACGTTTACTAAACACATAGAGGAACGATGCACTGCAGCGATCAAATCCATATTTGAAATAAAGAGCATTGAGAAACTATCAGTAAGAACCGCCCTCATTCTCTTTAACATTAAGATAGCACCAATAGCCTGTTATGCTATCGGCAAAATACGGACGCACCTCACTATGGCCAACCTGAGGAGACTGGAAGCTGTGAAAGCCACCTACTTGAAAAGAGCATTACGGCTACACAGAACAGTTCGGACACGGTTAGTGTACAAACTGGTAGACACAGACTTTTTCATCAGGGAGATAATGTTAAGTAATAATCTAGAATCCACCCCAGCATATGAGGCCCACATCGAACAAAGACAGCAAAAGCTTGCAGCAATAGATCCAGACTTCTACAAAACTCCAGGAATGAACACAGATTATGGAAAGAGCCCAACTTTGAACTCCGACATGTCTTCATGCGGACTGCAGCGCATGGCTTTCACCACAGAATTTGTCACCAACGAGGTTACCATCATGCTTCAACCCATTGTTCCTGTATGCTCTGCGGCTTTTATTGTCCACAGTACCACTTGATTGATTGTAAGGAGAGGATAAATTCCCTGAATTTCTATGTAAACAATGATAACTTTCAAGGGTCTTTATAACCATTCTTTGTTAAAAGTACACAGTGTGTTCAATAAATCTGTATATATTGCTAACACCACTCAAATAGATTTGGTGATGAACTACAGGATCAACATTTACCAGTTCCCATTTACAATTGAATTAGTAATGATAAGCAGTATTTGAAACTAACAGTTCTGTGTATATTAATACATGAAAGAGTCTCGATGATGAGCATACTTAAAATGTTAGAACCTAGTTATTTTCAAATTTACTCATAATTTCATCCCATTTTTTAATGTCAATTTGTATATATTTGTTTCATTTGTTTAGTTATTCAATGTTTTACATTAAGTCTGAAGATGGCCAGCCCCGGTCGAAACTAGTCCCTAATTAATGTAATTTAGAATATTGCATATTATAGTATTGAAAGATGGACCATTACTATATTAATTTAATAATTATATTGTAATAATCGCCAACACCACCACACTAGCCTGAGAGTTGTGCTGTGCATTTACAACACATTAATTCATCAACCTTAAACCAGTGTTCTCCCCAGAAATTTTTGTCAGCCGGCTGGCAGGAATGAGTAGCCTGGCAGGGATTACTACGTAAAAAATGAATTTCAATTTAGTTCTCACAGGGCATTCATTTATCAGACAGGTTAATGCCCGGCTGGTGGCCATGATCGTTACGGCATTGAAGGCTAAATGGTCTCATGCTAAGGTTAGCCAGTTTGAGTCCCGTTGGTACAAAAATCTTCACCATCAGAATGTTAGCTGGCAGGGTAAGAGAGATGGTGGTATACAATTTCTAATCACTAGATTGCGTGCCAAAAGCCTGGATTAAATTCCAAACCTTTCCGCAGTGCTCATATGGAGTGACAGCATATGACACTGTTGATTGTGATTCGTCTGTCGGATGCAGACGTTAAGCCTTGAGCAGACCCCTTGGTGCTATTCGACAGGAGTAGGCTGTGCCGGCACCGGGTTTCACCCTCTCCCTTTCTACTATCTTGTATCACATCATTCATTTCAACTCATTAACTCCTCTGCTGAGGTTGACGTCAGGAACGGCATCCAGTCATAAAAACCCGCCACGACAGATTCATCTCAAGTCATACCCAACCCCATAGACAAACGGAACAAGGGTTGAAGAAACAAACAATATCAGACAGTTAAACATTAACAAAATTGAAGTATAGTATTTTAGTGTTATCGTGATGAATACAAGAACAAGTGTGCGGACATCTCGAGTTGGAGCACGCCCTGCCAGGCTGCGCTAGATTGGGCAAGCGCCACAGTACCGATCAGCTGGTCTTAGGAATGATGCCAGAGGAAACGTATTACTCCATAACTGGTAAGTATATACACTGTCTTTTAAACAACAGTGAGAGATTACAATTATAATACTATGGTAGGGCCTTCACCACATGTTGCAGAAAGGATAGGTTATTGGAGTGTACATATACAGATAACACATAACTCCCAGCATATTAAAACCAACACCCATGAACATTTTAAAGGTAATGCTCTACTTACAAACTCAATTTATCAGTTACTGGACTTTGGAAAGCTTCATGAAGATTTGGCGGATGTTTGAGATTGTAAATCTCACACTATTTCCTTCATACTGAAGAAAAATTGGCACTTCAGATGGTGATAAATAAGTCTTATATTCGTCATGGTAATAATTTACTGGTTTTCAGGGTCCCAATGTCCCAGATTTCATCAAAATTGAAAACATATGCCAGTTTTTGGTTCATACAATGGGACGTTATAAAATATATTTTCCTTCTTGCTAAGGTGTTTGTTATCTCTATAATAAAATGCCTGTGTATTTCTAACCGGCTTCTCCAGCAAATTAATTCTCGATTTTGATGAGTTGAGACTGGATCTAGCTCGAATTAAATTTCCATTAGCATTTTTTAGGCGCCTTTTGAGTGAAAATATTTTCAGTTCGGCATCAGTAAGTACACTAGAATGATCCTAATTTTGATCAACATTAGAGTGACCTTTTAATTCCCCATTTGCTGCTGCACTCCCATCTTCAATCTTCTTTCTTCTTTTCCCGATGGTGTCTAGGTTCCTTTTCCTGTTGGGATTTTCTCTGCACTTAATCTCATTTGAAAGGTATTTCAACAAATTAGGGAAAATGTGAGACACTGCTCCTGGGCGTAATTTCCATTTCATAGGAGAGAAATCCGTTTTTTCACCATTCACTATAAAATTATCTGATTTTACTATCAAATCATCAGAGAAATGAACATGACAAATTTTGCTATTACGTGAACCGAGTATCCTTCCGTGGCCCATTTTTCAAATTGATTTCTATCCTTCTGTGGTGAAAAGAATCGCATATGATGAGCAACTCTACAAAACACTGAACTATTAAATTAATCAAGTCACATAAGATAAACACAGTTTAGGAACTGTTCTCTGAAATGTTTCGCACAGTAATATCTCCTGAACTTTGCCGGAACTACTGGAGCACATCGTGACCACAAACTACCGTGCTATAATGGCTGAGTCCTCACACTTGATCTTATATTCGTAATGGTGTTATTTTCACGAACAAGACATGACAGAGCATTTTGAACTTCTAGTGTTCTACTGCTCCTTCATATCATATATTATTATTAATTTTTTTTTTGCTAGGGGCTTTACGTCGCACCGACACAGATAGGTCTTATGGCGACGATGGGATAGGAAAGGCCTAGGAGTTGGAAGGAAGCGGCCGTGGCCTTAATTAAGGTACAGCCCCAGCATTTGCCTGGTGTGAAAATGGGAAACCACGGAAAACCATTTTCAGGGCTGCCGATAGTGGGATTCGAACCTACTATCTCCCGGATGCAAGCTCACAGCTGCATATCATATAACACACTGTGTCATACTGGTTTGTGACGTCATGCAAAATCGAGTGCTCGGATGCGATTTCACACTATCCGGACATTGCTCACGCACGACACTTCGTGGTACTCAACCTAAACATTAAAACTCCAATGCAACTGATGCAATTATGCTGACAGTAATGAAGATTTATGTAACTAGCACACATCTGGGTTATGTTAGCCGGGATGTCTAAAAACATCAGGGCGGTGTCCTGGGTGAACACTGTTAAAATAATATTTCATGCAGAGTAGCTGGAAGACGACTGAGACATGGAACAGTGTGTTCGCAGTCCAACAGGAAATCTGACCAAGTACCCTGCTACATTTTGAACCCTCATTATTTCATCTTCTGTTGGTTAGAGATGAAACTCACTAAACGACATTTTCATGGGCCTGAGATAAATTTACTTTCTACTAACATAATTCAACCTGAAATGCAGTTGGCGATTTCTTCTAAAATGGGATGGAGCCTTCCAATGCACTTGATAACCTCATGTGACAAAAAATGTTTTTTCTCTCTGAAACCACAAAACTCATCTTCAGCCAAAAGTGCATATAGTGACTTTTACCTCTAAACCAGAGGTGTTGATGTTGAGCATTTAGTGATGGAGGCACATCATATAAGTGGGTAGGCAAGCGTTGGTGTGCTTCAACAATACCGACATGGTTATACCGAAGGCCTATGATGGTCAATTAATGTTATGCAAGTATTAAGGGGATAGTTTTTCTTTTCAGTGAACATAAATCCAGGTCATTTTGAATATAACTTGTCATAAGAAATAAGTTATTTTTGTTTTGCTTACCGAATACAATAAAGAATTCACTGGCACCTCAATACTATGATATCCTTTGCATTGAATTGCAATTTTCATTAATGTATTTTGAGAGGGGTAAGACACATCCCTAGTATAAAAATATGTGAAGCGAATAACTCTGGCTTGTTGCTTGAGGTTAAATGACCTGATAAATTAATCAAAAATCCAATTACGCTTACCATTCATAACATAATATTAGATTTATTTTATTTATTTAGCGAATGATGAATACAATATTATATACAGTATGTACAACAACCATCTCAAGTTCATAACTAAAGTTTGTCTGGTTCCATGGCTAAATGGTTAGCGTGCTGGCCTTTGGTCACGGGGGTTCTGGGTTCAATTCCCGGGAGGGTCGGGAATTTTAACCATCATTTGTTAATTTCGCTGGCACGGGGGCTGGGTGTATGTGTTATCTTCATCATCATTTCATCCTCATCACGCCGCGCAGGTCGCCTACTGGCATCAAATCAAAAGACGTGCACCTGGCGAGCCAAACACGTCTTCAGACACTCCCGGCACTAGAAGCCATACGCCATTTCATTTCAACTGAAGTTCCATATCAAATGTTGAGAGCCAGAAAAGAGCTTCGCTTGAGACACACTGTAAGTCGTCTATAGATCCTCTATAAGCATGCAAAGGACACTCAAATGCAATGTAACCCACTGTCTGCTCCTCTTCTCCGCAGTCGCATTGCGGTGATGTCTTCCATCCCCACTTGAAGAGACTGATTCCACATCTACCTTGGCCGGTCCTAGTTCGGTTTAGGGTCCTTGACTGCCGTCTGGGAAGGAAAAATCTATCTGGGCACTTGCAGGGGTTCTTAATGATGTGATTATGTGGTAACAAGGATTGCTATTGCCATTGCTCTTTCCAGGCGTCCGATACATTAAAGGACGTGTCCTGTAGATTCATTGCAGTTCGCCAAGGATATCTGGATTTCAGTCCTTTAGCTGGAGAAGCTGATATGTCAGAACGAATAGGGAGGTGAGGATTGTTTTCTCTTTTCTTCCATAATTTAAGCAGTGACTATGATCTGCTGAGGGATGGAGGTGGTATATGGATTTGAGCATTAGCACCCCAGGATGTACCCGTCAGCTTTTGAAGTATGTTGTTCCTGGTCTAGATCTTGGCTGACACATTACAGAAGTGATTCTTGCAGGTCAAGGACCTGTCCACGTTGACTTCCAGGTATTTTGGGTTGCTACAATGCTGTAGATTCTATCCTCTGAATGGTATGGTTGGTTTGTACCCAGCACTTCTATTCCACAAGTGGAAGGTAGACACAACAGTTTTCTGTGGGTTTGGTCTAAGGTTGTTCTGACGAAAGTAACTGTCTAGAATCTTTAAGTCCGATGTAAGCATCGACTCAGACTCATTAGTTAGATTATTTGAATACATACTGTATACTGTATCTACTTGTATTTACAGTGCTGATGTACTTGAATAGTAATAAAAATAATGGGGTATGGCCTCAGTAGAAGCCTGATGCGGGTCTATCAGGCGACCTGTATGTCTGTGAAAATAAGGGCCCTACCTAGGATGATTTCTGATGCTGAGTACGCCACACACACCCAGCCCCCGAGCTATTGGAATTAACCAATTAAGAATAAAATCCCCGACCCGGCTGGGAATCAAACCTGGGATCCACTGGACCAAAGGCCAGCACGCTAACCATTTAGCCATGGAGGCGGACTACTTGAATAGTAAATATGTGTCTTCAGTAGTGAAGAAACTAACTCGCTACTTATAACCAATGGACGTCTGATAAGTTTCAGATACTATTTTGAAAAACCTAATGAACAGGGGAAGTCAGATGGCAACACAGCACTGCAAAATCAAGCATTAAACTTGTTGAGGTACACTATGTGATCAAAAGTATCCGGACACCCCCAAAACATACATTTTTCATCTTAGGTGCATTGTGCTGCCACCTACTGCCAGGTACTCCATAGCAGCAACCTCAGTAGTCATTCGACATTCTGAGAGAGCAGAATGGGGCGCTCCGCGGATCTCACGGACTTTGAACGTAGTCAGGTGATTGGGTGTCACTTGTGTCAGAAATGTGTACGCGAGATTTCCACACTCTTAAACATCCCTAGGTCCACTGTTTCTGATGTGATAGTGAAGTGGAAACGTGAAGGGAGAAGTACAGGACGAAAGCGTACAGGCTGACCTCGTCTTTTGACTGACAGAGACCGCCGACAGTTGAAGGGGGTCGTCAAGTGTAATAGGCAGGCATCTATCCAGACCATCACCCAGGAATTCCAAACTGCATCAGGATCCACTGCAAGTACTATGACAGTTCGGCGGGAGGTGAGAGAACTTGGATTTCATGGTCGAGCGGCTGCCCATAAGCCACACATCACGCAGATCAATGCTAAACGATGCCTCGCTTGGTGTGAGGAGTGTAAATATTGGACGATTGAACAGGGGAAAAACATTGTGTGGAGTTACGAATCACAGTACACAATGTGGCGATCCAATGGCAGGGTGTGGGTATGGCGAATGCCCGGTGAACGTCATCTGCCAGCGTGTGTAGTAGTAAAATTCGGAGGCGGTGGTGTTATGGTGTGGTTGTGCTTTTCATGGAGGGGCTTGCACCGCTTCTTGTTTTACGTGGCACTATCACAGCACGGGCCTATATTGATGTATGAAGCACCTTCTTGCTTTCCACTGTTGAAGAGCACTTTGGGGATGGCGATTACATCTTTCAACACCATCGAGCATCTGTTCATAATGCACAGCCTGTGGCGGGGTGGTTACACAACAATAACATCCCTGTAATGGACTGGCCTGCACAGAGTCCCGACCTGAATCCTATAGAACACCTTTGGGATGTTTTGGAACGCCGACTTTGTGCCAGGCCTCACCGACCGACATCGCTACCTCTTCTCAGTGCAGCGTTCCATGAAGAATGGGCTGCCATTCCCCAAGCAACCTTCCAGCACCTGATTGAACGTATGCCTGCGAGAGTGGAAGCTGTCATCAAGGCTAAGGTTGGGCCAACACCATATTGAATTCCAGCATTACCGATGGAGGGCGCCATGAACTTGTACGTCATGTACAGCCAGATGTCCGGATACTTTTGGTCACATAGTGTATGTAAATATATTACACTTTACTTAATGAATAACAAGAATTTTACTTCTAAGTGGATATTATGCCATTCCTATCCAAGAAATTGTAAATCCTAGCTAGCAGGTTTCTACCCCGTATATTTGTTCACTGCAACACAAAATTTTTAACGTGTCAATTTTCTTTGAATGTGAAAATATAGGAAAGTAAAACCATGATTATTAATATCGAGCACACTATAAATCAAACATGAATATTTTTAAAATTATCTTTTTTCCTTGCGATTATAGTGGTTTAAGAAAACCCTACTCCAATCAACATTTCATCCAAGGTCTGAGGAGAGATTCGTTTTTTAAAATTAACAATACCACAGGAAACTACCCCACTCCTCATTTCCCTAGTACGCCTCTTCAGTGATGCCTAGGCCGTCTATGACAGCTGATGGCGGAGTTGTTGAGGATCCAACCAGCCTTAGGGCTGAGGACTGAACATACACATACACACAGCTAGTTGTATAATCCGCCCTGCCAATATTTATTATAAAAGCCCTTTATACACTTAATACTTGTAAATGTTTTGAAAGATCCACTTTCTTAATCAGCGAGCTTCACATATGAAATGAAAACCTACAACCTATTTTCCAGTCAGTGACCAGGTCAGGGATGGAATGAATAAAGCCTCCATCTTGTTGCGAGGATAGGAAGTGTGCCGGCTGCCGAAGCCTGTTGCACTCCTCTGGGGCAATGATTAATAACTGATAGATGAAATGAAATAATAGCGGACAGTGTTGCTGGATTGAAAGATGACAGGCAAAACCGGAGTACCCAGAGAAAAACCTGTCCCGCCTCCGCTTTGTCCAACACAAATATCACGTGGAGTGACCGGGATTTGAACGACCGAACCCAGCGGTGAGAGGCCGACGCACTGCCGTCTGAGTCACGAAGGCTTCATAGCGAGCTTCACATACATAAAATCAAAATTTCTCTATTTTAAGATTATCTTAATCTAACTTATGTTAACACACATAAATACTTAGAATTTGAATATAGAACACTGTTGTTGTATTAATTACACATTAAAGGGATCGGGGGGGAGGCGGCACGCACTCGGCTGCATGGACTGAAAGGTGCCATATGCTGCGCTGGAATGTATCGGTTCCCCTTTGAACAGAACAGCTCTGTGTTACCTATGAGTTGTATCACTATCGGAGGAACACCATGGTTCGCTTTACCAGTGATTATTACCATTATGAGGGGCCAGTCACCTGGAATTTGGACCCCTTTTTATAACAAGCATCATCTCAAAAAAGAAGGCATTGTGATTTGGATCTACTCATTGTTTTGGATTCATTGTCATTTTGTCATCATTATTCGTTTTGTATTTTAGTTAGTGGATACATTTTGAAGTTTTAATTATCGTTTCGTTTCGTTGCACCTCGTACAATTAGGGGCCGATGACCTACCTTTCAACAACAAATATCATCTTTTTTTTTTTTTTTTCTTTTTTTTTTTTTTACAAGCAAATGGACCACTAAGGATCACGCTTCAACTTCATTTCTTTCTCTTCGTGCGGAGTTTTCTCTGTGTCCAACACTCCTTCATGCGTTCGCTGGCCTGCTTCCGTTGTTCATCTGTCCAGGCTCTTCCAGTCTTCCTAGTTCTTCCTGCGGCTTGAACACCTCCCAAATTCTTCAGTGTGTTCCTAAACGTATTCCTTTCTAACAGCTGGTCTTGCAAGATGCTTAACCTTTCCATATCCTTCTTCGTTTCCTTAATCCATGCTGTAGTGGTCTTTTTTCTCCAGAAGTAATCAAATATCTCTTTGGTAAGTCTGTTTGCGTTCATTCTGTACAGATTAATAACTGATAGATGAAATGAAATAATAGCGGACAGTGTTGCTGGATTGAAAGATGACAGGCAAAACCGGAGTACCCAGAGAAAAACCTGTCCCGCCTCCTTCATGGTCTCTGAGATTCTTTCCACCTTCTGGTAAACTTCTTTGTTACTTCGAAGTTTCCATCCGCTTTCAGTTGGACAGCTCCCATAATTTTTCTGAGGATTCTTCTTTCCAGGACGTCTAGCTTCTCCAGCTTGTAGTTCATGGACAGGCATTCACTCGCATACAGGCATTCTGTTTTGACAACGGTGTTGTAATGTTTTAATTTGGAATTCCAAGATAAGCACTTCTTATTGTAGATGTTTTTTGTCAAGCCATATGCTCTCTCTCATATTATTATACTAATAATAAATGCCAAATTTCAGGAGTTGTGCTTTCTTTTAAACTCAGTTTGGTGTCATTCTATGAGAAAACTAGACCATCATTTAAGATTTTAGAGGCACAATTTTTTATTTCCTTAGCTTTCATCCTTTTAATTCACATACACAGTGTATTGAAAATGTAAAATCTCCTATTTTTTCTATGATATAAACACACAATTATTTTTATGTGGATTTTATGTCAATTACTGGTATATGTGGATTTAACTTTTTTCTCATTCTTTATTGTTGAAAAAGCCCGTGTTGCAACAATAGTTGATGTTTTCCATCAAGGTTTGTTCATTCAAAAACACCTAAAACTGTATTTTCATGAGGAGTAAATTTCAACATTTTCTGAAATTCCCACTTTTTGGACTGTGATTCAGTGGTGGTTCGTGTAAGAAGGGCTTTTGGGCGGCGCCCCACCGCCTTTTAAAAATAATTTTACACTGACTGACAGAGCAAATGCAACACCAAGAAGGAGTGATCAGAACTTTATGCCAATTGCAGGGTAGACTGACGTCACTGAGGTATGCTCATGATGTGAAATGCGCCGCTGTGCTGCGCACGTAGCAAACGATAAATGGGACACGGCGTTGGTGAATGACCCACTTCGTACCGTGATTTCTCAGCCGACAGTCATTGTAGAACGTGTTGTCGTGTGCCACAGGACACGTGTATAGCTAAGAATGCCAGGCCGCCATCAACGGAGGCATTTCCAGCAGACAGACGACTTTACGAGGGGTATGGTGATCGGGCTGAGAAGGGCAGGTTGGTCGCTTCGTCAAATCGCAGCCGATACCCATAGGGATGTGTCCACGGTGCAGCGCCTGTGGCGAAGATGGTTGGCGCACGGACATGTGGCATGTGCGAGGGGTCCAGGCGCAGCCCGAGTGACGTCAGCACGCGAGGATCGGCGCATCTGCCGCC